>NC_063175.1:5993754-6645799 GCF_023159225.1 Perognathus longimembris pacificus | reverse complement strand
TGAGTGAGATTTAAAACAAAATGATTTCCACAAAATCATAGTCTAGGCTCTAACTTGGTTTCTTGGTTGGTTTCAAATCAGAAGATGAAAACCTGACCGAATATTGGAAGAAAAGAAGATCCCATCCATTTTTATGGGTGTTGTCAAGTTCCATTAAAAATTCCCCAATGACATTGCCCCATTCGTAAGGAAATGGAAGGACTTGGAAAAAATTATACTAAGTGAAGTGAGCCAGACCCAAAGAAACATGGACTCTATGGTCTCCCTCATAGGGAATAATTAGCACAGGTTCAGGCTAGTCACAGCAGAGGATCACAAGAGCCCAATTGCTATACCCTATGAACACATAAGATGATGCTAAGTGAAATAAACTCCATGATATGGAAACAATTGTTTTATCACTGTTGTAACTACTTTCAACATGCTATGTGTAACCATAGCTTCTATTATTGATGATCTTCTTGTATCCCCTTCCTGTGGTTGTACCTGAACTATCTCTGTATCTTATCTGAGTACATTGGAAACTGTGTATAATGGTATTAGAACTAGGAAACTGAAAGGGAATACCAAAATCAAGAGATATGAGGTAAAAAAGACAAACGACTACAAAAGCAATACTTGCAAAACTGTTTGGTGTAAATGAACTGAACTCATGGGGGGGGAAAGGGAAAGGGGGATGGGGGAGAGGGGAATAAGGGAGGAGGTAACAAACAGTACAAGAAATGTATCCAATGCCTAACGTATGAAACAGTAACCTGTACATCAGTTTGACAATAAAAATTTAAAAAATTCCCGTTATAAAACTTATTAAAAAAATTAATAAAACAGAATTTAAAATTTCTAAGATATAGCTATTAAGAACATGTACCCAAGGATTAAAACTGACCTATCTCCTTCCACTAAAAAAAAGTATCATAAATGGCAAGAATATAGCTTTTAATAGGAGAAGGGAGAGTCCTGTAATGTTACTTCTCCAACTGTGCTCAAACAAATTTTGTGTATCAATTCATATTTAACTCACTTTATACTTACTTCACTAAAATAGAACAGAAATGCTTGATAGCAATTTTGAGGAACTGGACAACTACCAGCCAAGTGGTAGATATTTTTTTATATCTGGTTTTCAATGAAGATAGAATTATTACACAAAAATACATTAGAGCTAGAAAGCTGTATTTTTGCCTATTCAATAAATGATCTTGTTCTTAAAAAATAGAAATGTTGGAAAATTGAGTATTTATAACATCTATAACGTGAAGATTGACTGCTATTGCTGGTTTACTAATGGAGCTATAATAATTTTGTCCTTATCTCAGAAAACCCATAAACAAATGGAGGCAGAAAAACAGTACATCTATAAGATGTTAAATAACTCCACAGGATTAGAATACCAACATAAAAGCATCAGCTTCTGAGGGAGAGGAGTTGGAATCCTAGCTCTCTTGGTACCTTGCTGTATCTGTGTGGTCCTGGTCTACCTCTCTGTGCCTGAGCTGCTTCCTATGTCACAGGATTGTTGGAAGGATTAAATGGGATAATAGATGTCAGGCTCTTAGCATAATGCCTGCCCCATAATAAGCTCTCAGTAATGCTAGGACCTTTTTATTTTATTTTTTTACTTGCCATCACAGGTCAATAATGCATGACTAATTGCCAAGTGGTAGACTGTAGTTTTTATGGTAGAGGAGAACAGTGTAGACTACTGTTGTCAAAGAAGCCTTTAGGGGCTGGGAATATGGCCTAGTGGCAAGAGTGCTCGCCTCGTATACATGAAGCCCTGGGTTCGATTCCCCAGCACCACATATATAGAAAATGGCCACAAGTGGCGCTGTGGCTCAAGTGGCAGAGTGCTAGCCTTGAGCAAAAAAGAAGCCAGGGACAGTGCTCAGGCCCTGAGTCCAAGCCCCAGGACTGGCCAAAAAAAAAAAAAAAGAAGCCCTTAGAAAATAAGTTTAGCTTTACTTCTTGGACTGCATTTATTCTCTTTTTGTTTTGTTTATAAATATGGCTTTAATATGACATAGTACTTTGACTATTACAGGAACATTTTTAGCATAGTAGCAAGAGAGGGAAAATAATGAGGAAAGAGATCAAATATCCTATTATTATTTCTGTGATTTTGAGTTTTTTACAAGCACCAGTTAGATTTCTCTACCAATCTCTAAAACCATAAATACATGTCGGCTATAGTGGCACATGCCTGTAATCATCACACTGGGAAGACTTGAGGCAGAAGGATCAAGAATTCAAGGCCAATCTAGGATACATAATGAGACCTGCCCCCCCCCCCCCGGCCCGAATCTCATAAACATACTCATGGACCTCTGTGGAAAGACAAACTTATTTTGAGCATCTGTTTAAAGACAAATGGGGCTGGCCAGTGTTTTCAAAACTTATTTTCATAAATGAATTCTGAACAGGAAACTTGAAAGGGATTGTCTCTATATATTACAGATGTACAAAGGAAAATTTTGTGGCTAACTACAAAGCTTAACATACATATGAAGATTAATCTTTCTCCATGAAAGATAATCAGAACCACAACTAAGAATGACTAAAATAGTACAAATAAATCTAAAGTGTTTGACAGTTTAAAAATGACTACACACCACTTTATCTTTGGTTTCCAGTTTCTCCTTCCTGCCCTTTGTGTGGTGTTTGTGTGCAGTCACCATCCATTCATCTAAGGGATCAGAACTGGAATGTGTAGACCTCATTAGTTTTTAAGAGTAACATGAGACATACAGCTGGTCCCTAAGTGAGGCTTAGTATATATTCTCCCACTCTTGGAATTACATGGCACTTATAGTGCCTGTCAAATGAATAGTTTATCTGTAATACTAGCTTATTGAAAACACATTGAATACTCAAAGAATGTGCCATAACCTCCTTTTTTAAGGAAACAAATACATAGTAAAAATAATCTATTTTCTTTACTTCCTATTTTACTAAAGCAAGTGGAAGCCTTTGGATAGACATATTATTTTGTTTTAATCCAAATCCTTCTGCAATCATAAAGAAACAGACACATGAAATTTCTTGTGATAACTGTATTACACAAAACTTATCAACTCAAGAAACCAGAATGCAGTAAGAAACTGAAAACTGCTAAACCAAAAATCTTTAAAAGAGATCACAGTAATAGCTGTCAAATTCTTTAAGAAAATATTATGCACTGTGCACTTCTTTGACAAGCAGTGTCCTTATATACAAGCTTGGATATCTAAAGTATTACAAAGCACAATACAAATAACTTTTTTAAAGTCATGAAGCTTGAACTTGGGGCCTGGGCACAGTCCCTGAGCTCTTTTACTCAAGACTAGTGCTCTACTTCTTTGAGCCACAATGCCACTTCCGGTTTCTGAGTAGTTAATTGGAGATAAAAGTCTCATGGAGACTTTTGTGCCTGGGCTAGCTTCAAACTGTGAGCCTCAGATCTCAGCCTCCTAGTAGTTAGGTTTACAGGTATGAGCCATGAGTGCCTGGCAATAACAGTATTTTTTAAAGGCCCTGTTAAAGATTTTCAAGGCTGGCTGAATATAAAGGAAAAGTAACAACAATAAATAATTATTTAAGTTATATAAGAAATAAAACAATATACCAGTGCTAAGCTAGTTAGCATTAAGGCAAGCAAGCTTACATGTTTTAGTAGGTGTCTTTGCTGCTATAAGTCAGATAATACTGTCTTCATGGTAATTACTGAGAGAAGGTTAATTTCTGCACTATTAAAAGGTATGCTTGACCTTATATTTTCTTCCAGAGAGGCTTAGGAACAATACAAAATGTACATCTTAATGGCTAAAATTTACATCTGAGAATATTCTACTTGCCACTTTTGCTTTGCAATTTAACATTTTACTCTCATTCTTAACTACTACTGTTATCCTGAGACTTCATAATAGAGAAATAAGAGTGTAGCAATTACACCAGTAATGAAATTAGCTTGAGAATGGACTGAGAAGAAATTATGAAAACATGCAAAGTGTAATGTTTACTTAAAAATATATTTGCAGATGTTCAATTATCATCGCAGGAACTCTAGCAAAAGGAAAATATTTTCCATCCAGCACCAAAATACTTCTACAAAAATAAGATAGTCTCAATAATGCTCCCCAGGCAAAGTGGATTTAAGAACTACACTCTCTTAACAAAGTACTTAATTCAGCAACTTTATGATATTTTTCTGTTAAATCCCTAATAAAGCTTTGTTCCCAAAAATAGCAAGGAACTTTGAAATGTAGGGAATAATAATTTTCATGAAATCAATCTGGGCAAAAGTGAATCATTTCGTTATACTTTGTTTCAAGACTGAAAAGAATATAAAAGTGATTAGTGATATCAATTTATATTTGATTGTAAGTGTGAAGGCATAAAACCGTATCAGCCAGGTACAGTAGCTCAAGCCTAGTTATTTGGGAAGTAGAGATACAGAAAATAGAGTTTCCAAGTCAGCCAGAACAAAAAAAAAAAGTTTGTGGGACTCCATCCCAACCAATATCTTGGTGCAGTAACATGTGCCTGTTATCCCAACTACGGGAGAGGTACATAGCGGGCGGGCACTGTGGCATGGAACTGTCATCATCAGTCACATGAGGAAACCTGGAACTTATTCTGGCCTTGACACTAAAAAAGATGCCACCTTGGAAATAATCTGGGCAAAAAGGGGCTGGAGGTGTGGCTCAAGTGGAGGAGTGTCTGTCTAGCAAGAATGGGGCCCTGAGTTCTATCTCCAGTACCAGCAAAACAGAAAAAATAAATTAATTAAAATGTCATAAAAATGACATAAGTATATTTTATCATTTGTGAAATAAGCCAAATGGAGAAAGAAAGAGACTTTTTAAAAAATCATCAATATATCAACAGTAATAAATTCTGCTGTAAGATCCACAAATACTAAAAAGTAGAAGAAAGTTTGAGGAGGATATTTGCATAGTATCTCCTCGAAGATAATTATTAATTTCAGAGAGGGAAATAGTAACTTTATAGTATAGAATAAGTTTATGGTATAGTAACTTTATAGTATAGAATCTGGGAGAGATAATTTTCACCAAGTGATCAAGCATTAACATAATTAAGACATACTGACTTTACATACCCTGATACTTCTGCAGACTTTTCATCTAATTCACTATGTAACTTCAGTTAATAAGAAGACCAATGCAAATTGAGGGACATCCTACAAAGCCACCAACCAGTCCTCAAATAAGTACCAACATTGTTAGAAAAGGATAGACTCTCATAGATTAGAAGAGACTCAGGGGGCATACTTAAATTTATTTTGAGATCTTGGACTCAACTCTGCAACAGGAAAATTCCATTTCTAACAAGAAAATTGGTAAAAATTAAAATATAGTTTAATTCATAATATTATGCCATGGATTAATGTTTCATTTTCACCATCAGTAACTGATTATTCAAGAGGCTTACATCTGAGAAATCTTATTTTTTGCAAGTTTCCTGTAATTTTCAAATGGTGTCAAAATAACAAAAAGGAAATCATCATCCATATGAAAGTATTTCTATAACTCGCTTAACTTTGGTGAGTACATTAGGGATTAATGATCAGACAGAAGTGAGCAGTTAGGGCTGGGGATATGGCCTAGTGGCAAGAGTGCTTGCTTAGTACATATGAAGCCCTGGCACCATGTATATAGAAAACGGCCAGAAGTGGCGCTGTGGTTCTAGTGGCAGAGAGCTAGCCTTGAGCAAAAAAGAAGCCAAGGACAGTGCTCAGGCCCTGAGTTCAAGGCCCAGGAATGGCCAAAAAAAAAAAAAAAAAAAAGAAGCAAGCAGGTAAAAAGGATAATGCTAGCTGGGCATTGGTGGCTCACACCCATAATCCTAGCTACTCAAAAGGCTGAGATATGAAGACCACAGTTCAAAGCCGGCATGAGCAGAAACGTCCATGAAACTCTTATCTCCAATTAATCACCAAAAAGCTGGAAGTGGAGCTGTGGCTCAAGTGGTAGAGTACTGGTCCTTGAGCAACAAAGCTCAAGGACAGTGCCAGGCTCTGAGTTCAAGCCCCAGGATTAGCACCAAAAAAAAAAAAAAAAAAGTACATGTTTAGCTAAATGACAGGATGAAAGGAAATACACCAGATGTTCCTCAACAGGCCTACATACAGAGGCACCTATGCTCAGCAGGAACCTTACTCTAAAATGAAACCAGAGATACCAACTCTCCTTTCAACTACAACATAAAGAATGATCTATAAATATCCACTCTCTCCTATGAACTCCATTTCCATGACTAGTTCTGAGTCCTCTGGAATAAGAGACCCTACGATTCTCCAGCATTTGTTATCCTTCTGCATGCATGCATAAGTTCATGCAGTTCTAACTTTACAAAAGCTAGACATTAATCCATTGAGATTAATTCATTTCAACACAGGAAGGCACCAAAAAATACAGTATCACTAAAGCTGCTTTCTTCAAAATAAAGTATTGACTTCCTAATCATCAACAATTTTCACCAAACTATTCTCATTATAAAGCACAGTTATGATATTAGGAAACTATATCTCCTTCACAAAGTTGAAACAATGCTTAACAGGAGAAATTCAAAGACACCCCTGGTTATTGTCTGTATTTGTTTTGGAGGAAGAGTTGGGTCTTTTCCTCCTCTATTTTTATCTTTTCTCAGGAAGTTTACAATATAACTAGATTAACATCAGAAATAATCAAGGCCATTTTATCCAAAGCCCACCCCCTCAAAATGCTATAATTAATAATTTGTATAGAAACTGAGGAAAGTCTTGGAAAAAATAGCTTTATCTTCAGCTCATTTTTCATATAAAATTATTTTGGATGTACATCAACATCCTCAGGATTCTACTCAGAAGCTTATCCTTTCTAACAATCATGGCTCTAAAGACAACTTCAAAAATGTAATAGAACTGATTCTAGAATCTTGCCTGCTAGCACCAGGAAACAAATTGAAAAGTGATGTCACAAGCATAACTACTGAGAAGTTACAGCAAAAATGGAATTTTAAGCATCTTTTAATTAAAAAAACTCAAGTAGGTAAAACTAATGTGAATATATAAACTTAATTGCAAGAACTGATTTCTGAGTCAGTCCATCTCTGAGCACTATTAGAATTAAGGAATATTGTGAGAGATGGTAGAAAACAAATAAAAAATTCTTAAAGAAACATAAAGGGGGAATATCCCAGAGGTACAAAAGGAAATAAAGCAGTAATTTAAGTGTTCTAGCAGAATGCAAACATAAAAACATAAAAAACAATAAAACATAAAAAGCAATATCTAGTTGGCAAAATATATGTCCTCAAGTTGCTAAACTTCCAGAAGGGGACAGACAAAGGCATCTGTATGGTAAAGATCAAAAGGTTAAATTATTTACAGTGCATGCTGATTTTTAAAAAGAATTTAAACCCAGGATGAGTTATTACCAACAAACCTACAATCTTCCAGCAACTCATAAGTCCCTCTTAATCACATGCATTTTTGTGATTAGACACAGTTTCACTCAATGAATGAAATTAAACAATCTATCATATGAGATAAGGACAACTGATCTCTCAAATTCTTTCAAATGCTGACAAGGAAGCTGTAAAACTCAGATTTAAATACATTGTCCCTTTCATTCTGTTTTATGTTCCCATTCCCTGATAGGAACCAAGAGAGTTTATTTTCCTCTTGACATCACCAACTGTGATTCACAGTGACAGCAGCCATAACACAGTTAACAAACATATCTGGTGCTTCCTTTGGGCCAGTCAATATCGTAAACAGCTCAAGACAACTGCTCAAAGCCACAGAATACGAATGGGTGTACTTGATCAGGTCAAAGTATGGCAATCTGACCCCCAGTATATCCTGCAGGCTTTGAGCACAATGGACTGACAGTATATTATCCTCTGCCAAAATGAAATGAGTATACTCAAAAGAAATTGCTAGGGCCACCTGGTTCTTGGACCCTCTGGCATGTTTTCATGAGAACTTGAAAATCAAGATTTATATCTCATGTCTCTTAATTTAGAATATTGCTACTTACTTCATCTTTTTTACCCTCTTGCTATCTCATTGCTATTTGCATAACCAATGCCTTACAGGTTGCAAGCATATAGAGTTACAAATAGTCTAATTTCAGCAGTTAAAAACCCATCTTATCTTAGGCCATTTTATAATCTTGTATGAATTCATTAATGTATTCAAGAAATATTTGTTATCAGAAATATGTATCGGATACCAAAAATATCAAAAGCACATAATCTCAGGTATAATAGAGACTTGGGAAATAAGAAGGAAATAGTTTGATTCCAATCAATGCTACCAATACCTAAAAAATGATAATCCTTAGAAAGTCAGAAATAGTCCAAGTTTCTACAGCTATATTAGTCAGTACTCTACAAATAGGTAACAAATATGTAAGCAATTTAAAGGAAAGAATGTTCTTGAAAGAGAACAATACCATCTTCTTAGCTTGAAAGGAAGTATTGATCAGTAGTTTGTGAGTCAAAGGTTAATAACTTGGGCCTGATTACTTCTGTTCTGAGGCACATGATTAATGACGTGGTGTCCATTGGCTCCTTATGAATACAGGAACCTCTTTTATTTTAGTGCTTTTACTTGGGACCAAGGAATTAGGCTATTTTCCCCGGGGCTCCCCACTTTATCTCCTTCATGACAGGCTGAGCAACATAAAAAACCTGCTAAAGGGAGTGCAGGGCAGTGTCCCAAACTGGAAACTTTGAACAACATAAATTTAACTGGCAATGTTCCATTAAAACACTAGCCATGACATGCAACCCTCCCGCTCTCATGTATTTTCATTCCACGAGACCACATGCTGAGCTCATAAAAACTTCTCCTTCCAATTTGCTTTGGAAACGGATGTAGTTTCAGATATCTGGCTAGTAGTACTCTTAGGCAGCTGCTAAGACTTATAAACAGGCCAGACAGACCTTTCATTTAAAATTGCACAAACCTGCCCCATGCTTCTCATCCAATTGTTCTCATCTATTAATTCATTCATAATCTAAGTAATAAAGATGATGATTTTGAAAAGAAAACATCCTAAAGACAATTATGAGTTTGTATGTTCAAATAACCTTTAAAGTAATACATACATAATTCCTACTCCTGGAAGCCATGTGTTAATGCCTATCTTTATATAAAAATGTGATTTCACTCATCCTGCTCTCTTTTGGAAGAAACAATAATTTCTTTGTTAGACAAACCAAACATACATATCATGTTGGTGTAGTTGGTTCCTGCATGAATACCAGCCAGAAGAATATTCTACAAAATAAAACCACAAATCACTTAACTCATGAGACAGGAGCAAATATTATCACATATGAAAGACAGAAGTATGAGAAAGAAGAAATCACTGAGAAATGCAATCACTGAAAACAAACGGGATGAAATAAAAACAGGCTACTTAAATTGGCCACTTGTATATAAGAGCTTTCATCAAGGCATCCACAGATAGTCACATTTTAAACAAATAAAACTTCCTCTGCAGAGAAGCCAGGTATCAAACTACTTTATTTGTAGTAACTCTGGTCTATCCATTGAAACATTTTTCATATAGTTAATGGAAGTCTAGTTGGCTTTGATCTCATATCAAGTAGATAAACACCTATAGAAAAATTCAGATCCCTGATTTACTGAAGGTCGAAAAGTGAATTTATGAAAGGAATAAATTATAATTGAACGTACAGCATAGAGTCTACAGTAGTAACAATGAAATGATGACATTTAACAACTAGAAATAAAACTATTTTTAATAGTATAGTGAGAGTTACTTTTCTGGAGACTCTCAGTCCACTCAAACTCAGTTGGCAGACAGATGCTAGAAAAGCTTTTAGTAGTTACTCTAAAAATTTGGGCTAGGGGTTTTCAGTTTCTCATTTTGTGCTTCATTTGAGCTGATAACTCTGATACTTCCCAACACGTTGGGTGTCTTTGGCGGAGATGATGTGTCCATCTCACTGATAATGAAATTGTTCCAAGGACACAATTCCACCCCTAACCTCTGGTTGGGGAGAGGGGCGAATTTCCTACTTCCAGTCAGGACAACACAAAGAGCAGGCTCAGTCGTCCTAGTCCACGGAAACTTCAGACGGCAATCAAGGGACCAGAGTCCCGCGCCCGGCAGAGCCCCCAGCGCGCGACGCAGCCCGGCCCCACCCGCGGGCGCCCCGGAATCCTCGGTACCTGCTGAGCGGGTGGCTGGCGGTGGCCCGGGGCGCGCAGCGCGGCTCGGCGCTGGGCGGCTGGGCGCGCGCGTACGAGTGGTAGGCGGTCAGCACCACCCCGCCGGAGTCCTCCACCTCCATCCTCAGCCGCGCATGGCTCCGCGCTGGCCTCAGAACAAAGACGGGGACCAGCATGGACCGGCGCGCCGGGAAGCCTGTCACCACCCTGGCCACGCGTCCGGTGCCCAGGGGCTCCACCACAGCTGTCCCAGCGCAGGGCTAGTCGGCCCCGCCCGCCTCTGGTAATTAGCATATACTGGAGACTCCGCCCACTGGCACTGGGCAAGGCTATTAGCATAGATCCCGGGCCACGCCCACCGCCGGGCGGGGCGCGGCGGCGGATCCCTCCTTCTAGGAAACTGGAGACCGCTTGATGCTTGGGGCTCCAGCCAGCTGCCCTAGTAAAGTTTGTGTTTTTCTTTCTTTTGTTTCGTTCTTTCCTTTTCTCGCCCCACCCCTTGGCCCCTTGCAAATGGGAGGCTTATCCTGTGCCTAAGAACATTTCCTGTCTGGCCGCCAGAAGTAAGGCAGAGGAGGAGAGGCCAGACCTGAAATGTAGACGTTGGGGAGGAAAGGAAGAAAATGTGACACTCTTATTTAAAGCATCCGTATCGAAAACTGAACAGCGGCCTACACTGCTGTTTACTTAGTCAAGTAAAAATAAACTAGATTTACTTTCGCATCAGGTAACTTTTACAGCAAGGGAACACTTCCTTCCCATCCTCTCTGTGCCACAACAACCAGACTCTTAGCTCACTGTTACATCCCTCCCTTGCACCCATTCTTTTTTTTTTTTTTTTTTTTTTGGCCAGTCCTGGGCCTTGGACTCAGGGCCCGAGCACTGTCCCTGGCTTCTTCCCGCTCAAGGCTAGCACTCTGCCACTTGAGCCACAGCGCCGCTTCTGGCCGTTTTCTGTATATGTGGTGCTGGGGAATCGAACCTAGGGCCTCGTGTATCCGAGGCAGGCACTCTTGCCACTAGGCTATATCCCCAGCCCCTTGCACCCATTCTTGATCACACCGACAGATACAGGGCTCCAGTTTCTCTGAAAGCTATACCAGATTAGCATGGGCTTGAATGGATGACGTTTCAAGGGGTCTTTAAATGGAACTGAGAGTGGCATCCATCTATCTATCCATCCATCTATCTATCTATCATCTATCTGACATAAACGGAAACACAACATTCATTTTCCCCATTTTTTTTTAGTGTGTGCTTTGGGGCTTGAACTCAGGGCCTGGGTATTGTCCCTGAGGTTTGATACTCAAAGTTAGCATGCTCTGCCACTTAAGCCACAGCTCCATTTGTGGCTTTTTGCTGGTTAATTTGGAGATAAGAGTTTCATGGACTTTCCTGCCTGCTCTGGCTTCAAATGGTGGTCCCCAGGTCTCAGCATCCTATATAGCTAGGATTCTAGGTATTAGGGCCTTCCCCAATTCTTACAAGAATCACTGGGGGGGGGGGGGGGAGGCAGTCATTTTAATATGCTAATGTATACAATGTACCTTGATCAGATTCATCCTTTTCTTCCTTTCTCTTGTACCCCTCCCCTCCTTTCCAAACAATCTTACCATGTTTCATTGCTCCATTTTCATATATGTACTTCATATCCTCTTCTTTTAAAATCACCTTGCTTACTCTCATTTCCCCCATCTATCTTACCTCCTATTGTTCAACAACTTCACTGAGTTACAATTTTCCATCTTCATTCACCTTCTATCTAATATTCTCTTTCACCTACCCTCTAATCCTTCATATATTCCTACAATTACCAAGATGTTTATATATGTGACACACACAGGCACACACATGTATGTATATGATTCTATTACCTTACGATACTATATGAGCTTACATATGTGTGTATCTTTAGGTCTAACATCCAAATAGGACAGAAAACATGTGACCTCTGTCTCTGCCTTTTGAACTGTCTTCACAATATTCTCTTTTGTTGTTGCTGTTGCTTTTGATAGTACTGGATCTTTATCTCAGAACTTCGAGCTTGCTTGCCTGATGCTCTCACACTTGAGTCACACCTCTAGCCTGGCTGTTTGCTGATTATTTTGGAGATGGAGTCAGACTTTTCTACTTCAAAAATGAGATTCTCCAGATCTCGGCCTCCTGAGTAGCTAGGATTATAGGAGTGAACCACCAACATGGGACAACTTCACAACATTCTTATAACCAATTAAAAAAATTAACCTCACATAGACTTCAACACAGTGGTGACAATCTGTTTTATCTGTTGCTGCTGATATCCATCTCTCCAGTCCAGGTGGAATGGGAAGGGAAGGAAGTGTGTTGCTCCTGGAAGGTGACCCACGTCATGTCACTTACCATCTCAGGATTTGTTCTTCTGAAAAACAAGGAAAGACCATTCATTTCGCTGTTAGAAGCACCAAGGACACAGGAGGTTCTTGTGGCATGCTGGTTCCATGTTCATCAAGAGAGGATCATTTATTTCTGCTGTGCTTTTGAAAGTTGGGAAATCATAAATTATTCACCCAAAATGCTTTTAAAATGTTTTGTTTGCCTACTATTTACTTATGGTGAATTTTGCACACTGGTGCTTTACAAACTTAAGAAGATAGATGGAATTTTACCACTTTTCTGAATAAAAACACGTACCAAGCGTTAGTGCACAGAAAAGTGCATTAGTGCACTTACAAAAAAAATTGTTCGAAATTCTTCAAAATGTGAGCATTGGTGGTTCACATCTATGAGTCTAACCACTCAGGAGACTAAGATCTGAGGATCAACCAATCTATGAGACTCTTGTTTCCAATTAGCACCAAATGCCTAAACAAGCCCAAGGCTTGACAACTATGAAATTTACTTTCTTAAAATGTGACATAACAAAAATAGTGTAAGTATTGATACATGCCCATAATGCTTCAACTAAAACCTTAAAGCCAAACCTGGTACCCACAGCTCAAGCCTGTAATGCTATCTACTCTAGAATCTCAGTTCAAAGCCAACCTGGGAGACAAATCCAAGAAACTCTTACTATGAATTAACAAGCAAAATCCTGTTAACAGAGTTATGGCTCAAGTGGTAGAGTACCAGCCTTGAGCAAAAAAGCCAAGCAAGAGTGTTAGGCTTTGAATATAAGCTCCATTACTGTCACACACACACACACACACACACACACACACACACACACACACACAAAATTATGCATAATATAAAACCTTAGGGAAAAATATGTTTTAGTATTTGTTCCTACACTTTTTCAAAGGTAATTTGGTGTCTATTACTTAATATAAAACTCCTTGGGCCCAGCACAATTTGAATACAGTATTCTGTATTCAATCACATTATTCTGCAATAAAGAAGAATGAATATTGACCTGAGTAGGATAAATCAAATTTATTCCTAGCTTTACCTTTGTACACAAGTCAGGCTTATCCTCTAGCAATTTTTGTGTCTGAACCTGTGTGTGTGTGTGTGTGTGTGTGTGTGTGTGTGAGTGTGTGTTGCTGGTCCAGGGGTTAAACTGAGGGCCTTGGCCTGTTCCTGAACTCTTCAACTCAAGGCTATCACTCTACCACTTGAGCCACAGCTCTACTTCCTCTATCTGTGGTAGTTAATTGGAGATAAGAGTGGCACCAACTTTCCCACCCATGCAAGTTTCAAACCATGATCCTCAGATCTCAGCCTCCTAAGTAGCTAGGATTATAGGCTTGAGCCACTGGCCCTCAGCTGTCTCTGAATTTTTTTAGTTGTAATTTTGACAGCACTTTAAATTGGGGAATTCATATAACTAATTATAATAATAGAATAGATACAGATATAGAATAGAACAGATGTGGAATTTCCCCCTGGCATATTTTTTCTTTCTGAACTAGACTTGTAATGTCAAATATACTTGCTGTTATGATTTCTTGTGACTATTTTGGCTCTAACTACTGCAAGATGTCCAGTGTGGTGACAGCAATTCCCAGTGCTAGGTCCAGTCCTCTTCCCTCTGTACTAGGTAAACATTTTAGACACTTAAATACCTAGATTCACTCTGTGTGTGTGTGTGTGTGTGTGTGTGTGTGTGCATGCATGCGTGCATGTGCATGTGTGCACACTGATACAAATACTGAAACTCGGGGCCTGGGCACTCTCGGCCTTTAGATTTCTTGCTCAAGACGCCCTCTACCACTTGAGCCACAGCTCAACTTCTGGGTTTTTGCTGATTAATTGGAGATGAGTATTACAGATTTCCTGCCCAGTCTGGCTTTAAATGGTGATCCTCAGATCTCAGCCTCCTGAGAAGCTAGGATTACAAACTGCTGACTCAGATTTTGCTAAGAATATCAGACATCCTCTTTTTAAAAGCCCTCTTAATGTAACCCACTTACTACAAAATTACCTCCCAATTCCTTACCATAGCTTCTCATTAATCTTTTCCCATCAGTTACTGCTTTGCCAACTCCATGTCCCTGGCTCACTCACACCATCTGTCATGAGCTCTTTTTTTGCCTTTTCCCTTCCCTATTATGTTCCTGACTGGAAATGCTTAGCACACACTTCCCTACTTCCATTATGGAAGGAATTCCTCATTCAGAGTTGCCCTTCCGTCTGCCTTCTGAAAATTGCTCTTACTTTCATTATAGGAATAAATTCATTCTACCATGTAATTAAAGCACAATCAGCCCAAACCATGCACGCACTGGGTATGTTCTCTGCTCCCATGCACACGGCAGACCTGACTAAGCAGCCACAGTAGATTTTTCCACTGTGCCCAGATAAAGCCTTCTCAAAACAGAACCCCAGGCAGCAAGAAAACAGAGAGGAGTACTCTTTGCTACCATTTTCCAACAGATTAGTACTTTTAACTAAAATGTAAGCAGCTGGAAGGGCTGGGGCCATACGTTTGTCTTCCTATCCCTGAGTCACACTGGTTTGCAGAGTATGCCCTCAGAACCCTTGTGAATGGACAGGTGAATCAGTGAAAGACACAGCACTCTTCAGGAGAGGTATTCCAACCACACGGGGAAGCCAAGTTCTCATAAATGGCTCATAAAACTACTAACCAAAGACATGTTTATAAAATATACTAATATTTTTGACAATAATACACAACTCTTGTTGGCTTATGTTTGAGTCTTGAGGTTTTATAAAGGTGACAGAGTACACCTGTAAAATGTTCTGCACAGGTATTTGCATGTGCCCCCCCCCCAATTCTACTGGCCCTGCTACCTGTGGGCTGTTCTAGTGTTCCCTAATGTCTACCTGGAGGGGCCCCCTCACCACTGGCTTCAGATAATCTCCAACCAGAGAGAAAAACTAGCCAGTGATATACAAGAAGGAAAGTAAGGTTGGGCAGTGCCTTTTCAGTCTGTTACTTTTTAAAGGTTTGGTTCTTTCCACCTAAAGCCATGGCTCCTGGCCACAGCTCTCTCCTGTGCTGCTGTCTTTTGAGTTTGATATATATGACCTGTACTTGGCCTTCCTGATCCAGTGTCTCTTGGTTCATCAAGTTACTGCACCTTCTGCTTTCTACATTATCACTTGTTGGTTCCTTCATTCCAGCCACAGCTTTATAGACCTTCCCTTTCCTAAACTCTCACTAGGCTCACCTGGGTTAAGTCCCCCCAACTTCTTCTGCCATGAGCTTTCCTGATACTTCTCCCCCTGGCTGGAGATCAGGGGCAGTACTCAGCTTTTTTTTTTTTTTTTTTGGCCAGTCCTGGGCCTTGGACTCAGGGCCTGAGCACTGTCCCTGGCTTCTTCCCGCTCAAGGCTAGCACTCTGCCACCTGAGCCACAGCGCCCCTTCTGGCCGTTTTCCATATTTGTGGTGCTGGGGAACCGAACCGAGAGCTTTATGTGTAGGAGGCAAGCACTTTTGCCACTAGGCCATATTCCCAGCCCAGTACTCAGCTTTTAATGTGGCTACAGTAGACTGTGTGAACACCTTTTGTAAGGGACAAAGACAAACAACAGTTTCATGTCAGCTCACATGTTTTGTCACCCAATAACTTCAGGTCTGAACAGGATTTGTAATTAATGCATTATGAAGAAGCTTTCAGACTTAATCCTGGAATTCAGAACTATAGATAGAGCTTTGTGGACCTGACTGAATCTGTTAGTATTTCAACATCCAAACAATGTTGGCTAGGGATGACAGCATCTGGCACTGACAGCCAGCTTGGCAGAGGTGGAGACCCTTTTGAAGATAAACGTGCCTGGCAGCGGCCAGTGAACATTCAAAGCACACAAGTAGGACTTTCAGTTCATTTGAAGTAGGGGCAAAGACTGGGGCAAATCCAAGTTTCCTGTGCTTTACCCTGCAGCACTCAGCACTGGACAGTCATGACACATGGGTGTCACCCACAGAACACAGGACCCTGAACACAAGCCTAATGGCACACGTTTCTCCACCTGTCAAATCAAGGAATCAGGACATTTAACAGAAAGCTACCACCTCTCTGGTTCTGTCCTAGACATCAGGCTACCAGCTCACTAAACACAGGGGTTTCTGAGCTGGGCCAGATACCACCCATTCACAGCTCCACTGTATGGGTGGAGAAAACTGTACTGCAGCAAGCTGCCTGAGACCTCCAGGTCAGGATGTGGTAAAGCTGGGATTCAAACTAGGCAGTCTGGCTCCTGGCTTCAGGCTCTTAATCATTATATTTCTCTTTCATAAAAAGCTTGCTAAGACTTCTTTATATAATGTAAAAAAATGAGTAGGACTTACATTCCTTTGTGTAGCTTTTCTTAAACTTGATTAGCACAATGGAGGATAAGTATCACTGGCACAAAATAACAATGATGAAAATAATAAGTAAAGTAGGAATTAGATGTATTTTCAATGCACAATGCTTATTTCTGTTATGTTTGTGTCTGTTTCCATTAGCTGCTTTTAGGATATGTTGAAGTCTAATTGTCTTTCATTCTGCTTTGCAAAGTCATCAGCAGTTGTGCATAAATGAGGCAATGGAGAGTGTAAGCAAATAGCAAATGTGGACCACAAGTGCACAGAAGATGGGCTTTCTAAATGAACAGCAAAGGCAGCATGCTATAAAAAAAAAAGCAAAGCAGACCACTGAGTTTGTGTCTGAATTATGAATTTGCTACTTATTGGCTATGTCACCTTAATTTCTCTTCATTGCAGCATTATTCACCTTAGCCAACATATGGAATCAGCCCAAATGCCCCTCATTGGATGAATGGATCAAGAAAACGTATATATATACAGAATGAAATTTTATTCATCCATTAGAAAGAATGATATTGTATAGTTTAGAAAGAAATGGAAAGAACTGAAAAAATATGTTTAGTGAGTTAAGTCAGGTCCAGAGACACAAAGGTTGCATGTTTTCCTTCACATGTGGGAGCCAGAATTAGCTTATAAACTTATAAGTAAATATGTTGGGTGGTATGCAAACGTATACAAATGAGATACGTAAGATTCAAGCGAGAACTCAAATAATGTTAATTCCTTCGAAAGGCAAAGTCTAAGTTCAACAAGGTAAACAGAAAACAGGTACCTGAATGGGTGAAGCGGGGTCAAAGGGGGAGGGGTAGATAAATGAACAGAAGAACTGGGAGAGAATGCAGTCATAAGTTAAATGTATACCCTGCAAAAGTAAGAAAAGTGAGGGAAAGATTGGGTTGGGAGGGATGGAAAAGAATGTTGAAAGGAGGGTGGCACTGATCAAGAGGCATTGTATTCATAAACTGCTTTGTTAAATGCCAATTCCTTTGTACTACTGAAGACAATAAAAAGGGGATGGCAAAAAGTAAAAAAATGAATTGTATAATATAAGAAAAATAAGGACTAATAAAATCTCCTGCAAGAGTTGATGGGAAGAAAAAGTAAGATTACATCTTTTTTTTTTTTTTTTTTTTTTTTTGCCAGTCCTGGGCCTTGGACTCAGGGGCCTGAGCACTGTCCCTGGCTTCTTCCCGCTCAAGGCTAGCACTCTGCCACTTGAGCCACAGCGCCGCTTCTGGCCGTTTTCTGTATATGTGGTGCTGGGGAATCGAACCTAGGGCCTCGTGTATCCGAGGCAGGCACTCTTGCCACTAGGCTATATCCCCAGCCCCAAGATTACATCTTTTAATACACCTATAAAAGTACCTTGGTATGGGAAGTGGGAGGTGGGAGGGCACAAAAGAAAAAAATGTGATTGAAGTACATTTTATATACATGTGAAAACATAATAATAATAAAACCAGCTTAAGAAAATTTCAAGATAACCAGGTACTGGTGGCTCATGACTGTAATCCTTGTTACTCAGGAGGCTGAGATCTGAGGATAGCATTTTGAAGCCAGCCCAGGAGAGAAAGTCCATGAATTCCAATTAACCAGCAAAAAGATGGAAGTGGAACTGTAGCTCAAGTGGTAGGGTGCCAGAGTTGAGTGGAAAAGCTAAGGGACAGAGCCTAGGCCTCAGTACCAGCACACACAACACACACACACACACACACACACACACACACACACACACACGAAGGAAGGGAAGAGGAGAGGGAGGGAGGAAGACAGCAGAAGAAAGGAAGCAAGAAAGAAAAAAGGACAGAAAGAAAGAGAAAGTTGGGAAGGAAGAGAAAGGGAGAAAGAAAATAAAAGAAAGAGAGAGAGAAAGAATAAAAGAAAGAAAGAGAGAGGGAAAGAGAAAATTGCAAGAAAGGCAAAAGAAGGATTGGGGAGGAACTAAGAGCAATTGAGTATGTGCATATGATCAGGGTGTACTGAAATGACACAAAGCCTCCTCTTGTACAATTAGTATGTACTAATAAAAATGTGGATGGAGGGGGCTGGGGATATGGCCTAGTGGCAAGAGTGCTTGCCTTGTATACATGAGGCCCTGGGTTCAATTCCCCAGCATCACATATAGAGAAAATGGCCAGAAGTGGCGCTGTGGCTCAAGTGGCAGAGTGCTAGCCTTGAGCAAAAAAAAAAAAAAGAAGCCAGGGACAGTGCTCAGGCCCTGAGTCCAAGCCCCAGGACTGGCCAAAAAAAAAAGAAAAAAAAATGTGGATGGAAGGACCACACCTTATCATTGAGTTAAGCATACCAGCATGCTCAATAGCTCGCTCCTGGTTCCCTTTTCTTTTTTTTTTGGCGGGGGGGGGGGGGGGCAGTCCTGGGCCTTGGACTCAGGGCCTGAGCACTGTCCCTGGCTTCCTTTTGCTCAAGGCTAGCACTCTGCCACTTGAGCCACAGCGCCACTTCTGGCCGTTTTCTGTATATGTGGTGCTGGGGAATCGAACCCAGGGCCTCATATATACGAGGCAAGCTCTCTTGCCACTAGGCCATATCCCCAGCCCATGGCTCCCTTTTCTTTTTCACTTCCTCTGTCAGTTGGTGGTATCTCAGGTCTTTTGTGAGCAACATTTATTTGCATTCCATCTTCATGCATAAACATCCGGACTGATAGACTCCTGGGGCGTTTCATAGTCAACTCCATGCATATAAGGAAACCCACTCAGAGAGCCTTGCTGGGCCCAGTGGCCACCAGCTCTAAAGAATGTGATGTGTAACGATTATCCAGCATGGACATCTCTACCAGGAAACACAGGAAATTTTACCACCAACAATGGAAGAAGACCTCTGGCAGTAGTGCTGTTTGGATAATCATTTAATACTAGGTAAGGAGGACAGCAGAGGCTGACAGTCTCTCAGCAAGAGGGTTAGAAGCCACATACTCCTCCTGGATCACACTTGTGGAAAGTTCTTACCTGGGAAGGGGATCCTGGTAGTTTTCCTCAAGTGTGTGTGTGTGCGTGTATATGTATGCAAATATACACATATATACACACACATACATGTATATATTCTACTCAAAGTTCACCACTGCATCAAAATCCTCTGCAAAGACAAAGACAAGGCAGAAGCAGAATTGAATTTATGTAGGGAAGAAACATGTGAGAAAAGTAATGTGTGTGTGTGTGTGTGTGTGTGTGTGTGTGTGTGTGTGTTGGTCCTGGGGCTTGAACTCAGGGCATACGCAATGGCCCTGAGATTTTTTTTCTCAAGGCTTCTGCTTTATTACTTGAGCCACAGCTCCACTTCCCTCGTGTGTATGTGTGTGTGTGTGTGCATGTGTGTGCATATGTGCAGGTGCTATTTTGCTTTTGAGATAAGATTCCCATGAACTCTCCTGCCCAGGCTGGGTTGAAACCACAATCCTCCAATCTCAGCCTCCTGAGTAAGTAGCCAGAATTATAGGTGTGAGCCACTAGCACCCAGCAACATGTAAAATTTATGCTGTTTTATTGTGTTTTCTGGTGCTGGGAATTGTATCCAAGGTCTCACACATGCCAGGAAAGTACTCTATCTACCACTTAAGCCATGCAGGTTCTTTGTATTTGTACTTTGATTTTGTGATCAAATTTCCTAAGTTTGCCTGGATAGTCTTGAGCTCAAGATCTCCTGCTTCTGCTTTCACAAGAAGCTGGGAGTATAGGCATGCACTAACACACCTGACCTGAGACAAGTCTGTCTGTCTCTACCCTCCTTCTTTCCCTCCTCCTCCCCCTTTTTCACATTCTTCTTCTTTTGCAGTACTGAGGTTTGAATTCAGAGCCTTAGGTTTGCTAGGCAGGTGCTCTACCACTTGATTCATACTACTGGCCTTGATACAGTATTTTTAAAATATTTGAAAGGTAATACATAAATCCTTCACTCTTAGTTTGGCTCCTAAATCTTGAATTGCCTCGTTTCAATATTTTTTTAAAAAATTATTGGCACTAGTCAATAAATGTTATTTTCTGAGTGGTGCTCTTGTGATGACACAAAAATTTTAAACCACTATAATTTTATATTGTTTTCTTACCATCTATTTTTTAAAGAGAAGCAAAGGTTATTTTTCTTCATTAACCATTCTGGCTCAGTGATCAATTTGGTAATTGGCTTAAGCAGATTATATCACCACAGAGCTGGTCAGCCAGGTCATATGTTATTTATAATGGTGGACACAACTGAGTTACATAATTGACTTCTACACATAAACTGAATAATTATTGATTAGAAATGAATCACTACCAATAGACCCAGGCAGGGTGAGTGGTGTGGGAGGGAAGAGACCAGCCATAAGCATGAAGCTTTAATCTAACAAGATTTTTCATTCTGGAAAATTTCCTGAAATTCCTAGGCTTGAAGCTTCATGAAAAGTTTATTCTTTCCTTCATTCACCCATGTAACAATCCACCTAATCATCTATACATCCATCTCCCAAATGTCTTACTAATATCTCCAAGCTAAGTACCAGGAATACAAAGATAAATAAGGATTTGACGTAAGGGTTAACATGGTATCTGCGAAGCGTGGTATGTGTATGTGACAGACAGACAGAGAGAGAGAGAGAGAGAAAGAGAGAGAGAGAGAGAGTTTTTTGCAGGGGGAGTTCATCAAAGCAGAAGAGGTAATGCCAGAGCTATTCTTCAGAAATGAAGAAAAACTGGCTAGCTGGTAAATGGGTTTGGGCAGTTGGAAGAGTGAGAAAGCGCATACTAGAGAAGGGTTACAGGCTGAAAAAGAACATGCAGTAGAAAGAGACAATATGGCATGCACAGGGAAATAGCTTCAGTTTAGCTGTACTAGAGAATAAGGTATACGTAAAGAGAGAAAGCTAGAGAGACAGGCAGCATACAGGCCCTGAGTGGATCTGAATGGCTTATCAGTACAGAGGGTTGCAAGAGTGTAATAGCTTTTGATCATCCCTTGATGTCTGTATAGCCTGGTATTCACTCAACTGCTCTGGCCCACATTTCTGATGCTTTATCTCCTCCTTTGGAGAAGAGCCTGTGTCTGGTCCTACTCCCTCCCTCCATCCTGCCTGAGTCTTTCACTAGTGATGCATTTCCAATCAATAATGTCTCCATTTCTTTGTAAAAGTCACTTACATATATCACATAAATAATTCTACTGGAAGTTAGAAAAGAGGAAAGTGTGCTATAAATGGTTGGAGACTGAGTCTCAAGTAGAATCCTAAAACAAAGCCTAAGATGGAATCTAAACCACTACTGAAAAAAAAGTTTAACTTGAAGAATCTCTCAGGTATCTCAGACACAGATGTGCAAAAGGCTTTGGCAGCCCCTGTCTCTGTCACCAGCTCAGTGTTACAGACTGGCTACCTTCTGGGTTTGCAGTCACCCTGGGAGGAACAGATCACCAGATCACGGGGAGCAGGGGGCAACATGGTGAGTGAGGGGAGTAGCTTGGAGAGAAAAGTACACACAGATCTACGAAGGAGAAGGAAAAGACTTATTATGAGGAAGCTTTCTGATTAAGTAGAACAAAGACAAAATTAAGAAAGACCTGGAGAATTGCAAAGAACAAGGCTGAATAAGAAGGCTTAGAGCAGGACTTCAAACAACATTGCCAGAATATGATCTTGCTGGGAAGCATCTTACAAAGTTAATAAATTTTAATGTTTTCTTCCGTCTTTGCTTCCTCCTTCTCAGGACACAACATTGCACCAGATTGGTTCTGCTTAGGCACATGCTTATTTTCTACCTAACATAGCCTGAGTACAAAGAGGCATGGTCTTTGAGGGCCGGGATCTCCCTTGCCTCCTGGAGAAGTCAGCCAGTCTCCGAGAACACACACCTGATGCAGGGACATCCTAGGTGAAAACACCTTGACAACTGGGTGCTTTTATGCAGTAACAGGTCAGGATTCCAAAAGAACTTATTTACTGGAGCCTGATTTGCTTGAGGTCAAGGGGGCAAGGCTACCTGGCAACACTGGCTAGGAGGCCCAGTTGTGACAAGGTGGTAGGATAGTAAAGACTTCTATGATGTGAGAAGGGAAAAGGCTTACAGATAGTGAGCTGAAGTGATGGCCAAAGAAAGGAGATGATGGACAACCTTTCAGTTTTGTGTAGATGTGGCCCTGAATAAGGGAGTGGGGGTAATTTCTTAATGAAGTTTATAAGTCAAATGGACCTGCCTAGGAAATTCAGATGACAACAGGACAGTTCAAATCCATATTGGCTAACTGACCTGATGGCTCTCATCTGTTTAATGACAATACTTTTCCCACAGAATGTTTGGCCAGGATTTCAAAAGAAGAACTTGTAAAATGGAGAGACACAAAATGTTGTTAAGAATTTTATTAATAGCTCTAATATAATTTTATTTAAGGCATTAAATATTGTGTCTAATCAATTTATGATACAAAATTATGTTGTTTTTTATTAAATATTAAACATGTTAAATATCCACTCTTCATTAGGAGCTCAGTGAATCCAGTTTAAGAAGGAAAGAGGTTAACTTGTACAGACCATGAATTTTTTTCCCCTGAACTGCAGCAAGTTGTACAAGGGGGATGGGGATGTGGCATAGTGGTAGAGTGTTTGCCTAGCATGCATGAAGCCCTGGGTTTGATTCTTCAGCACCACATAAACCGGAAAAGCCAGAAGAAGCGTGGTGGCTCAAGTGGTAGAGTACTAGTATTGAGCAAAAGTAGCTCAGTGATAGTGCCCAGACCCCAAGTTCAAGCCCCAGGACTGGCAGAGAGCGAGTGAGCTAGAGAGCAAGAGAGAGAGTGAGAGCAAGAGAGAGGGAGGGGGGGAGAGAGAGAGAGAGAGAGAGAGAGAGAGAGAGAGAGAGAGAGAGAGAAATTCCTGGAAGGCTTAAATACCTAGGTATCACCTTGGGGCATATGGATCTTCTCAATGTTGGCATTCGATTTATTTATTTATGGCTGAATTCAATAAAGACTCCTGTCCACTTTGTATAGTATCTGGTACATCGTAGGTTGAAATGGCAATTTGATGAATGAAGGAGCTTGCTTCTACTCAGTCCTCAATGCTGACACTATAGTTCTATAGAATTACATGATAGTCTCATAAAAAATTTGAGGACTTAGCCTAGTGCCAGTGGCTCACACATGTAATCCTAGATACTCAGGAATGGAAAGTCTGCGATCCTCTTATGTCTACTTAACCACCAATAAGCCAGAAGTGGAAGCTGTAGCAAAAGTGGTAGAGCTCCAGTCTTAAAAAAAAAAGGCTAGTAGGTAATGCCTAGGCTCTGAGTTCAAGTTCCACTACTAGTACCAGTACATACACATTTAAAAGAAAGATGAAGGCTCTAAAAGGCATAGGACAGACAATTTCCTGGGCTCCATACTACAGAAGATGAAGCTGTGGAAATAATACCCCAGCACTGTACATGCAGCCACTTAGAGTAGCTTCAAAGTGAGGAATGTAAGGCTAAACAGTACTTAGAATAAGGGAACTAGGGGAGAGGGCAACTTCTCTGCCTCCTGCTCACCTTGAGAACATAAAGGACTTCTGCCTGTGCATGATTCCTCTCATCAGAGAGTTCATGTGAAAGCAGCTGCAAACTCTGGCTAAGTAGGCATAATGAAGCAGTAAGACACACAACAGAGAAAGCATGTGGATAAACTTCATACACTGTATCCCTAAGAGCCAGAATAGCATCAGGTATGTATGAAGAATAAGCATATACATTTTAAATGAATGTTTAATAGGTGAATGAAGAAATTAATCCATTCATAAATGAATGGAATAACACAAAGAACTGTATCCTCCCAATCTCAATATTGAAGATTTATAGTTACAGAAATAATTGGTTTTTACTAAAGCCAAAGGTCTCTACCCAGGAATGCCCCAGCACTGAGCACAACCTTCTTTGTCAAGTCTTGACCATTCAACAAGAGGGAAGTGATCAATTTATTCTTTTTTCTGTACAGAATAGATTCAAACAACAATAGACATCTGTTGGGTGTGGTAGTGCACACGTGTAATCCCAGCACTCAGGAGGCAGAGGTAGGAGTGAGCGTGAGGACAGCCTGGGCCACACAGAAATTTTTATCTAAAAAGAAAAAGACAGTTGCAATTTTTTAAAAGTCATGAAAGAAAAGACACGAAATGGCTGCCTTTGCCTTAGGTAAATTACTTCTAATCAAATTACCTTTAGAATCATATTTCATTTGGATCAGATTCATGATCTGTGGATAACAGTTACTCCCCCAATTTAGGAATTGTCCTAAATTGGAGATACGCAGTGGAGATGAATTCAGAACAAAGCAATTCTCTAAATTTGAATTACTTTGTGAAAAGGTATAATAACTCTATCTCAAGTATATTATCACCTTAAGTCTACTTTCAGTCATTCTGGGAAGGTTTTCTTTTTCTTTTTTTACATAGTCAAGCCTCAAGTGACCAATTATTCCTACATGTGATGGTGACACAGAGATGTGAGTCATCAGGTCCAAACTGCAGCTCCTGCAGCTCATTCTTTTATATAAAGGAACACAACTACTGGTCATTTGTAAGGGAAAACTACTATGGTTCTCAGTGTCCAGTTTGCAGTGCAAATCCTCAAAGCTGTTTGTAAACATGAAGTTGGTTTTTGTTTTGTTTTGTGTTTTGTATTCTAGTACAGGGATTGAACTCAGGGTCTGGGCACTGTCCCTTAGTTTTTTGTTCAAGGCTAGTACCCTATCACTTGAACCACAGCTCCACTTCTGGCTTTTTGGTGGTTAGAGGTAAGAAACTCTTGGACTTTCCTGTCCATGTTGGCTCTGAATCTCAATCCTTATATCTAGACCTCCTGAGTGGCTAGGATTACAGACATAAGCCTCCAGCAACCAGCAATACCAAGCACCACTCAATAACGGGAATGGAAGGAAGTCATGAAATAATTACAGATATTTTAGTCATTAGTTGTTACTGAAACTCCTATGACACACTGTTGGGTCATCTATTCTTGACCCTGGAAGTTCATAAGCATTTAGCTTCTGGTCTAAGAAGCACAGTGGCATGGTTGTTAAATTCATGAATTCATGTGTCAGAACACCTGGGCTGAATCCCAACTACACTTCTTTCTTGGTTAACCTTTTGGGATTCCATTACTCTGTGCCAAGTGGCAGGGATGAACAAAATGGTACCTACGCATGGGGTTGTTGTGAGGAGGAGTAAGTGAAGTGCTTTAAACAATGCATGGTGCTTTGGATCTGCCAGGGAAGTACCACTTAAGTGCCAGCTGCTGCCAGTCACAAAGTGTAAGGATGCAACTCACACAGGTAAAGCAGCAGAAGAGAGATGCCAGCATTGCTGTAGAACTGCCTTGGAACAGTGTCAAAGGACACTATTAGGGATCTCCCTGGCATCTTGAGCTTGCTTCTTCTTGACTTCAACCTATGGCAGACAGACCCTGTGGTTACATGGTCACTCTAGGCCCCAGTCAGGCCTTACTGAGACAGGAAAAACAAGATCAGGTAGAAGTACTAGGAAGTAGTTCAGCTTTGGCCCAATCCTTATTTCTGAACTCACCAATGACCCAGGCTACACCTGAGCATGTGACAGGCTAGAGGACTGGTTATACACAAAGCAAAGTATATGGCCAAAGGAAAATTCTATGAAGGCTCTCAGAGTGATGTCCCAAAGAATGGATTAAGAAAGGACCAAGGACACATAGTCTCATCTCATGGCTAGCAGACAATGAAGATGGAGCAGGGGTTGTAATGTCCTCTTCCTCTACCATTAGATTCATTAATTACTACAACTACTGTTTAATGCAACACTACATGACCATCATCAAAGCCTCATTAAACAATCCAGAGGCATTATCTACGCAACTTCTCCCTGTGCAACTTCTCCCTGTGTAGTTTGGAGGCACTATGCGCTATGACTTCCAAGTCTGAAATGTCTTTAAGAAAGCCATAGCATTACTGTTTATAATTTTATGTTATGTAACTATAGTACTGTACAGTTTTCCATGTAAGGGTATGTGTGTGTGTATGTGTGTAGAAACTGGAAGATTTTTTAAAAAGTGGAATGGAAGTGCTATGTCCCCCCACCCAGTAGGGAGCAGCTGGAGGTTGAGACCAGGACTCTGCATATTTTAGGCAAGTACTCTACCACTGAGCTATACCCCACCCCTTCTAGCTATAGTTAATGTCCAGATTTTGACTTCTAAAGTTGGCCCTTGAAAACTATTCTAGGGAGAGTAATCAAAAAAACCACTTTCAATGACCAGAGATGGGCACTTGAGGACTTTCAAAATTCTTAACAAAACTTTCCATTAATATTCCTATTTTTAGAAAGCTGAAAGTGAAGGCTTTAAATCATCACTTTGGAAAGTGATATAAAGAGGGTTGTATCACTTCCACACACACCCCTTCTCCCAGGGAAGAATGGCAAAGAGAAAAGAGAATTATAATTAACTGGGTCTCTGAGCTGCACAGGAGCTAGCAAACCTGCCTCTTCCTAGGTTAAGTATCTAGGATGTAGGACAATAAGAGTGGTAAGTTTGAGGACCAGCAGGGTTATCTACAAATCCTCCCTAAAACTCTAGGATGAGTCAGTCCCATCAGAACTTACAATGGTGGTCACCTCCCAGAACCCTTCATGGATTGTGAACTTCCTGAATTCCCCAGAAAGAACTGACTGACTAGCTTTCAGAGGAGTCACTATTGTCTGAGATGAAATGACCTCATGGTAGAAACCTTAGGGTTGATAGCCCCATGCTGAGAGTGAAATCAGAGTTATATGCCCATGGGAGAGCCACTGGGGGTCACATGTAGCAATGGGAAGTACCTGCACACTCTAGCGAGCATTGCTTATATCAGTGGAGAGAAGAAGGGTATCAACCAGAAATGGGGCAATGTGGAAAAGGCCCCCTCTAAAAGTCAAGCAGTTGGCCAGAGACTAGAGGACTTCACTATCCCTATAATGTTGCTCAATATTCCCTGGGCTCAGATACAAACTCAGAAGATAAACCAGAAGACAAGAGAGAAAAACCATGACAGGAGGTTGGAACTCTGATGAGCTTGAACCCTGAACTGGGGGAGGACCTAAAATAGACTGCTTTAGATCAGAGGGAAATGGGTATCTTTGAAATGGGAGGAACAGAACTGAATTGTTCAAAGACAAAGGAATAAAAGGGGTACATTTTATATATCTGACGTGTGACTGTGTTCCAAAGGTAAAACCCACTGTGTGAATATGAATACAATAAAATTCCTGCTTCAAGAAGCTTACGATCTGAAACGGTGTTATAAGGTCAGGCACAAAAGGCAAAAATTTTCTACCTTATAATTTTGTATGTGACTGATCTGGAAAACTTAAGAATTAATATTTTTAATTTTACAAATTTGGCTTGTGGAGCTAAAATGGGACTAGTTATAGTTTAGGACCAGAATTATGAATGTTCTTCATCAGAAATGTGATGCTAGCTGAGAAAAATGAGTCCACGAAAGAGCTATCTGCACATGCCAAGAATGAAGTTTGATGAAAGAATATGAAGATATTATATCAGCCAAGGAAAGTAAATTGAGGGTACAGATGGAACTCTTAGTGTAAACAAATGTCAAAATTATCATGCATCTTTCCTGAGGTAGTATGGTCTGGAGAATGAACCTACGGCCTTGTGCTCGCTAGGGAAGTGCTCTACCACTTGGCCTAAGCTGCCAGTCTGTATGCCATTATTTAATGCAATTCTGAAAAAAAAATTTAAAAAATGGGTTGCAAGGCTCAGAAATCATATTCATTGTGGCCATGTCTTTGATTCAAAACAGCCCACTTGATATCAGAATCAGCACAATCCTAAGTGGACAGGGCTCATAGTCTCTATCTACTCATGTTGCCTAAGAGATGTCCCCATAGTGGAACATCTGTACTCAGACCAGATACCTTCCAGAAGACCCGCCCCCCCGCAACACTTTAAAACCCCAGGTAATTTGGAAGAAGAATATCTATTTCCAGGTAAATCATTGGCTTAAGGCATGTGAGACATCAAGAGAGAAATCTCAAATTGCTACAGACTTGCACACTCACTACTTGGTCAAACAGGCTCAGGACTTAGATAGGCCTATAGCAAGTCATACAGAAAATGATCTGACTTTTGCTGAGGACTTTGAACCACCTATAAGACATTTTGGGACAGAGTATTCTTGGAGACATGGCCTCTGAAGAGGGTCTAGGGTTAGCATGGCCACTTAGCCACCATGGATAAAACAATGCCATCAAAGCCTCTGCAAGAAAGAACCTGTATAAAACCACTCCATCTTTTATGCTTAATTTCCCAGGTTATCAGTCGTACACAGCTCTTTTTTTGTTTTTTTTTGGTCCAGTCCTGGGGCTTGGACTCATGGCCTGAGCACTGTCCCTGGCTTAGCCACTTCTGGCCACTTTCTGTATATGTGGTGCTGGGGAATCGAACCCAGGGCCTCATGTATATGAGGCAGGCACTCTTGCCACTAGGCCATATCCCCAGCCCCCGTACACAGCTCTTAATAGAACTTATTCTGCATAAATGTTTTTGACACTTTCATAAAATCCCAGGTTTAACATCCATCTCCCCTTGCACCCTGACTAGTTATTAAAACAAGATCTGGTGGTTTTCTTGTTGAGTATGCTACATGGGCTGTACTTACCGATGCCCCCAACTCCAGCTCTTTCATCTTTCCTAGCATGCAATCTCAAGATGGTTTCAACCCCTTGCACACCTAGCCTAGGCCATGTGATTTTCCCCAAGGTGTTCCTTTATAAGTCTGTATGTATTGGAATCCAGATTTTTTAAAAAAGAGATGTGGAAGTAGAATAGGGCACTACCTGGGAAGTGGAAGCATCAGTGAAATAGGAAGGTGATAAAAGAGGGTAATGAGGGGTAGATATCATAAAAGTACCTTATCTATGTGTATAAAAATGTTACACTGGAACTGATTCTATGCAATCAATAAATGATTAAAAGCAAGCAAGCCAGCATATGAACTCCATGTACTTAAGCAGTGATGTGCTAGAGGTGGTTTCCTCTTGCTTGTAAGGACTTACAGTTGAATTTAGTAAGCCAGGTATTAAACATGGCTGTTATTAGGAAATGAACTGTCAAAAAGTAGAATTAACTTCTATTAAAAGCAGAGAAGAGTCCAGTGTCAGTGGCTCATGCCTGTAATCCTATCTACTCAGAAAGAAGAGCTCTAAGGATCACACTTTGAATCCAGCTTGGGTAGGAAAGTCTGTGAAATTCTTATCTCCAATTGACCAAGAAAAAGCTGGACATGGAGGTGTGGCTCAACTGCTAGTGGCCAGGTAATGAGTTCAAGCGGCAGTATTGGATGGATGGATGGATGGATGGATGGATGGATGGATGGACGGATGGATGCAGAAGAAGGAAGGCTTTCCAATTACGGTGTCACATTTTAGTTTTTGTGCCACTGGGTCTGTTTCCACCTCTTGTCCTCTGTGAAATCAACATGAAGATGGTGAACAGGTGTACCTCTCCTCCCAGCTCTGCATCCAGCCACCACCTCTCGGCTGCTTTTGATCACCCTGGTGAAGGTGTTACCCCAAGGAAGTCTGCAAGCTTCTTATGGCCAATGAGAGCTTGATAGTTTTGATGAATATTTACACTGAACAAATGGAGAAAAAGTATTTACCATATAGACTGGTGCTAAAAGCAGGCTGAGTCTGTTAACTCTCACTTTGTCAGTAGCCCAAAGAAATGAAGAGCTATTTCTGCTTCAGCAAAGTGACATGGCATCTTTAACCAATGACATTCTAACATGTCACCTGTTCACAAATGCAAATGCAAACCTATGTGAGAACCATGCTTCTATGTCCACTGACACTGGAGCCCCAGATCTTCTTGCTAAAATGGAGTTTAGAAAATCTATAGTCAATTGTTTGGAGTTTGCAAGAAAGGAAAAGTTGATTTGTTAAGAACAGTGAGAGCTGACAAAAATCACAGAAGAGCACAATAGTAAACAATAATTGGTGGGGAAAGAAGCCAGACCTTGGTTGTACCTGCCTATAATCACAGAGACATAAAGATAGAAGAATTATGGTTCAAGGCCAGCAGTTACTGAGACTGAAATATAAACCAGGTATGGTAGAGTACATGTTTATTATGGGCTACACAGGAAGCATAGGCCTGACAATCACAGTCTGAGGCTAGCCTGGGCAAATAGCATAACATTCCTTAAAAAAACATAACTAAAGCCAAAACAACAATGAAAAAAGGACAAGCATGACTCAAGAGGTAGAGCTCCTGGCTAGCAAGCTCAACACCCTTAGTTCAAATTCCTAGTGAAACATACATTTCCTGCCTGTTTCTTTTCTGACAAATTGAACAATAGGTAAAAAAATATGTGACTGGCTAAGTTATTTATCTCTATACTGCAAAAGCAATATATCATAATGTTTAAGAACACTCGGGAGAGTTTCACTTAGTATTAATATGAGATTTTCATCTTGTTGAAAGGTAATTTATTTTCTGGCTAACATTCTCAGTAACAACCCTTCTCAAAAATTATCTTTACAGACTCCAAAGAATTCCAAACATTAAAATGTAATTAGATACTGACTGACTTAAACGCTCATGTAAAACCCAATAATTAGGAAAGTACCATTGTCTCCTTGTGAAAATTACTATTTTCATTTTAATAAATCCTAGATTGTGTTCCTTTAGGGACATGCCTTTAAAATGTTTTAAGACCTTTATACTGATGGATTACTTGAAAGCCATATAAAAGTTCAACAATTATTTGTCCTGTTACTAAAATGAAGGTACATTTGCTTGGTTGACAATAGTCTAGTCAAAAATATTTTCCAGGTACTGGTGAGTCACACCTATAAAATCCTAGCTACTCTGGAAGCTGAGATCTGAGGACCAAGGTTCAAAGCCAGCCCTGAGCAGAAAAGTCAACAAGACTCCATCTCTAAAATAACCAGCTAAAAACCAGACTGGAGACATGGTTCAAGTGATAAGCCTTCGAAATCAATCTTCAGCATACACACACACACACACACACACACACACACACACACACACACACGGACTGATCTAGGTACAAAGGTACAAGCCTGTAGTGGCTGCTGCTTTTTGAGCTGGAGGATCATTTGAGCCATGAACTTAAGACCAACCCAGTCAACACAGCAAGAAACATTCTGACAGTCTGTTCTACTTGTGTTAGATTCCATCGTATCTACCTGCAGACTAAATGTAGCCTCCTCCTTCAAATCCTCAAGAGATTTTCCCTTTTGTTCCCAGATCCAATCCATCATGCTTGAATAGCTTGCAAGCTTCCTGTAAGTTTGCCCATCAAAATGACAGCAGTGACTTACCACAGCACTAACAGGCTGGTCTGTGAAGCCAAAATTCCCTGTTTGGGAGAGTTCTGGCCCAGAGCACTACATCAGTATGGCTGGATGATATGACGCCAAGATTTAGTTGTCCCACTTGGGCAACAAAAAAAATGAAATCAGTCCTGTATTTTTATTTCTCTAACTCAAGGTTTTCATCAGAAGGGCCAAAAGGATTCTGATCTCAAACTGACGTATTATTTCTGCAAATTCAGTGTCAAGAGCTCTAGTAGAATTTCAGCTCTTTAAATGTGAAGATAGAGAAGCAATGAAGTCCCCTGGCTTCTCCTTTGTTCCTTGGACTTAGCTGTACTTCCAATACTGTGGATCCACCCCACCCAGTCCTTCAATCCAGCACCCAGGCCAAATGCAGATGACCTTGTTTATGCAAATGCAGATGCAGATGATCCTGATTATGCAAATGTGAGTCTATCCACAGAAACACATGGGCTGCTTTTATGGCACAAGAGGAGAACTGGGTAATGGTGATAGAGATCACATGGCTGGCATGCCAAAAATATGACACTGTGAGTGTTGGAGGAAACCTTCTGTGACCTCTGCCTAGGGGAAATCAACAAATCTTTTTTTCCATCAGTCTATTCCTGAAGTCTAGCCCAGGGAATTTCGCCTAGTAAACTCTCACAAAAACATGGCAAATATTTTGGTACTGCCTTAGATAAGAATAATCTCCTCCCTTCTCTTCACCACTTTGAAGCCCTACTTATTCTTCACATTCAGTTCCAGTCATTTGACAGTCCCAGTGCCTATGAAATAAGACTCATTTGCATCATCTTACTGCATAAATGCATTCATTATCTGAAGTTACAACATTCTTTGGGTGTATGTGCATTTCACTTAGTAGATCAGAAAGTTCATATAGAAAGAGCTGACTTCTTTTCTTTCTTTTGTTTGCTCTTCTTTTGGTTGTGGGGATTGAACTCAGGGCCTGGGTATTGTCCCTAAGCTTTTTCACTCAAGTCTAGCACTCTACTACTTTGAGCCACAGAGCCAGTTCCAGTTTTTGTGTGGTTAATTGGTGATAATAGGCTCACAGACTTTCCTGCTCAGGCTGGCTTTGAACCATGAACCTCAGATCTCAGCCTCCTAAGTAGCTAGGATTATAGGCATACACAGATGACAACTGGTGCCTGGCTCAAGAGCTGACTTCTTTAATATAATATCTTCCCACACAGAAACACATAATTCATTTACTTAGATGTTCTTTGAAGCCATTTGTATTGTTTCTCTCATGAGAACACTTGAATGCAGAGATGGTGTCCTGCAGAACTTTGTACCTCATCGTCCTCAAATTCCTACCCCAACGTACTGATGGTACACTCCACTTAAGTCAAAAAACCACAGTGCCTGGCTCATGGTGTAAGATAAATTCTAAAAGCATCAATGATTAAATATAAACAATGACCCATACAGTGTATTGAAAAATAAGTTAATTTTTTATAGCTTGCTAGTGGCAAAATTTTTCTAGCTACATGTGAAATTCAAAAGCAATGAGAGAAACACTGATAAATTCAATTGCATAAACGTTTTAAAACAAAAACTTTTATATAAGCCAAGTGCAGTGGTCTCCATATGTAACCCCAGCTACTTAAGATGCTAAGGAAGGAGGATCATGAGTTTAAAGCTAACCTGGGCAACCTAGCTAGACTTTATCTTAAAACAAAGGAACATATATATATATATATATATATATATATTTGCACAGAAAAGTTAGACAAATAAAAGAATATTTGGGCAATTTTTATAGTAAAAGGGACATCTTGAACATAAAACATTTCTAAATATAGAGAAGGAAAACATAACACTCTACTGAAAAATAGGTAGCTATATTAACAAATAAATTACAAAAGAAACACAAATATTTATTTATTTAGTTAGTTAGTTGGAAATAGGGCTTGAATAAAGGGGCTGGGTACTGTCCTGGACCTTTTCTTCATTCAAGGATAGCACTCTACCACTTTGAGCCATAGTGCTACTTCTGATTTTCTGGTGGCTAATTGGAGATAAGAATCTCATGGATTTTCCTTGCCTGGGCTGGCATTAGAACATGAGCCTTAGGTTTCAGCCTCCTGAGTAGCTAGGATTACAGGTGTGAGGCACCAAAGCAAATATTTATGTCTTGCCTTTTTTTTTCTTCTGAGATCCTGGGATTTGCACTCAGTGCCTTGTGCTTGCTAGGTAGGCATTCTACCTTTGGAACCATGTCCCCAGTTCTTTTTGCTTTAGTTCTTTTTTAGATAAGGTCTTGCACTTTTGCTAGGGCCAGCCCCGGATCAAACTCTTGCTACTTCTGTCTCTTGTGTAGCTGTGACAACAGTGTGAACTACTTTGCCTGGCTTGTCTTTTTGCCTACACTGGACTGAACTATGATCTTCTTATCTCTACCTCCTAAGTACAGATGATTATAGGCATGAACTTGACCACAAATGGTTCTTAGGTATATAAAAAAAATGTTCAACTTCACTCATAAAAAAGAGGATTACAAACTGCAGTCAGGCATTTCTCATCTAATTGATAAAAATTTAAAATTCTGAAATCTTGCAAGGTGCTGATAATGTGTACTTGTAGCTACACAGGACACTGAGATCTGAGGGTCAACTTTCAAAGTCAGACCAGTAGAAAAGTCTATGTGATTCTTATCTGCAATTAACTAGCAAAAAGCCAGAAATGGGAGAGTGGCTCAAGCAGTTGTGTATCAGCCTTGTGTGAACAAGTGAACTGAAAGCCTTTAACTTGTTAGTTAGGCACTCTACCACTCGAGACTCCCACAGATTAGGAGGCCATTTGTTCCCCCAGCCAGCCTGGAACTGTTATCCTTCTTTGCATGCCTCCTAAATAGCTGGGAAGACAAGCACTTGACATCACGCTAAGCTTTTTTTTTTTTTTTTAACTTGGGCTGTGACCCTCCTAATCTTCACTTTCCAAGTAGTTAGGAATACAAGTATGAGCCATCACAACCAGTCAAGATCAGTTCTTTAGATTGTACATGAGGGAGATATCTCAGTATTTATATTTCTCTTCTTGGCTTAGTTGACTTAACACAAAGACCTCTAATTTCATCTGTGTTCTCACAAATGACAGTATAATGGACAGCTGCAATAGATGTATTACAGCTGAATAGTATTCATAAATATATTAGACATATATATGTAATTTCTTTTTCTAATTATCACTCAATAGACAGTTGTTTCCATTTGCTGGTTATTGTAATAAACATAGTAGTGCAAATGTTTTTTGACACACTGACTTCATATAGGAGACTTAATTCTTGTTTATGTGGGTTTATGTGGTCCTAAGGAATCGAATCCAGGGCCTCACGCATGCTAAGCAGCCACAAACCCACATTCCCAGCCAAGGAAACTTACTCCTTGATGCAATTAGTTTCCCTATTATAATGTTATCATAAAGTTAATTCCATGGTTGGGTATATAGCATTGGAGAGGAGGAAGAACAGGGAAAAGGAGGAGGAGGATGAGGAGGAAGAGGAAAAGGAGGACAGGAAGAAGAGAAAGGAGGAGGAGGAATGTGATGAAGACAAAGAAGAGGCCGCTCATCTCCAGGTGAGCAGTCACATTCAAGCACCTGACCTGCCTAGCTGGACAGCTGAACTCACACTTCAGGACTTCCTAAAGATTTTCTAAGTTGAACCTTGGAGGGCCTCTAAGGTCAGGCAATCTGCAAAGCTCAAACTAATTTCACAGCAATGCCAAGATGTTATCTTTTCCATTCTTCCTCTGGGGGGAAGTCTTTGGAGGGGCCATGACAGGTGAAACCACAACAGTCTGACTGTTGAAACATAGTTAATGTTTCAATGCTACTCTTCTGTTTTGAAAAGCAGTTATTTTTCATAAAATGTTCACGTGTAAGGGGTTCGTTGCTGTTTTACATGACTTGATAATTTAAACTTTCCCTATTATAAAAACTCTATGGGGTCCTCTGTCATTTTTTGAGTGCATGTAAGTCCTGAAATCGATGTTTGCCGAGCACTGTCCTACTTGACTCTAAGAACGGTGCTGAAGGCTGGAGCCATCAAGAGGAAACTTCGGTGATAATCCTGTCCATTCCCTCCCAATGGCTAGCCAAAGCTCATCTGTACTTGAACTTGGGAGTAGTTATTTTTCTGTCTAATCTGGTGGAAACACCAAATTTTCCCTCGAAATCTTGGTTGCCAAGTGCCTGCCCCTCACTCAGCCCCATCCTGTGCCCTGGCCTCCACTCTTCCCCGCTCCCGCCCCCATTTATGAGGCAGACATGGGCACCTGTCTACTCCCCGGCTGGGAAGGCTGGGGGCAGGCGCCCCTCCTGCCCATGCCTGGCCCCCACAGGCCTCCCGTGGCCAGGCCCCGGCCGTTCTGATCGGCAGGCGTCGCCATCAGGACTCACCGTGGCCGGGTGTAGGCCCACGCCTGCGGCCCCGTGAACGCCCGGGGCACGGGACCTGATGCCGACCTTGGTGATGGCTGGCTTCCATGGTGGACCTCAGGCGGCCCCCGGGCCCTGCAGTACCTGGGTTGGCTCAGTCTGTTCCCACTCCTCAGTGGACTGAGAAGAAAAGGTCATCCGCAAGGTTGCCCCAAGCCACTTCACCGAGCCTCTGTGGTGAGGGGAGGCAGAACCGGAAGCTGTGCGAGAGGCCTCCCCACTTCCGGCCTGGCTGATCACGTGGCCCATGGCAGCCTCTGCACACGCGTAGTGGCGATGGCACGGCTCCATGTCTATCCCCGAAGTCTGCACAGAAAGGCCAGAGGGCGGTTGGCTCCCGATGGGGCAGGGTTGGGAGAGCATGGGGTGTGTAGAGTGCAGGAGAGAGGAATAAAAATGTGCTGTTAAGGATCAGAAATAAATCCTCATAGGAGTAGAGCATGACGTGTGTGTAAATGATAGCTGGAAAAAGAATAGAGCTAGACTCCTCCACCTGTGGGGCCTGGATTGTCAGGAGGCAGACCAGTGAGGCACTGTTCCCAGGAATAGCAAAACTCAGTTCAGCACCTGCCAAGTAGGGATTGGGAACTGCCGGAGGCCACCCAGTGTCCATTGTCTGCCAACATCTGAATGGGCGCCATAGCTCTCCTGTCCTCAACTGCCAGAAAGTAGGCTATGGTCCAACAGAAAAGATTTCTATCTGTACTAGGAGGCTTTCTCAGTCCTTGGACCATCATAGGTGGTATAGTGTCCCCTTTCTCTCTGACAAACCAGTTGCTATGGTGGTGTGAAAGGAACCCAGCTCAAGATTTAGACATCCCAAGCCCAAACTTGAATAGTGACATGACTCTGTCCATTATAGGGAAAGGAACATGAGCCTGAAAACATTTGATCAGAGGCAAAGATAAGAACTTTGCGTTTTAAAAAGGTGCTCAGAGCAGGGTTGAAAACCCTACTTAGAGAACTTGAGTTTGAAAGGCAGTGAGAACCTTCAGTAATGAATCCAAACTGCAAACAACTGGGTTATATCAGCCTGTCTCCGTGCTTGAAACTTTTAATTTTCATTTTTTTACCTTTATTGAAAAGGTGATGAGCAGGAGACATGGTAATGAGTACATTCATTTTTAAACACTGTTACCCCAACCCTCATTTTCTCCGACTTATCCCTCCCTGTTCCTCTACCCCCCAAATTGTAGAGTTCATTTCCAGCTGTAGTGTCAAGTGTATATCAATGATACATTAGTTCATCTTTTGTCCTGCTGTTTTTGTGATTCACTTGCCCTTCCACAGATCAAATAAACGTATATACAAAACACAATGTACAGAAGACCAAGAAAAAGAAAAAAATAACTGACCATATATAGGATATAATAAGAATCACTTGTTTCCAGTTTTTGGAGTTCATGTTGGCATGCTTCATTATATTTGGTCCTATGCGCTTAGCAATTGGGTTATTGAAATCCCCTGTTAGGAATATCACAGACAGATTCTAGTTATTACAAATGAGGGGAAACTATGCAAACTACTTTTCTTTGGGTCTGGCTCACATCACTTAATATAATTTTTCCCATGTATTTCCATTTCCTTATGAATGGGGCAATGTCATTCTTTCTGATAGAAGCATAGTACTCCATTGTGTATATATACCATATCTTCTTGGTCCGTTTATCTACTGAGGGGCATCTGGGTTGCTTCCATATTTTAGCTATGGTCAATAATGCTGGAATGAACATGGTTATGCTGGGTAGCTTTAGTAGAGCCTTGTTTGTGAGCATTTAGGTAGATGCCAAGGAGTCATTGCTGGGTCATAGAGGAGCTTTATTGTTTAGTCTTTTGAGGAACCTCCATACTGCTTTCCATAGTGGCTGAACGAGTTTGCACACCCACCAATAGTATAGTAGCATTCCCCTTTGGCCATATTCCTGCAAACATCTGTTGTTATTAGATTTCTTGGTAATGGCCATTCTAACTGGGGTAAGGTCGAATCTCAGTGTTGTTTTGATTTGTATTTCTTTTATGGCCAAAGATGTTGAGCATTTCTTCATGTATCTATGGGCGATTCTTATTTTCTCTTCAGAGAAGTCTCTCTTTAAGTCTTTAGCCCACTTGTTAATGAGGTGGTTGTTTCTTTGAGGAATTTAATTTTTTGAGCTGTAAGTATACTTTAGATATGAGGCTCTTGTCTGTTGTATGGCTTATGAAGATCTTTTCCCAGTCCATGGGCTTTCTGTTTATCTTGTTAGCTATGTCCTTTGCCATGCAGAAGCTCTGAAGTTTAATACAGTCCCATTTATCCAACCTTTCTTCGATTTGTTGTGATTCTGGGTCTTTATTAAGGAAGTTTCAACCTGTGCCAAGGAGCCCTAGTGTCTGCCCTATTTCTTCCTTTAATATTTTTAGAGTGTCTGCTTTTACCTCGAGGTCTTTGATCCATGTGGAGTTAATTCTGGTGCAGGTTGGTATACAAGGACCTAATTTCAGTTTTCTACACATTGACACTTTTAATAGACACTTCTGTACATCTCTGAATTAATTAATTAATATTCCTAGGTGCTGAAGCTTGGGCTTGGGTTACTGTTCCTTAGTTTCCTTGCTCGAGGTTGGTACTCTACCACTTGAGCCACACCTCCATTTCGAGCTTTTTTTTTTATGATTAGTTGGAGAAAAGAGTCTTACAGACTTTCCTGCCTTATCTGGCTTTGAACCATGATCCTCAGATCTCAGTGTCCTGAGTAACTAGGATTTCAGATGTGAGCCACTGGTGCCTGGTTGGACTTGCTTTCTGAGAAAGAAATCTTTCATTTTGTTTACCAGTGTCTAGTCTAAGTTGCTGAATTAATATCATTTTTCTTACATAAGTTTTAATGTCAAATACATACTCTCAGCAGACTGCACTCAATTCACAAGAATTTTTAGCAAATTCAAAAATTATACTTTTGATCTTCCTATTGTTGAGTGATTTTGTCATCAGATTATGATAGAATTACACACATTAAGATCAATTCAATCACTGGCTCCACAGAGTGACATTTAAATGTATAGAAATTCACATTTATCTGTGGCTACTTGTAGTGCTAATAAATGTTATATTAAACATTTAACTATTTCAGAAAATAGTCTTCACATTAAAAATGCAAATTTGACTTACAAACTCTCAGAGCTATGAGTCTGTGGCGTACACTTGTAATCCTAGCTACTTAGGAGACTGAGATTGACAGGATTAAGGTTTGAGGTCAGTTAGAGGCATTCATTCAAGAATCTCAATCAATAGCTGGGTATAGCAGTATGCACTCATCATTCCAGATATTTGGGAGTCTGAGATTAGGAAGATCAGGGTTCCAGGGTAGCATAGATAAAAAAAAAAAAAGTCCACAAAAGCTGGGCTCTGGTGGCTCACACCTCTAATCCTAGCTACTCAGGAGGCTGAGATCTGAGAATTGTGGTTCAAAGCCAGCCCAGGCAGGAACTCTTATCTCCAATTGGAGACTCTTATCTCCAATTAACTACCAGAAAACAGGAAGTAGCACTGTGGCTCAAGTGATACAGCGATAGCCTTGAGCTGAAGAACTCAGGGACAGTGCCCAGGCCCAGAGTTCAAGCCCCAGGACCCATAAAAAAGTCCACAAAACTCCATTTCAATGGAATAGTGGCACATACCCATCATACCAACTACCATTGCAAGTGTAAAATAGGCCAATCACTGTCTAGGCAGGCAACCGGGCCAGAAGCAAGACCTCATCTCAAAAATCACAGTGCAAAAATGTGTTGGAGGCAATTTCAGAGTTCAAACTCTAGTATTGCTGAAGAAAAGGGAAGAAAGGGAGGAAGGAGGGAGGAGGGAAAGAAAGAGTAAAGAGAAGTAACTAACTGCTATGCTAGATAATGAAAGGCCTTAAACATATGCTTAAGTCAAGGCACAGTACAATGCACCCGGTTTTAATATACAGACATGTGAAGAAAATAGCACAAGAATTTTGCAAGTGCGTTCTGATCTCAGAAAATGTTTTTGGCAACTCTCATAAGAACTGCATCCTAATTGCTGAAAAGCTGTTGGCCTACATGCTGTGTTTAGACCTCTTCAGTTTTTTTCTATGTAGTGGCTGAGAATGGAATAAGATTTAGGGAACTGCATCTCAATATATATTTCGACATTTGGGAGACGCTCTTACCTAACCAGGTTACAAACATTATCAGACATCATGGACAATGGCACAGAAATTGTGGGATATAGACAGATGGCTATACTCTTAAAATACAAGCTGGAAGAACAGGCAATTTATCACATGCTACTCTGGGGGCTGGCAGTGAGCCAGGAAGAGCCCAAGATCAAATACCAGTTTACACAAGGGAAATATTGTACCAAGGCTTAGAAAATGGGAACTGTCACTGAGCTCTGCCTCTTAAGTTAAACATTATCCAGAAATGATTGAGGCCCAAGGAGAGCACTGAATTGGAAGGGAATAAGAAAGAGAAGATGAATCCAAACCAGAAAAGAGAGCAATATGCTTATGATTTAGAAATTGGTGACTTGACATCATGGACAGTCACATAGCTTCAAGGTAGAACTGAAGGGATGGAGGCGGGGTTGGCAATGACGGCTTAGTATTAACACTGGAAAATCACACTGCCAGAGTTTAGATTCTGGTTTTGTCACTTCCCAAGTTTGCAAGTTAGACAAGTTAATTTCAACCAGTCTTACAGGAGTGATCATGATAGTGTCATGAGCATTATAAACAAGGACCTGAATATGAAGCCCTGCAGGCAGCACGCACTCTGAAAGATATTAGCATGAAACAATAGGACATGGAAGAAGGAAGATTCTAGACTTAGCCCATCTATGGTATTAAAGTATGCTCATCTGAACTCAGAGGTGGGCTAGTACGTAAGGGACAATAGTTGATACAACATGATCCCAAGTGGAGGACTCAAGATCAAATGGCAGGAGAGCTGGATTCCGTATGGAAAGGAATGTTGTCTACGTATCACTTTCTCAGCTTTACCCCCAAACGGAGAGTGCCGAGCCAAGAACTCACAACAGCATCAGGGCACTCAACTCTTTTGGACTCTGTGTCACTTTTTTAGCTCATTTTTAGGTATGGCATTTAATTATCTTGCGTTCCTTGCTGATACATGAAGTTAATAGTTATGTACCATTGCTTTATGTATTGTTTTAAAATTGGGAATGTATATAAAAGGAAGCAATTTAGAGGAAAATCTGTTTAAGGGATATAGGATCAGAATTAAGAGGCTAAAAGCTTCAGATCAATAAATGTTCTTTGCAGAGAATTGATTTGCCATTATCAATTTCATAAGCATGCATAGCATCGAAGTCTGAGACATGGGTGTATATTGTTTTTCAACCAGATCATATGCCCCAGTGCCGGTCCCAGTTCCTTAATAAACTAGATTTGTGACTATATATTTTTTACAGGACCTGGGACTTGAACTCAGGGCCTGACACTGTACATGCGGCTTTGAGCCCTCATTCTCAGATCTCAGCTTCCTGAGTACCTAGGATTACAGGAGTAAGCTACTAGCACCTGGCTTAGATTTGAGATATTAAACAAAGCACTGAACCCTTCTCTTAGTTTTTCTCATCTGAAGAACACAGATAATAAATTTCTAACTCTGTGTCTGTGTCTGACTGTCTGTCTGCCTCTCTGTCTGTCTGTGTCTGTGTCTGTGTCTGTCTGTCTGTCTGTCTCTCTCTCTCTCTCCCTCTTCTGGCCATAGGGTGAGCTCAGTGCCTAGGCACTGTCCCTGAGCCTTTTTGTTCTGTGTTGGCACTGTACTAGTTGAGACACAGCTCCACTTCTGGCTTTTTGCTGGTTAATTGTAGATAAAGAGCTTCAGGAACTGTCCTGCTCGGGTTGGCTTTGAATCTCAATCCTCCGATCTCTGCCTCTGGAGTAACTAGGATTATAGGTGTGAGGCCACTGGCATCTGGCTCTAACTCTGTTCTTTTGGAAAGCGAATGTATATGGATGAACAAGTTTATGGTGGTCTCTAAAATGTTATACATTTCAGTAATTACTATTAATATAGTAATGTGAAGAACCTTTTTTTTCTCATTCTCATTATTAGGAACTGATTTTCCTCCTTCTCAGAGATATTTTAAGCTTCTCTCTCTACTGGCTTTTACATCTTTCAACATGGTTCTTTTATCCTAAACAACATGATAAACTAATTCCTTCTACATCAAATGCTAATCTGCTTTCTTCTAGAAACATCTGAGTTAAAAAATAAAATGAGAAGCATGACAGTAACTATAATAGGTTAGTGCTGTACCAACCTGACATAAAAAGCATTTCAGCAAACCCGACATGATTAATGATAGGCTCTCTTAATTTAGCTGTGCTGAGAGAGATTGCAATGACTTAGTGAGTCTGTCACTATCTTCAAAGGAAAGCCATTTTTTTAAACAAGAGCTCTCCTGTCCATTGTGATAATTGATAATGTTATGCTGAAGTTTAGTGTCCTTATTTTTACAGGGAAAAAGTTTGCTAAGCTAGCATAGGTTAATATATTTCTATCACATATTAAAATAAAATTATCCAAACACATTTATGTCATTTTTAAGGATACAGTGCTCCACAGAGATTAGTTACTACGTGTTTTATCTCAAGGATTTCAAAACACATCACTTTGGTTAATGAAAATATTTTTATATAGCATTGATATTTTTATCGGTTGCAGAGCTTTAATTTTTACTGCAGAGAGAATATTTAAAGTTGATAAAATCATTTCTTAGAATTGTTTGGATTTCTTAAAATTTTGAATCAGAAAACATCACTCTCAGTTTTGTGTTTGTGTATGATTTGAACTACTTTCTCTGGGGCAAAACATATCGATATACAGCAGTTGAAATGACTATGAGATGAGGATCAAGGTTATTCTAAAGCAAAGCTAGGGTCATCTTTTCCTGTGGCTATGTTCTCTCTCAGCCTGTATCAATAATTTTCTCTGCATATTTCAGCAAACTGGCGTGGATGTTGCAAAGCACAGCATGGATCTATAGTCTGGAAGAAATGTTTTCTCGTGCATAGTTGATCCTGTGATGAGACTATGATCTCCAGGGTAGCTGTCGCTGGGCTTAGCCAGCACCTGGAACAATTAGGCTACACTCAACACACTTCCCACTGCTTTGTGTAGACATTACACACATTTCATGGCTGCTCTTCTCAGGGGTGATTTCCCTCCAAAATCATACTCGTCTTCTAAGGATAACAGAAAATCTACTACATCAGGACAGAATCAGTGTTCCCTGCCAAATCCCTTGTGTTAGAAATCACCATTATGTACATGTCTCCTTTGCATGCTATCAAGAATTTTTTCTCTGCTTATCGCCTTTTCATTCTGGGAAAAAGGAGAGGTGTTAGATCAACCATCTTTGTCAGCCACTGGCTTCTTTCATTAAATAAAGAAAGGCTGGGCCTTGGTTTTCTGGGATGGGGAAAGATGGCTCATTTCCCAAAAACCTACTGGTGCCAGCCAACATCTTGAAGGTCTTTAAAATAAATCATTAGTTGACCTATTAATGTGACACATACACATATGTATTTTTTCTTCTAATTTTTTCATCTCTCTTAAGGAAAGAATTTGATATGTGATTGAATGTTTATACACAACTTTCTTCATTACACCGCTGAGTTTTTTTGTTATTTATAGTATCAAGCGGAGACAATCTTTAGATCTAGCTGCAGGGAAGTACTTTTTGTTTCAGTATCATGCCTTCATTAAAAATGATTTATTCAAAGAGACTCTACAAAGTATTGGCTGGCACCATCCTTTCTGAAAAAATACAATGTGTTTTCCTCTGAGCTCTTATCCATCTACACAGAAGGCTGCCCCCCGTGCATTTATTTGACTTGTTTATTTTAACCTGAAATGTAAATAGTTGGCGCTGCCTGCTGTCAGTGAGCAAATGTTGCAGCCTGAGTGCGAGATGGAGTTATGTGTCTGCAGGGTTTCCTGTTCTGCCACAAGTCTCCAGTGCAAGCTCTTTGTTGATTGCCACTCTAGAGGCTAAAGACAGCATTTGATGTGCCGTTGTTATTGTTTGAATTCAGTATAATCTCTAAACAGAAACTCTCTTTTTACATGTGCTGCTGGGGATGGAGGTCAGAGTCTTGTGCATTCCAAGCAAGTACTTCACCATGAGCCACACTGAGCCACGGAAGATGGCTGAACAATTACTATTCAGTTGAGAAATAGGAATCTGTTTAAATGCTGAATTTACTGCCTGATGGAACTGTACTTCACTGTAGATTTTAGTTTAGTGTATTCCTTTTCTAATTATCTTTAAATAGTTGCAAAATGGGGTTTACATTTAATATGCCAAGTTATGTGTACAATGCACCCCTTCAATCACCATCCCCTTTTTATTCCAACCACACCCATCCCCTCCAGTTTCCTGGTCATACTAGGTCTTCCTTCCTTCCTTCCTTCCTTCCTTCCTTCCTTCCTTCCTTCCTTCCTTCCTTCCTTCTTTCCTTCCTTCTTCCCCTTTCCTTCCTTCCTTTCTTTCCTTCTTTCCTGCTTTCTTTCTTTCCTATCATTAATTCTTTCATACTTTTCTTCCTTTTTCCATTTTTCCCTCCCTCCCTCCCTCTCTCCCTCCTTCCCTCCCTTTCTCCCTCCCTTCTATTTTCTGTTGCTTTTAAGCAATTCAGTGTGAGTACTGAACATAGGGAAGGCAGGGCGGTGTCATGGGGGCTCTGGGCTGTGCAGGCTTAGGGTGCTCCGTGACTACCACTTTCATTGCATGTTTAACTCTCAAGAAGAATTACAACTGGAAAACTCAAATATCTTGAAACTTACAAGCTTGATAGGAGAAAAAAAAATAATTGAGTTACTGTTAAGACTCAAGATCAGATGTCCATATATCAGCCAGCTGGACCATTGGGCTGATGAAAGCTCAGTGTCAGGGGGAGAAGAAGCCATCAACAGGGAAGAAATGGATCAGACTTTATACAGGCTCTAGTATTGGAGGGACCTAGTAGGTCAAGGTGAAGTGTATATGTGGTGTGTGTGTGTGTGTGTGTGTGTGTGTGTGTGTGTAAAAGTCAGGGCTTTTTCCTTCTCCTCAGGAGGCATTGGTGTCTGGAACGAAGAAATTTTCTATGAAAGAAAGACACTAGGGGAACAAACCTTGTCTTACAGGAGTCATCCCTTAAGAAGCAAGAATAAGAAATGAGTGAAATCTCAGCACTGACTAGCAAAGAGGTGACCACTGAAGGCCCACGGAAGGGAGCAGGGAATTCCAGACCAGGAGAAGGGCATGTCAGAATTCAAGAGGTGAGGAAAGGCACTGAGTGGGTACCATGAAGACAAGCTGGCAATCCTGGAACAAAAGGAGGTGATGGGCAAGGAGAGGGAATGATCAGTGAGCAGCAGAGGTTGGCTTCAGCAGAGCCCTGGGGGGAAAAGGGGCCCAAAGATGATGAAACAAGGACCTCAAGAAGGACAGCTAGGACAGAGGACCTCAGAGCATCAGATGACAGTTGTGGTGGCTTTCTCCCCACCACACACACTCCCAGCCACTTCAAGACTAGCCTGGGGGGCTCTTTCCCAGGTGCTGAGTGTGTCTATAGTCAATAGTTCTTGGTGAAGTCCCTCCAGAGGTGAAGAGAGCCATTTATCTAAGCCTGTTCCTGCTGTTTCCTTGTTTGTGTCTCCCTAACATTCATTTGATTAAATACTAACCTTCAAGGAAATGTTATTACATGGTGAGTCCTTTGAGATGGCTTTTAAACATGAAGGCTAAGCTTCTATGAGTGGGATAAACTCCTTTATGAATGGGTTGTATGCCTCTTGGCCATGTAAGGACCATTGAGGAAAAGACTTTTTTTATGGACAAAATCTTCTGGAAACTTGATGGTGGCCTTCTCAGCTTCCAAAATTACAAGAAGTAGAATTTTCTTGCTTATAAACAACTTATGGTATTTTTGCTATAGCATGTTATTGACCAAATCAAAATGGCCTCCTTCCCAGGCAGCTCAAATGTGATAACTTGTCAGTGGAAGGAGACAAAGCTTTGGATTCTTGCTTTCCTTGGGACAGCTCTGAATGACTGTTCCAGCCATTCCTCCTTGACTCCCTGTAATAGCTAATCTACTGGACACTCTTCAATGTATATCCTATGCACAAATATCTCAGGGTATGTTTCCTGAAGAGTCTGGCTTACAATGGTTGCTTCCAGAAGTGGTACAAGGAAGTAGGCACTAAAATTGGGATTGGGGAGCAAGAGCACAGACTGATCAACTGGCAGTGAGGTCCCCATCACTGTTGTAGGGATTCCTAGGCATATAATAGCATTGCTGTTTAAACTTGGTTGGAGGTAGATCTGGATGGGATTTGGATGGAAGGAAATGTATTGGCAAATTTGAGAGTCTGGGGAAAGTACTGATTAGAATGACTAAGGCTTGGATAGTGAATGTTGAGGGCAATCAAGGCTGAATTTGTGGGGATAATAAGAAGTGATTGCATTCATCTTCTGTTGCTGAATTTGTTTTCTATTATAGTACTCAATTTTCTAATATTACATTCCTTTTCTATTAGTTTTTTATGTTTTTAGTAGTCAATGTTACTAACATAGAATATTGTTAGTGTTACTAGTAACATTATTAACATATTACTAGCATCAGTAGTCATGCCTCTCCAACCTCTACTTTGGTCCTGTAGGCTCTGCCCTGACTCTGGCCCTACTGTCTCCCTCTCCTACTTGTAAGGACTTTGGTATTACATGGGTCCTGTCACATAATCTAGGCCCCAAATATTCATCTCAAATGCTGTAAAGATCTCTTTTCACAGGCCTCAGGGATTAAGATGTGGCCATCTTTGGGGGACATCATTCCATCTACCACAGTGATTAATCATCTGTTGATTTTAAGTGTGAAAGTCATCAAGACTCTTGGCATCACATAAAAGAACTCATCTCCTCCAGCTGAGAGACAGAAAGAAAACCAAGCACTATGCCCAGGCCTTGAATTAGATTACAAAACAATCACAGCTTCAACAAAGGTTGTTTTCTCAGCCATGGCAGACTTGCTCCATACAGGCTGAGGCCTTGGGTGGAAAGGAGTACGGCATATTATACGGGTATCTGGACACTCCTTTCTGTTGAAGTCAAAGGCTATCTTTAGATGTGAAGGTGGCAAAGGGGCCTCTGTTCAAGAAGATGGCACAAACCACAAACCACTCTCTGTGTCTAACCCCACCCTTTTCCCTGGTTGCCAGTGACCCAACTGGAGTTCATCACACTATATGACTTTAGTGGGGAAAGGTTGTATCTGTGAAGAAGGAAAAATAGTTATTCCCCAAAGGAACTGTAGTATATAGTCAACCCAAAACTGTTTAGAGCCAAGAGGATGATATGCCATGTCCCCAAGGGTGCTGAATAAAGGGCTCTTTCTGATCTAACTATGTACCTAGAGATGGTGTGAAACTCTGCTTTAGGCCACTAGGGTAGCACAGACAATCCTGGAGGAAGCAATATGCTGCCTTAAGTGAATCACAAATGCTAAAATCAGCTAAACACAGGCAGCTCACACCTACAATTCTACCTACTCAAAGAGATCTGGATTGTTGTAGTTAGAGGCAAACCTGAATAGAGAAGTCTGCAGGACTCTATCTCCAAAATAAACAGCACAACTAAACAACACAATACATAACAGCAATAACAAAAAGCATGTTGGGCTCAAATAGTTGAACTCCAGCAAAACAAGCAAGTAGATAAATTCCAAGGCTCCGAGTTCAAATTCTAGTATCTCAAGAAACCAAAACAAAAAAAAAAGGTCAAAATCATCCTGGCAGACTGAGGACGAGGAACCCCAAGGCTTGGAACATGTGCTCTGAAAGGCTGGAGAACCACTGATGGCTATGCTCTATGGGAAGATTCAGAGGATACGCCACAAGGTCAAAGAGTGAGCATGGTGAAGCCCAGAGGTGGCCTCCACTGCAGGAAAGGGAGATGACTGCTCTTACAGAACTGTGTTCCCTGACAGCAATGGGGATGACAGGATCATAAGATGAAAGAGCCTAGGCATCAATGTTTCAAGATTGGCTTTCCAGCCTGTAATGCCCTTGTAGAAAGCTTAGGCAGGTGGCTAAAAATACAAAGACCCTCAGGGTCATAAAATATCAAAGGTTTTCTCAGTCTACTAAGCCAAAATGAATAAAGGATACATGAGCAAGAGACTGAAGGCAGCTGTCCAAACAGAAAGCAGTATTTCCTTGACCAGTGTCGAGACATGTCAAGGTTTGGGCCCACAGTCCATTGATTGAAAGTGAACATAAAATGCTGCATAACAAGTACAGTGTCATGAATCTCCTAATTCTTCCCCTAAATGGTGTATCATCATTTACTCAACTAACTACACTTTGTCGGAGGGAATCTCAGAGGATCTGACTTCATACTGAGAGAGGAAGACTTATCATGGTCCCCCGAATAGAGTGAGGTATAGGAAACACGAAATCCTGGCCAACATCCACCTACAGGAGGTTAGATTCATAAACGCAACCCGTAGTTTCACCAGTCCCAAGCTGGTTAACAGGAATGGATGTACATGGATGATAGGAAGACCTCACCTGGTTTTTTAATTTGTGGGGTGAGAGCTATCATAGGGTACAGGATTAAGTGAAATGTCTCTGAAACAAATACACACACAAATGATACCATATTTTATACAAAAAAAAACAGAGATTAGTACTACATTCCAAGACCTAAAAGGATACAGGGGTGTCCTTACCATACATACACATTTGTTTACACTACTACATATGTCATAAACTCACATACATATACCCATGAACTCCAGAAAAATCAGAGAGAAAGGAAACACTCACTCCTTAACAGGTCAGTCTGAGGAATAGTGCTCTTGTATCCTTGTGTTAGTTGGTTCTCCATTAGTGCAACAAACAAAGAAAACCCCCAAACCCCAAAACAACCCCCCATACAACAACAAGGTAAATTAACTTATAAAGAGGAAAGGAGGCTGAAAGTATAGTGTCTGTCAAGCAGTAGCAAGTCTTTGAGTTTGAACTCAGTATAACCAATAAAAAAAGAAAAAGAGAAGTTTATTTGGGCTCACAGTAGGTTGTAACAGAGGTTATTGTGAGGAAAGTCTGTGTGTGCCCTGGGGCAGGTAGAAAGAGCTGCACTGACAAAATTCAGCTGCCCTGAGGGAAAAGATCTCAACAATTACTATACAATACATACTTGAAAATATCCCCACCACACTATCTTCTTGTTTGGAGAGTCACTCTTGGTCCATTTTCTCCTCAAAATGGTCTGGACTACATCTTCTTCCCTCTCCCCTCTTCTCTTTTGCTTCCCTAAGTCACTCACTCACCCATTCATTTATCCACTCACTCAGCCACTCTCCAGAGATTGCTGCAGGCTCTCTGAACCTGAATTCTGAATTTCATAATAAACAAAGACCTCCTTTCCTATTGACTTTGTCCCAGATTGCTGGAAGTTCTAAGTGATTCTTGGCTTCTTTGTATCCATGTCAGAGTAATCTCTTTCTTTTCTCTTTGGAACTTCTTAAAACAAATCAGTCTCGTTTTGTCACTTTACTCCTTTAGCAGAAAGCCTCCATTCTAGTCATTAAAACCACTCAGTGGTTGCAGACATATTTTCTTCAGATTTTTGTTGACTCTTTATTTTAAAAGCCAGCAATCCAGATACTTAATTTATTTTTACTAACAAAAAGACTCAGGAAAAATAAAACCCTTTCCTTCCTGAGAGGTAAAGTTCTGACAATAATGTTACTGCTTCAAACACAATTCCTGAAACTATAAGACTGTTCTTTTTTAGGAGGGAAGCATACTCAAAGCTGTCATTATACAGCTGAACTAAGTCAGCTGAAATGCACCTCTTCTCTCCAAGATCAATATGAAACCGCACATAAAAGAATAATAGATCCACATAGACAGAAAGGCCTTTTCAAAGGGAATTTTTCTCTCCCTTTTTATTAGCATATATTAATTGAACAAAGGGGGTTCACTGTGATATTTTCATACATGTGTATAATGTACTTTAATTCAGAAGAAATGTAAAGACATTAGACTCCTTTCTTAATTCCTTCTTTCCTTCCCTTCCTCCTTCCCTGTCTGTCCATCCATCCATCTGTCCGTCCGTCCATCCATCTGTCTGTCTTTCTCTGCAGTACTGAGGATCAAACACAGGGTGTTGTGCTTGCTAGGTATAGGTACTCTGCCACTTGCAACCTCCAATTCTTTTGGCTTTAGTTATTTTTCAGGTACAATCTTTTTCAGGTACAACCTTTCCCTTTTCGTCAAGGGGTAGCCCTCAACCACAATCCCCCTAGCTCCAGCTGAGCTCACGATGCACCTCCACCGCGTCTGCCTCACAGTGGGAGATGGTCTCACTAGCTTTTTGCCAGCATTGGTTTCACACTACAATCCTCCCAAGCAGTTGTGATTGTAGATGTGAGCCACTAAACCTTACCTAGATTCTTTATTTGCTGCTGAAAATACACACTGTCTGTTCTGGAAAAGGCCAGTGAAAAACTTTGCAATAGCTGCTTAAGATCATGAACAGAGATCAATAAGTGTCAATTCTACTTTTTAAGATCAGAGGGAAATTATAGTTTCAGTAGTTTAGGAGTTCCCAGCTCATAAATGGAATTGCCTGAGCTTTCCATAGGAAATCAAATTTGCAGAATCACTGGGATGTTCACAATGGTATCCTTATTTTTTAAATAGTAAATCCTAAAAGCAGTTAAAAAATAGCAATGCAGGGGCTGGGAATATGGCCTAGTGGCAAGAGTGCTTGCCTCCTACACATGAAGCTTTCGGTTCGATTCCCCAGCACCACATATATGGAAAACGGCCAGAAGGGGCGCTGTGGCTCAGGTGGCAGAATGCTAGCCTTGCCCAGGACTGGCCAAAAAAAAAAAAAAAAAAAAAAGAAAGAAAAAGAAAAAATAGCAATGCAGTATACATTGGAAATTAACTGTACAATGGGGTGAGAGCTTGAGGAGGAGGGAAGGTGGGAGAAAAATGAGGGAGGGGGTAACAAGTATGACAAGAAATGTACTCACTATCTCATGTATATAACTGTAACCCCTCTCTACATCACCTTGATGACAAAATTTTTAAAAAAGAAAAAAATCTCAATGCAGAATTATTTAAGTAAACTCTAACTAAGCCATATGTTATAATACTGGTGCCCGTTGGCTTACAACATGGTTACAACCTGCTAAACCCAAGGTAAATTGCAAATACGTTTCATGTCCTCACTTACCCAATGTTGTAGCTTAGCCCAGGCTACATTAAACATGCTTAGAATACTGACATGGGCCTACAGTTGAGCAAAATAATGTGTCATAAAGCCTATTTTATAATAAGGGGTTGAATATCTCATATAAGTTCATGAATACTATACCAAAAGTGAAAAAAAACAAAACAAAACAGGATGGTTTCACTTTTACACCATCATAAAGTAAAAACAGTCATTAAGTTGAGCCACCATAAGTGGGAGGCTTTCTGCACTGTGTAAGTCATTGAAAGGTCATTGTACATTTATAAATAGAAATGTGTGTATTATAATATAACTGATGTGATATTTTGAAATCAAACATATAACTCTATTCTGTGAAATCGTATGCTTCTATGTATGTATGTAGGAGCACAAATAGTTGATTTGAAGCATGTTGTCCCAAATCTTCAGGGTACCTTACTCTGGGTAGTGGTAATTAAAAAATGAGGGAAGGGGTAACAAGTATGACAAGAAATGTACTCACTACCTTACGTATGTAACTATAATCCCTCTGTACATCACCTTCTTCATACTGCTTTGTATTTCCTCAACGTTAATATTGGATGATTATTTTATGATACAGAATTTCCCAGAATTAATCCCTCGAGAGTTTTCCCATATTGTCTGAATTCTTTCCATTATCATGCATTATACATGGACTGGGCACGGCTGCTCAAAATTGTAATCTTAGCTACTTGGAAGTTGGTGATGGGGGCTATTCCAGTTTGAGGTCTAAAAGTTTGTGAGATCCATCTCACTCAATGGCTGAGCATGGTGGCATGCATTTGTCATTCCAGCAACAAAGGCAACACAAATAGGAAGACTGCAGTCCATACTGCTCTGGCAATGAGCGAGACCCTATTTTGATAGTAACAAATGCAAAATGGGACTGCAGAAATGACTCAATTGGTGGAGCTCCTACTCATCAAATAGATGCTGAGTTCAAACTCAATTACTGCCCCAAAAATCTGAGGAATGTAACAAAAATATTCCTTATTTTAGAAAAGAATTATCTATCTAATTGATTCGGTGTTTTTTTTTGTTTGTTTGTTTTGATTGTACCAAGTTGGCTACAAAATAAATGAGAAGGTTTTAGTAAAGGCTTTGTGCTCAGCAGTGTACTGCATACAATGTCTCAGAAATGCTCCTTCAGGAATATTTTACAGTAGGTTTTGATTTGGAGTGTTTCTACTCAAAATTATGTAAGACCTGCATTAAATGTAAAAGATAAAATGGCAACAAGATAGTGAATGATGACTGGGTATTTCTAAAACTCTATTATTACAGTATTTTAGTCAGAAGAGAAACTTTGTATTAAAAACGTGAAGAGCACTTGGACTTCTTGTCCTCTGGATGGGTCTACCAAATATTTTGGAAGCCGGCCAAGCATGTGTTCAGCAAATGTTTTGTGCTAGAAATATTTTGCCATAATCACAGACTGATTGAATAACCAGGATCGTTTAAGTGCTCTTCAGTCCATGGGCTGCCAACGCTTTCTCATTTGCTAGAAATACATCCTTTGTTTTCTGCTGAAATCAGGTTCATATGTGTGGAAAAGAAAGAACTGTATGTTTCCTTGGCCATGTCGTCGTAACATGAGATCTGTAAAAGATTATAGGAATAAGTTAATAATCATTTGGCATTCAGTGAAAAGAAAGTTATATATGGAATATGTTTTCATAGTAAGAACATTTGATTTTGGTCAATTCCATGTCGAGGAAGAATTAGGATTCATTTCAACTTTGGTATGCTTAGGGTATAGGCAGCCAGATTTTCTTAATTGGAAACATATTTTCACCTTCACAGTTACTTACATCCAGACACGTGTTTCCATTCCAAACAATGGAGTCTTATACAGCAAAACCTTGAATTATCTGCAAATCTGAACTACCCAGATTTCCACTGAGATTTAGGAGCAGGGCAAAAGCAGGATCCTGAGCACCAAACATACAAGCCATAAATCCTTTCCACCCAGCTCATCTTTCAGAGATCTATAGTAGGCTGAGAGCCACAAATGCAGAGAAGACACTTGAAGCCACACTGAATAATCGTCTGGGGAAGTAACTGTTGGGGACAGTCCCTGGGAGACTGCAGAGCCATCCAGCAGACAACAAGGGCAGACCATTTCCTGCAGGACCAGTGACTCGCAGAGCACTAGTGTCAACGACAAAGTATACATCTTTCAACCGTGCTACTTGGACTGGGCCACCGACAGCTTTCAGCGATTTAGTGCACTGGCCTTTTATGAAGTATACAAACATGTGTCTTGAAGAAAAGGATAAAGCCAGGTACCAGTGGCTCAGAGCTATAATCCTAGCCACTCATGAGGGTGAGATCTGAAGATTTTAGTCTGAAGCCAGCCCAGGCAGAAAAGTCCATGAAACTCTTATCTCCAATTAATTATCAAAAATCCAGAAGTAGAGCTGTGGCTCAAGTGGTAAAGTGTCAACCTGAGCAAAAAAGCTAAGAGATGGCATCCGGACTCTGAATTCAAGCTTGAGTAAGAGCACCAAAGAGCAAAAGAAATGAGAGGAATCATAGGATGATTTCCCCTCCTCATTCATCCTTGTATTAGGCTCACTGTTGGTATTTACTCAATAGCATAGAAATATCAAGAACTAAGTTTAGGAAAGTGACTTAAAAGCAAAAATAGGGCCTGAATAAGTACAGGTTAAGGAGTGGAGAGAGTGGACAACTATGTGCATATGACCATATAAAGTGGTGCTTGTCAAAATGAACTCCAAGAAATGGAAACAAGAGGTTTATTTTTTAATTGTACTATTTGTGGTTCTGCTCCACTGTCACTGTTTTTGATTTCTGAACCCTTTGTCTTGTGTGTAAGTTTATCTGATTGGGAGTGGGGGAAGGGGCAGCACAGACATGGGGGGACAAAGGGTGAACTAATTCAGCAGTGATACTCACCAGACACTGTTGAAAATGACCTGCACAACTTGGAGAGGAAGGGGGTAGGGAGGGGAAAAACTGGGAGAGAACGTGGGAGGGGGTGACACTGTTCAAAAAGAAATGTGCTCATTACCTAACTTAGGTAATTGTAACCCCTCTGTACTTCACCTTTACAATAAAAGAAAAAAGAAATAAAAGAAGTACAGCTTAATGCTGGGAGCTGGTGGCTCATATCTCTAATCCTAGCTACTCGGGAGGTTGAGATCTGAGGATCAGGATTCAAAGGTAGCTGGAGCAGAAAAGTCCATGAGACTCTTTAACACCAGTAAACTGCTCAGAAAAAGCTGTAAGTGGTTCTATGACTAAACTGGCAGAGTGTTAGCCTTGAGCAAAAAGGCTTAGGGATAGCACCCAGGCCCTGAGTTCAAGCCCCAAGAAAGAAATGAAAGAAGGAAGGAAAGGAAAGGAAAGAAACAAAAAGGAAAGGAGGAGGAGGAGGAGGAGGAGGAGGAGGAGGAGGAGGAGGAGGAGGAGGAGGAGGAGGAGGAGGAGGAGGAGGAGGAGGAGGAGGAAGCATTTTAGATTTGAGGGTTCCTGGTTTGGGAGAGTCAAAGTATTTGGGGATAAGGCTCAAGTGCAAACAAAAAGATCACTCTTGTTCCATATGTACCTTATTCCCAGAGACTGAAGGATGTTTTGCCCAGTATTTTCAGTGCACCTGCATTTTGGGCAGCAACCAATGACATGAAGTCAGGTGTGGAATTTTCCACTGTGGCCTCGTGTCACTGGTCAGAATGTTTCAGTGCTTGGAGCATGTTTTTGTTTTTATCTCTGATTTCCAGATTAGCCAGGCTCAACCTGTATATATTTTAGCCTGAAGCATCTTCACATTTACATCATGAGGCATATTCAGGTTTGCTTAAGGAAAGAAAAAAGCTGGTCAACCAAAATCTGACTAGTTTTGACAGGTAACTCATAAAATTATACTGTGATTTCATTAAGCCTATTATAGGGTTTCACTAAAAGAAAAGTGATTTGGATGTGTTTATTTTCTAGTCAGCAAAAGCATAAAAGGAGCTTGAAAATGAACTGGGATTGGGCTGGATTTCACAAACAAGACTTTCCTGTTTTGAAATCATAGAACGAAAAGATAGAGACTGTAATTACCACCAAGGTCCCCAGGCCTTCCAGACAGCAGGCACTGCACCTGGACGTCCCTTTGTCCACCAGCAATCTGATGCATTGGTCATAAAGAACAAGTGCAAGGTGTGGCTTTGGAGGCTCACACCTGTAATCCTAGATACTCGGGAGGCTGAGACCTGGAAGCTCAAAGTACAAAGCCAGATTGAGGGGTAAAATGTCTGGGAGACTTCAGCCAAAAAGCAAGGTTAAGGCAAAGTTCAAGGGGTAGATTGACAGCTGTGAGCCAGAAAGCCAAGTAGGAGCTTGAAACTGCTGAGTTCAAGCCTTAATACTGGCACAAAATCAAAAGCAAACCAAACGAAAAAGCAGAAAAAGTAAGTGTGTGGGAATTGGTAAAAATAAAATGAAATTTACGTGAACTAGGGAGTACTAACAAAGGACACATTTTCCTGAGAAACTTTTTTTGTGGTGGTACTGGGGTTTGAATTCAGGACCTCTTGTTAGTCAGGTGTTCTACCTCTGAAGCTATACTTTCGTTTTTGAATAAGATCTCATAGATTTTGCTGGAGGTTGGCCTGGACTTCGAGCCACCTCTTTAGGTTTCCTGCATAACTGGGATGACAGGGAAGGCCTATCACCTCTTGCTTTTTTGGGCTGGCCTCAGACCACAATCCTCCTGATCTATGTCTCCCAAGTAGCTTGGGTATGTGAACCACCAAGTCTTGCCCCCACTTTGTTTTTTAAAGGACAAGTCTTTTCTTCAGAAAAATGAGAGGTAAGATTAACCTAAAAACTCATTTAGTGAGTCTGAAGTTGCGCAACAGACATGTTCAGCATTTGCCTTTTGCTCCTGCAGTGAGAGAGGAAGCTGCTGACATTTTTCTTATTTCAGCTGGGAATTCTGACAAGAGAAAGATCTTTCTTGCTTTGCTTCTCTGTGGATTACATGATCCTGGATTAAGTGAATAAACAGAGAGGCCCATCTTGCTAAAAGGGTCTTTCAGTCTTGGGGGTTTGTATCTAGGATCACGTTGGAACTCATCACAGCCTTAACTAAAATCTTGTTATGCTATTAATTTTGTTTGTGGTGAAATACTACATTCTGAATGTGGAGACGTTTTCATAAAAAGCAATAGAATGGCACTCTTGTTATGCAGAGGAGGTAAGCGTGCTGAATAAGTCTTAGCGACATTGTGAGAATAGGGCTAGAGAAGGGTCAGGTGTGGTAGCATATGTCTGTAATCCCAGCTACTCAGGGGTTGGAGATGAAGAGTTTGGGATTCAAAGCCAGTCTGGGTCAAAAGTTAGCAAGATTCCCTAACTCAACAAACAAGTAGGGGATGGTGGCATGCACCTATGAGCCCATACACAGGAGGCATAAGTAGAATAGTAACCCAAGGCCAGCATTGGACAAAATGGAACACTCCACCTGAAAAATTTTTTTTAAAAAAGGGCTGAAGTATGGCTCCAGTGGAAGAATGCCTGCCTAACAAACATGAAACTTTGAGTTCAAGCCCCAGTACCACCTCTCCTCCAAAAAAGAATGTGCTAGAGAAATAGTAGATGGCAGTAAAGCTTTCTGAGTCTACCTACTTTGTCTTAAAGACAACAACAACAGCAATACTGGCAGCTTCCTATCCCTGATCTGCTCTTATTCCCAGTGTGTCATCACAGAGACTGGTAGACACACTGAGAGGATGGACAGACAGGTTAACTGAGCACTCTGGCCCCCCTCTCTGGGGGTTTTGGGGGGGCAAGGCTGGGGAGCAAGGAGCAGAGGCTCAAGGAGCACAAATCCCTAAGCGGGCCCCAGCGGGAGGAGAGCTGCCTTTCCTGTGTGTATTCTGAAGTATACCTTTCAAACTAGCAGAGGAGAATATCAAGCCACAGTTATCAAAAACACATTTGAAATTCTTGATGTTTGAAATGCCAATTCCAAATTCAGTCAGCATGCATTTTTAAATACCACTTATAGCCATATTTTCAAGTGCAGTTGCTTCAGCAGTCAGCGATACATCAGTGAAGACTTGTAATACTACTCTGAATTATTATTTAAAAAAGAATACATACCTCAGGTTTCTCAGAAACAATTCAGTTTCATTGAGCATACATCCCAAATACCAACCCCTGAACTTCCCCACCAGCTCCAGCCTCTGCTCCCTCCTCCTCTCCTTACTCTCCCTCCTACACCTCTAACTTTTCTTGCTTAAGTACCACTTCCTCTAGTATGATCTTCTGAATTCCAACTCTACCAGAGCCCCTGCAAGTCTCCTGTCAGAGCCTTCAGCACGCTGCACTGCAGAGGGGAGTGGATAAGTCTTGATTCTGTTACACTCTAAGCTCCACGAAGACAGGAAAAATGATGACCATGAGCCTAGTCTTTTGGATAATAGAAACACATTAGAGAACATAATGTGACTCAAGTGTAATTCAAGAACAGAGGTTGGTTAACTTTTCCTGGGTCACATAGCTGGTAGGTGCCACATCCAGTATATGAGCCCAGCCATTGTGTGTAGACACCATATTCTTTGTCATAATAAGGTGTTGAAGGAAAAATGGGAGAACAAATGCAGCAATGATACTCACTAGACACTATGTTGAAAATGAACTATACAACTTATGGGTGGGGATGGGAGGGAAAAACTGGAAGAGAGCGAGGTAAAGGGTGACATTGTCCAAAAAGAAATGTATTCTTTACCTGGCTTATGAAACTATAACCTCATCATCTTTATAGTAACAATAAATATACCCCCAGGTTCTCTCCAATAATAATAATAAGGAGTTGACTCTGCAATCTGGAACAACATCAGCTACTACTGGCCTTTTAATTACTTTCCCTGAGTGAACTTCAACTTTCTCATGAAAAATTGATATAAACAATTCTATTTAGTTCAACAAACTGGGAGAATTCAATGAGATAATTCATCTCATAGGATGTAGATTCAGCGTAGTCCTTGTCATAATGTGAACACTCAATAATTACTCATCTACTGCCAGTTTAACTATTCTTATTATTCTCTTCCTCCTATTCTTTTTCCCTTCTCCTTACTCTTCAGAGTTGTGCTTAGGGATCTAAGCAGAGGTTTGATAGATAGCGATCATCAATAAACATCCTGTGAAGAAAGAAAGAAATGGATGGTTGAGTGAATGAATGGATGCATGAATGATTCAATTGATGGATGAATGGATGGGTGGATAGCTGACTGACCAGATGGATAGATGCACAAATGAATAAGTTGATGGATGGATGGATGGATGGCACTCTGCCACTTGAACCACAGCTCTATTTCCAGTTTTTTGGTAGTTAATTGGAGATAAGAGTCTCACAGACTTTTTTTTGCCCAAGCTGGCTTTGAACTGTGATCCTCAGATCTCAGCCTGTTGAATAGCTACAATTACAGGCATGAGCTACCAGCACCTAGCAAGAGATAATTTTTTCACTGAATAACATTGTTGTTTGGAAATACTGGTTGTTCTTTACTTACTGAAGACATACTAGTTATACTAGTTACTTTCAAGTTTTGGCAATTATAAATAAAACTGCAATTATTGAACTGTAAGTCCTCAGTGATAGTTTATTTCATTAATGCAAGTTTTGTTTTCTGCTATATATATATATATATTTAGTAGAGAATATATATTTAGTAGAGAATTTTTGAAATTCTCTAAGCTTCACTAGATGATAACACAGATTTATGGTAAGTATGTAAGAAGCTGGTGACAGGAGAAATATTTATCATATCCTGTACATGTTAGAAACAAAACAAACAGGAATTTCCAGGAAACTAGTATGTCTGAAGCAGAATCTCACCAAATTTTTCTTTCCTTTTTTTCCTGAAGTTTTATTGTCCTCCTACTTTCAAGGCACTGAATGGAAAAAATCCTTCCCCCTCTCCCCCACAAAAAATCAAAGATAAACTAGACCTGGAGGTCAATCTTAAATTCATTTAGTGATGTACAGCATATTTATTAAGTGAACTCTTTTTTTTTAAAAGGAAATAGACCAATGTAAAATATCAAAGAATCAGTTGGAAGAGGAAAGTAGCTTTTCGGACTTTTTTATAAGTTGGTATTTAGGATGAAGAAGCCAAAGGAAAAGCCAGGAAGTTCATGTCTCTCCAGATCACCCCCCCCGCCCCCCCCCCCACTAACACACACCAACGCATCTATGGGAACATTTAAAAAGAAGAAACACTGCACACCTTTAATCCTAGCACCTAGAAAACAGAGACAGGAGGATCAAGAGTTCAAGTCCAGCCTGAGCTACATAATATGTATTGTGTTCTTTAATTTAAGCATAATAAAACTCACATTGTACAATTAATACAAATTCATAAAAAGTGAAAAGAAATTAATTCAGGCAATCACAGTGCAGATGGTTATTGTAATGATGTTTTAATTTGTACAGAATTCCTATCCTCTTGTAGTTTATGGCTTCAATAGTGCCAATGTTTTTCAGCTGCTGAAATTTATTAGGCAGACATTCTTGGCTGAACACACCCATTGGTTAATCATAAGCCAGAAATCAACACTAAATACAACTAGCCATTCACACTAGCCTTTAGTGAAGGAGAATGGTGAAAGCTCAGCTCTTCTCATTCTTGACAAGTATTTCTACATTCTCTTTTCTATTGTTGGTTTTTAGGGAGATTTGTTACCTAAACAGAATTTCTACAAAGTGGGACTTTCACTGCTTTTCATTTCCTACTACCACAATGGGAGTTCAGGGAAGTAGTTGTTTCACCCTATCATCTCTCTTTAAGTTTCTCTGTGGTTCATTCCTTGGCTTGCATTTCTGTGTATGTTAGTGATCTGATCTGGTCACTTACTGGGCATGAGTTATGTATTGTCAGGTGACAAAACATGAGGGACCTGGTCAATTTGGCTTAGAGCCTAGAACCTAAATTTAAGCCCCAGGGCCAGCACTCACACACAGAAGACATGATCTCTTGAGCCACCAAAAAGAAAAATGGATGAATCTTAAAGGCATATATTAAGTGAAGAAAGCTAACCAGAAAAGGCTACATACTTCACTGTTGAATTGTTGTTGAATTGTTGATCTATTTGTGATGTTGAGTATGGAAACCAAGACCTTGCACATGCTAGGCAGGTGCTCTACCACTGATCTGTGTCCCCCACTTAGGTGACATTTAGAATAGGAAACACTGTGGAGAAGGTAAAGGACCAGTGGTTGCCAAGGGTTGGGAAAGAGAGGGATTATTACACAGAGCACATGGGACTTTTAGTACAGTGAAAAGACTACTTGGGACCATGGATCATGTCACTGTACATTTGCACAAACTTACAGGGAGTGCAACAGCCAGGATAAACCTCAATGCCAACTATGGAGTTGGGGTAATAAGGGTGTGTTACTGTGGGTTAGCACCACATTGGTGTGGGATGACAATGGGAAGAACTATACCTGAGTGAAGGCCAGGGGCATATGGGACATTTCCACGTATTTCCCTTCCTGTCAATATCCTCCTTGAGATTTTGCTTCCAAAAGCAAACTACTCTAGGAAACAGTCAACTTTGTTGGTGGGAATGGAAATTAATACATTAGGAAGAAAAATATAAAGCTTCCTCAAAAAACTATCAAGGAATCTTCCACACGATTCAACTACACCACTTTGGGTATTTATATTCAATGGAGATGAAATCATCAGCATAAGAAAGAGATATCTGCACAGTCATATTTATTGTGGTTGTAGTCACAATAGCTGAGAGGAATCAGCCTCAATGCCAATGCACAGATGAATGAATAAAGAAAATGTGACACACACACACACACACACACACACACACACACACACCAGAATGTATTCATCCAGGAAGAAAAATGGATTTGTCACTTGCAGCAAAATAGACGGGAACAGAGGACATTCTGTTAAGTGAAATAAGCTGAACTCTGAAAGACAGCTGCAGTTCTCTTTCAGACATGTGGAAGCTAAGAAGAGAGAAAAGTCAACCCAAGTAAAACAAAGATGAAGGGGAGTCAGACTTGATCCATAAGCATTGCATGCATGTGTTAAACTAAATGAAACTTAATAGATGAAGATTTTCTGTGTACATACGTACAATCCACACATGCTAGTAAAAACTTCAAACCTAGGTTAATTAATGACTTACATTTTATTTATTATGGTCATGACACGATGACCAGGAATGCACTGAGTTTCAAAATACATTCTAAGAAATTGTTCAGATGAAAATGATAAGGTTTAGGAAACTAATGTTTTAAAAGTCCTAAAGACTTTCCCCAGAAAATGAGTACATCACAAAGAAAAGGAAAATCCTTCCTACAACGCGGGGAAGAATTTACAGAATGAAACTTTTCGTGATGATAAATTTGTGGAAGTATCAGAAGTATCAGAAGTATCAGAAAAGGTGGTACCTGCCTAAAATCTCAGCATGTCAGGCAGGAGCAAGGATAAGTACAGGTTCAAGGCCAAAGCTCTGCCTTAGAAGGAGAGAAAGAGAAAGAGAGGTGCGAGAATTCTGTTTATGATAAATGATGTTTACAAGCAAGTGCTAGCAAATGAATAAAATCCCAATAACTTCAAGGAAACACATCCAGATAATGCTGCATCTGTTACTGGCTTCGTATAATGTGTCTCAGGCTGGAAACCAGATCTCTGCACAGTATATGGGGATAACAGATGTGGCCCCAAGGCAAGAAGATACATGCTGGCAAGGGCAAAGGTGAGACCTCCAACAACGTCTGAATATATATATATATATATATATATATATATATATAGCATAGATCTAGAAAGACAATCTCTTTCTCAAGTACACCCCTCCCCACCCCCCATACATGCACGTATACTCTCTTCTTTTTCTGTTGTGATTCGTAAGCATTTGGCACGCCTTAATCCTGAATTCCTACTCATCCTTACCTGTTATTATTCTCTTATTTCACATTCCTTCCCAAAGGATCTGTATATTTATTTGAGTATTCTCCTATGTCTTGTTTCAGGCAATAAACATCTCTTCTTTTCTTATATTGTTGCTGGGATCATGGAAGTCAGCCACATCAACCTCCTCCATGGGAGAATCCTGATTTATCTGGTCCCTAAAGTTTTCTGGGATTTGGCTTTGTGATTTAGAGAAGTGAAAATGCCCTCCACTGAATTGCCTGCTCAGATCACTGTTAGAAGATCCTGACCAGGTATGTCCACTTTTCATATTGCTCAGATCACCAGTCTTTTTTTTTTTGTGTGTGTGTGTTCTACTTAGTGTTTTACAAAGATGGTATTTTGGGGTATATTTTAACCAGAAGATTTTACAAACTAAGTGTGTGTGTGTGTGTGTGTGTGTGTGTGTGTGTGTGTGTGTGTGTGTGTGTGCACGCGTGTACCCATGCTCTGATCTGGGACTTAAACTCAGGGCCTTTCCCTCTTACTCGGCATTTGTTCCACTGTCATTCTATCAGGCTGTCATTCTATCAGTTTTAGCCTCACCTTCACTTCTGAATTTTTCTGGTTAATTGGAAAGAAGAGTTTCAAAGATTTGTCTACTTGGGATGGCTTTGAACTATGGCCCTTAAATCTCAGCCTCCTGAGTAGCTAAGATTGCAAGGCATAGGGCACTGGTATCTGTTTTTCTACCGGACACCTAAAACAATTCAAATTTCTTACCAACACCATTGATAAGCAAGCACTCAGACACATAACAGTATGATAGAAGATTGGATCTAGGGCAGCACATCCTTTTCAAGTTTACAGTTTTCACACAGAGCTAGAAATTTGCCCTGGTCCTTATATGTGGAAATTTAACCATAACCAAATGCTGTCTTGTGAAGTATTTTAGGCTCTTGGACAAGGCCAGCTACTCTATCCTTAACAGACATCAGTGTCCTACAGAAGAGCATTCAAGTTTGATTTGATCCTTTTCTTTTTTGCTTTTATCTATAAGAAAGCAACTTTCAGTTTGTCACATATACCTGATATTCCTACATTTGAAAAGAAGTAACAGAGTTCTGGACATGTAGAATCCTGAATGTTGGTAATCTTTCAGAGATGAATGCTGTTGAACTCACAATGCAAGACCTCTCAGGAAGCAGGAACAAGCACTCTTCCTTTTCCTTTCCGTTTTTCCCTGGGTAGCCCTGAGGCTCACTGGTCTGATTTCATCCAGATTCTCCATTCTTTACCAGGGCAGGAAAGGTAAATTCCAGACTGCCAAACAGCAGAATCTGACTTTTAAAGTATTTTGCATGTCTTTCTCAGAAGGATAAAGATTTCTGGTTTAATTAATGACTAACATTTACCAACAAAGACATCTCACATAAAAAGCTGGATTTCTCCGTGAGACTCTTATCTCTAATTAACCATAAAAAAGTCCAAGTGGAGCTATGACTCCACATACAGAGCACCAGCCTTGAGAGGAAAAAGGCAAACAAGAACACAATGCCCTGAGTTCAAGCCCCAGAACTGGCACAATACAAAAAAAAAAAAAAAAAAAAAGGCTGGATTTTTGTGTCCTAATGCAAGTGAAAACACACCCTGGGGTCAAGTTTCTTTCTTGGCAACATTTGGCAGGAGCCTTGTAACAGCTGCGTCCTCTCCACTGGAGATGTGAAGTGGGTGGGTTCCTTATTTTTATCATGGCCTCAATAATTCACTTTCCCTCAACATTCATCTCTACATTGTCACGTTATCTCCCTAAACTCCAGGAGACATGCAATATGTGTGTTTAATGGAGACTATCTAAACCTAGCTATGATCTGACTCACAGAAATAAAAACCCTGAGTGACCCCCAGGGTGGTGGGTATTAATGGTCAAAACACAGACTTTGGAAATACAGTTAAAATAGAATCAAAGTGCAGAATGTACAGTGAGCTCTTTACTGGAGAAAATTCCTTGCACATAATCTAACTACTAAAATAATGAATATAAACAACAGATGTGAAATCTGGGGCAAATAATTGTGAGGGGGCAACTGTGATGTGCTCCCCAAGTTGAGTTCTTGGCACCCAGACCACATATCTGGCCTTATCAACAGATAGATGTGTTCACATGACCCAAAACTTGGGCAGGATGAATGGGATCCCTCAGGCCTCACTCACAAATCCAACTTCTAATGATAGGGTGAGAACTCCAAGGATCCTGAAACAGGTAGAAGATGATTCTGATGGGAACAGCCCCTGAGCTACTCACACCCTAATCTCTTGAGTGAGAAATAAGCACACACTTGTAGTCCATTGAGAGGTAGATATTTGAGGGATGCTTTTTATCATTGTTAACCTGCCCTGGACAGATCCAGAAGAATGGAAATACAGAAAGTGAATGGAGCAATATGTTCCTGAACATAGATATAATTGGCACTAAGTAGACCTACGGCACCAGAGAACAGAATCCTAAGTGGAAGCGCTTGGTCCTCAGTGGGCTGCAGGCCCGCTGCTTCCAGATTCAAGTTCTCTGCTGAAGAGCAGATGGAAAGCTAAGGATGGAGGTAGGAAATCTTTCACAGAGAATTGCTCCAGGCAGCTGTGCTTTTCTAGCCCCGTGGAGAGGAGCACATGAAGAGAAAACCCATCTGTTTGGGGACTGTGAATGTACCCCTGAGCTCCTAGATAAACATACCTAAGAAGGAAGTAGAGAGAACATAACTGGAAGATTAATTCTGTTTTAGAGAAGTGCCTGAGTGCCTGCCCACCCCCAACTGGGATAGACAATTCCAATTTAGAACTCTTTGTTTCAGGGGTTTAATTCTGTTGAAATGGTAAGAATCTTAAAATTCTGGTTTAAATTAGGCTTAAACAAGTTAGAAGTTCTTCTAAGAACAAATGCACTCTTTTTTGCATGTATTTATTTATTTTTTTCACTTTCCTAATTGATGTTTAGTGTGGTGGCAATGGAATAGTGTAGGTTTCCAAGGATTTAGCAATTTGTCCAGATAATTGGTAGTAAGGAAAAAGTGATATAATAACTTGTTCATTTTTGATCTTTTCTCTCCTTGTTATTGGGTTATTTGTAATCTAGCAATTTAATTTTAATGTTAATGACCTTATTTTCCAGAGTCCTTGCCCAACAAGAGAAAATTGGATTCTCAATGGTTCTAGCTTGCCAAATGAAACTTGAAGTGGCGGGGACTTGAGTTCTGAAGTGTAGTGAGCTGGGGTCCTAAGCCAGGCTGAGTGCATCATGGTGATAATGTGAATGTGTAATTTCATCCCAGAGGCTCCAGGATAAGGAGGAATAGACAGCTCCATTTATCTGAAGTCTTTGCAGTCATTCAAAGTGTATACTCTGCCTCTTTGAATAGAATAAGAAAGACCAAAACAAAGACAGCCATTAAAAGGTTAGTAAAAGAGAAATAATCAAGACCACAGAAAGAAGTTATGCAGAAGGTTAGTTTAATGGGTTCATAATGGATGCTGTGCTTAAGTCAGATTTGGCTCAACTTCTGGCACTTCAAAGCAAAGAAGATATGGCAAATCGTACAGCTGCTCCTTTCCAGAAGAGACTGAGCCTTGGTCTCAGATTCTAATCAGAAGTTGAAGTCTGAAACCTTCTATGGGCATCATGAAGAGACAGAGCAAATTCTTTCCACCCAATTTTGTTGAAAGCAAACAGCACAAGCATGATTTGTCCAGGAACCTGGATATTTTGCAACATGGTGAAGGTAATTTGGGGAAGGCAGACAAATGGTTCCACAACCTAAAATTTCTCCAAAGTCCAGCCCACTAAAATACATGTTGAAGCTCTAGCCAGTGTTTTTTGCTCCCCTTATGGTATTTGAAGCAGAGATAAGTATATAAAGAATTGCTTGTTAGAAGACAATGTGACAAAATTGTAAATGCTTCTTTATGCCATTGCAAACAAACTGTAGCAAAATGTGTGTGGTGTTTAATTGTCTGGTCATTGTTTACACAAATGAACAGAGATTTCCTGGAAATATATGAATACTGTATCTGAGTACTGTATCTTAAAATATTTATCTGTCATGTACTTTATATAGCCAATGCACTGGAAAAAGGCAACTTGTAGTGCCCAGGGTACCAGCCATCTCCCGTCTTTCTCACGTGTTTCAGACATGTGGGGAGAGCACAGTGTCCCAAATAGGAAAAACGCATAGTTTTGCGAGTCAAGGGTTCAAAGTCTTATTTAAAGTATATATAAATTTCTTGGTAACTGAAATGCTACATCCCATATTCCTATCCATAAATCATCACCATAATAGATATTATCTGGCTTTTACTACCCATTGGGTTTACGTATAGATTAATAGGCACATTCTAATTATTACGAACGTGGGAAACCATGCAGCTTATGTGTCTTTGGGTCTGGCTTACTTTGCTTAGTATAATTTTTTCCAAGTCTTTCCATTTCCTTACAATGGAATGGCAATGGAAGGGCAATGTCATTTTTTTTCTGATGGAACCATCGGATTCCATTGTGTATATGTACCACATTTTCTGATCCATTCATCCACTGAGGGGCATCTGGGTTGATTCCATATCTTGGCTGTGGTAAATAATGCTGCAACGAGCATTGCCATGATGGTGGCTTTAGTGTGGGTTGGTTTGTGTCAGTTGGGTAGATGGCCAGGAGTGGGGTTGCTGGGTCATAGGGAAGCTCTATGTTTAGTCTTTGAGGAACATTCATACTGTTTTCCAGAGTGATTGAACAAATTTACACTCCCACCAACAGTGTAGTAGGGTTCCCTTTTGGCCACATCCCCGCCAGCATCTGTTGTTGTTAGTTTTCTTCATAATGGCCATTCTAACTGGGGTGAGGTGAATCTCAATGCTGTTTTGATTTGCATTTCTTTTACAGCCCGAGATGTTGAACATCTCTTCGTGTGTCTATTGGCCATTCTTACTTCTTCTGAGAAGTTGCTCTTTAAGTCTTTAGCCCATTATTAATTTGGGTTGTTATTTCTTTGAGGTGAGAACAAAGGAGAATATTCTTAGGAGAAGGTCACAAGGGCACAATAGTTATGTGCATATTATTATATAAAATGGTGCTTATTGAAATGAACTCCAAGAAATGGAAACAGGAGATTTTTCATTATACTGTTTGTGGTTTTTTTCCTTCGTTCCTTTTTTCTTTGTATCTCCTGTTGTCTCTGTTTTTTTTTTTTTTTTATTTCTATACCCTTTGTCTTGTATGTAAGTTTATCTGCTTTGGGGAGGGGAAGGGGAAGCACAGAAATGGCCGGCGAAGGGTGAACCAATTCATCACTGAAACCCACTGGACACTATGTTGGAAATGAACTATTCACCTTGTGGGGGAGGGAAGACAGAAGGGGAAAAACTGGGAGAGGAGGGAGGTGGTGACACTGTTCAAAAAGGAATGTACTTATGACTTATGCAACTGTAACGAACACCTCTGTACATCACTATTGCAATAAAAAAAGAATTAAAGGAAAAAATAACGTAAATAGAAATACTTTGAAAAAATAATAGATATTATCAATTTAATTAATTAATTAATCTCCTGCTCTGAGCCAGGGCACCGAGCACATTGCCAACATTGTCTTATAAGATGCTTTCAACAATCGTGATGGTTCAGTTTATGGGCACCCCTCTGTAGATGAGAATCTGTGATTTAGACAACACTTCACCAAGAGAAGCAACAGCTAGAGAGCAGATGATGAACTGGAGACATCCCAACACTGTACTGAATTACAAGTGCAAGGTCACCAAGCATTGCATTCCTACCCTGTCTAATTTCTGAGCCCATCCACCATCTAGTACCCCCAACAAATCTCATGTTTGAGTTTAATCCCAGCTTCATTCAACTGTAGTATTTGGAAGTGAGCCATGTAGTTAATTTGGAAGTGAGGATGTAGTTCAGGTTCATTGGGGCCACAAAGGCAGTCCCTAGACCAAGGAGGACTGTGGCTTTATCAGAAAAGGAGAAACCTGAGCTAAGATGCTCTGTCCCTGCCCCCCACCCCCGGGACTCCACCAGAGTCCCTACTAGCAAGAAGGACCTTGACATCTGTGACTGTCCAGCCTTGCAATTCCCTGTCATCAGAATAATGAACACAGGAAGACTTAGTCTTTTTTTTTCATAAGATACTTTATGGTATTATTGCAAAGACTGAGATTCAGAGTCAGGAAAGAATATGGAAACAAAGAAGAGTGGAAAATTCAAAAGTGTGCCATGCCTTTCCTGTTCTACCTGCTTTCTCTAGCCAGCAGGGGGGTGGATGCTGGGACTGGCACAGGTGTCAGGACTCTGGCCCTCCTAACAACCCCTCCTCTTCCACTTGAGGAAGAGATTTGGATCTTCTTCCGATCCTCAGCTAGTAAGGTACAAACAAATCCCCTAGCTACAAGTTGATTGTACTTGCAGAGCAAGGTAAAAGCTTTCTTAAACTGCAAAGAAGTAAGTAAGTGACACAGGTCCTGTAAACACAGATTCAGTTTATTAAATAAGGATTTTTTTTTGAAATCTATCTTTACTAACACATATAATTGCACATGAAAGTGGGATTCACTAAGGTGATTGTAGCACATGCTGATTATCACTCTTCTCCCCTCTCCCAACTTCATCCTTCCTCATCCCTATAATTACTGTTCTACCTTCGGGTTGATTTTTAAGGCAAATGTAGATGATGATAATGACACCATGGAGCCCAGGAGGAACTATCTCTGCCTCTCAGGGGTTGGGATTACAAAAATGAGCCACTATATCTCAGTACAAATCTGGTTTGTTTTTTAACTTTAACTTTTACTTTACTCTTCCAGACTGGAAAGTAGATACTTATAAATGTTAAAACTTGCCTACTTATGAATATATTCTGTCAGATTCTAACACCAGCATGGCACATCACTTCTTCTTATACTGAGGTCAGAAGGTTGCACAAGCTATCATCTTCCCATATCCACATCATTTTCCAATGTGTCAAAAGTAGGATGTGGAGCCACACTATGTGCTAGGCTCATCAGGTTGATTTTTACAAAACAATACTTTTCTTTTCTGGTACTAGTACCTCAGGCCTCTGGCTCTCCACCTTCTGAGCAGCTAGGAGTATAGGCTCCCAGAGATCCTTCTATTCTTTGTATCTCCTATCATAGAAATTTATGGTATGGGGAGAAATTCTAATGCTGAACGGGACTGAACTGTTTCTAAGTTTGAATGAGAGGCCCACGGCTCTCTTTACTGGGAGGGAAGGTGTCCACAGTGGCACGCTCAGCCAAGGAGGAAGGGAAGGTGTCCACAGTGGCACGCTCAGCCAAGGAGGGCAGGCGCATTGCCAGGCTCATCTGTGGGATGTGAATTCATGCAGGCGTGCAGCACCAGATCTCAGTAGATTGAGGACTGGGAAGCACCTTATCGCACATTCTGCAGGGAACTGCAGATGGTGTGTTTATAACTGCTGACGAGCAGCACATAGGAAACGTTCCCAGTTAATTTATACATCAAGATTTTCCCAACTGCAGGTCTAAGAGTGAATATGTTTGTGTTTGGCTATGCTTTAAAAAGGTCAGTGGAAGGTGAGGCCTTTCTGTGGATTTCTGTGGATAGGTGAATGCTGTTTTGCCTCCATTTGTTTGTTTCGACTTGTTTTATGCTCTGTGAGTAGTTGTACAAAGGAGTTGTCATTCAACAAACAAGTTTATTAATATAATATGTCCTGATCAATGGCACCCCATTTTTTTCAAAAATTTATTGTTATTGTAAAGGTGATGTGCAAAGAGGTTACAGTTACTTAGGTCAGGAAATGAGTCCTTTTCTTTTTGAACAGTGTCACCTCTTTCCTCATTTAATCCCTGCTTTTCCCTCCCAATTCCCCTCCCCACAGGTTGTATATTTCATGTTCAACATAGTGCCTAGTGAGCGTCATTGCTGAATTTGTTCACCCTTTGTCTCAGCATTTCTGTGTTCCCTCCTATCCTCCCCCAAACAGACAGACTTACATATAAGACCAAAGGTACAGAAATATACAAAACAGTAACAAAGGAGCTAAAAGGAAACAACCAAAAAAACAAGAAGCAAAATAACTCAAAACCTCTTGTTTTCCATCTCCTGGCATTCCTTTTGATAATAAATATCATTTTATATGATCTTATGCCCATAGTTATTGAACCTTTGTTATCCTCTCCTAAGAATACCCCCCTTTGGTCTCACTGTGTGGATGTCTAGAGTCTTGTATGGTTTACCATGTCCAAGTGTATTTTTTTTTTTGTCTTTTACCATACAGTGTTTACTTGTAGATTTATAGGCCCATTCTAGAGGGGAACCATGCAACCTATGATTTATTGGATCTAGCTTACTTCACTTAATAAATTTTTTCCCAAGTATTTCTGTTTCTTTATGAATGAGGCAATATCATTCTGATGGAAACATAGAATTCCATTGTGTACATGTACCACATTTTCTTGTACTATTCATCTACTGAGGGGCATCTGGGTTGATTCCATATCATGGCTATGGTAAACAATGCTGCAATGAACATAGGTGTGCTGAGAGCTTTAGTGTGGTCAATTGGATAAATGCCCAGGAGAATGTCACCCCTTCCACCAGTCTCACCCATCTTTCCCCTGACTTTTCTTAATTTTGTAGGATATACATTAAATTTTTTACTGCAATCCCAGTCTTGGACCTTACTTCTTAAAAAACCATACTGGATGTCAGATTCCACATCAGTTGCTCGTTAAGGCTGAAGATAGATCAACAAAGATTGGAAGATGTGAGCTGCCACCAAATCACTTGACAGATGAGATTCAGTTGAACACTATCTCCCCTCCACTACTACTCTCTTGTTCATTACTTGAGACATAGCTTTTGACAAGTTTCATCTAGACAGGGCATCTTTTAGAAGACATACTTGCAAAATAAGGTGCTCTCCTCTCCGGCCATCTCCTCTTCTCCTCTTGCTTATCCTCTCCTCCACTTCCGTCCTCATCTCTTCTTCTTTTTCTTCTCTTCCACTCTCCTCTCTCCTCCTCCTCCTTTTCCCTCTCTTCCCCTGCTTTCTCCTCTCCTCCTATCTCCTTTCCTGTCTGTCCCTTTGAGCTCCTCAGAAATGCTAAGAAGCTAATTGTGAATGGGTGAGCAGTCAAAGTTTCTAGAACATAAAATATAAGAGCCGGGATCTTTCAAACACCACTGACATGTTCCTCTAGCCAGATTTATCCCATGAACCTCTTCAGACAGCAGGCCAGGCAGATGCCTGGTTTGCATGTGCAAATTAGCAGAGCTTTTAAAAACTCCAGTGATTCCTGGCTACATTCTTAGGTGTGATCTTACATTTTGCCACACAACAACTGTGAGTGTAATCATGAGAAGATGTAGTTTGGCAATGAAGATTATTTTTCTCATGGGAGAATGCTGGGAATGATTGCGTAAATGGTGTTCAGAAACACAGGCACAATGTTCCAGCGGCCTCTGTGGCAGGAAGCTCTTTTGCTGTAGATTCTGCAGAGATTGGAATCAGAAGCAAAGCTGGGTGCCAATGATCTGCTCAGGAGTGTGAGCTCAGGGAAGAAGAATGAGGAAGCAAAGGAGAAAAATTGAATCCCACAAGCTGAGACACAGCTGGACATGCTGTCACATGGAAATCAGCCATGATGTGTTTCTGAAGTCACTGGGTCGCTAGGGACAAGTAAGACACCCATCCTTTGAGCAGGTTTTGCCTCAACTCTAGTCTGGGGAAAACTAAGCAAAGGGGCTCATCTTCTCTTGGGCACATCCCACTGCACCTGGAAGGATAGCTGTGTCAGGAGGTGGCTGAATGTTTGGAGTGGCCAAGGAAGCACAAGGTGCTGCAGGGGCCATGCCAGCCCCAGGGGAAAACTAGGACAGCTAAGTCTCAGCTGATCTGAGAAGAGGGAGAAATGAAGTCTCACATCTAGGCAAAGCAGGACACAAATATTATTGATACTTTGCTGTTGGGTACATGACTTTGAAAAGGTCAGGTTAACTTCTTTGTGTCTCAGTGACACTTTGAAGCATTAAGAGTGGAGATAATAAGTACAACACTGTTCTTGCATGAAAGACTAGAGTAGGAAGAGCTCTTAGACTTATAGCACTGGGAAGATTCATAACAATTGGGAACAACAACCTCAGTCTCCATGCATGGAGCAATTATAAAGGAGTTCCTGGGTATTCCTATAGCCGTCTTCTCCTCCACATAAGGGAACACAGCAGATAGTACTGTACCCTATATAAGCTGTGGATTTTCCTATATGCACATACCTGTGATAAAGCTTAATGGATACATTCAGCACAGCAAGAGATTAACAACAACTAATAATACAACTAAGAACAACTATAACATCATGATAGTAGAGCATAATGACATTGTCAGCACCAGTACTCATCAACTTCTGGGCCACAATCAAGTAAAATAAGAGTTAGACATAAGCAATATGAAACATGACATCCTTCTGACACTAGAAATGGCTACTGAACAAGGGGAGAGCAGGGTATAGACAGTGGATACTCTGGAGAAAAGTATGATTCATTCCTGGCCAGGACAATGCATGATAGTATCATGCTACTCAGAATGTCTACAATTTTATTTCTGGAACTTTCTATTTAAGATGTTTGGGACTTGTCTGACCTCCAGTAGTGGAAATTATGGAAAGAAATACCAGGAATAAGAGGATATAAGATACTCCTGGATATAAGGTACTGTTTGGTTTGGTTCTTCGTGGGCATCTGGATGGATAGGCCTCAGTGGTCTTAGTTCCCCAGGCCAGATTTGCCAAAAGGAAAACCAATTTGTTGCTCACATAAGTTATGAACAGTAAATCAGTAAATATTGACTATATATATATATGTATATATATGCATATATATATGTATATATGGCTGCCAGTTCTGAGGTATGAACTTGGGGCTTGCATGCTGTCTCTGAGTTGTTGTTTTTTCTTTCCTCAAGGCTAGTGCTCTACCACTTGAGTCTCATCTCTGTATCTGACTTTCTGGAAGCTTCTTGGGGATAAGAGTCTCATAGACTTTCCTGCCCGGGCTGGCTTTGAATGGTAGTCCTCAGATTTCAGCCTCCTGAGTAGCTAGAAGTGTGAGCCAGCAGTGCCCAGCCTGGAGAATCATGTTTTAAGGTCATGTGTACAAAGCCAGATACAGGTTTTCATGGCGAAAGGGCAGTCAAAAGTTCAGGGAAGAAGAGCCCATGGAACAGAAAGTTGAGCTAAAAGTGGATTAAAGAACAAAGATAAGTTTTTGATATGTTCTGGACTGTACAGCAGGGCTGAGCAGAGCCTATTGGAAGAAATAGCAAGGGGACCAAACTAATGCATTTTATGCCCCTAAGGAGGAGATTCTGCATTTGGTAATTATTTATTCAGTGCTTACTTTGGGCTAAACATGGGAAGTTCAACCCTTAAAGTGCTTACATACTCTTCTAAATCATAAGATAGTTTAATAAAGTACCAGATAAGCACCATAAACAATACACTCCAGTGAATCAGGGAATAGAGCACTGAACATTTAATTTTCAGCCCCAGGTTTTTGAAAAACTTCATGCTTTGTGATGATTTTCCTGAAAGGCCAAATGCAAAACAGATCAGAGATGGCAGTGGCAGAGACAGAGGAAGTAGGAGACTGTGGAAATAGTCCTACAACAAGGGAAGAAGGGTTTTGTGTAAGTGTCAACAGTAAATATATTTTGGATTTACTCAGTTAAGTGCATCTGATTAGATTTTTCTTTAATGAATAGTCCAAGCATAGCTCAAACATGAAATACACTTAGCTCATTAAAGTTGCTGAGTATTTTTCAAGCCAACTTCTTTTTTGTCCCCGGGTTCTGGTTTTGTCAGAGACATTATCTGCAAGTTAGTAAGGAGGTGCCAAGAGAGAGCAATTGCTTTCCTAGGAGTGGTGTGGTAACATTGGTGCTTACCTGAGTTTTGGAATCAGATACATCTGAGAACAAGTCCAAATTTGTTTTCCAGTGTATAATCTTGGACAAATTATTCCAAGGTTCTCTGAATTTCACCCTCTTCATTTGTAACATGGGAAACAATAAAGTAGTCCTGGTTGTATTAAAGTTGTATTGTAATGAGGCTGCTTAGTGTCAATCTTTCTAGAAAGCTCATGCTCTAGAAATCTAACTTATTGGTCCTACAGGAACATTTATTAGATCATGTTTCTTTTATTTTTCTTTGCTGATGCCAGGATTTGAACTCAGAACCTCAAACTTACTCAGCTTCATTACTTGGCTTGCACTCTACCACTTGAGTCATGTTTCTATCCCTATGGGTTCTGTTTCTATTTGCCATGTGGCATGCTAAGAATGTACAGGAAGACCATCTATCAAGATGGAGCTCATGAAACTCTATTTAGCATGACTCCATCCTTGTCCTATTCTATATACTCAGAGTCATTATAAAAACAAATACTGAGCCATGATCTGGTGGTTCATGCATGCAATCTTAGCTACTCAGGAGGCTGAGATCTGAGGTTCACTGCTCAAACTTGGGAAGGAAAATCCATGGAACTCCCAGCTCTAGCTTGTCAGCAAAAAGCCAGAACAGAGATGTGCCTCAAGTGGTAGAACATTAGTTTTGAATGAAAAAATAAAGGATAATTCTCTGGCCCTGAGATGAAGCCACATACTCGTGTGTGTATACACACACACACACACACACACACACACACACACACACACACCCCAAATACTGTGCATATCTGGCTTATGCTGTGTTAGTTTTAAGTCATAACATGTTTCTTTTTCTCATTCTTGAAATTAACCACCATCAACTCATTTTCCCATATACTGTATCAATACAAAATCATGTTAAAGTCCATGCTATGGTTTTTTTTAATTAAAATTACTTTGAAAGGCTTACATGCAAAAATGTGGCAGTATCTTGTTTGCAGCCTGTGAACTGGTGGCTAAGCACATGTGTCTATGTGTTCATGCTCCTGTGAACGCATGTGACTTTGTTGATTCGATCTAAGACATGTCTGAAAATAATTGGGCCTCTGAGAATGTGGCGGAGGATCACCTGTCTGCCCCTTGGTTTCATGTGACTAAGTTCCAGGAAAAGGATAACATCCCTGAAAATACTGATGCAGGATTTCAGCTTGGAGGAAGGTAGGAACAGATAAAAGCAAGTCAAGAAAAGACAGAGGTTCAGAAACAGCAGCTGGAACCTGGTGTGTATTGTGTGTTGGGGTCCCCCACTCTGTCATCCTTCTGAAATCAATCAGATCAGAAATCTGGCAGAGTGGAATGGTCGCATTTGGGGTTCTTGCTCCCTTCATTGTGGAACAATCAACTCATTTCTATCTTTCCCTATCCACCAACCAGGATGGCTATAAATATCTATATGCACACAAAGGCAAACATTTCCTTTGGAATGCCAACCTGACACAACAAAATGATTTATTTTTCCAAGGTATAATTAACATCCTACAGAAAAATTTTAAAAATTGCCTCCAACAAACCACAATTCTTTTAAACCAGTGTTGTCAAAATCTCCTCTTCTATGAAAAGGAGGAAAAACTCCAACAGATAAAACCATCTTCCTTGAAGTCAGCAAAACTTCAAATGAGATGTTAAACATCCATCCAGCAGGAAGTGGCCTGGTACTGACATCCATGTGAATTTGGAAGAAAAAGGGGAACTGTGAGATAGATAAGGATGAGAAAGAGGGGAACCTAACATGTGGCTGATAACATGTGTCCCATCACCATGCTTCTTAGTCCCATATTGTCTTGGGCTCCGGATCAAAGGCTTCTTCGCCCAGTGCTGTGAGCTATCAAACAGTTCTTCCTGTAATCCCCTGGGTGCCTGCTCAACCAATGAAGAGAGCTGGGACGGCCATGCATACCACAGGCCAATCAGCACAAAGCCAAGGGGCAGACATGAAGAAGCCCTGTACTGTAGTACCTGCTCTTGAAGAGGACGCTGGTGGACTCATCTTTGGATCCCTCTCCAGGTGGATGAAGAATCTTGCTACTTTCCTTTAATGCCTCTCTGTTCTGGAATGAAGTTATTGTTCACTTTTTTTTTTTGTTTTAAAGATGTTAAGCGTGCAGGCTTTAAGTCTCCATCAGGGAAGAGTATTTGAGACTCATCAGCTCAAGGTGCTTAGCTCAGGACAAAGAATAATACAAGGAGCTCCCGGAACAGCCTGGCTTATCTACCAACTCGTTGTCTAGGAAGGATGAAGTTTAATGACCCGCGATTCCATCAGGCACAGACCACCTAGTTAGCATCATGCGAGCATTTGATGAGTTTGGCCAGGAGAAATAACCTCCCAAGTGAACCACATTTAGATGTGGCAGACAGAAATCTAAACAGCACCCAAAGCAACAAAGTCCTGGGCATTAACCTTGCACAAATATTTATTGAATATCTGGCAGCCTAGACATGCTCTCTCCAGGAAAAGCTGATGGCTTAAAGGAGAGAGAAAGAGAGACGTGCATGTGACCAGCCACAATTTATTTTCACAAGCAATGCATTAAGAACAAAGACTTGGGAGAAGACCTCAAAAAAAAAAAAAAGACAATATATTCTGTCTAAGCAGAGGTGTGGGAGAATTCACTGAAGTGATGATATTGGAGAGAAGTTTGAATAAGAAAAGAAATTCACCAGGCAGAGAGAGAGAGAGAGAGAGAGAGAGAGAGAGAGAGAGAGAGAGAGAGAGAGAGAGACAGAGACAGAGACAGAGAGACAGAGAGAAAGAGAGAGAAACAGAGGCACACAGAAAGACAGAGACAGAGACAAAGAGATAGAGAGAAGAGACAGAGAGACAGATAGAGGGGTGGCATTTTTCACTGGAGTGGGAAGAGAGGGAGCAAAATGAGGTCAGCAGATAGCATGTGGCACTTTTAGTGATGGAATATAAAGTATGGGTATGGCAAAGGGCAGGGGTGATTCAAGCATGCTGTTTCAGTCAACACTGGAAGGTCCTGGAGGGCCCTCTTCACAAACCTGGCCTTTATTTTTATAAGCACTATGTAATCCTCAGATCATTCATTCATTCAAACAGTGTTTTCAGAGGACATGAATGATGATTGAAATCACATTACTGAAATACAGTTGCCACCAGCATCTGGGCATAAACACAGCACTGGGAGGAATCCACGCATAGGCAAATTGTGCTGCAGCAGAGCCTGCAATGTGTCCATGGGCCCCGTCCTTACCACTTCAGTGCACAAGCTGGACATCCAGCTCCGGCGTCTGAGCTCTGAGCACGAGGGTCTTCCACAGCTGAAGGAATCCCGCTGCCACAAATAACTCTTCAACACCACAGCCCCTGGAGGAATAAAAAATGCCAAGCTCTGAATTAGACCCCTGTACTGTATACCTGGCAGTCAGGCACCAGTAACTTCAGCCTCTGAAAGTCCCCTGCCTCGTGAGCCTGTGCAGAAGAAAATGAATTAGCTCAGAACAGTTTATACCTACCAACATCACTGGAATATTCCAAAATATATATTTTTATTTTCTTTAGGTAGTTGTGCAAAGAAGTTGCCATTCAAAAGAGCAGTCAGTGCTTTTGGATCAATGTCATTCTCACCCACCCTTCCCACCCCATGCCTTCCTCTTCTTTTCTTAACTTTTAGGTTATGCATTCATTTATTTTTTGACATTTAATAAAGCAATTTATGTGTACAATGCATCTTGATCTTAGCAGGGAGAACAGTGCTGGAAGAATAACAATGCCAAGTTTCAAACTATTACAGAGCCATAGTGATGAAAATACCTTGGTACTGGCACAAAAGTGGGCCCGAGGACCAATGGAACAGAATAGAAGGTCCGGAAATGAATCTACACACCTATAGCCACCTAATATTCCATAAGGAAGCCAAATATGTAGGCTGGAAGAAAGACAGCCTCTTCAATAAATGGTTCTGGCAAAACTGGATATCCATGTGCAGAAAACTGAAACTAGTCACTCATATATCATCTTGTACCAGGGTCAACTCAAAATGGATCAAAGGCCTCAATGTAAAGTTGGGAGCCATGAAACTTTCACAGCAAAGGGTAGGGGAAACATTAGTGCTCCTGGTCACAGGTCAAAACTTTCTAAGTGAAAATCCAGAAACACAAAAAATCAAAGAAAGAATTGATAAACAAGACTACATCAAACTTAAACTTTTCTGCATAGGAAAGGACATAGCTAGCAAGCTAATTAGAAAGGTCATAGAATGAGAGAGGATGTTTACCAGCTGTCCATCAGACCAGGGCCTATCCAAACTATACTTAGAGCTCAAAACAGACCCTCAAAAATAGACCCTCAAAGAAACAACAACCTGACTAATAAATGGGCTAAGGACTTAAAGAGAGGCTGCTCAGAAGTTGAAGTAAATATGGTCAGTAAAATTTTATGAGAAGAGCCGGGCACTGGTGGCTCATACCTATAGTACTAGCTACTCAAGAGGTTGAGATCTGAGGATCCAGGTTCAAAGACAGCCTGGGAAGGAAAGTCTGTGAGACCCTCATCTCCAGTTAACCACCAGAAAACTGGAAATGGTGCTGTAGCTCCACGTGGTAGAGCATTAGCCTTGAGCTAAAGAGCTTAGGGACAGTGCCTATGAGTTCAAGCCCCATGATTGAAAAAGAAGAAGACTTTTGTAAGAAGAAAAGTTGATATCTGAAATATAAGCTTTGAAACATCTGCTGTTTCCTCCATCGGAAATAAACCTGGTGAGGTGATAGTGGACTTCGGCAAAAGAGAAGCAGTTTTCCCATGGGGTGGGGCCCATTTCCTAGGTCTCATGGCCTCGGTGCCCAGAGCTTTGGCCATTCACTCTGGACTGCCATGCCCCCGGGCAAGGACCCCTGGGGCCTTAAAAATACTAAAACCTCATTCATAAAAGATGGAGAGACAGGATGGCTTAACTGAAGATTGCTTGCCTAGCACGTGTGAAGCCCCAGCACTCAAACGTGTAATGGTGTCTAGGCCTCTGCTTCAGCACACTACAATAAAAATTCAATTGCTTTAAGATAAACACAGAGGAAGCCCTCCACCTACCATTGCTGTGTTGTCACAAACATGATGGATAACCAGGAAGAAACTTTCTATTGACAAGTCTCTTCTTTTATTGTTTTTAAATTGGGGGAAAGAGAAAGGAAATATAAGGAAATCTAATTTCAAAATTTACAGAAAGAAGTATCAGTTAGGTTTTGCTGAGTAACAAACAATCCCACAATGAATAGCTTTCAACAGCAGCCATTTATTAGCGTCTCATTCTGTCCATCAGCCATTTGGGCTGGTCCAGGCTGGCCTTCCAGTCTTTTCTGGACAGGTCTTGACTTGTGTGTTTGAATTCAGGCAACAGCAGCTTAACTTCTGGAGTCTGGCTGTCTGCTAACTGGTTGCTAATTGGATTACAGCAATGAAGCCAAGATACGCAGGGAGGGAGGGGTAACACGGGGTGCCCAGTTTTGCAATAGAACACACATATTATGCTCTGCCTCTCTAACACATAAAAATATAGAAGATGCCAGGTTGTAAAATGCACCGTCCTAGGTTTTATATGACTTCTGTGTCAATTCAATAATTTTACATCTATGAACGTAAGGTTGAGATGCACATCCAAATGGAAAAGTTTACTTTCCACTAGTCAGGTCAATTTATACAGTGGAAATTTGTCATTTATATTCATAAGTTGTCCGTTTGTAGATGCAGAAGGTGGTAGGCAAGTGATCAAGAAGAGCAGTCGCGTGCTGGCACACTGAACTGCTCTGGCACTCTTAGCCACCTGGCTCTCACTGCATACAGGCGACTTCACCAGCTGGCTCCCATGGGGAGAAGGGGATGGTCACTGCAGCTTTCCTGAGGCAAATGGTGAAGAAAAGCTTCAGGCTGCATTTTAAAGGCTATAGTAGTAATATTAGAACATGTAATAGCTGAGAGCTGGTGGCTCATACCTGTAATCCAAACTACTCAGGAGGCTGAGATCTAAGGAGTGTAGTTCAAAACCAGCCTGGGCAGGAAAGTCCATGAGAATTTTATATCCACTTAACTACCGAAAAGCCAGATGTAGAGCTATGACTCAAGTGGTAGATCCTTGAGCCAAAAAGCTAAGGGACAGCACCCGGATCCTGAGTTCCAGTCCCAATACCAGCACCAAGAAAAAAAGGAACATGTGATCTTGAAATGAGTCATGGCCCTAAAAAGAAAAGAAATGTGACGAAAGAAAGAAGCATAGCAAGGACTAAGCCTTCAGTTCAATTCTCAGTAACAGTAATAAAATTGACTCTATGGTGTTGACTGGCACCAGGCATTACTGCTGATCTCAGGCCACTCCAGGAAAAAAGAGTCAGGAGTATGTAAAGAAAGAGTGGAGAGCAGCAGAGGGAAGAATTCCTAAAAATTCCAGGGATGCATGGATAAAGCATAAGGAGCACCTCCCTTATCCTTCAGTCATGCAAATAACAATGCTGCTCCACGCAGGGAGAATGTGCAGGAACTGACTCCAATTATGCATCACAAACATGAAAACTATTTCCAAAATTGCAGACATTTCTTTCCACTTAGGCTGGTTGGGGAGACCATCTCATTTTGAATACTACCCATGGATTCCTGGAGAGGAAAAAGGAAAAGGCTGGTAATTTGTCCTCAATGATGGTAATTTTCTAAGGGGTTCATTGATCTAAAACACATTCCTTATAATATCACCTTTGATGGAATGTGTTTAAAATTACTCAATTACTATTTTGTGGTCACAGTGGCTCTTATAGTATATAACGTGTTGTTATATATATGTACATGTCTCCTTGTCATTGCCATCTTGACTGTTCCTCACAACAACCAAGGAGGAGGCTCTGGGAAACCACTGAGGTCTACAAGTCCTCCTCCAATGTCTAAAGCCAAATCCCTTAGGTTAGATGCAGCTTTCTAAAGATTTGCCCAGCCTGCTGTGGTGATTCTCTACCCAGAGGAAACAGAGCTGGGAGATCATAATTCTCACTATTAAAGAAGTATTCCAAACCAGGTACTGGTGGCTCGCACCTGTAATTGTAACTACTCAGGAGGCTAAGATTTGAGGATCACAGTTTGAAGCCAGCCCAGGTAGCAGTTGTGAGACTCTTATCTTTGATTAAGTAGCAAAAATGCCAGAAGTAGAGTTGTAGCTCAAGTTGGTAGTTTCCCCAGCTTTGAGTGTAAAAGCTAAGCAAATGTGTGAAACCTTGAGTTCAAGTTTATGTACCTAGTACTGGCACACAAACACATAAAGAATTATTCATGACATCTCCTGTGAATGATAACTAGTAACATTGATTTCTACTGGAGATACTCTTTAATTAGAACAAATGAAAACACATTTTAAAATATAAATGATGTAGCTGGGTTTATCACAGGAAAAAAAAATCCTCATACACTTCAGCATTTCTCTTCAGCAATTTGCAATGGATCAGTTTTCAAAAAAATGGCAACTTTTATGCTAATTTGACATAAATATATGTAAATTATAGAACTATAATTAGCACCTGGAGGTTCTTTGGGTAAGTTTCTCTTCAGCTGTAGCTACAAGGCTAGAAATTCTAAAACTGCCGGGAGAGGAGGATGGTTTCCAATTAGGGTATTTTCTCTTAACTAAATAATTAAGAGCTCAGTTGTTTTAAACACCCTATGGGGGAAAAAAAAGAGAGAAAAAATGGTAATGTCCTCATTAAGGAATAATATGTTCATGCAGGAAAAGGAATTAACGAGAATTCACAAAGATGAAAGAAAGAGACATGAAAATGGTTCCTAACTGTCATAGCTTTTTAATGGGTTTTCTACCAGGCCATCTCTTATGTAAGCAAGAAATCTTGATATCTCTTTCTATATATAACATTTGCTATTCGTGTTTTTGTTTTATCGGGACAGAGTCTTACTATGTATGACAGACTGGTCTTGACCCCATAATGTCATCCAGACTGGCTTCAAACTCAATATCCTTCTGCTTCTGCCTCTTAAATACCCGTATTTGATACATGTACCACCACGCCTGACTTATATTATTTGATATTAACTCAAAGTGGTTCATTATAATTCAGAAGGTACCACTCATTTTGACAATAGAGATTCATGAAAAATATCATATTGGAAACAAAGCATATTCATTACAATATATTCTTTTTTATATTAAGTAACCATCCTAATGTATTCACAGAGTGAATTCCCTTAGCATTGACCTTGAGTCACTTCAAAAGAAACAGAATTATCACAGATATTGCTTGTCGGGTTTGTTTCTAGGTTTTGGCTTTCCCCTTAGATCCTATTTTCCCCAGTCTTTTGGAAGATAATAAAAACCTGCATAACTGATGGCAGGTTCAACCACCTGGAATGTTATTTATCAACTAAAAATAATTTTAGGATCTAAACTCTTGACATCAAAAAATCTCTTTGAGTTGGCCAGTTTAATTTCAAGGATGATTTATTCATTTGTAATGTTCTATGAGGATTATGGGTTAATTAAATAGCTCATCTGGTAGAAATCCCAGAGTTCGGAGGACACAGTGAACACGAGTTTCAATGAGTGTAAAAAATATGATAAGCAGAAGGAAATAGAGAAAAATTAACATAAAATGATGCCATATGTATCGCCTATAAACTGGTCACGGTTCTTTTCAAATGTCACTTGGTGTCTTTTTCATATTTAGGATAAAAAGATAAGACAAAAGCAGAAAACAGACTCAAGTAGCTCAAATTAAAATCTCCAACCTTGTTGCAAAGCAGAAGAGAGTTCTCCTACAAAGCTGAAGTGTCAGTGTGCCAACCCAGCCTGGAGACAGGCCAGTGAACTAAAGTTTTCCTTTATTTTTATTTTTATTGTTTTGTTTCAGTGCCATCTTGAAAGCTCAGAAAAGGAGAGAAGAATATTCATGAAGGGAAACAGATCCTACCAGCTTTCCCTCATCGACATTTATTACGTCAACTTTTCTTTTATTAAAGAGCCAAAGAGATAAATCTGAGACATTCAAAATGAATTGACCAGATCTGAGAATCACAGAAGAGGCTTCCACTCAAAATGGTAGAAGATACAGTGGTATCTTCTGCACACAGTTGCTCTGAAGCACACTGAAAAGATACTTGGAAAAGGATGCAACCATAAATACACCTTCAGCAGCCCACAATATTACGCAATATTAGAAAAGAAGAAGTGGATATACAACCACTTTCTGTCACAGTGACGAAGTACCCAAGATTGATATCAACCGAACTAAAAGAAGAAAAAGTTTATTTTGCTTTGTAATTTCAAAGCGTTCGGTCTATGATCAACCAGCTGTGTGGCCTTGGGTCTGTGGCAGCGGGTAGAGGCTGCTCACTTTGTGGGGATGGGGAAGCAAAGACAAAGGAACTTCCTTATCCCATTCAAAGGCATCATCCTGAGGACTTCTTCCAAATAGGACCCTCTACTGAAGTCCCTACCACCTCCTAAGGACTCCATGGGTGAAAGCCTTTAATATATGGCCCTCTTGAGGACATTCAGGCTCCAGACTACAAGATGGCTGGAAATTAATGGAGAGAGAAGAAATGATAGCTGAAGACATAACACTCCCAAGAACAAAAGAGATCTTTGAGGAAAAATTCAGGATCAGCTCTATATTAAGGTGAATAATCCACATAATTGAATTCAGACAAAGGTTAGGGTTAGTCCTAAATAGGACAGAATCTTAAAAAATGTCACACTGTCTCAAGGAGCTCTATGCTAGAGGTTGTTATAGCTGGTATGGAGGTGGAAGCAGGAAGATGGTGAGTTCAAGGGCAGACCTGGCCAAGTTGATGCGACCCTGCCTCAAAAACAAAATAGCTTGCCTCGAATCCTGGCTACTCGAAAGGTTAAGATCTGGAGGATCTAGGTCTGAGGTCAGCCTGAGCAAAAACCTTTCTATATTCCAGCAAAATACTAGGCTCAAATGGTAGAGTGTCAGCCTAGCCAGCAAAAGGCCCTGAGTTCAAACCCTAGCCCTGTCAAACCTAAACAAACAAAATACAAACCAAAGGGCTGAGGCTGTGGCTGAATTGTCAGAATTGCTTGCCTCACATGCAAGAAGACCCTATGCCTGTGGTGAGGGCGAGGAGACAAAATGAAAGAAAGGCAGAATTTCAACGATTATTGCAGTACACATTTGACAAGCTCTTTACGGATTTGTTCACTCACCAATATAACAAATATATCAGCACCTACTATGTGCTGAGCCCTCCCTATCTTAGGCACTAGAATACGATAGTGATCCAAACAAAAAAAACACTCTGCCCCTCAGAACTTACACAAGGGCACAATGTCAATCAACAAAGCAATAAGATGTCACAGGAACTTATGGAATAAAAATATGGAGAAAACTAAAGCAGAAAATGGAGTCTGAGAGTGAGCAGTTGGTTAGTATTTGAAACACAGGGGTCAGCTAAGACTTCTCTGAGATCTTAGTGAACTGATGAAACAGTTCATAGAGGAATTTGGAGAAGAATGCTTCTAATGTAAGAGTCAATAAATGTCTTGGAGTAACAGAGGCTGAAAGAGAATGAGAGAGGTGGGTGATGTAAATAGTTGCCCAAGTCCATACCAAATAAGACTTGGTAACCCATTTGTTTCCAGTTGTGATGGAGAGATATTGAAGCATTTTAAGCAAAGGAATGAAATAATCTGACCTGTACTGTTTCTAAACTATCACTCTGGCTGCTCTTGGTTACAGATATGTGGAAGGGAGGACTATGGGTAGAATGTCCCATTTGGGAAAAATGGTGACCTAGGCTTTGATTCTGTGAATAAAGTTGGTGAGAAATAGCTCTTCACTAGGTAGAGGTTTGAATAAAGTGGTCGGCAATAAAGTATATTGATTACCTGAAATACATACATAATCACGTGTATGCATACATTTTTGCATACATATATGGATGTGCTGGATTAAAAAAAATAAAGACACACACACACACAAAAACTAGGCTGAGCGCCGGTGGCTCATGCCAGTAATCCCAGCTACTCAGGGGCTGAGATCTAAGGATTGTGGTTTAAAACCAGCCAGGGAAGGAAAGTTCATGAGACCATTATCTCCAACTAATCACAGAAAACCAGAAGTGAAGCTGTGACTCGAGTGGTAGAGTGCTATTCTTGAGCAAAAGGAGTTTAGAGACAGTGCCCAGCCCTGTAGTTCAGTCCCCAAGATTGGCAAAAATAAAAATTAGATGTGGTCAATTTAAAAACAAATGAACAAAAAACTAGACAAGGCCCTGGCTCTGAGGAGGGTGTGGTTCAGGATGGGGTGCTGTCCTTGCCTCCTACCAACCCTGCAGGTGTTCCTCCAGAGGGCCTGGCCCTGCTGTCTGCCAGGTAAGGGCTGCCGGGGCTCTTAGAGATGGGGGTCATATTGGCTTTAATAACAAATTATAGGTAAGTATTCATCTATTGGCATAAACTGTCATGCATGGAAATGATTTTACAGTGTGGCATTCCTTAAAATTTTAGTGTATTACATCCAGAAAAGCAGTCTTTCCTGTATTGCCTCAAACATCCATACACTGGTATCACATAGTTTTTCTGAAATGTTTCTGTATTCTGGAAGCTAAATATTAAATTTTTTCCCATTAAAAATAGAATTGAAGGGAAGATGGCCTAGTGGTAAAGTCCTAGCCTTGTATACATGAAGCCCTGGGTTCGATTCCTCAGCACCACATATATAGATAAAAGCCAGAAGTGGCGCAGTGGCTCAAGTGGTAGAGTGCTAGCCTTGAGCAAAAAGAAGCCAGGGACAGTGCTCAGACCCTGAGTCCACGCCCCAGGACTGGCAACAAAAATAAAACAAATAAAAAAAATAGAATCGAAGAGGAAATTATTAATTTTGAAATATGGAAATATTCTATAATAAGGAAATATTCTATAATATTGACCAAACAAACAAAAACAAAAATAAACACAAAACTCCAAAGATATTGAACATGCTAAAATTTGAAAGCCATAGGGAATGGATGCCAGAATCAATCAACAACAATTCAAACAGGGAAGAACAGGGAATGTGGTGGAGAGGAAATGAAAAAGTAAGCTAAAATATTTCTTGAGGATTAAAAAAGTAAACAAGAATGTTCAGATTGGAATTTTCAAATACCAAGCAAAGTTAATGAAAGCATGACAAATCTTGGATAGAAAATTCCAACCAAAAAATGTTCATTCTCTTACCGAGGAATGAGAATAGCCTAACATCCAATTTTCTGATTAGAAACCTTAGACATTGTATGTAAATAAAACATTTTGAAGGCTTAAGGGGTAAATAAAAAGTAAGAAGAAACTATGACATGATGGCATAATTAAAAAGCCATGAAAAACTCCAAATAGCCTTTAAACCAATCAAAAGATCCTCACACGGAATGAGAAATGTGAATTAAAGCTGTACAATGACTTGTATCTTCAAAGACAAAATTTCCATTTAAAAAACTGAAGTAGCTGGGCAACTGGCTTACATCTGTTATCCTAGCTACTCAGGAGGCTGAGATCTGAGGATCACAGTTCAAAGCCAGTCCAGAAAAGAAAAATCTGCATGATTCCATCACCAAAATTAATCAGACAAAAGCAGGGCAAGAAGTTTAGAGTACCAGCCCAGCAAGCAAGCCAAGAAAGCTCAAACCTGGGAGTTCAAACCCAGTACTGGCCACACAAACAGAAAATGGAAGCTAAAACTTTAAAACACTTAAAAATTAATAGACTTCACAAGTAACAAATAACTGGCACAGTGGTGCATGCCTACAATCCCAGTACTGAGGAGACTACAGTAGGAAGGCCAAAAACTCAAGCCCAGCCTTGCCTATATAACAAACAAAATAAACAGGCACTGCTGGCTTGTACCTGTCATCCTAGCTACTCAAAGGACAGATCTGAGGGTTGGTGGTTTCAAGGCCAGCCTGGGCAGATAAAATTCTATCTTTAATTAACCAGCAAAAGGTATGGCTAGAGGCATGGTTCATGAGGTAGAATGCCTTTCCTTTAAGCACAAGGCCCCGAATTCAAACCTCAATGTTGCCAACTCTCCTGCCCGCCTCCCCCCCCAAACTAATAAAACTGTCCTTATGAAAGTATCAATTCTGTGTCCTGTATCAAGAAAACTAACAATAATAAATGTTGAAGGGGATGTGGCCAAGAGGGAACCCTACTTCATTGTTGGTGGGAATGTAAACTGGTTTAGCCACTCTGGAAAGCAGTATGGAGATTCCTCAGAAGGCTAAGCATAGACCTCCCCTATGACCCAGCAGCCCCACTTTTGGGCATCTACCCAAAAGACCACAAACAAGAACACACTAAAGCCACCAGCACAACAATGTTCATTGCAGCACAATTTGTCATAGCTAGAATCTGGAACCAACCCAGATGCCCCTCAGTAGAAGAATGGATCAGGAAAATGTGGTGCATATACACAATGGAATTTTATGCCTCTATCAGAAAGAATGACATTGCCCCATTTGTAAGGAAATGGAAGGACTTGGAAAAAATTATACTGTGAAGAGAGCCAGACCCAAAGAAACATAGACTCTATAGTCTCCCTCATAGGGAATAATTAGCACAGGTTTAGGCTTGTCACGGCAGAGGATCACAAGAGCCTAATAACTATACCCCTATGAACACATAAGATGATGCTAAGTGAAATGAACTCCATGTTATGGAAACGAGTGATATATCACTGTTGTAACTACTTTCAACATGCCATGTGAAACCGTAGCTTCTCTTGTTGATGATCCTCTTGTATCCCCTTCCTGTGGTTGTACCTGCACTCTCACTGTATCTTATCTGAGTACATTGGCTACCATATACTGGTATTAGAACTAGGAAAATGAAAGGGAATACCAAAATCGAGAGACACAGGATAAAAAGCAAATGACTACAAAAGCAATACTTGCAAAACTGTTTGGTGTAAACCAACTGAACAACTCATGAGGGGGCAAGGGAAATGGGGAGGAAGGAGGGGGAATGAGGGAACAGTACAAGCAGTACAACAGTACAAACAGTACAAACAGTACAAGAAATGTGTCCAATGCCTAATGTATGAAATTGTAACTTCTCTGCACACCACTTTGACAATAAATAAGGGAAAAAAAAAGAAAGTATCAATTCTAAACATAAGTTATTTTAACAGAAAGTGTTAATAGGTAAAACTAACAAAAAAAAAGAGTTACTAAACAACACATCACAATTGGAAACCTCCAATTTCAGGCATTAATTGAGTGAGATGTTGACAATGCTTCAGTGCAGTATTTTTATTCACAGGAAACTAGGCCATCTGTGTCATCTTTGACATATTAATTTCATAAAAGATAGATGGAAGCCAGTCTCGAGTGGCTTTGCCTGTAATCCTAGCTCTCAGGAGGCTGAGACCTGGATTATCATGGTTCAGAATCAGTCCAGTCAGAAAAGTCGGTGAGATGCTTATCTCTGGTTAACCAGCAGAAAGCATGGCTGGAGGCGTGGCTCAAGCAGTAGAATGCCAGCTGAGCAAAACAAGCCAAGCAGGGATGAGGCCTGAGCTCATACCCAAAACCGCAAGGCAGACGGAATTTCCAAAGCAGTATTATGTTTAGAGTCTTCAGCAACGTGACGTCAGTGAGCCAGTTCTTTGGAAGTCTTTGAACTAAGAATTACACTTGAAAAGCTTTGAGATCCCACACACCATACAATTAGACTTATGCAGGCTGGGTCATATCTCAGCTTGCATATTCAACATAATTAAGAGATTCTGAATTGAGAATGATTCACCAAAATAATGATATTCATTCCCTTCTCCATACCATATTTTACTCTTAAAATGCACAGTATGCTGGGAACAGAATTACAAAACCTGACAGTAGAATCTTGCCTTGTTTTCATGATCTGTAAATTGGTAGTGATGATAACTCATAGTCTTTATCAGCATTGCAGAGATGACAAAAATAGACATCAGGTGTATAACAGGCATTTAACATGTTACTTTGGTAACAAAAGGGGATCTCTGTTGTTGTTTAGAAACTTGCTATGTAGCTCAGGCTGGCAAGTGCTGAGATTACAGCCATGCATCACCATAGTTAACTGTTGTTTTTTAATTTTTTTTAAAGGAAGACTTGAGCCCTTGTATAAATTAAAAAAAGAGGAAGAATCAAAGGAAATTGGGATCTTATTGACATTTGGATGAATACTTCGATCAGCAGTATTTGAATTTATTGCTAGAAAAGATAGATGGTTTTCAGTGTCTTGCTAGCTCCACTTCTTCAGTGAGGTGACTATCAATCAATCTGCTCCAATGGCAGAAAAAATGAAAGCAGATTAAGTGGGAATTTAATGGTGCTAAATATGTGAGGTAAGTTTTCATATGATCTTCTTATAATCAGAGTGACTTTGGTTGCAGTGTCATCTTGATGAAATTGTGTGTGTATGTGAGGTGTGTGTGTGTGTGTGTGTGTGTGTGTGTGTGTGTGTGTGTGTGTAAGACCAGCTCAAGGTTATTGTTCTACCACAAGAGTCATAGCTCCACTTCTGGAATTTTGGTGGTTAATTGGAGATAAGAGCCATGATCCTCAGATCTCAGCCTCCCTAGTAGCTCAGATCACAGGTATGACCTAACAACACCTACTGATAAGGTATTGTTAGGAACTCTCTCTTTTCCTCTTCTTACCCTCCCCTTTGTAAAGGTACTAAGATAAGTGGGGTAAATTGGTTGAGGGCCTCTCTGATTAGCATATAAGCATTTTTGTTAGAATCACATTCATCCAGAATTATTTCCAAGAATAAAGACAATTTACTGCTCACCTGTGACCTGGTTCAGGGTGGACCTTCTATGTATTTTCAAATGATACAGCAAATAGACTTTTACCTTAAGACCTAAGTAGTTTTTAAAAGTCAGTTCAGTTGAATTATAGTAGTCAAAACCTTGCTCTCTTCCTGAGATTCCTCCACTCTGATTTTACATTCCATAGCAGGTTGAATAAACAGCCTTTCCTGCTCACCATGGACCTCCACAGAGCACTGGTTGAGACTGGACTCCAAAGCTTTTCAGAATGACAACAAACACGGTGTGTGGTTTCTCCAGTTCAAGGGGATGGCGGCTGTTGTGAAGGTCAGTTCTCCTCAATAATTATATATTTACAAAAGTGTGGGAGGATGCATTTGGAGACAGAGTCTCAATGTTGATCTTGAACTCATGAGTAGTCCTTCTCAGCTTCTTGAATGCTGGAACTACAGCTTAAACATATTTAAAGACATAACTTCCCTTACATGATCTTTTATTTGCACTGAGGTGATGGACATACAGTGTCCTATCAACAGAAAACCACAAGATTTAGCTAAGAGCCTTCTATGGACCCTTCCCATCTTAGTGAAGTGATAGAATGTTCTAGTCTGAGAAATGTCACATCTGTAGCCGTTGAATTGTAACAGATGGAGTTGAAGAGATACTATCAAAGAACCCTGATATCAGAGCAGTTCTAATGGGTTTTCAAATGTCCCTACTCCAGGGAAAGTTGCCTAGTTTCACCTGTGTTAACATAAGAAAACTTTGCTATCCTTAGCTACTCTTCTCGTGCACCTCCGGGCAGATGGAGTCTTCCTAAGGGCTATGTTGAGGTCAATTGAAATATTTGCTTGCATCATGTCTTCACTGGATGGGAAATCATGGGGCCAATGTGCTTCTAAATTTTCAGGTAAATATTTGATCTTCAATTTTCCATGAAAAGGTCTATGGGAAATTAAAAGACAGACAGAAAATATATGTCCAAAGAAATGACTCCTTGAACATTGTGATGAGGGAAAATCCATAAAAACATTCTACTTTAGTGCAAATTTATTTCCTCCTTTCTTTTCATTTCTTCTTTTGGCAGGTGGTCTATCTGATTGGCTGGAAACTGCTTATCTATGACTCTGGGGCTGAGGAACCACCCATAAGAAGCATGCTTTCCATCTTGCAAATATAAAACTGTGAGATTAATTTTTCTTTACGTTAAATGCATCTCATCTTTATTAGCCTTGGATGTAAATCTAATAATTTTATATTTATTTACTTACATTTCAGAAATTGTAGCTCAAAAGTTTCCTAATAGGAGGTGGAAGGTATTTTGACATTTGCTGAAAGACAATTTTTTTTTTTAAAGATGAAATGTCCATAGCATATTACCTGAGAAGTACGTTTGCCCATGAGAAAGATAAATGACCCAGGAATCTATCCTGGGCTCAAAATCTCAAATGATGTTCTGTCCTTCAGAGTTATGTGAGAATGTAACAGAGCATTTGTAAAAAATAAATCTTAGTGTAGATCCTGACATCTGTGGGGAGGTACATGTACTTCCATTTATTGTCTAATGGGACACAAGGAAATATGAGTGGGAAGAATTAAAGCCATATATACATTGAGCCCCTAAGTGCTTGCTGAGCCAGAACCCTAAGAGATAAATGGTCTTTTGACTAAATCTCAAATTCTTGTGTTTTCTTCGCCTTCTCTCTTTACAAGCATTCAGAGATTCGGTTCCTTGACATTTCTTTTACTTAGACTCTAGATAATTAAAGGCTTATATATCTGTCTAGAAAGACAAAGGGTCCACCGATGGTTATCTGTTTAGGAACATCAAAGGCATGTTTGCTAAGCTGGGAAAAGGGAGGGGAGAGTGGTGTGGTAGTCAGTCCTCACTATTCCCATATCTTGAGAAGGGTGTGGCCGTTTAAGCAGATCTCAGAGAATCACACACTGGAGCCTTCCCAGCTTGAAGATAGCATGTTGGGATTCCAATTTAAATTGAAGAGAAAAAGGGAGGTGTTTGTGAAACATAAGACTCTGTGATATCTATTATCCTGCCTTTGTTGCTCTTTAAATTTGATAAATATATGGAAATTTATTCTCAAGCAAATTTTTAAGTTTATCTTTTTCTTTCTTTGTATAAGATTTTGTACAATTGTCAGGAGAAAACCAAATGCACAAACAAACATCAGCTAGAGTTTGCAGAAGCACGAGTTTGTCCATGTGAATGCTGGGATATGTGTGTCTCCATGCCACTCCTGTGGGATGCCCCCTGCTCTTCCTCCGAGAGATGACAGATCATCCTGCAGACCCGACTAAGGAACCCGAGGGCCACGCCACGCGTCTCTCCGAGTCCTTTGCTGGCTTAGAGCCTGCGTTTGTGTCTCACCAGTTGAACATCTCATCTCCAGCTCAGGATTTTGGCAGAAAGTGATACTAACGTTACCTCAACACTCAGTATTGTATGCTGTTTTTAATGCTCGTTACTCTATCTCCATTAAGCCTTCTTCTAATTCCTTTGATTGGATTCATATGGCTTTGTTTTAAAATAGTGATTACAGATCCATTTTTATCCTTTCCCCCCTGCTTTTTTTCCTTTCACTTTGTTGAGCCCTCTCCCCCAAACTCAAACAAACAACAAACCAAAAAAAAAAAAAAAAAGGAATTCATTTGTCTTATTTACTTTTTATTTTAGGCCTCTTTCTGTTTATGCCAACTTGCTTTTGTGCCTTTTCTTTCTTTCTTATTTTTCTCTGAAGGAAATAAAATATACCGTGTGGAGAAAAATATTTTCTTTACTAAGCATCTTCAAGGGTTTGACTTTTTGCTTGGTCTCTGAACTATATTTCCAGATCTTAAGAACTGTCCCATTTTATCTCGGCTTTACATTTGGGAATCTTTGTATCTTTATCTTTGCTGGAGCAGCATTTCTAAATGTCAAGGAGAGTTCATTCCATGTTAAGTAAGGGATTTCAAGTGACATATTTTTTTCAAATCTTTCTCTCCTTTGACCAAAACTATGGCCTTCTCTTGAATTATTCTAGATGTGAATTTTTCCTCAAGCTTATCATGTAATTATTGACCTCAGAAGATTCCTACCTCTTCCATACCTACAGTTTATCTATCAATTCAAGTGTAATAGTTGTTACATTTCCTTCCATTTGTCCACATTTTCTACTGGTGTGTGTGTGTGTGTGTGTGTGCGCGTGCGCGCGCGCGTGCCACATGTCTCTCAAATATTACTATTGCCCATAGAGCTTCTCAGCCTGGGAAAGTTTGCAAATCTAACCATTGCTTCTAAATGTCAAAAGGAGGCTAAATTCCTGGATCTTTCTTGAAGAATACAAACTTTTCCACTTCTAATTTATTTTCTAGGCTGTTGGCTAGCCATGGCATGAACTCCCCAAAGAAAAGGAGCAATGTAGGTTGGAAGACGTTAAAACAAAAAAGAAATCACTGGAAGCCAGGTGGGCAAGTGTCCAAAAAAAAGAGAGAATTACCAGAAAAAAAAAAAAAGCAGAACTTTCACTTTTGGAATTAACCGTTCCTTTTCCTTACTTAAATAGTGCTCTTTTTTTTTTTTAATTGAGCCTGATGAGGCTAAAATACAGATGAAAGGAAACACTCACCCAAGCAGTTCTGCTTCCCCAGATTTGCTTCATGGTGGGTCAAATCAGCTCCTCATTTCAGCAGCAGCAGGGTTGCAGGTTCAACACCACCCAAGTGTTCCCATGTCACACCATGGAAAGTGATATCTATCAAGGATGTCCCTTTAAACAGACATCCTCAAAGTAAATTTGTGTTTCTCAATGCTAAGTTAGATCACAGCTACAAGGATCTGCTCTGTGATAGTTTGTTTATTTTTCTGGGGACTGGTTTTTCTGCCTGCTTCTCCAATTTGCTTCAGAATATCTGGGTTATGAAACAATCCACAGGATAATGGCCTTGATCTCCCTCTCTCCCCTGCTGCACCAATGTAGAAGGATGGGAAAGAAATTAAATCAACCTAATGTAACTTAAAATTTTTTTAAATTAGAAACACAAGTTATATTTTCAAATGGAATCTAAAATTCCCATTTTTATTACAGAACATAGACTACAATTATTTTAATTTTTCCTATACTAGTGTATTGACTTCTGCTGTCTGGTAGGCTTTAGTAATAATATTTCAGACAATGAATTAAATCAACATTGATAAATGCACATAGTTTCTTACACTTATTGACTAATAATCTGTAGGTTAAATGACTTAAAATAGTACTCACAAAAGGAAATAAAAAGGAAATGATAAAGAATTGACAGAACATGAGGCGTGACTTAAGGGGTACAGTACTAGCTGAGAGTAAAAAGGCCAAACAAGTGTTCAAGGCTTTGAGTCAAGCCCCAGTACTGGCAAAAGAATGGGAGGGGAGGGCAGGGAAGTGGGGACAGAAAGGAGGGGAGGGGAGAGAACGAGAGGAGGAAGGAAGGAAGGAAAGAAGAGAAGAGGAGAAAAGGAAAGAAGGAAAGAAAAGAAAAGGGGAAGAAAAGAGAAAGAAAAGTCTCTGTACATCAGTTTGATAATAAAAATTTGAGAAAAAAAAAAAGAGAAAGAAAAGTATTGTGGTTTCAGGTGTGCTTGGTTACAGAGAACCAGTGTGCACCAGAGCTGGTGGACTTCCTGTCTCTTCACTTTTCTTTAACTTCACTTTCCCTGCCTTTGCTCCAGTCTCAGACAAGACCTCTAGGTTTTCATTATCCTAAGAACAAGGAACTTTTGCATCCAGGAGATTCACACAAATCCTTGGACCTATCACTAGGTCTCGGGAAATAGAATAAGTGAATTGTTCATGTTGGGATTCGATACTTGGCTTTAGAAAGAAAAGAAGAGCAGGTCTGCAAACCGCAGTGGACCTCAGTGAAAGTATGTAGAAGCAGGGTTAGGAGTGGTTTGGTAAGAGCGGGAATAAATGCTATGAGGAAACACTGCATGAGCCACTGAGAATGCTTTTCCCAATCCGCTTTTTCTTAGAACTTAGAGTACCTTCCCTTGGGTGCAAGTAACCTCTCAAGTTATTCACGCGAGACTGACTGGAGAATGGAGTTAATGTGAATCCGTCACCACTTCAATGTTTGCAATAAACTTTGGTAGATATAACTAAATCCCGTTTAACAGACAGACAAAAGAATCTGAACCTTGGGAAGATGAAGACAGGAATTATAAAATAATGACCCTAGTAGCAGCTTAGTTGGGATTTGGGGATGAACTGTAGGCTGCCAAGGGAGAGGAATAATAAGAGAATCTAAAGAGGTCTAGATATTTAAGTGGTCAGAGCTGGCCTATTAGTAAGATACCTTTTAGAATATGAATTTCCTGTCTGCTCTACACAGATCAGTATGTGTATGCACGTATGTGCGTCTGTGAGTGTGTGTGCATAAATGCACAAATGTGCTAGGGACTGAACTCAGGGCCTGGGTGCTGTCCCTTAGCTTTTGTGCTCAAAGCTTGTGTGCTATCACTTGAGCTATAACTCCACTCCTAGCTTTTTGCTGGTTAATAGGAGACAAGGCTCTTTCAGACTTTCTTGTGCAGGTTGGCTTCCAACAACACTCCTCAGATCTTAGCCTACTGAGTACCTACGATTAGAGACTTCAGCCACCAACATCCAGGTGACCAGTTTTTGTAGGCCAATCAAAATGCATAGAGAAAACACTTGAGTTACAATGGTCTGACTTGCAAAGTTTCAACCTGATGACAGTGTGATGTGGCACAAATTCAGTAGGAACTCACTTAGAATTCCACATTTTGGGCTTTTCCCCCCCTGAGCTAGCACAGTATGATCCCATCTTCTTTCTTAATGCCAGAGGAGGCAATAATAACTCTAGCTCCCTCTTTTCCATCCAGTCCTAAGGGGAGAAGCTGGCATTCTGCAAGGCACTATGCTACTTAATGATGTTCGGTAGGGTAAGTGTACTAAGTGCCTTTGTGACTTAATGATATAGTCAACCTCAGGGTTTACCAGGATGGAATCATACTGCAATCCAAAGAGTGAAGCCCATGAAAAATTGTCATCATTAACCATTTGTAGACTAGGATGAGTTACTTGGCTGTTTTCTCCTGAAAGCTAGACAAAAGTAAAGGGCAAAGGAAAATGGGCTGTTCAAGTTGATGTTGAAGTTGAAGGTGGAAATGACGTACTTGGGAGAAGTTGGAATGGGAAAGGGAACTCAGGACACCAGAAAGGCCCAGAAGATCTTGGGCAAGAACAGAAGGCAATGAGAATCAGCCTCCAGAGTGGGCAGACAGGTCCTGATGAGAATTCCTAGGTTATTACATTCTGAATGGAGTCTGCCCTGATTCAGGAAACTATGCCTTGAGTGGAAGGGTTTGGATACTCTGTGAGGTTCTGTGAGGTAAAATTCCTCCTCTTTATTCACTGCTTGCTTTTTTTTTTAAATGACACTGGGGATAGAACTTCAGGCTAACTAGACAAGCAGTTTCCCAGTGAGCTATGTCTATGGATCCTTCCCTTCTATTCTTGATTCACAATTTTGAAAAATTGAGTGACAAGAAAATGAGAATTATTAGTATTTTTCCTAGAAGATAAAGGGGTTAGTAGCTTAGCCAGAACCCATCTACCATTCACAACACGTGTGGGAAATCCCATTGATGTTTCAGCATCTGACTCCATCATGAGATCTTCCTGGTTCCCTTAGCTCTCATCCCTTCCTCAGAAGGACTAGATTGCCTAGCACAACTGGTCCAGAGCTGGTGATAATGTCAGAAGGCTCAATGTTGGCGGGAAAGTTGATGGAGAAACAGAAGGCAGTGAGCTCTCATCCTGCTAGTCCCTCAAAGCACTCCTCATTGAAGTCTACAATAGGCCAAAAAAGTTCCTTCCTTGCTATGTATTTGCCTGAAGTACTTAACTTTCAAGAGATTTTTGTTCCATATAATCCTATAATCATAGGATTAAGCTATCCAGAGACTTGAGGAATGTGGGAAGAGAGCCCTTGTTGGTAGATGATGTTTGTAAAGGGCCAGTAAGTGAAAGAAATCCATCAGGAACTATGTGGAGAGTGTCCTCCAAAGAACAAATCTTTGAGAGTAGTTCTGTGCCGGAAATAAAACTATATACCCACAGATTCTAGGAGTTGCTTCAATGATTTTTTTTTTTTTTTACCAGTCCTGGGGCTTGAACTCAGGGCCTGAGCACTGTCCATGGCTTTTTTTTGCTCAAGGCCAGCACTTGAGCCACAGTGCTACTTCTGGCTTTTTCTATATATGTAGTGCTGAGGAATCGAACCCAGAGCTTCATATATAGGAGGCAAGCACCCTACCACTAGGCCATATTCTCAGCCTCTCAATGAAATTTTTAAAATTTATTTTTATATGTAGTTTCTGGTGGTCTCTGCTCTATTTTGCCAGTATTTTAGTTAAAGGGAAGTGTTAAAATATTTCATAATACTTTTTGGCTTACAGTACAATTATAAATGGCTTAGTACAATTTTTGTGGTATGGGAGCCAGTTTCTTTTCTCTTTGTGGAACACATTGCTGAAATAAAATGTAATTTCCAAGCATGAATCAATGTATAAAGACCTATATTCCATTCTTAAGAAAATTCTTCTGTGTAAAGCGACATGGCCAACTGCTGGGTAGGTTTTTCTGCCTCCCTCCCTTTCTCAGACAGAGACTGGTGGCAGGGGTGTGTGTGTGTGTGTGTGTGTGTGTGTGTGTGTGTGTGTGTGTGTGTGTGTGTGCGTGCGGGGGGGGGGGCGTGCTGCCTTGTGCCCCTGCACTGAGGACATAATACAGAAGAGTTTGCCTCAGGTTTACTTTGGAGGGGTGATGAGAGACACTGGGATTTGGGGGTGATTTGTATGATGATCCTAATTCTTCCTGTGCTAACGCCCAGTTCATTCTTTGAATCTGAAATCAATTCTCTTTGAGAGAAAAGGAGGAAAAGAAGAATTAAAAGAATCTATTTGGAGCTGAGCACTGGTGGCTCTCACTTATCATCCTAGCTACTCAAGAAGCTGAGCTCCAAGGATCACAGTTCATAGCTAGCCTGGGAAGACAAATCTGGGAGTCTCTGACTTTCAATTAACTAGTAAACTACCGTAACTAGAAGCATGGTCCAAGTGACAGAACATCAGCCAGAAGCTAAAAAGCTGATTAAGCGAGCAAGACCTATCCTGACGCTGGTGTCTCACACCTGTAATCCTAGCTACTCAGAAGCAGAGATCTGAGGATAGTGGTTCAAAGCCAGCAGGGACAGGAAAGTTCGTGAGACACTTATCTCCAGTTAACTACCAGTGAACCAGAAGTGGTGCTGTGGCTCAAGTGGTAGAGCACTAGCCTTGAGCTGAAGAGCTCAGGGACAGCACCCAGGCCCAGAGAGAGAGAAAGAGAGCAAGATCTGAATTTAAGCACAAGTTCTAAATAAAAAACCCCAAATACACATCTATACATGTTTATATAAATGTATACATAGGCATATATGCATATATACATTAGTATGCATACATATACATAGACACATACACACACACATATATATTTGGGACATTTTGGACAAATGTGATTTGTGTTTCTGATCTTTCATTTACAGCAAAATCTTTGGACAATTTGACTTTCTGGGATGGAAATAAGAAAGCCAAACCAAAGATGCTCTTGACCATGCTGGAACAATGACTACCCACTAAAAATTGTTTTCTGTCTCTCTGCTACAAGTTGTCCCAACAGTGGCAAGAAGCTCTTTTATTGGTGTCCAGTAACTTCCATCAATGATTCCGCTGGTGTCAGAACTGGGCAGGAGTAAGGAGAGAAGCAGAGCAGGGAGATAAGGTAGGACTATGTGAAGCAACCGCCTGCAGATCTTGGGCAGGCTGGGAAGCTGCTAACGCGTAGGGGGAAAGTGTTGCCAAGGACTCAGCTGTAGGGACAGAGCCCGGGTTCTGGCAGAGCTCCTACAGGCCTGGCAGGAGCGAAGGAGAGGAAGCCTCCATCTGTCAGAAAAGCTTCCACAGTGGAAATACAAGCAGCCTCAAATTTCCTCCTGGCTCCTCCAGTGTTTTCTTAGCAGATGGCCACTTTTAGCTCTTAAGGAAAATTTATTTTCTTATGGCCATACTTAGGTTCTTATTCTTTCTAAAGATTTTTATTCATTTGATGTAATGTTTCCAATCATGTTTAGCTTTTTTTAAATTATTTATTTGTTTGTCTGTTTACCTATCTATTTCTTTTAGCTCAAGGCTAAGGACTCTACCACTTGAGCCACAACTCTACTCCTGGCTTTTTGGTGCTAACTAGAAATGTGTCCCATGGACTTTCCTGCCTGGGCTGGCTCTGAACTGCACTCTTCAGATCTCAGCTTCCTGAGTAGCCAGGATTATAGGAGTGAGGCACAGGCATCCAGCTACATGTAGCCTTTTGGTCACACGCAACATATCCTCTTGCATGCATGTGAAATTGAATGCATCAAAGCAGGCTGTAGACAGTTGTTCAAGCGTTTTCATATGTGTCATACATGCACCTGGATGACACTTTTTCAAATAATTGAATGGAAGTATCAAGTCATAGAATCAAAATGGTAAAAATGAAGAAAAACTGAACCCATAATTTTGTTACTAATATGATAGTTGTTAATGTCTCCCCTTCTAGTCTATTTTTTCATATGTAGATTATGACAATATTTGCATCATTTTACACCCTCCTCTTTCCCACTCACTATGTTGAAAGTGTGGCTTAATTCTGGTTCATAGTCTTTATGTCATCATTGCTTAATATGCCAGTAGGTAGCTACACCATGTTTTTTCTGGACTTTCTATTATTGGAAATGAAGAGTGGAAGGAGATTTTGGTAAATGAGAATTTGTGGCATTAAAAAAGACACAGTGACTTAAGTTTTGATTTTACATGTCCCCTAAAGGCTTGTTTTGAAGGCCTGGACCCCAGCACCATTGGGCACTGCCCGAATTGTAAAAGGTGGGATGTAGTGGAAGGAGGTTACGCCATTGGAGGGATGTCCAAAAGGACACCCAGCTGCTGATCCTTTCTGTCTTTTGTTGCTTCCTGCCTGAAATGAGGTGAGCAGCTTTGCCCTACCTGCACTTCCTCATCATGAGGCTCTGCCTTGACCCAGGTCCAAAAGGCACGGAACTCGACAACTATGAAAATTCAAGCCAAAGGAAATCTTTTCCTCTGTTGACTATCTGCAGTCTTCAAAGCTGACTGATGTAGGTACTCTAAGGCAGCAGGCAAAGAATTCCCCATTAGCTTGAGTAAATGACGAGTACAGAAATGCTTTCTGAAGGGGCATGATCTCCTGATATATGACTGTTAAGATGGGGTGACGGAGAGACAGTAGAGACCAGGTCTGTGAAACCAAAAACTGCTTGTCAAATGGTATTTCCCACAGGATTGGGTCAGCGACCCTACACTGTGTAACTAAAACCAAACAACTACTCAACATATAAAGGTCAAAAATTGACCTCTCAGTGGAATATAATAGCTCAAAAGCTATGTATGTACGTTCATATAAGACTACTGTCGACATATTGTCTAATGTCGACATTACATTTAAAGCCCTAGGTGAATTTTCTTGGGCGTAGGCCACGTGGCTACTGTATATGTTCTTGGTATTATATATATGTCTACCTGACCTAGGGAAGGAAAAGAAAAACAGGGTGTAAGATATCACAAGAAATGTACACACTGCCCTACTATGTAACTGTACCCTTTTTGCACAACACCTTGTCAAAAAAATTTTTTTAAATTAATAAATAAATTTAAAAAAAGAAATGCTTTCTGAAAATAAAACTGTAAGTTTTAAAACCTCTGTATAAAAACCTCTGTTTTTCATTATTGTTACTAAAAATTATCAATAGGTGACACACCTATTGGTCACCTACCATGTGCGGGGAGGTCTAAGTGTTTTGTAATAACAGTTCGTTTATTATATCCCCACTCTATTTTTTTTAATTGCTCCTGCAGTCCCATAAATAGCACTGAGACAGAAGGCTCAAGTAATTTGATCGAGGTTAGTAAGTGGTAGGGTAGGGACCCAAACTCAGGTTTTCTGACTCTAAAATTTGTGCTCTTGTGTTATCATTTGATTTTTTATCAACAAGCGAAGAGATATAGTTGTTTTTGTTTTCTTTTTGGTGAGCATACTACACATTGTGGAATGGCAAAACCAAGCCAAATGTACTTTATTTCAGACAGATATCATTTTTATTTGTAGTGAGAACACTTGAGATCTACTTACTTGGGAAATATCAAGTATACAGTATCAAGTATACAAGTATATTGTCACAAACTGTAATCACTATACTAAACAATTGCTCTGTTGAATTTTATTTCCCCTGATTAAACAAAACTCTGTGTTCCATGACCCAAATCTCCTCATTCTTCCAGTCCAAACCTCTGGTAAGCACCATTTTGACTGTCTGTTTCTGTGGGTCCCACTCTTTTATCTTCTACATGGAAGTGAGATTATTTGGTATTTGTCTTTCTGTGCTTGGCTTACTTAACATAATGTCTCCCAGGCTCTTCCATGTTGCTGCAAAGGACAGGATTTCCTTCTTTCCATGTTTTCTGCATACATTTTTTCCCATTCCTCTATTGATGGACATTTGGGTTAATCCCATATCTTTATTTTTGTCTATAGTGCTGCACTGAACATGGAAATGCAGACATCTCTGACATATTGATTTCGTTTACTTTGTGTGTATACCCAGTGGGATTGCTGGGCCATATGGTAGCTCTATTTTCTTTTTCTTTTTTTTTTTTTTGAGGCACTGCCATACGGCTTCCCATAATAGCTGTACTAATTTACATTCCCTTTTCTCCACATTCTTGCATACATTTCTCATTATTGCCCATTTTTCTTTTTATGTATTCTTTTTTTGTTTGCCAGTCCTGTGGCTCAAGGTCTTGTGCTCTCACTTGGCTTTTGTACACCATGCTGATGCTTTACCACTTGACTCATGCCTCTAACCTATCTTTTTGCTAGCTAATTGGAAATGGAGCTTTGAGGACTTTGCTGCTTGGATTGGCTTTGAACCTTGATCCTCTTGTCTCAGCCTCCTGAGTAGATAAAATTACAGGTGTCAGCCATCAGTAACAGGATTTTAAATTTTTTTTGCCTTTTTGACAGTCACAGATGTGTAGGTGATATCTAGTTTGTTTGCTACAGATTTGTGGGAGATTTTCAGTTCAGACAAACAAGTGTGATATCTCCAGCTTTTCTCATTGTTGTTACTAATTGTCTTGGTTATCCAGGGTTGTGATTCCCAAAGAACTTCAGGATTTTTTTTCTGTAAAAACAAAAAAAATCTCATTGGTAGTTTGATAGGGAACACCTAAAATCTATAGCTCATTTGAGTAGCATGGATATTTTAATATTAGCTGTTTCAATCCATGAACATGAGATCTATTTCTATTTATTTGTGATATCTTCTTTTACCAATGTTGGTAGGATTTGGTGCACAGATGGTTTACTGTCTTGTCTTTTGGGGGAAGTGGGTCTCTGGTGTAAATGAGTTCTGTTTTCTTGATTTATCTTTTAGATAGATTATTGTTGGTATATTATTAGTTATATTAGATATCATTGTTAATATATTATATTGTTAGTATATTGAAATACTACTGATTAGCACTGACTTTGTACCCTGCATCTTTACTAAGTTTGTACTTAGTACTAATACCATGTATTTAAGTTAGCAGAAAAGTCATTCACAATAGTAGAAAGAGCTTAATTTATCATGTTAAGTAGATTTGAGGCCAACTTTGATTCATCGTCACACCAGCTATGTGTACTAACTAACACAAGTTATTTAAGCTCTCTGAGTTTCTTTATCTATAAAATAAAATTTGTAGTACCATAGTGTATAATATCTTGAAAGTTTATAACAATATATAAGAAAATTGCCTGGCACAGTAGTAGGTGTTCAATCACTGCTAATCTCCACCTCTTCTTCAGTTACCAGTATGATAATTAACAAGAGAAGGACCAAGGTAACATTTCCCCTTCATTGATCAGAAGGAGACAACAACACTGGATGCTAGATAAGTCTAAGTACTTTTTTTTCCTGTACTAGGGTTTGAAGTTAGCACCTCATACTTGTTTAGTTAGCATTTAACAAGTGCTGGCTGAGGTAGCCGTTAGCCACTTCTTCAGCCTGGCAATTTGCTAGCTATTTTGGAGAGGGAGTCTCTCAGACTTGTGCCCACGTTGACTTTGAACCATAATCCTCCAGATCTCTGATCTCTGCCTAGTAGCAGAGTAGCTAGAGTTAATAGATGTGAGGCACCAGTGCCTGGAAAACCCTAAGCTTCAAATGTAAGTTTTGAGTTTGGTTGTTCACCTCACTGTTCCAAATGTACTGAGATTCACAATGGGTTGAACAAATGGAAAACCGAACTGGTAAAAGGTAAGTCATGTGGAAAGTGGGTTTAAACTAGCCAGATATTTTCAAAAGTGCAAGTCCTTGAGCCCCACACAGCATTATCCTGCATATTCAGTGATGTCTTTCATGCAGATACACATAAGCAGGTGCCCACAAATACAAGTAGACTAAATAGATGAGTGATTTTTCTATACCCACAAAGTTGTACCATAGATATTGAAGGTTTGCTCCGCTTGTGAACTGGTCATACCAGAAATTGTGAGGTGGATGGAGTTTGCTGATACTGTAAAACTCTCTGAGATTCTGCTTCCTTTTTGGTTCCGAACTAGATTTTCACAGCCTTTGTGATTTCCAAATGTCAAATCCAGATTTCTTCATATACTTCCCTCTCATGGGTGGTTCTGCTGTGGCCTTTGGATCTTGTCTTTGCATTCCTTTTCTTTCATTCCTCCCACCTCCTACCCATTCTCTTACCAAGAACCTTCCAGTACTTTAGTTCATCCTCCAGGGACTTCCTGGGGTTTCTGATTATCTAAATCAACCTAGAACTAGGGAAGTGAAAGGGAATATCAAAATCGAGAGACAAAGGATAAAAAGACAAATGACTCCAAAAGCAATACTTGCAAAACAATTTGGTGTAAACCAACTGAACAACTCAGGGGAGGGGGGGGAGAGGGAAAAGGGGAGGGGGGAGGAGGAAAGGGGGAGGGGAGAATGAGGGAGGGGGGAATGAGGGAGGAGGTAACAAACAGTACAAGAAATGTACCCACTGCCTTATGTATGAAACTGTAACCTCTCTGTACATCACTTTGACAATAAATAGAAAAACAAAACAAAACAAAACAAAAATAAATCAACCTAAAGTTTCATGAGTTGAAGCGCTTAATGAATCTTACCCCTCTCTAGCCTTTTAGTGCCTGGTTGACAGGGGAGCATATTTTCAAGGCGAAACGCATGGCATTTGGTGTAAGACAACTCATTTCTCAGAAATGATTTCATTGTGGTTGTTCCTGATTGTAAGTGACTGCTCAAGAACTTTGCCTTTGGTATTTTTTTGGTCCTGAGGTCTTATGTAAGCAGAGATTCTAGACTGACCTAAGCTTTTTGCCAGGATACTTATTGTTCCCCTGGAGTTTTATTCCATGCTGAGTGGTGTCAGGTGCTCGGATGAGGGAGGTACGTTCTGACAGTGTTGGTCATTGGAGCTTGCCTACTTGTGTTGAGACCCTTCATACTTTTGATGATGGACAGCTTTTGGCCTTGTGGGGGGGGGTGGGGTCTTCACTCTCCTTTAGACTCACTCATAACCTTATGCAGTTGCTCTGCTTTTACAGGTCTTTTCCTTAATTTCTATCAAGTCAGGACCACTTAAAAATTTTTCAGCAGAAAATTGAACATTGTATCACATACTCTCCAATATGTAAACAAGCCAAGAAGAAAGACGTATGCCTTTACCTCATGCCACGCTCGCCACATTAGCCTCTTTTTGGTTCTTTCCCTAAGGCCTTTGCTTTGCCCTGCTTGGCTCTCCAAATGGCAGGTGGCTTCAGGCTTGAGCTTAGCTGGTTTATCTTCAGAGAAGACTTCACAACCCAAGGGGGAGCCGGGTCCTTATAAGGTGAAATGCTACCTGCTTATTTGCATTTCCATAGTCCCCCAATTTTCCACTCATCTGCTGACTGTGTGGGGAATTGCTGGCTTCCTGCATGTGTTGGAGGGGTCCAGTACCCAAGTGTACCCCATCCACCCAGGTGAGCTCCATGTTGCATCTGGTCTGGAGAAGAGCTTGGGACCAGAGTGACTCTCAGGTGGGAGCTATTATAGGGTAGATACTCCATGGATTCATTGGAGTGACTCACTTAGCAAAGTCAAGTCAGTATGTTTCTATTCTAGATTCAGAGCTTATTTGGTAAATTTACAGCAAAGGGAGTGAGGGATTTTTGTGACAATTCAGTATTTTCATTGGTTCTTTTGTGAGCATCATACTGTTTGATCACATCCATTGCACAGCTAAAAATCTGTTATTTTTCATTGCTGAGAAAACAAAGATCTAATTCACTCTTTCCCACACATGCAGTTGTGGGTGTTCCTTGAGTGGCAGAACTCCTCCTCAGCCTCTTTGCATGTGCCATGTTCTCTGCCTAAAGGAGCCTTCCTAGATTTCTATTAGGTAAAATGGGTATCCCAGAACCACTTCAAATGGCAGCTCTTCCTTGTGTTCAGACTGATTTTCCTAGATGGAAAGGATAACGCTCCGAATCCATGCTTTCATAGGAAAGGCAAAGAGCTAAGAAGAGCTAAGTGGGAACTTGTATACCAGGTCCCATTCTCACCTCAGATGGAACAACAGGTATAATTTCTGTCAAGGAACCAACAAGAACTTTGATATACAAAGAGACTAAATGAACACCCTCAGATCAGCACCGGTAAGCAGCAGGTAAGGGTGAGGGCTCAGAAGGTCTGTGCTCTAAGCTGCCACCAGGTCTTGGGTTTCGACCTTCCTCTGCAGCATGTGGGATTGTGGGGGGATGGGATGGGCAGAGCTCTCTTTCTGGTTTGGTTTCCCAAGTTCACAGGAAAATGCAGAGGCTAAGTACTTCCCAGCAAAGTACATTTGTTGATATTCAACCTAGGAAGAACCTAAGTTCTTATTTAAAGATTACATGAACTATTGAATTTCATGTTACATTTTCTGTTACCCAGGCTAATTCACATCCTTTCTCTTCCAGGCAAACTTTCCCATGTCCATCTTGACATAGTTATCTATAGCCAGATGGCGAGAAGGAGCCCAGTGAGTCATGCTGGAACCGGGATGAAGCTATGGGGGACTTGGAATGGACACTGGAAGATGGAGAGGATTCCTCCAAATGGAAATGGATGAAGGCATCTCTAGACAGAGAGACAGAGGAAAGGGAAAACTGTACACCCAGTGACTTGGATTTGGAGGGAGAGTTTCTTTTAACAGAACCATTACTATTATTTCATGTTGAGTTCTCTCAAAATTCATGTGTTCAAATCAAACCATCATTGCCATGGCATTGGAAGGTGGGTCTTTGGGTGGTGATTGATTAGGTCACAATAGGATTGTGCTTCTATGAAAGGCTCTCAAAGTTAGCTTCTACTCTGTGTGTGAGGACACAGCAACAGGCCCTCATGAAACACTAATTTGCCCATGCTCTGAGTTTGGACTTTTCAGCCTCTAGAACTAGAATGTGTGTGTGTATGTACATACAATACATAGATGTGTGTGTATATATATATATACATATATGTGTATGTATATATATATACACACATATCTGTCCTGCTGATTTTTAAGTTACCTCAGGAGCATTCACAAGAAAGCCACTAGCAACCAGTTAGGAATGAGACTCTAAATGAAATGCATTTGCCATCTGCATCTGGGCATACATAGAGCATTGTGAGGAAACCATACATAGGTAAGTACTGTAATGGAGGCAACAGACCCTGTAATTCTCTGCTCCTGTGCCATCTCTTCAGCACATCAGCACACAAGCTGGATATCCAGCTGTAAGCCCTTGAGCTCTTAGCCCGAGGATCTCCTGTAGCTGTAGAGCCTCATATTTTCAATTCCCCAAACAGCCTAGTAATGCCGGGGAATTAGCAACAAATGGCTGAATGACTAGTGGTATTTTAGTGTATAAATGCCCAATCTCCTTTGCCCTTCAGGCAGGACAAACAGTTAAATTAGATACGATACCAGGGGAAGTATACTCTAGTCACTTAGAGTGCTCATTTGCTTAATATTGAATATATTTTTGCTGCTTTTCTTTTCCTTTCTTACTTTCCCACTCCCTATGGGATCATCTTCCAAAAGAACCACTTGCTTTCGAATGATTGGCTTCTGGGGGAGGTGGGGAAAGGCCAAGACAATGTTGTGTCAAGATCCTGTAGTGGGCTCTAGAAGTGTTTATTGAGAGTATAAGTCTTGCATTGGAGACCATGAGTGAGGAGGGGAAGAGTGGAAGGGTGAGAACAGAGGGGTTTCAGGTAAAGGAGGAAAAAAAGGATGTAGTTTGTTCAAGGAGTTCACTGTAAAAGTCTCAGCATCCTGGAGAAGTAGTTGAGCTATGCAGAGAAAAAGTACATAAAGGAGAGAAAGCCTACAACTAAAGCGTGGCCACCTGGGAAACAGTGAAATCTGATTGACACAGACTTCTCTCAGTACGGGCTTTATTCTTGAGGAATTTGCATATTCCCTGGCTATAATAGGAATACCTAGTACCTGGGAAAATATTAAGAGATATATTATTATTCAAGGACTTTGGTTTTGAATAGCATGAATTCTATTTTCTCATTTCCTTTGGAAATGTAATTGAACATCTTTTAGGAAAAGTTACTTGAAGGAAGCACTTAAAATACACTGCTACTAGCTACATTTCTTATGTTTTCGTATCATTATTTCTCTGTGTGGAATGCACATAGATCATGACAAAGACCCTGCAGCTGACATGTAAAACAATATTTAGGTTATTTTGATTTGTTATATTGAATATGCTATTGTCTTTACTGTAAAAGAAGTTACCTAGGCCAGAATAATTATCTAAAATCAATAATCTTTTGCAATAAAATGGTAAAATCTTGTAAGACCAAAGATAAAGTGAGTTCAATAAAAATCAATTGTGATGAGATTTAGTATGTCTAAGTTGATTTTCCTTATCTTTGTTTTCTGGGAAGAGGAACAGACATTTATTGTACGATAGCTAAGAATGGGAAATTACTGGAGACATTGTCCTTTTGGCTTCTTCCTTGTAGGCTGCCACTGTAGCCTCTTTCCTCACATTTCAGAAACAGGGGCTTGTGCATGCCCTGATCCTAAGCCAAGGACAGAGCATTCAATCACGGCACCATTCTATCATTACAATGAATACCTGAGGTAAACTGACTTATAAAAAGAAAAGGGTTATTTTGGCCAACAGTGTTGTAGGTTTCAGACTACGATTGGTGGCTCTCACCCTATCACTTTCAGCCTGTGGCGAGGCAGCATATCATGGTGATAGCAGGTGATGGAACAATATCCCTCATCCTGGGACCAGGAAGCACAAAACTGAAAGAGGAAATGCTGTAGTGAGAGCCCAAAAAGCTGAGCTGCAAGGCCCAAAAGGATTGGGAGTCTGGAAAGGCTCCTCCCAACCAACATGAGGTCTCAGAACACTGAGAGTTTCCTGGAAAGGTCAATAGGTCCTGGCTTGACAGGAATTCAGATTTTTATCCTGGGTGTGGGTTAATTCAACCCCAAACTTTCTGGGAGCTTGAGGATAGGCAAAAGCCTATGCAAATTGTAAGTCAGTGACTGCTTACCTCTACTTCCTAAGATAATGAAGTCATTTATCACTTGAATAAGATTGTATCACCTGTTGGTCTTGTGACTTCAAGAAATTTGATACCTCACTTTCTGCACATACGCCCCTGTACCCTACTCGATAAATACCTTGTAAATGGCACCTTGGGCACCTGAAGCTGGTAGAAGGCTTCAGGCCCCTGGTGACCCAAACCTCAATTTCATGGTCCTGACTCTGTGACTGCCCTGTCCTCAGTCCTGGTGGGTTGTGATGCAACGGTTTCCATCGTACCCTTCAAGGACATATCCCTAACAACCTAAAGCCCTCCCATTAGGCTCCACCTCTTAGAGTTTCTACCACCCAGAAACATCTAGCTTGGAGCCAAGCCTCTCACAACTAGCTCTTTGAGTGATTTTTTAAGGCCCAAATTATAGCTAACAGCTATGGTATAGCTCTCTGAGAGGAAACAAGGACAGGTATGCATGAGAAAGTAATGTTCGCACCAATTAGTGAGGGTGAGTGGATGAAAGGCAGTAATAAAGAAAAAGGGAGTTGCTTTTAAAACTTAGGGCTAACAACAAGGGATGTTTGCTTCAAATTGGTGCCAAGAGCAGACACAGCTCAGTGAGAAAACAGGAAGTGCTCAGCAAGGGCAAATTGCAATCAGCAGAGTTTAAAGAATGCAAGGAAGAATGACCTTGGGAAAGAAGGTACCAATTCAAAACAATTTCTGCTTTTGCAGAAAGCCACCAAGGCAACCAGCACTGTCTGGCATGTACTTCCGTGGAAGTTTTAGATGGAGGACAGAAAAACTAGATGGAAAAGAGTTATACGTGTCGTGGTTGGTATTTTCTTCTACCATGCAGCCCTACTCAAGAACTCCTATGAGATGTATTTATCTTCCAATAAACATAGCTGGGAGAGCATTAGGGAGAAGGGAATACAAGACAAGCTCAAGGGTTCTGAGAACCATCCCCCAGTGACTTACCTCCTGAGACTAGTCCCCACACCACCTCGGGAGAACCAGGGAGTTATCACCAAGCTGTTCGGGCCACAATTTGTGCTTCAGACTACCAAGTCAATGAGTGAGGAAAAACCTGGATTCCAGTCTTCACTGTGAGGATAGAGAAGATAGAGAGAAATGTACAAAAAGTCAACTCAGCATTAGCGTGGTGACAATGTGCTCAGCACTCAAGTGCTGGTGTGGGTAGGAGTGGGCTTGCCATGGGCTTGCCAGAAACAAGAAGTCTTTGCTTAGCTTGTGGTCTGTCATGAGGAGGCTCCACTGTTCTTTAGGAAAATTGAAGTCTCTTGTCAAAAACATGCTATCAATCAGTCCTTCCTGGAATCAAATGTGACTACAAAGTGACTACAGAGAGAGAATGGCTGAAATCAAAGTGAAGCCAAGGTCACCCCCTACCCTTTAGTTAACCCAAGTAAGGAGCCAGTGCTTCTAAAAGCAAAAGTAACTTTTAAATACATCTTGTACTCACTTTCATATTAAAACACAGCTGGCCCAATTCCCAGCTCCCACTCCCAAACACATCCTTAGCCAGACAGGAGCTTTGCCATTACTGCCTACTGCCTAACACCCACCCCTCCCCCATGAAATTCCACCCACAATTGTTCCCATCCTCCTCTCTGACTCCAAGCACTTCACCATCACATTGTTTGCTTGCTTAAAGTGTCTTTCACTCATTAGAGTAGTCTTTGGCATAAGGACTCCAGTGGCCCAGAATAGGAATTGACATAAAGAATGAAGTTAACAAATAGTTGCTGGAACGGTACCCTACTTACAGTGCTTACAATCTCCCAGGTGGGGTGGGGTCAGACAAGAATCTAGCAACCAACAAACAAATGACAAAGCAGGCAGGGCTCTGTGCCCTTCAAGAGGTACCCACAGAGTTCTGAAATTTGAGGGAGGCCTTCACTTTCCCACGAATCATGGGTCTCCATGCTGTCTTTGTTGGCTCTGTCTTGGCGCTGGGCCCTAGAGCATTGCTGTTCTTGTTACCTCGGGATGTAGAGAAAACAAGCATGGGCTGGTTAAGCCCTCAGCTGTCAGGTGGCTGGACAGCTGCTGTCCAGGGGGTTGCCAGGAAGCGTCTGTGCCAGGTGGAAGCTGGGAAGGAGAGGACAGGGGACCCACAGGAATTCTGTGTATTTAAGTAGTTTCTCTTCCTTGGCATTTCTCTTGTGTACAAAACAGTATGACAGTGCTTGTTGCTGATTCTCCTAGTGACCATTTGGGATGGCATGTCAGTGAGCCAAGCTAGAGGCAGCGCTGGTAAGGACTTTCCTTGGTTCATGAGAGGAATGAATGTCCTTCTGAAGCAGCCCATCCTGCCAGACCCCTTCTCACAGGCAACACTGTACAAAGCTCCGTGGGTTAGTGTTTCAGTCTTCTATTTATTTTCCTTTCCCAACTACCTCTCCATAGTCGTTTGATCAAAACAAGCCATCAGGACATCTCAAAGACCTCATAAAAACACACCTTTGGCCTTCCCTTGGTGTCTTTGAGGTAAGAGAATCTTCTTGAGGGAAAGCAATAAATAGTAGATAGGAAGAGAAAAGAGTCCTGGAGGAAAAACATGGTTTAGACACAAAGCAGTGGCAGTATTTCAGAAAAGAATGGGGGAGTTGTTACCATCAAGAGCAGTTATAATGCAAATATCAAGCTCCCTTCTAATCCCTTAGCCATGCCTGATGGAATAAACTAGATTGAAAAGATGAAACATTTCAAGCCACCAGAAAAATTCCAGAAACTGTTGAGAGATGTGTTGAATGTCTTTTATACTAACTCATGATGGTTCGAACACAAAGCATCTCCCAAAAGCCTCCTCTCTTGAAAGATTGGTCTCCAGCTCACTATCAGGAGGTAATTAATTGACTCATGAGGACTCCGACCTAATCAGTGGGTAAATCTGCTGGGTATTTATAATTTAATGGTATTAATCTGAAAGTGGTGGAAAGTGGGGACTTAGTTGGAAAAAGTAAACCACTGTGAGCAAGTCTTTGAAGGATGTATCTTATCTCCTGCTCCTTTTTGTCTCTACTCCCTGCCCTCCATGAGAGTAATCTTTGACTCTACGCCATGCTTCCCACTGTAATATCCAGCCTTACTGTACCCCAGATACAGTGAAGCCAGGTGACCAAGGGCTGTAAGCTCTGAAACCAAGAGTTAAATAAACCTTTCATTCTTTAAATAGCTTCTCTCAGATAGTTATCATAGCAAGGAGAAAACTGATACACAACCCAAGCTAGAATCCAAAATAGAGGCTGGGTCACATTTGCTATAGGTCCAATGTGCTCTGCTCCAAGGTTACTCCATATTGTTTAAAATAGTAGCTTTCAGGCTGTGCTTTGCCTTGAGTGACAAAGTACAGGAAGTATGCTCCATTTTGACCACAAATGTGAAGCGGGAGGACTACATCTTGTTTGTACAAGTAAACAGTCACCATCTGTCCAGCAAAAAACATGAGGCTGACTGATAAATAACTTACTTGCACAAATAAAATATCATCAAGTTTCCAAATGAAATTGGAAGTATATGAGCAAAGGAGCATATAAAACATATATCAGGAAAGCCAGGTACTGCTGGCTCACACCTGTAATCCTAGCTACTCAGGAGGCTGAAGTCTGAGGATCATGGTTCAAAGCCAGCCTGGGCAAGACTCCTCTCTCCAAGTAACCACAAAAAAAAAAAAAACAACAAACAGAGTGGAGCTATGGTTCAAAGTGGTGGAACACTAGCCTTGAACAAAAGAGCTCAGGGAAAGCGTCCAGGCTCTGAGTTCAAGCCCCACGACCAACAGAGAGAGAGAAAAAAAGAAAACATATCAGGAAAACTAGGCCCATAAGCTTATTCAACAAATCAGATCAGTCACCTGGGTAACATAAAAGGAGGGGCATTGATACTTGGGTATGGAAGCACCCTTGTCCCATCATCAGACTATCTAGTGAATGGACCAAACTCCCAACTCTGTCCCCAGGGCTTCAGCTCAGCCGAATGCCCTGCTTGATGTTATACACCCAAATTACTGTCCATGATTAGGGAGGGAAACTTGCCATGATCAGCACTAGCTTACCCTGCTAAGGAAAAGCCTGCCATTGCCAGAACCAGCTTGACCAGAACTAGCTTGACCTTTATACTTCAAGTAATGTTGGAGAAACAGCAACCGCTGGAATAAACCAGAGCTCAAAATGCCTGTGCTCTACCCACACTTGGAGCCCAAGTGCTAGGAAAGGATGGCACTCCTGTCAGCCAGGGCTCAGACTTGTGGAGTAGGAACGCCTCTGGTTCCGCCAGTGTAAGAAACCCAAGTTCTCCAAGTCTCACAGTACTGCTTGTTTCTTCCCAGAGTAGTTTTTGCAACATCCATGCAGTCCCAGAAAACCTGGAGCCAGTTCTACACCACAATCTGGGCCTCAACCAGTGTTTTGTCTTTACACTCCTGTGCCACAACTGCTGTGGGACTAGGTTCCTTAGGACAATACCTTATCTATCCACTTGCCTTCAGCAAGGCCTCTTGGAACTCTGCAGCTTTTTAAATCATTTTTAAAAACTCTCTGCAAGGACTGGGAATGTGGCTTAGTGGTAGAGTGCTTGCCTAGCATGCATGAAGCCCTGGGTTCGATTCCTCAGTACCACATAAACAGGAAAAGTTGGAAGTGGCATTGTGACTCAAGTGGTAGAATGCTAGCCTTGAGCAAAAGAAGCCAGGGACAGTGCTCAGGCCCTGAGTTCAAGCCCCAGGACTGGCCAAAACAAAAACAAACCCAAAACCTATCTGTAATATACATTGTATGCATTGCAATATATAATATGAAAGCTAGTATGTTAGCTCATGTTGGAATAAAGGAACCTGTTTGCCACTATCTCATGCTAACAAGTGAAATCACTACTCTTTGGCCAACTGCTGCCAACAAACTTGATGTCACTTGGGAATTTTTTATTTAATAGATTCTGACATTGTGGAAAGATACAAGCGCATGTGTCTATGCTTCTGGCCCATGACATTAGGAGCTGTATACCTCCGCAGTATGCACAGTAAACGCTTTTCACAGTGCCTCTCTTTGGAGTGTGGTTGCCTCCAGCTTCCTTATCTATCAGGAAGTCAGGTCGTATAGTTTAAATCAACTGAAGATTTGTATTGTCTAGATGCAGCCCCTTTGGGTATGAGGCATTTTACCAACTTATCACTGGAAATAATTCCAAATAGTTCTGCTGCTCAAAGCATCAGATAGATTCTTACAAGCTCTTGTTTGCTTTAGTTTCTTAAAAGAACTTAACAATAACTTATCATAAGTTGACCCTACTACTTGTCTATGACTTTAGATGGTCTCAGAACCATTTTTCATGGTGTAAAGGATAGAGCTTATTGGGAAAGTCTTGGCTAGGATCAAGAGAAGAGACGCTGACCCCCCATGGGCTGATTTGATCTATATTTCAAACTCCCACGCTTCACACACAGCTGGTACAGTGGAAGGGCTCATTAACCATGGATATGCAGATTTCCTTTCCCTGTGGATGTGGATAGTTTGATGTGCTGTATTCTTGAGGAATCAACAACAGAAAGCTCTTGAGGCAAATATGCTCACCTTAGATATGCGAGGTGACTCATTCCATTTTTCCTAGCTGAAGTTCCCAATCTGTGCGTTGAGAATAAGAAGACCTAGGCTCCAGGGCTATAACAAAGAATAAATGAGACAAGTATTTAAAGCCTCTGGCACAATGTAGGTACCCAATAAATGTTCCTCTTTCTTCCCCTTTTATCTATCTGGGGGATCCTTTAGTCTTTGCTTTTCTTTGTCCCTCATAGAAGACTGAGGTGTGATGAGCACAGCTTTCCCCACTCACGTTTTGAAATGCCAGCTGTCGCAGATGGCTCTGGTTCATTCCAGCAACAGATGCGGGAGGTGCTGGGTGATTCAGAGGGGAACTCTCGTACTTTTCTGGCAGCCAAGAGTTCCAGTTACCCAGATTTTAGCACATTGCTTGCACAGCACCGACCATGTTAATGTTTGCTTGTACTTTAGGAATGATTTCTTCTTCTTCTTTTAATTTTTAGTGGTACTAGGGTTTTAAACTTGGGGCCTCACACTTGATACACTGTACCACGAGTCACATATCCAGATATGACTTTTAAAAAATAGGATGATAATATTCTGGACAACTTAAGTGTGCCTATTATGACTTTGGATGCTTTAATATGATTTACACATCTAAAACCTATTTCCTATATGAATTCTGACACTTAAAGAAGAATCTTGCTTTCAGGAAATGTGTAGTCACTTGGTATAATTCAGAGAAATGAATAATTTGAGTTAACTGTGAGCATGCTACAGCCCATTATCTCAGCCTGCTCCATGCTGCTGGGGTCTACCACAGACTCTACACCCACAGTCACTTGCTCACTCTCCCAGGGGCCATTCCAAGGATTTTTTTCCAGGCAGAAGAGAGAGCTTTACTCAGCTGAACTACTGCCCTGCTAACTAAATTCAAAGCACATGTGGGCTGGCAGAGCTCCAAGGATGTTTCCTAAGATTCAAACTTTTTGTTAGAAAATATAAGCCCTATCTGATGGCCTTTTAGTTATGTTCTATGAATTACATTATTCAGTAACTGAAAAGTTCTTGGTTACCTCAACCCATATCACATCCACTCAGTTCTTTCAAAACAATGACATTGAACAGAAAATTTTATGTGTTAAAAAATAATCAATAGGCCTTTTCCCATAAGGTAGTGTAGAGTTGGCACTGAAGATAAGTAGGCGTATTTGTGCTGCTTCCAATATTTTCTTTTTTTAATATCTTCGCCAACAAACCAATGAAGTGTTTGAGCAGACAAAGACGCTGCTAATATGAGATATGTCACAGTCATCTCTAGCACTAATGACAGGAACACACCTTGTCTTCTCTCTATGTTCTGAAGTTATCAGTCATTTGTCCATATGCTACTGCTGTGACTTGGATATGTGCCCCCAAATGCTTGTGTGTTAAAGGCTTGTTCTACAATCCATCGTGCTTTTGGGGAGGTGGTAGAGCCTTTAGAAGGTGTGTGTGTGTGTGTGTGTGTGTGTGTGTGTGTATGTGTGTGTGTGTGAGAGAGAGAGAGAGGACTAGGTCACTAGAATGTACCCTAGAGTGGTATTGAGACTTCCAGACCCTTTCTATCTATCTATTTGCTTCCCTGTTGCCACAAGGGGAGCAGTTTCATCTTGCCAGGCTGTTCTGCCTCAATACAGGCCTAAAAGCAAGAGATAATTGACCTTAGACAGAAACCTTAAGAAATTCCTCCATGTAAGTTGGTGACCTCAGGTGTTTGTCACATATGCATACAAGTATTAGTCTGTGTTACAAGACATACTTCGTATTGGAAAGTATAGACTACATTTGACTTTTTTTTCCTTTTAAACATTGTCATTACTTTCATATGGTATCTGCTGAGAATCCATTCTAAACAAATGTAAATTCTCAGAGACTCTTCCTTAAATGGCACTAACTAACTGACAGTTGAAGTGTTCAGATTTGTCTCGGATTTCAGCTAAAAGGGCATCTCACAGCTGGAGCTGCCATGTCTACTTATTTTCAACTGGATACAGTATATATTATACTCCTGTCTTTTCTTAGCATACCAGATGCTGATAATATTTTTTAAAGTGCACTTTCTGAACTGTTTGTCAACTTTTATGTGCTGGGCAAAAGGGTGCTATATTAGCATTTCATTGTTCAAAACAAAAGCTAAACTGGGTGTGTTTTATGGTGTGTTCACATATGCCTCATGTTCATTTGCCCTGAAAGCTTATGGGCACACATAGGTCAAAAATACTCATTGAGGGCTGGGGATATAGCCTAGTGGCAAGAATGCTTGCCTTGTATACATGAGGCCCTGGGTTCGATTGCCCAGCACCACATATACAGAAAACGGCCAGAAGTGGCGTTGTGGCTCAAGTGGCAGAGTGCTAGCCTTGAGCAAAAAAGAAGCCAGGGACAGTGCTCAGGCCCTGAGTTCAAGCCCCAGGACTGGCCAAAAAAAAAAAAATACTCATTGTGCCTACTAAAGACAAGCCAATAGAGCCTAAGGTATAGGACAAGGTAAAGTTCTATTACAATCTGGGAATAGTATTCAGTGAACATTTAGATGCAGGTAGTTTAAAGTTTAATTAGTTGGGGAATATATTTTTTGTTTGTATGTGCTGGTCCTGGGGCTTGATCTCAGGGCCAGGGTGCTGTCCCTTAGCTAATACTCTACCACTTGAGCCACAGCTCCACTTCAGCTTTTTGGTAGTTAATTGGAGGTAGGAGTCTCATAGACTTTGAATCAAAATCCTTAGATCTCTGCTTTCTGAGTAGCTAGGTGTGAGCCACTGGCACCCAGATGGAGAATATACTTTTAAAGCTTTTATAAGCTTACTTATTTGCTAGCTACCAGTGTGAAAAATACTTTTCTAGCAACACCAGACTGAGGGAGTGTGTTCAAGCAGTGATAACAACAGTAAAAGCAACCCCATTCTGCTTTAAAGTGCTCTACTCTCTCATAACCACACTTTCTCCTAGAGCATTCTGAAGACCACTTGTCATTTGCTCTAGAGACCACTCATTCATTCTTTCTTTCATCCATTCATTCACTCTCTCATACATTTACTTGACAGATTTACTCAGCATCTACCACTTGCCAAACTCCTGGCCCCTGACCTCTGACTGTACTCACATAATCTAACCTTGTGCCGCCATGGTGAGGCACATAGAAACAGCGAGCTGGTGAGTCTCCAGCCCAGCCTTGGCCTGTGAGTTATGGAATTATTCTCAGATGCTTACTCAGTAATTTCATTGAGATTTCCAACTTGTTTCTATAACTCAAAATGTCCCCAATTAAAACTCTTTTTTTTTTTTACACTCTAGAAATTGATTCATAATGAGAATTCCCCATTTCCATTTCTGGATCAAGACATCAGTGACATTTCTCACATTCCCCTCTCTATTTCACTAACGATCCTGTTGGCTCTTTCTCAGAGGGAAGAACAGAATGTGAAGCTTTCTAACCCCTTCATCACCATCTACTGCTGCCACGATTCTCTGCCATTTACCTGTGTTACTCAATGTCTGGTCCTTAGGGCAGCAGAGCTGAACGACCTAGGAGCTTTAAGAAATGCAATATCTCTGATTCACCTCATTCAAAACAAATCAGAATCATGCCTACTGCTTCCCTAAGTGACCACTTCACACATTAAGTCTGAACTACTATGATCTCCACTATAATAACAGACACTAATTATCTTCTTCTACTTCAACCCTTTTCTATTTTTTTCCACAGCAGTTAGACCAATCTTTTAGAAGTACAAGTCATATCATTGTCCAGAACTCCAAAGGCCTTTTCTCTCAGTCAGAGAGGTAAAAGCTGTTCTCATCATGGTCCAAAAGCTTTACCCTTCACACCTCACCTATTATTGTTTAATCACTTAATTGGGGCCACAGTGAAGTCAGCAATCATATTGGTGAAGTAACCTAGCTATACTTCTACCTCTAAATAGAAAATCTATTAGCCTCAGGATCTTTGCACTTGCTGCCTAGAAACTCTGCCCAGATATGTGCAACCTGTTCCTTCACTTTATTCAGACCTGTTCAAATACCCCTCTACCCAGAAATGCAACAAATCAAAGAAAGTTTGGACAAATGGGACTGCATCAAATTGCAGAGCTTCTGTACTGCAAAGGACATAGCTTGCAAGATAAACAGAAAGCCCACCGACTGGGATAAGATCTTTACCAGCCATACAATGGACAAAGGCCTGATATCTAAAATATATGAAGAACTAAAAAATTCCTCCAGAACAAACAAAGAACCAATGGGCCCCTCAACCAATGGGCCAAAGTGACTTCTTTGAAGAGGAAATGAGAATGGCCAAGAGACACATGAAGAAGTGCTCTACATCACTGGACATAAAAGAAATGCAAATCAAAACAACACAGATTCCACCTCACTCCAGTAAGAATATCCATTATCAGGAAAACTAATAGTAACAAATGGAAGGGGATGTGTCCAAAAGGGAAGCCTACTGCATTGTTGGTGTAAACTCGTTCAACCACTCTGGAAAGCAGTGTGGAGGTTCCTCAGAAGGCTAAACATAGAGCTCCCCTATGACCCAGCAGTCCCACTTTTGGGCATCTACCCAAAAGATTGCAAGCAAGACCACACTAAAGCCACCAGCACAACAATGTTCATCGCAGCACAATTTGTCATTGCTAAAATATGGAACCAACCCAGATGCCCCTCAGTAGATGAGTGGATCAAGAAAATGTGGTACATATACACAATGGAATTCTATGCCTTTATTAGAAAGAATGATACTGCCATATTTGTAAGGAAATGGAAGGACTTGGAAAAAATCATATTAAGTGAAGTGAGCCAGACCCAAAGAAACATGAACTCTATGGTTTCCCTCATAGGGACTAATTAGTACATCTCTAGGATAGTCATACCAGAAGATCACAATAGCTCAATAGCTATGCCCATATGGACACATAAGATAATGCTAAGCGAAGTGAACCCCAAGTTATGGAAATAAGTGGTATATTATTGTTGTAGTTATTTTCAACATGCCATGTGAAACCGCACCTTTTTTTCTTTCATGTTACCTTCCTGTGGTTTTATTCCTGCTATTACTGTAACTGATTTTAGTACCCTGGATACTGTATATATGCGTATTAGAACAAGGGAAGAGAAAGGGAATACCAAAATCGAGAGACAAAGGATGAAAAGACAAACCATTGCAATAGTGATCCTTATAAAACCAATTGGTGTAAACCAACTGTTCAACTCATGGCAGGGAGCGGGAAGTGGGGAGGGGGGATGGGGGAAAATGAGGGAGGACCTAACAAGTTTGTTAAGAAATGCATATGACTTACATATGAAACTGTAACCCCTCTGTACCTCACTTTGACAATAAAGAAGAAAAAAAATTTAAATATGGTAAGTTTGAGTATAGGAAAAATAAATACCCCTCTGTTGACGAGATCTTTCTTGCCATCCTAAATAATAGTCATACTTTATCCCACAACTTTAACTTATATTTTCAAAGATTGAAGACAAGTTAGTGAAGATGTGTCTCAGAAACAAAATAAAACAGAACGAAAAGAGCCAAGAGTGTGACTCAAATGGTAGAGTGCTTTCTTAGCATGTGCAAGTTCCTGGGTTCAATCCCCAGTGTCGAGAACAAAACAAAGCAAAGCAGAGTTTTATACTAGTGGTGCCAGGAAAAACCTGAAAAATAGTCTTGCCCCAGTCATTTTGTAGATTAGATAATGGCAGCTTTTGGAAATGAATCTTGGCAGACTCCTCCTCCCCCCCCCTTCTCATCTTCCCTCTCTCTTCCCCCTCCTCTCCTGCTGTGTTTTCCCTTTTTCACTCAAGGCTCTACCACTTGAGCCACAACTTCACTTCCAGCTTTTTACTGGTTAATTAAAGACAGGAGTCTCATGGACTTTCATGCCTGAGCTGGCTTGGACTCATGACCCTCAGATATCAGCCTCCAGAGTAGCTAAGATTGCTGATGTGATCCGCAGAGATCTGTCTTGTGACTGATTCCTTAGCTCATCTGCCACCCAGTGATAGAGCCTCATAGATATAGACCTCAGTGCTCTTGGTGAAAGTCAAGGCCAGGTATAAGCTTCAGCTTACCCCACCTCCACTCCCAGGCCCCCAAATTCCTGCTCAAGGTGCAGACTCAAGGTTGGCACAAAGTCCAGTCCTTCACTTTCCAAGCTTCACCCTGGAAAAACGACTTCATCTCCCAGTTTCTCCTCTGGACCCTGAGAGTTAATAGGACTAACCCTATACAGTAACTGCTACAGCCACAAGAAATGGAGTGAGAGAATTTCCTATGACCTTGTGGATAAATACCCAGCCGGTTCCTCTCCTCCTGCATAAAATCCCCCCTTTTCATTGTCTTGCCTTCAGCTATTATTAAGTAGGAAATGACTCTGATAAAAGAGCTCACAGCCCAGTTGACCTTGAGCAAGGTGCAAATAGTGATAAAGCTTAATGTGTTTAAATAGCCCCCGGGGTTGAGTCTGTTAGGACCTTCCGCAAGAGTTGGCTCTCTAACTTAGAGACCTACAATAAGGGTAGTGGGGCCCCAGTGTTCACCTCGACCTGAAAGAGAAGTCCAGAAGGAGCGAGGCCAGCAGATTCCATCCCCAAGTCTCCCTCTTGATGGCTGGAGGACACATTGACTTTGTGCATTCCCGCCCCCCCCCCATCCCTAATTCATTACTGCTAGGTATCCTGAAAAATTGTCCCAGACTTTCAAATAAGCATGAAGGATTCTTGGAGGTTTTAGCTTATTTTCTTTGGCTAACACAGAATATTTAGGACTGAGTAACTTGTAATGAAAAGATTATTTTTTCTTAGAGCTCCAGGCACAGAAGTGGGAGACAAGGGGATGTTAACTAGTTTTCTGTTACTGTAACAAATATCTTACATGGTCAGCTTACTAAGAGAAAAGGATCTATTTCCACTTAAAGTATACAAGGTGCCAGAAAATGATATGTTGAACCATTGCTTTCCAGCCTCTCTGATGGATGACAGAGAGGATAACTAACTTCAAGGCCAGGCAAGTGATAGAAAGGGGAAGGAACCAGTGTGAATCTCCTCAAGATGCAGTTCTGTGACACAGATCAATGACCTGAACATCTCTAGTGAGGCTCTCCCTCTTAAAGTTTCCATCACCTCCCAATATGTCCCCTTTGGTGGATCAGGCCTTTAGAATAGGTGCCTTTGAGGGCATTTATGTCACAAGGTGGAGCATGGGGAGGGTTCCTTGGGACTGTTGTCCCAAAGTGGCACAGAGCACCACCTGCAAGGAGGGTTGAATACAAAACCAGAGCTATGCTAAACTAGCTATTATAACATATACTCTTTTTTTTTTTTGGCCAGTCCTGGGGCTTGGACTCAGGGCCTGAGCACTGTCCCTGGCTTCTTCTTGCTCAAGGCTAGCACTCTGCCACTGGAGCCACAGCGCCCCTTCCGGCCCTTTTCTGTATATGTGGTGCTGAAGAATCGAACCCAGGGCCTCATGTATACGAGGCAAGCACTCTTGCCACTAGGCCATATCCCCAGCCCCAACATATACTCTTGAGATAAGCCTTTAGCCCATCAGTCCATCAATCCATGAATGGCTAATTCACTCTTGACAGAAGAGTCCTCAGGTGCCAATTGCCCTCCAAGATCCCACCTCCTAATACTTTTGCAAAGGGAATGAAATCTCAGATTGAATGAGACCTCAACTGGTCATCACTTACACCATACCTCAGGTAACCTTTCAATGGACTATCAGTACACTCGAATGATTATCTGATTCTATAGGGACTATGCTTTCCTTGCCTTTGACTGAACTAATTTAACACTGATAAAGAATAGTAATTCCAACAATTCTTGTCCATAGAAATGAATCAAATGACTTGTGTTCAGATGTTTTTCTCATCTGGAAAGGAGATAACTTTTGCATTTAAAATTTTCATTTCAGAACTCCTGATCATTTGTTTTTGTTCTTTGGATTATTTTTGGAGCTGTTTTAAATAGGCATTTGAATGATTCCATCATTAATGAGTAAAAATCAAATTTTGGGTGTGAGTTTATTAAATATTTTGGGAGAGTCATGATTTTACCTTTAAAAAATTATCCTGCATTGGGGTATCCTGCAAAGGGCAGTCTGAATAACACTTGAGAACCACAGCTAGGTGCTGGTGGAACATGCCTGTAATCCTAGTTATTCAGGTGAGGATCATGCTTTAAAGCCAGCTAGGGTAGAAAAGTCCTCCAGATTCTGTAATAAAACACCACCAAGCCTAAAGCGGAGCTGTGGCTCAGGTGATAGAGCTCTAGCCTTGAGCACAAAAGCTCAGGGACAGTAACTAAGCCTTGAATTCAAGCCCCAGGTCTTGCGCACACGCACGCACATGCACACACACAAATAATAATTAATAATGATACTTATAATAATTGCTTGCCCCTTTCACATTGCTTTCCTTTCCTTTGGTTTTGTAAAATAGGGTCTTCTTTATATAGTTCGGAGTGTCTTGAAGCTCTCCACCTTCCTGTCTCTGCCTCCATAGTGCTGTGATTAACAGGTGTGGCCACCACACTTGGCTTACATATCATTTTCTATGTGACAGAAATGACTGTAGTCTTTCTTACATGAGTCTAGTTAACTTTTATTTTACCACTATCACCCTACAAGGTCATTGTATTCTAACCTGATGTAATAAACAAAGAATGGAATTCAATGAACACATCTGGCCTTAATATAAATATGATCAGGGAGCCCTGGGCTAGGAACACCGACTTTGGCATTTCAGTGAAGGGTTTGGTAATAGTCCTCCTTCTCCTTCTCTGTGGTGGTAGTGCCAGGCTTGTCCCAGTGTTGGAACTGAAGTGACCGGAAGTAGATCTATACCTGACAAGATGGAGAACAGATATCTAGTGTCTTCATGGGGCAGGCCATGGCTGTGGGAGCCCCGTGGGGCAGTGGACCATTGCTTAGGAGAAGACTCATCTAACAGGGAGCAAGAAACACCACGGCAGGTCAAGAGTGGGCTAGTAAGAAAGGAAAACATTTGTACTTCTTTATCAGCAGCACTTGGTTCCTGCACACGGGGCCCCGCGTGTTCATGTTGCTTGTGCCCTTTGAATCTGGTTGCTGGTGCTAGTTGTGGAGCTGGGCTTCTGTCCAACAAGAGGCTTTTCCGGATGACCCTCAGAGCCAAGACCATTATCTACTGTGCTCCTATACACACTCACCACACACACACACACACACACACACACACACCACTCACACACCACACCATACCACAGGCACCTATCAGGCTTATCTGACTTTGAAACTGCATTAAACCTCCAGTAGATAAAGCTGGTGCTATGCTGGACCCAGGGACTGCATGAACTGAGAGGCAACTTTGCCACTGGCTGTTTACCACGCCATGGAGGTAGGCAACCAGAAAGGCTCTGGAGCCTTGAGCATAGGCGTGTATCCCAAACCATGTTATCATCAACCGAGGCCATTTCCCTAGACTTTATCCACATGCATGGAAAACATGTGCCTCACAGGACTAGCCCTATACTAACGCAAGCCTTGTTCTATGCTTTGAATGTGTGTGCAGAGGAACCCTTCAGCAATGGGAAAGGCCCTGCCCAACCTCAATCCTTGCGTTTACATTTAATGCTCAACATGAAAGCATTGAACCACCAAGACACCAATGTGATATGATGGGCTGTTCTCTGTCTATAAGGCAGCCCGTAAGTTAACATGAATCTTTCTGAAAAACAGGCTTCCTGCATTTGTGGCTCTTAGCCTGTCATACCAAAACAGTTAGGTCCTAAGGGACAGCTCCCTGCATTTATCATCCTAGAGAATAAAACTACGCAGGACATCCAATATCATGCAGAGCCATTTTTCTAGGATTTGGGAAGAAACTGAACCTACAAACTTCAAAATTTCTTAGCCATACATAACAAAGAAAACCTTGAGCATGGTATTGTTATGGTTTGAATGTATCCTCCTACCACATGGATGTACCAGAACCCAAGACATAATGTGGTAAGATTAAGTGGTAGGGACTTTAGGAGGTGATTAGTGTCCTTCAAAAAAAAAAAAAATCCCAAGGAAGTCAGGCAGCCCCGTGTCCTTCTGCCTCCCCCTTCCCCAAGAGACACAATCTTCGCCTATCTGCCAGGTGAGGACACAGAAAAAGACACTGTCTTAGCTGGGCACCAGTGTCTCATACCTATAATCCAGGCCAAGACCTAGAGGATCTCAGTTCACAGCCAGCTCAAGCAGAAAAGGCTATAAGACTCCATCTCCACAATAACCAGAAAAAAGCTGCACTGCAGATGTGGTTCAAGTGATAGAGCACCAGTTGAGCAAGTACAAAGAATGATCACAAGGCCCCAGTTCTGGAGAGTAGTCCTTACCAGATATTGAATAACTACGGCCTTGACGTTGGCTTTCATAGACTCCAGAAACTGAGAAATAAATATCGGTTAGTTATACATTACCCACTCTCACTATTTTGTTGTAGCAGCACAAATGGGCTAAACCAGATATTTTCATTTTTTACAGGAGTCATTTGCCTTGAAACTAATGCTCTCCAGTGAATGATATTGGAAGCTACAGATGATACCACTAGGCATAGGACAGATAAAAAGAATCCACATTCAGAATTTTGGGGACTCTATCTGCTGAGTACAGCAGGCTCAACTCTGTCCCCAGCCAGGGGAGTATCCCCAAACTACTCAGGTAAGTTCTGCTCTAAGTAACTGCAGCCTCCTTTCCCTTCCTCTGACTACACAGCCCACTTGGCCACAGTAGATGGACCTTTATTATTATTAATTGGCTCTTAACCATTTGAAATGTGCAATCTCCACACCGGTCTTTCCCAAACCCACTCTTTCAACACATGCCTAAGAGCTGTCTTGTTGATATGAATGAGAACAACTCAGGAGTACCAGCCATTTGGTTCTGCAGCTAACCATCTAATATCAAATATTGTAAATATATGGATCAGAAGTCCAAGGACACATGAAACTTTGGGATTTTCCTATCTATAAATATTTTGTATAACTATTTAGAAGTGATAAAATACATATAATAAAAATAAAATTAGGTCTAGTGGTAGAGGGCTTGTTTAGCATGTATGAAGCCCTGGGTTTGAATCCTCAGCACCACATAAACAGAAAAAGCCAGAAGTGGCGCTGTGGATCAAGAGGTAGAGTGCTAGACTTGAGCAAAAAAGAAGCCAGGAACAGTGCTCAGTCCCTGAGTCCAAGCCAAAGGACTGGCAAAATGAACGAATGAATGAGTAAATAAATAAATAAGTAAACGAATAAAATAAAATTAGTGGTGCAAGTGGTAGAGCACTAGCCTTGAGCACAGAGATGCTCTGAAAGAAAATCCAGGCCCTGAGTTCAAGCCACAAGATTGGTAAAAAAAAAAAAATTAAATTAAAGTGTTATATAAACATATATGAGAAAGAATGTCAACTGTCAAACTGTTGCTTCTTGAACAATATCATTTGAATTAAAATGAGCCATCCTTTGATGTAAATGTGTACATCAGGAACGTATGGTTGGTGAGATAGAGAATAAAACACCAAACAGATTATCTTTGAAGGATGTTTGCATTCCCACAGGATATAATGGAAATTCCTGAAACTTCTAGGGAAACAGATAAAACAATGTGGTCTCTATTTTGATGGATAGGATGCTGACATTATTCTCTTCCTGAAGACACATTCCCTAGGAAGCAGGAGTCCAAGGAAATTTAACTTTTGACTAAGTTGCTGCCTCACCATCTTGGTGAAGACCTCTCTCGAAGTTTTGATTTGTTTTGGCAAGTATCTGCAGAGGAAATTCTTTCTCCCAACTTCAGAATGCCCATTAGTTTCTCTAAAGCTGTATTAGACCCTTCTGATATTTGCATATTCAACATGCACATGCATATGTGCATAAATGCAGACACACACACACACACACACACACACACACACACACACACACACACACACACACACACACCAGCATGGGCTCCTTAGACTCACATTGGAAGACTGTAAAAGGCCCCTGGCACCTGGTTCCCAGAATTTGTTTGTTAAATGATGAAGGAATACATGCGCTCGTTATGTTAACTTTCTCCGTGGAAATATTGGGAGAAGGAAGCAAAATGGAAGTGCAAACAACTGGTTTTACAAGAAGGTGATGACCTCTGAGATGGAAGGCACTAAATCTCCTTCATTAGTTAGGTAGGAACCTACCAGACAGGGGCACAGTTAGTTAATAACTCACTTAAATAAACTCCCAGCATGCACTGCATCATCCTTCCCCATCACACTAAAAGCTTTTGTCCTTAGGTTATAGGTGGCCAAATGTGTTAAGCGTATCTCTGAATAATTTAGGAGAGCTACAAATGGAGAATTTGTAGTGCTCAGCAGAAGGAAGGAGGCAAATAGTTCTAGATTTGAATCTCACTTCCAGTGTGTAACCCCCCCATAAGGTGTGTTATCATAGAACACATTCTGGAACCCTTGCATGAGTTAGTGCCCACATTTGTAAATTAAGAGTCCTTCCCTTGAAATTACATGAGGGACCATGGCAACAGCTATGAACTAAGAAAATGAGCTCAGTCGCCAGCATCATTATTCTAAGTTCAAGAGCTGTTCCAAAGTGAGGTCTTATGCTTTGGCACAGGGTATTTGCCCCAAGTTCAGCATCTTAGAAATAATTTCATATCGCTATTATGCTAAAAACATAGACACACATATCTAAAAATGGAAAAAGCACAATAAATAGAAACTAATAAACAGTGATAATGTCTTTTTTATTTTATTTTTTAAAGAAATGCTCATTCTTGGGCTGGGGATATAGCCTAGTGGCAAGAGTGCCTGCCTCGGATACACGAGGCCCTAGGTTCGATTCCCCAGCACCACATATACAGAAAACGGCCAGAAGCGGCGCTGTGGCTCAAGTGGCAGAGTGCTAGCCTTGAGCTGGAAGAAGCCAGGGACGGTGCTCAGGCCCTGAGTCCAAGGCCCAGGACTGGCCAAAAAAAAAAAAAAAAAGAAATGCTCATTCTTGATGAAAATCATACAATTTCTCATTATACAATTATACAATACTCTCCCACATTAGAACAGTTGGACAATGAAGAGGTGGATGCAGTGAAAACAAGATGAAGAAAATGCATTATAGCAAAAGTGAAGCTACAAGAATACTGTGCAACTGAGCAATATCCATACAGGGGAACAGCTAGGCAAAGGGAACACGGGACCCCTCTAATAAGCAGGCTCTGGTCCTCTCTACAAGATAACAGGAGCGAGCCAGGAAGCTGTATGTGGCACTTACACTCCAATGAAGTACTTGAATCCCAATGTGCTTCTCCCATTGAAGCTAAGAACAAATAGCCCACTTGTTTTCAGTCATGTATGATACTACACTGAACCTTACACTGATGACGAGGTAAGTGTTTTAAAAGAAGTAGTAGCTCCCCAAAAAATCTATCATTACAAAAACAGTGGTCAACATATTGGCTCATTTTCTCACTGCCTGGACTGGTCTTGAACTCTTGTTTTGTTTTGTTTTGGGCCAGTTCTGGGGCTTGGACTCAGAGCCTGGGCACTCTCCCTGGCTTCCCTTTGCTCAAGGCTAGCACTCTGCCACTTGAGCCACAGCGCCACCCCTGACCTTTTCTATGTATGTGGTGCTGAGGAATCAAATCCAGGGCTTCATGAATATGAGGCAAGCACTCTTGCCACTAGGCCGTATTCCCTGGTCTTGAACTCTTGAATCATGCTCTTGCCCAATACACATAGCTTGAGCTCTACCACTTGAGCCACACCTCTAACTTGACTTTTTGCTTTTTTATTTGGGGATGGAGTCTCACAGACTTTTCTGCCTGGGCAGGCTTTGAACCATGATCTGGATCTCAGCCTCCTCAATTGCTAGTATTATAGGCTTAAGTCACTCATGACTGGCTGGTCTCATTTCTTCATATATGCCGAGTACTGCTATCTACCAAGGATGCTGTCATTGGCTGATATACATAGTTCTTGATTGAAAGGATCTCACCATGTAGCAGTGGAGACAGGAATATTAGGAACATTTATAATTTCACATACTAAGTTGTCTGCGCAAAGGATTCTGGGAGAACATAGATCACATACTAACTTGGGGCAAGCAAAACTTTCCAGACAAGGGAAGGATGGGATTTCCAGAATGGGAATCAAGACAAAGAAAGGCAAAATGCAAACGTAGAATATGGGTAAAGATAAGCAAAGCAGTGTGGTGAACCTGAGAAAGAACTCCCAGGTAATAATAGCAAGGTGAATTGTGCCACACTGATGAGAAACTGAGCAACAAGAAAGAAATACTTCCTTTCACCTATGCTAGTGTAAGGTTGCTATGGTAGTTATGTGCAGAACACATGGAAATAGGAGCAAGATGTGTTTGGAGATGCTGAGATCACCTATGGAATCAGTTAGCTAAGACTATATTTGTCCACTTCTGTTACTATAATAAAGCACTGAGGTGGGTCCTCTATTAAAACAGACTTATTTAGCTCAGAAGACAAAGGGGGCTAAACAAAGATACATAGATAAGACCCATAGATGGACATCAGACAAGTTGCTCTTCTGAAAATGTAGAAAGAATACAGACATGGTCCCTGGGCTGTGAGACTTGCTTCTATTTCAGCTTCTGTCCATCAGAGGGCCATTCTATTAGAGTGTTTCTCCTGATGAAGGCTGGCCTGTTTATAGTTTAAGGACAACAAAACACCTATTTCTGGAAGTCGTTCAATAATGGGGATTTTAACTATTGATGTGGATGGCAGCATAGAGGTTTGAAGTGTAGCATGTCATATAGGACTGGGTAAGTGAGGCTCCCACTGCCTGAGGAGTCAAGGGTTTTCCCATGCCTTCTTCCATAATCTGGTGTCACGTGATGACCTTGGGCGGCTGAGGCCATTTCTGGGAAGAGCTGCTGTTCTTACTGTGCCCCTCAGCCGTCTGTTTCCATAGCTGCACATCCAAAGGAGGTGGGGCCTGAGAGTGTTCCACATTCTTCTGGAGATACAGAAGAAATACCAAAGCATAGAAAAGGGAAAGAAGTAAAATAAAATCTACAGTTCAGGCAAATAACATGTGAATGATTCTCTACTTAAAATTGAACAGCAGAGACATCTGAGTTTAGTCGTTTTTAGCCAAGGCTACAAGTTTCAAATACTATGAAAGACCCCCTGAACACTCTCTGTCCATCTGTCTGTCTCTGTCCCTCTGCTCTCTGCCTTGGGACTACTCCCAGGGCCTAAAAGTTGCTAAGCAAGTACAGGCAATCATCTATAACTTGAGCCTTGCCTCCTCTCCACCATCCCATTTGTTTGCATTTTATTTTTGACATTGGGTCCTGCTACTAACTTTTCCCAGGCTGTCCTTGAACTATAGATCATTTTCCCTCTACTTCCATCTCTATACTTTTTCTCCACTGGCACTGAAATTTAAACTCAGGGCCCACAGTTACTAGGTTAGAGCTATACCACTAGAGACATGCCCCCAGCCTTTTGTACTGTTGGTATTTCAGATCGAGTCTTGTGTTTTTGCATGGACTGGACTCAAAGCAAGATGCTCTTACCCTCCTCCTCTGAGGAAATGCGATTAAAGTGTGTGCCACCACACTGGCTTGTGATGTGAATTAGGGTCTCGTTGACTATTTTGCCTAGGCTGACCTCAAGCTGCCTCCTAGTAGCTGAGCTCACAGACATTCACCACTATACCCAGCTTCCCTGTGCTCTTAAAAAAAATATTTACCTTGCCATTTGAAGTTGATTCTGTTTTCTCACCCTGTCATATCAAGTCATGAGCATCATACTTTTGCTTATGAATTATATTGTTTCTTATGTATGAGAAAGCAAGCCAAGAGTGGTTTCTCCCGTTAATTTCAAAGGTATTTATTAGAAACTCAGCAATAAATCTTATTGTATTTGCAATTCTGTCATCTTCCTTGCAAAGTAAAGAGTATCTTGGTAAACAGAAGGCTAATGACCCCAAAGGTAAATCTATAACCCTGATCTCTTGCGTATTAACATTTTCTTCTTTATCCATTTACAAAAATGGAAATTTAATTGTCTGGAAATGCTGTCAGGCTTTTAGAGTTTCTCCTTGCTGGATATTAGACTGAGACTCATTTCATCATGTCCCAAACTACAATACCAGCTTTCCTGCAGTGAGATGTCTAATTCCTACCAGGTGTTGGAGCTTTTCAACCTAAGTAGCTGTGATAATCCAGCAGGTCTGAGGGACCCCCAGTCCGTCTTGCCTCTTTCTTTAGGATTTAGTCACTCATAGATGAACTGCATCTGTGGTTGGACTTACATATAATCTTAGCTTGGTCCCAGTTCAAACACTCTGAGGGGGTATATCTTACTCCCATTTAGGGTCAATGTGCAGATTTCCATCTTGCTTTGTGCTGGAAACCAAGTTCAAAATATCTGGCCTTGAGACACTTAACCATCCCTCAAAAAAAAAAGCCCATTTAAAATTAAAAAGCATTTTCATATACCTAGGAAACATTTGGAAGAATCATCTTTAAAAATTACCTTCAGATTTTCTTATTTCACTTAAAAAAATAATGATCAACTCATGAATTTTATTGAATATTTTCTGCTCCAGGTAAGAATTTTACTCCAGGTGGCTGAACATCTGAGTCCGTTGGTGGTGGCTGTGGTAGAGGGATCATTGACAGACCAATTAACTAGTTTTCCCTCTAGCCATTTCTAAGGAAATGTCTCAGCATGCCCACTCAGGGTTCTACCTTCAGGTGATGTCTTGTTGCCGCCCCCCCAGCCCCCCCCACCCTCCCCCCCTGGATTCAGCACAGTGAGCCAGAAGACAGTGTGTGAGTTCTCAGGTCCTGAGGGCTCCGAGAAAAGCTCCAACTTCCCTTTCCTCGGGATCAAAGGGAGATAAAGAGCTTCACAATTATTATTACCTAAGGATTTTAAGTTTCTAAGTTTATTTCTTTTCCTCATTGACATGTTCTGCAATGCAATGAGATTTTCTTGAAAGATTAAACTTGGGAATTTGTATGAATTCAGAATTTACATAAAGGGAACAGTTCTCAAAAACAGATTGGCTCTTTCCAAAGATAGCCTGCTGTGATTTTCCTAAGAAAGCTTCTTTTCCATGATATTAAATTGAAGCAGAATTGCCTTTGAGAACATTTGAGTGGAATGGGATGCCATTGGCAGTACCTAGGGTGCCTTTTCTTCCCCAGGTCAGAAGATTCCTGCCTTACCTGAAAGTTCCATTTGTAAAAGGCTTGCAAACTCTGCCCAGGTAAGGGAGAAAAATGACAGATATCACATACTGGCTTCCTGGCTCACCCCAGGCCTCCCATACATTCTTTACCACTGTTTTTAAAATTGAAGACATATCTCACTGTGGTTGTGAGCAACTCCAATAGAGCTTTACTTACATGTGAGTTATAAGTGTGCATTACTCTTGGAATATATTATGCAAAATGTATACAGAAATGGAACTTAAAGTATTTAGAAGTTCTAAAACACACGCATGCATGCACACACACATTCTAATATACGTGTGTGCATATGTGGCAGTATTGGGCTGTAAACTCAAGGTGTCATGCTTGGCACTCTCCAACTTGAGCCATACCTTCAGCCCTTTCAGTTTGGGTTATTTTTGAGATAGGGTTTCACATTTTTGCCGGAACAGGTCTAGAGCACCATCTATTTATACTTCCCACCATATGGGATGACAAGCATGTGTTACTATGCCCAACCTTCTCTGCTGAGTTCTCAGGCACTGCTATGAAGCTCAGTCCACTGGATTTCCCCTTTAGCCAGGATGGTGGGAATGAACCCGTGACACCGACTTTCCTGAGCTCTGGGAGGCAGCTGGTTTTGAAGATACTGAGTTGGACACTGATTGCAGATCCCAGAGGTGAAGGAGGCCAAAGGTCTCTCCTTGAGACCTTGCTTGTGACTTGACTGTGTCCTGACTCATGCTGAGTCATCCTCAAGAAACTCCACTGAGCTCAGCAGGTCACACAGCAGATGACTCACAATTGAGCCAATAATAAATATATGTGATGCACTCCACGGCATTGTGTCAACCAAGCGGAAAGAATTTGAGAGAACATGACAGTGTTCACCTGTGTCTGCTGGGAGCAATCCATCTGCAGCTTTTTCCAGGATACAAGGCAAAGTAAACTCGTAAGGATCAGAAAGGGCAAAACCTATAGAGGCAAATATCCTGATTACAGTGGAACATAGATCCTAAATCTGTTCATTGGTACTTGGAATGAAAAGTTTGAGAAGATCTATAATGATTTTTTCATGAACAGTATGAAAAATGTATCAAATATCACTTTGGGTTCTTTAACAAAAACTACAAAAACGGTACAGAATGGTACCACTTCAACATTGAGAAATTTATGGTTGGTTGGAAAAAGTCCTCTCATCCATGTCAATTATCTTTATTCTCTGTAATGTCACCATGAATCTCTAGGAGATGATGCTAGGGAGAGAAATGCTCAGCCAGAAGACTCACTTCAAAGAGAAATGTGCAGAAAGCTGTTTGAAAAGATCAAAGGGAGAGAGCCCTTGTGTTGGCATAGACTCTTGTGGTTTTTCCTTCATCAAGTCTCTCTATTGAATGTCTATAATGTGTGGGGCAGTCAGGAGACTAAGCAGAGAGATGCCAGTGAGAGAGACAGGTAAATCCTAGTTACCTGAGAGGGGACCTTGCCAACTGAGAGGGAACCTTGCCCACTGAGAGGAGACCTTGCCCACTGACAGGCCCAGAGCTCTGGGACAGCCTAGCACAGTAAGCTGGCATAACCAGGAGTTGAATGGAACTCTAGAGGATGTTGTACAGCTGCAAAAGATGATGATAAGTAATAAATACTGAAGGAGCAAAAGTGTGTGTGTGTGTGTGTGTGTGTGTGTGTGTGTGTGTGTGTGCTGGTACTGGTACTTAAAATCAGGGCTTGGGCACTGTCCCTTAGCTTTTTTGCTCAAGGATGGTATACTATCACTTAAGCCACAGCTCCACTTCTGACTTTCTGTGGGTTAATTGGAGATAAGAGTCTTATGTCCTCGCCTGCCTGGGCTGGCTTTGTATGGTAATCCTCAGATCTCAGCCTCCTGAGAAGCTAGGATTACAGGCATGAGCCATGGGTGCCTGGCTCTCTGATATAAATTTAATGCATAGTTTCATGATGGAAATGTGCTGGTTGCAAGGGTAGGTATGGACCAGGCATCCTGAGTTCATAGCCTAGATGTAGTATTTACAGGTCTTTGCATGTGTTAAATGTGATTGCAATAGTTCTTAGCTGAGGGGTAGTTGTCAGCTGCAGTTAGGTGGAGGAACTGAGTGAATTTCTGCGGCGCATCAGCCCATGAGCTAGCAGTGGTACAGTTAAGATGGAGGCCACCTCCATTTTAACCTTCACCGGAGAGCTAGGGACTTCAGTGTCCCCACTATGGCATGGATCCCAGGCTTCCTGAGCACTTTCGGCTGAGATGCTGGCCCAGGAAAGAGATTAGTGTACACACATAGTGTCTCAGGGAAGAAGGAGAGAGGATGCTTTAAAAAAAAAAAAAAGATGCCGAGATTAATTTTTGTCTGGAAAAGACGTTGGAGCACCCAAAAGTAGATAGGAAATCTGTGTCGGTATGTGAATATTGGTATACTGGATGAGCAGTCTGCATGAGCAGACACAAGACACTGCCCTGCAGGTCTAGACATATGGGGTGATTATGGCATTCCGCCACAAATTGATGAGAAAAGAAGGGATTTCATAGTTATCTTTCTAGACTTAGATCTGTAACACTAGCTACCCAGGGTGCTGAGATCTGAGGATCATGGTTCAAAACTTGAGCAGGCAGACAAACCTGAGAAACTTCTAACTCACCTCACCAGCAAAAAACCAGAATTGAAAGCATGGCTCAAGTAGTAGATCACCAGCCTTGAGTGAAAAGGCTAAGCAAGAACATAAGGCCCTGACTTCAAGCCCTGTTCAAATTCCAGTATCAGCAAAGACAGACAGAAGACATACACACACACACACACACACACACACACACACACACACACACAGGTGCGCGCGCACCAACAGTGAGACAAAACATTCACATTTGTGTTGCTGAGAGAGACCAAAGTAATATAGTCTATCAAATTTAAAAGTTAGGACAAAGTGTATATAGCAGCCCAACTTTCTATGTTTCTCTGCTTGACCCTATATTACAGTACTAGCCTAGCTCTGGCTCATTATAGGTGGCAGTAACCAGGAAGGCCATTTAATCCCAGATACAAGGGAAACCAGTCAGTCCTTACACAAGCTGCCTAAGAGGAACAAGACCACACTGTGTCCGGAAGCCACGTGTTTCTGGAATGAACCCGCCCTCCCTCCCAAGACTGCCCTCCTTCCTCCCATTTATCAAAGAGGAATGAAACCCAAAAGCCAGGTATTTGCTACTTGCATGATGCAAATAGCAACCATGAGTCATGACATCCTTTTGTAACTTCTCTAACTCTTATTTCCTACCAAACTTAAGAGTGAGACTCACCAAGGATTTGCTCAACAGTGTTGGAGCTGGATGTCACGTAGGTGGCTCCCCGTGCTTTTTACCCGCAAAGCAGATTTGGACATTATTTTGATTCTTTTAAGAGCCACTGAAGCCGGACGCTTCAACAGTGGCTGTGGTTGGGGGGAGTGCGGGAGACAGAGGGCCCAAAAGAGGTTCAGTAGCTGATAAGCAGGAGCGTCAGTTGTCACCATACTAGAATGGGAGGGGTAGAAAGCATACAGTCTCCATTTTGCTGAAAACTCCATAGGTGTGCGTTTGTGACTCTCTCTAAAAGCCTTTCCGTTCCTAGTCTGTCATATAGGACCCAGGTTGAATTGAGAGATTGACCCCTCTGTCTATGCCCTAGGGGGACTTGGCTATTTTACTCCAGGCAAAGTCACCCCAGCTCCTTTTTTATTTTTTTTTTAAATACAAGATTGATTCAAGTAATTGGGGCTGTAGCAGATCAATACCTGGCATTCAATGTGTGTGACTCAGTGTGGTGTAGAGATTCCAGAAGTCTCCTCTCCAGGAGGTAAGTGGGTTTGTCATTTAAGTCATTCAATGAAATGAGATTTGTAACTCAAAGAATTTTCCCTGGTGGTTGGACAGTCCAAGTCTCCCCAGCTATTAATCAAGGACTCAATCCCATAAACTCTCTCCAATGATTATTCAAGGAATAAATCACACAGAGACACGGGAGTCCTGCCGTCCAGAAGAGGAACAGTTGTCCCTCTCTCAAGCAGGGCAGACTTCTTTATTCAAGTTGCGCATATTGGTTTGTGTGCAGTTGTATTCATTTTACTTTCAAAAAATAATTGTTAAATATTAGCCCATAGAACTCATTGTTTTTCTGAAGTTTTACAAACCAACCTTCAGTTTTCCTTGCAAAGCATTTCATCCATCGATAATTTGAGTTAACAGGAAAAATTTCAACGGTATTTTCCAGTGGGGGAGAAAAGTAGAATTTGGTGCTATTTTTAAAGTATAACTTGTAGGACAAAATAAATGTCAAAATTGTTTTGTTGTTGCATTCTTCCTGTCACTTGGTAGACCCAGGACTGAGGGTGGTGACTCTATCTTGTAGGAGTGTTTGGAGGTGGCAGTGAGGAACTGAGGGTTTTCTCTAGGATACTTTCACAGGAAAGCTTCACAGGCAATCCTGGAAAAGACCGGGTGTGATTGAAACCCCTTCTGTGGGCCAGGCATGGTGGTACATGCTGTAATCCCAGCTACTTAGTGGGTAGAAGTAGAAGGATCAAAATATAAGGCTAGCCAGGACCAAACATGTGAAACATCTCAAAAGCAAGATAAAACAGAAAGGAGTGAAGGAGTGGCTCAGTGGTAGTAAGTACACGCTCCTGTGTTCAATCTCTGGGAAATAAATTTAACAAAATCTCTTGATATGGCCTTGTGTCTTCAAGAGGGACTCATTCTTCACATCGCCATCCCTGTGTGGCATATTCATTAGTAGTGAAGTGACAGAACATTTCTGTGAGGCAGATGTTAGGACAATGAACCTGGTTCGAGTTTAAACATCCATGGCAAGAGGAATTGTGAATCTGTCAAATGTTTAGACAGGGCCATCCAGCCTTCTTGCTACTGTGGATGTGCATTAGTGAAATATGACGCTCGAATTGGATCTTCCTGTGATTACCTGTCAGGTAAGTCAACACACTTTTGCCTCCTGACTCAGTAAAACTAATGAATCAAGAGCTTATGAATGTCAGCATCCCGAAATTCACAGGAGAGGTTATAAATATTCGCACTCATCAATTAACATGTAATGAGCCTTATCCAAATTAAAATCAACTTATTCTGAGGGCTGGGAAATTCTCTTTTTTTTTTTTTTGTTTCTGAACAAAATCTTGTGAACTGCTGCATGGGTGGATTTTTCTCTCACGTATTCCTTAATCATTAGTTAAGAAGATAGTATTTAAGCAAACCTACAAGGCATAAAATTCTCCCACATGGCTGAGTATTTGAGCTTCATTTCATTTTTAATGTAATTCACTAGTGACCCAGTAAAATAGTATAGATTTCAAGCTTTTTTTTTACCTGTTGGTTGTGGGGCTTGAACGCAGGGCCTGGGCATTGCCCCAGAGCTCTTTTGTTCAAGGCTAGCACTCTACCACTTTGAGCCACAGCACCACTCTGGCTTTCTGCTGGTTGATTGGAGATAAGAGTCTCATGTACTTTCTTGTTCTGGCTGGCTTTGAACCGTGATTCTCATATCTCAGCCTCCTGAGTAGGATTAAATGTGTAAGCCACCAGCACCTGGCCAATTTCAAGCTTTTTGTTTTCACAATAATTACTTGAAAACTTCTATACCCCACTCCAGTAGACAGGTCATCCAGATCAGAAAATCAACAAAAAAATCTCAGAACTAAATGATACTATAGATCAAATTGACTTAACAGACACCTACAGAGGTTTATATCCAGCAACTGCACAACTTACTTTCTCTTCAGCAGCCAAGGAACTGTCTCCAAAACAGCTCATTTTCTAGGAAACAAAGTTGTAGCAAATATTAAAAAAACTAAAATAATTATGTGTATTATGTCAGACCATAATGAAATAAAACTGGACCTAGCCAAAGAAACCACAGAATATATTCAAACATACGCAGACAGAACAACACATTATTGAATGAACAGAGTCATTGAAGAAACAAGGAGAAAATCCAAAAATTCCTAGAATCTAACAAAAATAAATACACATCCTACCAGAACCTTTGGGATTCAGCAAGGACAGTGCTAAGAGGAAAGATCCTAGCTGTAAGTACCTCTCTCTCTCTCTCTCTCTCTCTATATATATATATATGTGTGTGTGTGTGTGTGTATATGTATACATATACACCTGTATATATGTACATATATATATAGAGAGAGAGAGAGTAAAGATGTACTTCAAGCAACACCAAGCCTAAACCCAAAATAAGCAGAAAGAAAGAAATAATAAAGACTAGGGTAGAAATTAATGAAATGAAACCCTATACAAAGAATCAATAAAAATAGTACAACAAACAGTACAAGAAATGTACCTAAGGCCCAATGTATGAAACTTTAACCTCTCTGTACATCACTTTGACAATAAATAAGGAAAAAAATTATTTGGAAGACTAAGGTTGTAATAAGGCAGATTACAATAAAATTCCTTTACCATTGTTAAAAAAATAATAAGTTGGGTCTTTGAAAAGAAACATAAGCACAAAAACCTTTAGCCAATCTGACTGAACTGAGAAGGAAAAAAAATACAGATCAATAAAATTAGAGGCAATATTCTCAAAACAAATATCAATGGAATCCAGAGGGAATATTTTGAAAATCTATATTCAAACAAATTGGAAATTATAGATGAAAAGAATAAATTTCTAGATTAGGTTGACCTACCAAAATTGAACCAAGAGGCTATAAAGCACTTAACTAGATCTATAATAAGCAATGAGATTAAAAGATTAATAAAGTTTCCCATCAAAGCAAAGCTATCTAATGGATTCACTCTCCAATTCTACTAGATATTTAAGGAAGAATTAACATCATTATCCTCAAACTATTCCATGAATTAAAAAGAGAAGGAACATAGCCAATTTTGTCCTATTAAACTAGTATTGCATTCATCCCCAAACTAGACATAGACAAAAGAAGAAAAGAAAATGGCATACTAATCTGTTTAATACACATACATACAAAACTCTTCAATAAAATACTTACAGACTGATTTTAATGACCCATTAAAAATTTACATACCATGATCAAGTGACTTTACTTTTAAGAATGGTTCAATATAAATGAATCAATAAACTCATGTCACATAAACATAATTTAGGGCAAAATTTGCATGGTTCCACTGACACAGAAAATACTTTTAACAAAACTCAACATACTTTTATGCTAAAAGCTCAGAAGATACTAGGAATAGAAGGAAAGTACCTCAATATAATAAAAGTTCTACTGACTAGCCTATAGCCAAAATCAAACTAAACAGGGAAAAAACAAAATCACTTCCTCCAAAGCCAGTAATGAGACAAAGTGTTCATTTTCTCCACTCTTATTCAATATGGTTCTGGAGTTCGTATCTAGAGCACTAAAACAAGAGAAAGAAATAAAAAGGATTCAAATAGGGAAGTATTCAATTCCCATTTGCACATACTTTGATTTTATATTTAAAAGGAAACTGCTATCAGATGAGTCCAGCAACATAGCATGATATAATTTCAATCCACAAAAATCAAGACCTTGGCTGGGGATATGGCCTAGTGGCAAGAGTGCTTGCTTCATATACATGAGGCCCTGGGTTCAATTCCCCAGCACCACATATACAGAAAACGGCCAGAAGCGGCACTGTGGATCAAGTGGCAGAGTGCTAGCCTTGAGAAAAAAGAAGCCAGAGACAGTGCTCAGGCCCTGAGTCTAAGCCCCAGGACTGGCAACAAAAAACAAAACAACAACAACAAAAAAAACAATGACGAGATTAAGAAAGAAACCAGAAACGATTCCATTCACAATAGACTGAAAAAATTCCAGGAGGTGAAATATGTCTACAATGAAAACTACAAAACTTTGAGGAAAGAAATTAAATATATAGAAGGTGAAAAGACTTCCCATATTCAGGAATTGACAGAATTAATATGAAAATAGCTATATTGCTAAAAATAAATCTATAAATTTAATGTAATGAATCTCTAGATCCCAATGGCATTCTCTGAAGAAACAGTCAAATAAAACCTAAAATCACATAGCTACAGCTACCTGATTTTTGAAAAAAGAATAAGAAGATAGCCTCTCGAACAAATGATACTGTAAAAACCAAGCATCTATATTCAGAAGACTATAACTAAATTCCTTTTTTTTACCCTGTACAAAATCAACTTCAATTGGATAAAGATCTTAATATAAGCACTGAAACTTTGAAACTATTGCAGGAAAACATAGGGAGAACTCTGAAAGATATAGGCACAGTTAATTATATTCCTGATAGGATTCCAAATTGCACAGGAGATGAGAGCAATAATTGACAAATAAGACTGCATCAAATTCAAGCCAGGTGCTGATGGCTCCAGTCTATAATCCTAACTACTCAGGAGGCTGAGATCTGAGGATTAAGTTTTGAAGTTAGATGGGGCAGGGAAGTCTTGTGACTCTTATCTCCAATTAACTACAAAATGCTAGAAACGGAGCTATGTTCCAAGTGTGTTATACACATGTATGCAAGTATCATAATGACCTTCCTCAGATTATTAATATAGTATTATCATTTAAAATAACAAAATTACTAGTGAAAATACTATAAAAATAACTCAAGTAATGATTCATAGTAAGTTTTGAGGTGTCCAATGGAAACATATTAAAACATATTTTATTCTCTGTCCACATCTGCAGTGTAGTGAAGTCCACACTGGATATGTGTGCCCCGTGAGGGCTGATCTCTGCCTTCAAAGTAGGTGGCTGGACAACTGAGTCCTTTTCTCTTCAATTTCTTTCATTTGAGAATAGAAACTATACCTTTAAGATGAAAGATTATTTTTCTCTTGACAGTACTAGAGTTTGAAGTTCAGGTCTCCAGTAACACAGGATCTTTATTACTGGAGGCACAACCCCCAAGATTTTTTTTTCTCTTCCTCCTGCTTAGCTGGGATAACAGGCCTATACTACCTAGATGTGTCTGTTGAAAAAATTAAGTGAGATTGTAAGAGATAGTACTTTTCCCCTCCCACTTCTCAAAGACTGAAGCGTGTATTATGTTGACAGGACAAAGGAAGTTTGCCTTTTTCTCGGCTGAACACGTTTCTTTTCATGTTTTATCATCAAAGCATTGTAGAAGTGTTTTTGTCACAATCTAACTATAATTATGTGTACTTACGTTCACTAATCACTAAAAAAATATTTTTTAATGAAAATATGGTGCTTAGACAAATCATTGGGAGATTTTCTAGAGTCATTTCTTCAATTCTCTCTCTCTCTCTCTCTCTCTCTCTCTCTCTCTGCTTTTCTTTTCTTGGCTTGAATTTCATCTTGAGTGCTTTTGTGACTTTGAGAACTGCACTAAACAATCCTGTCAGAGCATTCAAATCTTTTTTAGGGTAAAGGGTTGCAATGCTCTTATGTGATCCCCTGTCAGCTGCCACTTGTTTCTGTGTAGATGACAATATTGTAAGCAGTTAAGCCTGCAGCATTCGGAACAGATGCAGAGGTTTTGGTGGACTGTTTCAAGGAAATCAAACCCCTTAGAGCATGGGGATCATCACATTGTGTCACTTGTCAAGCATATGGATCCTGACCAACGTAACGCCACGAAAACCCTGGTACAATGGTCCACACCGCACAAATTCTTATGAGGCCTCTGCTAATCTGGGCTCTCCTGGTCATCCTACCTCATAGAATAACATTGGTATACACTTCTCTGCTCTCTTCCAAGGCATGTATCTCTTTTATGGAACCAAAGGGGTAGGTACTGTCCATTTGTCTAGTGTCTCGGTCGGGCTTGAACTGTAGAAAAATTCCAGGCAGAGTTCTTTGTTGCTGGATTTCTTTGAGAGTCAATATCTCTGAATGCCAGGTAACTTCAAGAACTTATTGGAGAAAAAAAATCTTTCTAGCAGCCTGAGATTTGCTAAGGGGAGAATCTCTCCAGAGGTCAAAGATTGAAAACCATGTATAGAAACAGAAAGGAGAAAGAGCATGGCTTTCTCCATGTGGGCAGAAGAGTAGTCATGACTAATGTCAGATTTGTTTGTCCTTGACCAAGGACGTAGCATTTATTCCAAGTGAAAGCCATGGTAAGAGCAGGTATGGGCATGTGCAAAGCATCAGAAGGGAGAGTGGCCTTCAAGTCTGACTTCATGTCAGTATCCTTACCAGACGTCCGCCCTCACAGAAACACCCAAGAACTTTCTGCTCCACTTTCTGCAGATATTCAAAAGAGGAAATGAAGACAGATCATCTGTCCTAGCCAAGTCTTTTTTCTTGCACTTTCACTACCTGCGTTAAAGATTTTAGTACATTCAAAAGCATTTCTAAATGTAGAAATCGATTTTTTTTAAAGGAAGTTTGTCTAGAGTCTACAAAAACCATTCAGTACCAGAGCTGCAAATACTCTGCTTAAAATTTTGCAAAAGAGGAGAGTGCAATCCATGGAGACGGAGTGGGAAAGTTCCAGAATGAAAGGGAACTGATGGTGATAGGTCCAGGCTCACCTGAGCCCAGCATTATAGATCTTCCTTTGTCATTTCCCACCATTCAGAAACAAGAGTACTGCCCTCATTTCCTTGGGAAGAAAGTTGTAGTGCCCAGAATAGCCACTTACAGGGACTAGGAGAAGTATTGGATCTGAGTGTCAGAAATGAATTATCTTTAGACATGGTGAAGCCATGCAAAGGGAATGGCCTCTAAGTATTTTCCCTTGCTCAATGAAAGCTAAGTTCTGTCCTTACCAGGTTCTCACAACAACACAGGAAGCAATACCACACCAGAACACAGGTGCAGTGAGTCACCACATTTGGTATCACTGAGAGACGGAGGGGAAGACATTAGAGGTTAACAAACAAAAGGAAGAATGGAATGAAGGTTGTTTTCCCACCACCCACAAGACAAGAGCAGTGCTGATGTCAGTATTGATATTGGGACTTGGGGGGAGAGGGGGAGAGCTGTTTCTCAAAGATTCCTTCCACCTCCTAGAGAACAACGGAACGTGCACCAACAGGCTTCACAGAGACTTTGATAAAAGGCACCTGGTCCAGATTGCCTTGGGGTGTGGTCTTATCTTAATTGAGATCTCTATTGTTGAGAATGGAAAGCCAGAGAGCTAGGCTTCTGGACCACTGCAAGTCCTGTGTGCTTCACTCCACTTGAGTGTGTGCTATAGTAAATCTTTTAGCCTGGGTCATGAAGACAGCAAACTGGGGGAACTTGAAAATCTCATTCAACACTTTCATCACTGTCCTCTCACCCATGAGGATGTCCCCACATTCTTTTTTTATTTTTATTTTTATTTTTTATTAATTGGACATAAATTTTTTTACAAGGTGTTGTGCAAAGAGGGTGCAGTTACATAGTAGGGCAGTGTGTACATTTCTTATGATATCTTACAACCTGTTTTTCTATCCCTTGTCTAGGTCAGGTTGACATATATGCAATATACAATGTATCAAGAACATATACAGTATTCACAGACTTGGTCTCTACTGTCTCTCCATCTCCCTTTGTTAACAGTCATATATCAGGGAGATCATGCCCCTTTGTTTTCTGTGTTCTAGGCTTGTCTCACTCAACATTATTTGTTCGAGTTCCGACCATTTCCCTGCAAATAACAATATTTCACCATTCCTAATCGCTATGTAGTATTCCATTGTGTATAAGTACCATATTTTTTGGATCCATTCGTCTGTGGAGGGGCATCTGGGTTGCTTCCATATTTTAGCTATTGTGAATTGTGCCGCGATAAACATGGTAGTACAAATGCCTTTTTGATATCTTGGATTTTGCTGTTTAGGATAGATGCCTAGGAGTGGTATGGCTGGGTCATAGGGTAGGTCTATATTGAGCTTTTTGAGAAACCTCCATACTGTTCTCCAAAGTGGTTGTACTAATTTGCACTCCCACCAACAATGGAGAAGGGTTCCTCTTTCCCCACAGCCCCTCCAGCATTTGTTGTTTCCTGAGTTCAGAGTATAGGCCATTCTAACTGGGGTGAGGTGGTATCTCAGGGTTGTTTTTATTTGCATTTCCTTTACTAGCAGGGATGTTGAGCATTTCCTCATATGTTTCTTTGCCATTTTTATATCTTCTCTTGTGAAGTCTCTCTTTAGCTCTTTTGCCCATTTCCTAATAGGTTTATTGGGCTTGGAGGGGCTTAGTTTTTTGAGTTCTCTGTAGATGACCGATATCAGGCCTTTGTCTGTTGCTGTGCTGGTAAATATCCTTTCCCATATCATTGGCTGTCTTTCTATTTTGGTGGCTATGTCCTTAGCTGTGCAGAAACTTTTTAATTTGTAGTAGTCCCATTTGTCGAGTCTTTCTCCTATTTGTTGTGCCCCTGGGACTCTATTCAGGAAGTTCCTTCCTGTGCCTATAAGTTCTAGTGTCTTTCCTACTCTGTCCTTCAGTAGTTTCAAGGATTCAGGTCTGATGTTGAGGTCCTTGATCCATTTTGAGTTGATCTTGGTGCATGGTGATAGGCTTGGGTCTACTTTGAGTTTTCTGCATATGGCTGCCCAGTTCTCCCAGCACCAGTAGTTGAAGAGGCTATGTTTATTCCATTGTATATCTTTAGCTCCTTTGTCGAATATCAGTTGGCTGTAAGAGTGCGGTTTTATTTCTGGGTCTTCAGTTCTAATCCATTGGTCTTCCGATCTGTTTTTATACCAATACCATGCTGTTTTTGTTATGATGGCCTTGTAGTAGATCTTGAAGTCAGGTATTGTGATACCTCCTGCATTGCTTTTTTTGCCTAGAATTGCTTTGGCTATTCTAGGTTTTTTGCTGTTCCATATGAATTTATGGATTGGTTTCTCTATTTCAGTGAAGAATGTGGCTGGGATTTTGATAGGTATTGCATTGAATTTGTATAACAATTTGGGCAATATGGCCATTTTCACTATATTGATTCTGCCTACCCATGAGCATGGGAGGTCTTTCCATCTCCTTGTGTCTTCTTTGATTTCCCTTATTAGATTTTTGTAGTTTTCATTGAATAGGTCCGTCACGTCCTTGGTTAAGTTGATCCCTAGGTACTTTATTCTTTTTTTGGCTACTGTAAATGGAATTGTTTCCATAATTTCCTTTTCTGTTTGTCTATTGCTGGTGTACAGAAAAGCTGCTGACTTTTGTGGGTTGATTTTGTATCCTGCTACTTTGCCAAATTGGTTTATTAGGTGTAGGAGTTTGGGTACTGAGGTTTTTGGGTCCTTCAGATACAAGATCATGTCATCTGCGAATAGGGATAACTTGATTTCTTCCTTGCCGATGTGGATCCCTTTGATGTCCTCCTCTTGCCTTATTGCTATGGCTAGCGATTCCAGCACTATGTTGAACAGAAGTGGGGAGAGTGGGCATCCTTGTCTTGTTCCTGATTTTAGGGGGAATGACTTAAGTTTCTCTCCATTTAATATGATATTAGCAGTTGGTCTGTTGTATATGGCTTTTATTGTTTTGAGGAATGTTCCATCTATTCCTGTTCTCTCCAAAGCTTTTAATAGGTATGGATGTTGTATTTTGTCAAAGGCTTTTTGGGCATCGACTGAGATAACAATGTGATTCTTGATTTTAGTTCTGTTTATGTGGTGAATTACGTTGATTGATTTACGGATGTTGAACCATCCTTGTGACTGAGGGATGAAGCCTACTTGGTCATGATGTATGATATTCTTGATCACTTTCTGGATCCTATTAGCTAATATTTTATTGAGGAGCTTTGCATCTGTGTTCATTAGTGATATTGGTCTGTAGTTCTCTTTTTTTGTTGGGTCTTTGCCTGGTTTGGGAATTAGTATGATATTAGCTTCGTAGAAAGAGTTTGGGATTTCTCCCTCCATTTCTATTTCGCGGAAGAGTTTGAGGAGTATTGGAATTAGCTCCTCACTAAAGGTTTTGTAGAATTCGTTGGTGAATCCATCTGGGCCTGGGCTTTTCTTAGCAGGGAGGTTCTTGATTACCTCCTGTATCTCACCGTAAGTTATTGGTTTATTTAGCTGATTTATTTCTTCTTGGTTCAGTTTGGGCAGTTTGTACTTCTGTAAGAATTGATCCATTTCTGTAGAATTATTGTTTTTTGCTGAGTAGAGGTTTTGGAAATAGCTCCTTATGATTGTTTGAATATCGTGTGTACTTGTTGTAATTTTTCCTGTGGAGTCCCTGATTTTACGAATATGAGTCTCCTCTTCTTTTTTTTGTAAGTCTTGCAAGGGGTCTGTCAATTTTGTTTATTTTCTCAAAGAACCAGCTTTTAGTCTTATTTATTTGTTGAATGGTCTTTCTATTTTCAATCAGATTTATCTCTTCTTTAATCTTTGTGATCTCTCCCCTCCTAGTCGTTTTAGATTCTGTCATTTCTTGTTTCTCCAGTTGTTTTAGTTTCATCGTGAGGGTATTCACCTGCTCTGCTTCCATTCTTTTAATGTGTCCCCACATTCTTGTTCTCATTTTTCTGCATTGTTTCCATTCTTTTGTGTGGGGGAGGCCGGGGGGGGAGGGGTAGACCTTTTCCAGTTTCTAAGGTTTATAAACGATCCCTGAGCCCAGCTCAGACCAATTACAAAGAATTTGTCTCCACTGTCTGAAAGTATCTGACTAAGAAATGCTAACTACAAAAGCAATTAGGCAGCAAAGAACTCTGTTTTTCTTTTACTTAAAAAAAACAAAAACTTTAAAGGATAAGCTCTGTCTATGTTGTACAGACAGGCCTTACATTTCCAAACACTTAGGTGCATGCAATCTTCCTGTCTCAGCCTCCAGAGTAGCTGGAACTACAGGTTTGTATCACCCCACCTGATTGCTTGGATGCTCCCTATAGATGCATGCTATAATTAAATGCAGTCCGTAGACAGACGTCGTTCCTACCTATATACAGTCACAGGTTGCCATGCACTGGCCTTTCCATGTCCTGGTCATTCATATTAACTTTCTTGCTTAGGAGAATGTAGAGACTTATTGAATGTGTGTAAACCAGGTGCTGTGTGCCTGTCCGAATTTCCAGCATAGGAGAGGCAGACCCAGGTGGATCTGTAGTTTGAAGCCATCTTGGGCTACATAGTTAGGCACTGTTCCACCACACAGACACACACACACACACACACACACACATTTACATTACCCAAATGATACTAAATCTTGCCTCCCAGTTGAGTGTTGATCCCAATTTGTACCACCCATATTTCAAGCGTTAATTTGCCTCCTGTTCCCTCTGCTAGGAAATAGGTAAGCAGTAAAAAAAAAAAAAAAAAAAAAAATCTCAGGTCACAATTTAAAAAAATCTCAATATCTCTATTTTGAAAATAGTTCTAGCTTTTCAGTCCACCAAGGAAAATAATTTCCTAGAGTGTGTTTCTATGAAGTGTTACCCTTGTAGAATAAGATTTCTGGAACTGGTTCCCTTAAGTCTCTTCTTGAACAAGACTTCTGCAGAGTCATTCCAGAAACCTGTCTCATTTTGGGGTCTGATAACTAAAATAATACGGTAGCAAGGATCTGAACAAATGTATGCATTGTTTGGAGCACAATGCACTCTGTTTATTGCATACAACTAATTAGGTGGAACTTTAAGTCAAATATTCTTTTATGCTTATGTGAGCAACATTATTATCTCTAGGACTTCACTTCCAGTTAAAAAATTGTGCTGTGAGAGATTTAGCATAACCAAGATACATTATTGAACTTGTCTTGTTTGTTTACATTACTGATTGGAATAGGAGACCTTGGATAGTAGTCTCTTAATCAGAAGTAACTGGATTTACTCTTTGCATGGTAAAGGTCAAACTTGTATACACATTGCGTTTATTCATGAACAAATGGGTGTTTTTCATGTAAAACAAAAAAAAGAAAGGCTTTAAAAATAGTTTAGTGCTGCTTTTAATTTTATTAAAGACAATCTCTCTTCAACACAGTTTGAAAATTAAGCCTTCTCAGCATGATAAAAATTAAAAACACACAACACCTGATTTGTTATCTAATAGGACAAAACAATAGACAATTATTCCAATCTTTTAACCCTCTGGAACAGCAGGAGACAATGCCCAGCTTGTACCAACCTGAGAGATTAGAATAAGGCTGATGATATCATCTGGGAAAAGGATGGATTCCTTAGTATTCATGGTGTAATATAGTAACACATTCAGGACCAGCATACCTGTCCCCTCTTTGTTCTGTTGTTTTCTCACTTGTTTATTACTCTCAATTCAGAAACAAAGACAGCATTTCCATTACAACTTTCCTAGAAGAGATACCAAGATACCCAGTGGATGCTGGCTGATACTGCAGACTGGTGATAAATTACTGTCTACAAATTCCTACCTATCCTCACTGTTGATCTTGGCAGGCTCAGCATGTAGTGACCTCACCTTCTTTATTAAGTCAAGGAAAAGTCTCACCTTTCCTTTCAAGTTAGCACTTTCTGATTCCTCTTTGGCACAGCTAAGTTGGTAGCATTACTCCTCTAGTGCTTTAGGTCATTACAATATAAAGTAAGGGCTACTAGAACCCGAGACCCAGAATGCCTCCATCATTGATTTGATAATCGGTGGTCAAGGAGACCGGCAGGCAGATACATTGGACATGTGGATGGTTCATCTTCTGAGTGGGACAGAATTAGATGGCATGAGATTCCATCACACTAAGAATCGGGTGCAATTTCAAACTTATGAATTGCTATTTCTATAAGCTTCTACTTAATATTTTCAGACTATGACAGAGGAGAAGTTATTGAGCCTCAGAAAAAATAGGAACTGTATGGGGGGCGGGGCTATTGTATTTTTTTTATTTCTTTCCCCCTTCAAATCTGTTCTTTATTTTTTTTCTTTATTTTTTTAAAATTTTTTATTATAAAACTGATGTACAGAGAGGTTACCAGATCTGTTCTTTAGAAGCTGCACAATCCTAACTTCTGCATTCTAACTGAGCTTATGGTCTTTCTTACCCCTCCAGAGGAAAATAAGTTAGCATGTTTTTCCTGAACACATCAATGGCTTACTTGTTTCCACTGTTCCATTTATATGATCTATAAAATTCTCAATGAGTTTATATATCAAGGGAAAACAAATTCAATTATACTAATATTTCCATCAGCACTCTGTGATAAACTAAGAATTATTTCTATTGATTTTTACTGATTCTTACAATAATGGGTCCAAAAAAAGCAAATCAGTAAATATACTCCACAAATATCAAAACTGTAATGCTAAAATATACAGTTTGAAGTGAAGGAAGGGGTTACATTGTCCAAAAAGAATTCTAATCATTACCAGACTTGTGAAATTATAACCCCTTTATACAATACCTTAATAATAACAGTAAAATTATGTTTAAAATACAATTTATCCAAGATAATTATCAGTGTTAAGACTAATGGCATTTTGTTGAATTCACAGGTCATAATTTGGATAGTTTACTTCAACTTATGGCTACAAAAGCATTATGATTTAAAGCAATAAGTCTTTGGGAGCACATTTTGCGTATAATCTTTACATCCATATAACAAGTGATAAGAAACGTGTCTGAGCTTGGTGCTAGTAGCTCACTCCTGTAATCCTGGCTACTCATAAGATTGTTATCTCAACATTGAGATTTGAAGATGGCTCGGACTGAAAAACTCCAGGAGACTCTTATCTCCAAATAACTAGCAAAAAGTTAGAGTGGAGGTTATGGCTCAAGCCTTGAGCAGAAGAAAAAACTGAAGGGAAAGCTTCCTGGCCCTCAGTGTAAGTCTGTCTTTGATTGTTTTCCCTCTCAGATTTGTTCACTGATTGTGAGCTGGAAACAGGTTGTGGAGACCCTCAGGAAAGACATTGGGTAAAAAGGAAGTTTGCCTAGAAGGGGCAGTTAAACATGATGCCTGCACCAAAACAAACAAACAATTCAGAAAACTTGAGTCTCTTACAGAGTTGCATTGGTGGGGACAGATGGAAGACTCCTGGGGTAGAGACAAAGGGCAGTTTACTTCTCTCAACAATACAGTAGTGAGAACACCAGCATTTAACTTGGTCCCCCTTTAACAGCACAATGCCCAATGATATCTGCAGTCATAGCAGAGGAAGCTTGAGTGCAGGAAACTAGAATCTTCTGTACTAGGCACTTAGTATGTGTACTTTGGGCTCTGGAAAGAGCCATTATCTCCCTTGTCCAAGATGTTCACATGTTTGCATCCTTGAAAATCATATTGTCAGAAACAAAGTATCACCATGCAGAAACAAAAGATATCTGTGAAGATTTGTCCACTAGCCATATGAACAACTAGAGAGAACAATCTGCCGTACTTGAGAGCATGATTGTAATTCATAAGTGTACATACTGGTTCTTGTAAGTCAGAGTTTAAATACTGGTTCTTGTTGCTGGGAGAATGAGATTGGAGGCCAGTTCCTTAGGCTCAGTTGTGAAACGGGACTAAAGATAGCATGGATGGCCTATGTCTTGGGGATATGTGCAGATAAGTGACATAAAATGGTTCACAGGGCAAGCAGGTGCTCATCAAATATTTATACTGTTTTAGTGTCCAGTCTCCTGGGCACAGAGCAGCTACTTGGCTATTTTCCCCAAGTGTTATAAGATTTAGAAGAACAAAATTTTTTTTTTCTTGATTGGAGCTTGTGGTTCACACTTGTAATCCTAGCCACTCAGGAGGCTGAGATCTGAGGATCATGGCTCAAAGCCAGCCAGGATAAGAAAGTCTATGAGACTCCAAGAAAATACTCCCCCCGCACCCCAAAAAAATCAGGAAGTGGAGCTGTGACTAAAGTACTAGAGCAGTAGCCTTGAGCAGAATAGCTCAGGGACAGTGCCCAGGCCCTGAGTTCAAGCCCGAGGATGCGCGCACACACACACACACACACACACACACACACACACACACACACACACACAGAAGTCAATATTTTATTTTTGGTGGTTTGTCTTCACCAAGGTGGTTCATCTTCTCTGTTCTCCAGGGTTTGCTTCTCTTGTGTGGTAAGTACCTACGTCCACATTTCTCTCTGTTTGGCCATGTGCCACTTTACACCAAGACTTCAGCAGGTACACAACTCATAGCCAGCCATAAAGCCTCCCTTTAACTTCCAACCTCAGTGCTGGAGGCTGAGTTCCCCTAACCACTCCATCTGTGCCTTCAGGCCCACTCTTCACCCCAGCCATCCTAACCTAGAAAAAGCTCTGTGCAAGTTGTGCTTACACTTATAGTAAGCCTCACTCTGTCATCTGTTTCCTCCAAGGAAACACTTCCTTGGCCCCTCCAGCCTTGAATTCATTCCAAGGCACATTCGAATCTGATTTCTCTTTTGTCACACCACCAAAGCTGCCTGTGTTTGGCTCACAGAAGCAAGCTGGGCTTCATTCCTCCATTAGCTTGTTTCAGCCATCAACCGTGGGCTCATTCTCTCTCTAGACTCCAAATCTGACCTCGATTTCCTCCAGGAGATCTTTTTTAAGTGGGATGAGGGCATCTCTGCTCGAAGTCTTACAGGCAGTTCCAAGTCCAGTAGGAACTGGGTAGAATCGTTCCCAGCCTTGGGTACCCATTTCTACAAAGTCTGGTCTCTGATATCGTTTTTGCAATGAACAATTCATCTCATAGCTTTATACTGACCTAAGTGTAAGTGAAAATATCTAAAGCAGTTTATTCCTCATTACCATGGTGGCCTGTGTCCATATACAAAGGAAAGAACAAACAAAAGAGAGCGAGGGGAAAGGGAAGAAGACTTCTGTGTACTGCAACACTGGAAGCTATTTACAATTGCTACAGTCTTCTTCTTGGAAAGAAGGCTGGCAGTAAGCCAAGTGTCCCTTCAATAACTTGAAAACCAGTTTTATTTTCCTTGAAAGATATCACTTGCCATAAATAAAGCCAAAGGATTGTTTCTTGGTTATAATATTATGCTATAATTATGCAAGATGTTTCCTCTGTGGATAACATTGAGAAAGAAAGATACACGGGGCATTTCTCTATTATTTCTTAATTTTACATAATATTTTGTATATCCTTTATATAATAACAGAGGAAATCATTCAGCCATCTCAAAATAAAAGAGTTTAAAATGTAACCTAGGGCTGTGTCTCTCCCAATACATCACATCTGTGATCCTAGATACTAGGGAGGCTGAGAATGGGAGGATGTGATATGAAGCTAGGCTAGACAAAAAAAGTTCACAAGAATTATTTTAAGCCATTCCTAGACAAGGTGGCATACATCTGCCATCCCAATCTATACCCCTGGCTGAGAACAGGAGAACCGAAGTTCCAAGCAAGCTGGGGGAGAAAAATAGGAGAGACCATCTCCACAGAGGAATGCTGGATGCGATGTCACATACCTGTAATCCTAGCAAGAACAGAAAAGCTAAACACAGGCGAGTCCTGCCTCAGGCATGCACAGAGAGGCAAGGAGACCCTACCTCAAAAATGATCAGTGAAGGGCTGGGGATATAGCCTAGTGGCAAGAGTGCCTGCCTCGGATACACGAGGCCCTAGGTTCGATTCCCCAGCACCACATATACAGAAAACGGCCAGAAGCGGCGCTGTGGCTCAAGTGGCAGAGTGCTAGCCTTGAGCGGGAAGAAGCCAGGGACAGTGCTCAGGCCCTGAGTCCAAGGCCCAGGACTGGCCAAAAAAAAAAAAAATGATCAGTGAAAATCAGTGACTGGCTCAAGTGGTAGAATGCCTACCCAGCAAACTCAAGGCTGTAGTTCAAACCCCAGTATGTTCTTTAAAAATCTTCTAAATACTGCAATAGATGATAGGTAGATCAATAGATAATAGAAGCCTTGTTTCTATCAATCTCTCACCCCTACAATAACTAGCATTGTCAGTTATCATTTCTTCTCTAACCATTTCTCATTTTGCAAGCTATTTCTAGAACCTTGTCTTTCACATGCCAGAAAGAACAATGCTTATTATTGGCAAAGGTCTTTACTATAGTTATAAAAGATAATGGGGTTTTCTGATGCTATTGTTTTTTTTTTTTTTTTTTTTTTTTTGCCAGTCCTGGGCCTTGGACTCAGGGCCTGAGCACTGTCCCTGGCTTCTTTTTGCTCAAGGCTAGCACTCTGCCACATGAGCCACAGCGCCGCTTCTGGCCGTTTTCTGCATATGTGGTGCTGGGGAATCGAACCTAGGGCCTCGTGTATCCGAGGCAGGCACTCTTGCCACTAGGCTATATCCCCAGCCCATGATGCTATTGTTTTATTCCAACCAAAATCATTGAAGTTTAAGGTCTTCCTGAATGTTACCAATCAGGGTAACGTGTAAACTTAACATCACTTGCACACACAAAAATTGTCTTCATGTTTCGCATTATAATTTAGGTTAATCAGTTAATGTGATTCATGAAACATAGGCTCAGCACTGACAAATTAAAGTATGCCATATTACAACATCTTATTTTCTTTCACATTTTATTTGCTATGATAATACACTAGTAATTTATTTACAAGTGATAAAAGCCACTTGATTTTTAAATTAGATTATTTTAAAAATGTAACAGTTACATCTCAGAAATAATGCAGTAGACAGTTTTATTCTCATTAATTTTCCAAGTTTTTTTTAAGTAATCAAGTTTTAAGCCATGAGATAATTACACACAATTGTAATAAATAATTTAAATCTTTTGTGGATTTGTGTGTATGCAGGTACTGGTTTTGAACTTGAGGCTTTGCACCCTGTCTTGACTTTTGCTCAAGGCTGGCATTCTGTCACTTGAGCCACAGTTTAACTTTTAACTTATTTTTTGGCTGGTTAATTGGAGATAAAGGTCTCAGAGACATTCTGCCTGGGATTGGCCAAAGGCACAGGACATTCCTATATTTTGCCCAGTTTTCCCCCAAATATTATTATATTATAAAACTATGGCATAATAAAGCCAGGTGCCGGTGGCTCACACCTGTAATACTAGCTACGCAGAAGGCTGAGATCTGAGGATTATGGTCCCAAGCAGGAAAGTCTGTGAAACTCTTATCTCCAATTTACCTCAAAAGAAAAAAAGCCAGAAGTGGAGCTGCGTTTCAAGTGTAGAGCCTTAGCCTTGAGCTCAGAGACCGTACCCAGGCCCTGGGTTCCAGCCCCAGGGCCACCAGCAAAGTAAAACAAAATAAAAAACAACACCAAAACTAACAACCAAAAGGCACAACAAAAGCAAGACCAAAAACCCTATATTACAATACAACAACCAGGAATTTAACATGGATATAATCCTCTAATGTTATTCACATTCTTCAGTCTTGCTTGCGTGTGTGTGTGTGTGTGTGTGTGTGTGTGTGTGTGTTTCTCTGTGTATTTATTTCCTCCCATTAAGTTTTCAACTCAGTGCATATCGAGCTTCATTTGTGTTTCTGCTGCTGATAGCAGAAGATAGGGATTTTAGCCACAGAACTCAGACGCAATCCTGAGTGGGCTGTTCCCCTGAGATGACAAGAAAATATTCCATTGGAAATCCTCACCATAACGTCATCAGCAACCATAGGCAACAAGCCACAGTTCTGGTGGATTTCTGTGCGCCTTAGTCTTTCATTCCCAGCTCCACGTGGAGAAGGGAGGGGCAGCTCCTCTCCCAGCCTCTCCTCCCACCCTCTTACCCAGCCTTCCCCACTTTCCTTTCTACTTGTTTGTAACAGATAAACTAAGAATGGTCTGTGGGGGAAAAAAAAAAAAACAAAAAACAAACCACAACTTAACTAAGAATATCTCCTCTTCAGACAACTACATGTACTTGATTGGTTTGGAGGAATTTCTTTAACATGTATTAAACGATCTAATCTTTCTAATGAACATTTAAAAACAGATTTCTTAATGCAAAAAGAAAGAAAAACATACACAAAATTTAGCCAAGTCTGGGGAATCAAAATAAGGACCTCATTCTCTATAAAGCAGTGGTGATGACTTCCTACATCTCTGATAGTGTAAGTTAACACACACGCAACACACGGCTACACACTTGCACGGACCCATATAGCACCCACTCACAGTGGTGCACACGTGTGGAGCAAAGCCCCGCACACAGAGCACGTGGAACACAGGCTTCACCTGGACAGTGCTCCCCACGCTGCGGCTTTGGCTCCCACAGTAACTGGGATAAAAGCTCTGCTGTTGGCACAGTGTGGAGGACAGCAACTGTTTTCGCAGGAAGAAAGGTTAGATGTCATATATTCCACTTTTTTTCACACAAATGACAGAGCATTTAGAAAAACACGATGCTTACATCTTGTTAGGATAGGCAATCTGTGTCGCCATAACAGTAAACTCCAGTTCTGCTTATCCCTGCTTCTTCCCATCACGCCAGACCATTATCATTTGACACACTTTCCCATCAGGCTCTGCTCACTGCACACTTCCTGTAGTAGATATGTGTGACAGGAAAAAAAAAAGTAGGAATATTTGCTGAACCAGAAAAAGTGGGTATCTTAACATGGACATTCTCATTCATTTTCAAATTGAGTCTAGTTGATCTCTTGTTCAGTAGTCTCCCATGACCTATGGGGTATATTGTAAGACCCCAGAGGACTCCCCAAACCATAGCCAGGACTAGACTCAGGGACTATGTATAGTACAGATTTTATACATACATGCATAAATGTGAAATTTTAATTCACAGGTTAGATACAATAAGAGACTGACAACTATCATTCTGAAATAGAACGTTTATAACAATAAAATCTGTAAGAAAAGTTCCATGACTATGATCTCTCTCTCTCCCCCAAGGTATCTTTTACTGTAGATGGTAAGCAACCTTAATGCGCGCGCACGCGCGCACACACACACACACACACACACACACCCCTGCCCCCTGCCCTGAGAAATTTTGTCTTTTCACCTAAAGAAAGTACTTTATAGCTTTCTGTGGCATGTCTGGATTGATGGAGTTGGAGCCATTACTAATGCAGTAAGGGTTACTTGAACGCAAGCGCTGGGATGTCACAGTGTTTGATTTGCTGACTGGGACAGCCCGTAGTGACTAGCGAGTGGGTAACATATACGGCATGGTAACATTGGCCAGTGGAATGAGTCACATGATTCGTAAGACAGACTGGGACAGGCGGGTCATGCCTGTCATCCTTACCACTCAGGAGGCTGAAACTGGGAGAATGGCGACTCAAGGCCAATATGGCTAGAAATATTTGTGAGACGCTATGTCTGTTTAATCAGCAAGAAGCGGGGCTGGAGGCATGATTCAAGTGGTAGAGTACTAGTCAAGTCACCGTGGGGGCCAAAATTTAAACTCCAGTATTGGCAAAATAATGATAATAAAAAATAGTAAAATAATAGAGATAATAATAAATTACATAAATAACTTCCTTATGAACCTTTTCATTTAATTATTTTCTTTTCTTTACAATACAAAACTCTTCATGCCATCCTTACAACAAGGGCCATGCTCATCTCTGTACTGGTCCAATTTTTGTCTATGCATTGCTAAAGCAAGCATTCCAATCAGTGTTTTCAGGCCATGGTTGATTAGAGGTAACTGAAACTGCGGGAGGGGTAACCATGGATACAGGTGTGGGGTGGGAGGGAATACTGTATTAATTCAAGAAAGCAGCCACAGCAAGCAGCAACAGACCTGCTAAATGATGGTGCTTCACCGGCCACGTGTCCACGTGGTGTGCCTCATTCTGCTCTTTTGCAGTGCAAGACTCTGTTGTTTTATCTGGAGCTTGCACTTGAAAGCAAAAATGGAAGCAGTTCCTAGACTTCCTGAATCCTGGGGAATCTCTGAAGTGGGACTGGAGAACCTTCTCCCTCCCGCTGTGCAAGGGTTTTCTGGTCAGAGAAGGTATTCCAAAACTTCTTTGTTCAGTCCCTGGCGTTCTGAAACCTACTGAGAGAGAGAGGCTCCCGGGCTGGAAGCCAGTGAAGTCAGTGGCTTTTCCTGCTGCCCTCAGGGTAGGACGAACCGCCGGCAGCTGGGGCCCAGGGGCCACGTGGCCTCAGATCCGGGCTGTGTTTGAGCAGCCCGGCAGAGGAAGGCATGGCTCAGGCGGTCTCATCCCCATCTCAACTTGTGAGCAGGAAGTCCTTCCACGTTCATCATCAAACCGATGAACCTCTGAAAAACCATCCATTCCTCGCACTGCAGAAACACATGGCAGAGGCAATGACTTGTAAACCAACAAAACCTTTCCCCCCCTGTTATGCAGACCTGGAGGCCTTTCCTGACCACCACAAAGCCAGGCATAATCTGGCCTTAGCCACATGGAGTGCGGGAGCCAGGGGCCTGGGCAGGTTTTTCCTCCTGGCCCTGCTAAGAAGTGGCTGCAAGATGACCTGGGCCTGTTTCTCATTAGCCTCGTTCATCCAGTTGCAAAAATGAGCCTGGCTCTTCTGGCATCTGACAGCACAGCTCATTAGAAACGTTAATTTGGGATGGCATCGCAAAGCAGCACTCAAAAATACAAAAGGTAAGTGGCTGAGAACTCTTCCACGAGGCAGCCCTCTTCTTTCCACACACAGCATCTCCTCATGACGATTTGGCCTCTGGTCTGAAAGACACAACAGAGTGGCTCAACAATCGGAATGTTTCTAACTGGTTCACATTTATTTATGCGCACATGTAAGCCAGGCCGGTCTGACCAACCAATCGGAACACGAGCCCCACAGTACCCACTTCCCACAGCAGGAAAATAAGGTCTTTCAATCGCTGCGAGCCGAGGCTGGTGTGTTCAATGGAAGCAGGCTGGACTTGCTCCCATGGTGCCAGGGACAGGGGATCTGGTGACAGTACCCGGTGAGAGAGCAGAGCTAGGGCACCCCCACCACTGAGCTATGGGTCTCTGCTGGCCTCAGTTTCCCTTCCTGTTCCTGAACTACTGCCCATCATTCTGGCTAGGGACCTGACAATCTCACTGCCACTTAGGACTTATTTATTTATTTATTTTATACTGGCCCTGGGGCTTGACCTCAGGGCCTGGGCATTGTCCCTGAGCTTTTTTTGCTTAAGGCTAATAATGCTCTACCACTTGAGTCCCTGCTCTATTGCCTGATTCTTTTTTTTGAGTTGTTTATTGGAGATACAAGTCTCACAGACTTTCCTGCCCCCAGCTTTGAACTAAGATCCTCAGCTCTCAGCCTCCTGAGTAGCTAGGATTACAGGCATGAGCCACCAGTGCCCACACAAAATTTATTTTTATTATCTTTAAGTACTTGTGCAAAGAGGCTTCAATTCAACCTTAGCAAACTTTTTGGTGACCTGACAACAGATACATGTAGGTGACATGCATATGTATATACCTACACACATACACACCCCCCTACACACAGACACATAACAACACACAGGCACATCTACACATATACACCAGCACATACACACTGACACACCTATACACACCCGCACACACGCATGCATGTGTTCACTGATTCAATGGCTTCCCAGTGATGAGGAGATCATTGTTTGCAGTAGTGTAACAAATACATCCCTGCTTCTGGGAAAAGTGTTGTGAAGGGATTTCTTTTCCCTCTCATCTTTCTCAAATATAGTAAGCATTTAATTCATAAAAACTCCTTCCTGATTTAGGAACTGCTCGAAATGCTCCGGTGTACTGATATAAAAGTCTCACTTCTGCCTCAGTTAGACTCTGGTCGAGTAACTAACTCAGTATTCAGGCAGACGTCTCAGACCCCTGGATTTAAGCCTGATTCTTTCACTTACTAGAAAGAAAACTAGCCAAGTTACTTGTCAAACTGCTTAGTAGCTTAACTCTTCACCAATAGAAACAGTATGCTGCTATGAAGATTACCTGAATTAATATGGGAAAAGGGTTCAGGACTAGGTCCGGCACACAGTAAGCACCCCGCTGATGTTGTTCTAACTGTTGTTAGGGACTGAAGTGCTCCTGCTAATCCACTTAGGTAATGATTCACTGGGTAGAGCATCTTGCGGTGTGCATATTCATTATCCTATTCCAACCTATTTCCTGTCAAGCTAGGTGAGCAGATCAGGCTTTCTGTGTTTCCTAACTGATAAATGAACCCCACAGAAGTTTACTTTTTTGCTTGAGGGCACACAAAAGATTTCAGAGTTAGAATGATCATTGAACTCAGTCTTCCCACAACACGGCTCCTTTGGATGTACATAACAGCTTCCAGCATCAGCTTCTCGCTCAACATTATTTGTTCAAGTTCTGACCATTTCCCTGCGAATACCAATATTTCCCCATTTCTAATCACTATGTAGTATTCCATTGTGTATAGGTACCATATTTTTTGGATCCATTCATCTGTGGAGGGGCATCTGGGTTGTTTCCATGTTTTGGCTATTGTGAATTGTGCAGCAATAAACATGGATGTGCAGATGTCTTTTTGATATCTTGAGACCTGTTGTTCAGGATAGATGCCTAGGAGTGGTATGGCTGGGACATAGGGTAGGTCTGTGTTGAGCTTTTTGAGGAACCTCCATACTGTTCTCCAAAGTGGTTGTACTAATTTGCACTCTCACCAACAGTGAAGAAGGGTTCCTCTTTCCCCGCACCCCCTCCAGCATTTGTTGTTGCCTGAGTTCAGAGTATAGGCCATTCTAACTGGAGTGAGGTGGTATCTCAGGGCTGTTTTTATTTGCATTTCCTTTACTGCCAGGGATGTTGAACATTTCCTCATATGTTTCTTTGCCATTTTTATCTCTTCTCTTGTGAAGTCTCTCTTTAGCTCCTTTGCCCATTTCCTAATTGGTTTACTGGGCTTGCAGGGGGTTAATTTTTTGAGTTCTCTGTAGATGACAGATATCAGGCCTTTGTCTGTTACTGTGCTGGTAAAGATCCTTTCCCATATGGTTGGCTGTCTTTCTAGTTTGGTGGCTATGTCTGTAGCTGTGCAGAAACTTTTTATTTTGTAGTAGTCCCATTTGTCGAGTCTCTCCCCTATCTGTTGTGCCCCTGGGACTCTATTCAGGAAGTTCCTTCCTGTGCCTATAAATTCTAGCGTCTTTCCTACTCTGTCCTTCAGTAGTTTCAAGGATTCAGGTCTGATGTTGAGATCCTTGATCCATTTTGAGTTGATCTTGGTGCATGGTGATAGGCTTGGGTCTACTTTGAGTTTTCTGCACAGGGCTGCCCAGTTTTCCCAGCACCAGTAGTTGAAGAGGCTATTTCCATTGTATGTCTTTAGCTCCTTTGTCGAATATCAGCTGACTGTAAGAGTGAGGTTTTATTTCTGGGTCTTCAATTCTATTCCATTGGTCTTCAGGTCTGTTTTTATACCAATACCAGGCTGTTTTTGTTATGATGGCTCTATAGTAGAGCTTGAAGTCTGGTATTGTGATACCTCCTGCACTGCTTTTTTTTGCCTAGAATTGCTTTGGCTATTCTAGGTCTTTTCCAGCATCCGCTTCTGAAGGGAGCTGCTGTCACCACCCTGGTGTGAGAGGCCTGAGTCACAGCACACATGCTCAGCCTCTTGAATATGGGTGCTATTTTGTTATGACCAGTGAATTGATAGCAAATTAAAATGGCTACATAGGAAATCACAAAAGGTGGGAGATGGTGGCTCAGGCTCATAATCCTAGCTACTCAGGAGGCTGAGACCTGAAGATCATGGTTTGAAGCCACCCCAGGCAGGAAAGTCTATGAGACTCTTATCTCTAATAAACTACCTGAAAATCAAAAGTGGAGCTGTGCCTCAAAGTGGTAGAGTGCTAGTCTTGAGCACAAAATCTTAGGAATAGTGCCCAGGCCCTGAGTTCCAGCCCCATGACAGACAAAAAAGAAAAAAGAAAAGAAATAATTTCTCATAAGATTGAGGTGTTATAAAGAACCAATATAATCATTGCTAAAAGTAGCAGAAAGGAACTCTATAAATATTAGGTGGTGTTGTCATTGCTAGCAGAAGAAAGTTTCAATACAGTGTTATACTGTGGTTTGGGTATAGCTTGAATCCCAAGGCTTAATCCTCAATGATACAGACTCTCAAGAACTAGAGGGCTTTTCTGTTTGTCCTCATTCATTTCTATTGTGAACTCTGGCAAAGCAAGATGAAATGATAGAACACCATCATTCTGCAAACTAGATGGATCCAGGTACCAATCATCAATGTATCTAGTGTCCTAGAGAGTGAGCTAGACATTATCTCTTTAGAAGTAAGTGATACAATCTATACAGAATTTTTTTTTTTTGGTCAGTCATGGGACTTAAACTTGGGGCCTTGGTGCTACCTCAGCTCCACTTTTAGCTTTTTGGTGGTTAATTGGAGATAAGAATCTCACAGATTTTCCTGCCTAGGATGGTTTTGAACCATAATCCTCAGATCTCAGTATAGGTGTGAGCCACCAGCACTCAGCCTATACACAATTCTTGAGGTTGACATATGATTTTAAAATGTGTTTAAACATAATTCAGAGGGCTGGAGGGGCGGTTCCAGTGGTTGAGCGCTGCCTACGAAGCATGTGGCCCTGAGGTGTCCCTAATCGCCCCTCCCCCAAAAATATTTAGAAATGGAGAATGCCTGAGGAAACATGTGCAGAGGAAACATTTGCCACAAATAGGTAATTAATCAAGCTAGGCCTCTCTACCTTTGATCATACTTGCAATTTTCTACAATTAGAAAAGGTGTGTGAAACAAGCATATTATAAGTAAAGCATTCCATAAAAGAATCTCCCAGTTGTCACATAAAAGGCAAAACACCCTAGAATAGCTGTAGGAAAATATTATGGGTTTTCATGATAGTTGTTCGAAGAGTGATAAACCATCTGGTGGACAAAATTTATCCATCTAAGCAAGACAATGGAGCTTTTGTTTGTGTTCACTGTGTGTTTGTTGGCTGACTTTTTGCAAAAGTCATTTAGAGAAATTCTTGCAAAGTAACCAGAGAATTGAGTGTGCCAAAAATGATGACAAACTATGAAGTTGGACTTTTACCAAGTTAGACATGCCTGAATCAGATCTACAATCTGCACTGGAGCCAAGTTCATGCTGGAAACTTAACCTCATCACTCAAATGCATGAAAAATTTGACAGCTTGTGTTATAGTTTATAGTCAGTCATTTTCTTTAAAAAAAAAACAGATACATTTATTCATATGGTTTTCTTTGAAATTGATGCGGGAAAACACAAAAGAATTTGAAAATGAACCCTGACATGAATGTATTTTTAGAGGCAAGAGAAACTATTCAATTTCTGTGGATATAAAAAAGTCATTGATTCGCTCATCCTCCATCAGCTCGCCCAACTCTTGAAAAATGGTTGTTAGGATTGCATGAAGTGTATTAACTGAAACCTCCCCATTCCCATGGAGTTTTAGCAAATGAACCTTTCTTTAATAGTTATTCCATATGTGTAAATAATTTCCCTAGCGAGATTAACTTACCCAGCTTTAAGAAAGGAGAGACATGCACCATATATTATTCAGTCACTTGTGAAAACATTCAGTGATGTAGGGATGCAGATACGTCCAAATGGAGTGGCCTCCATGCCTCTTTTCTTTCTTTCTCTTTCTTTCCTTCCTTCCTTCCTTCCTTCCTTCCTTCCTTCCTTCCTTCCTTCCTTCCTTCCTTCCTTCCCTCCTTCTTTCCTTCCTTTTTTCCTTCCTTCCTTCTTTCCTTCCTCCCTCTTTCTTACTTGTTTGTTTGTTTTTGTATTGGAATTGGGACTTGAACTCAGAGCCTCACACTCTTGCTTGCCTTTTTCACTCAAGGCTGGGGCTCTATTTCTGGAGCCACACATTTTTGCTGGTTAATTGGATGTAAGAATCTCATGGACTTTCTGCCCAGGCTGGCTTTGAACCATGATCCTCAGGTCTCGGCCTCCTGAGTAGCTAGGATTACAGGTGGGAGCCTATAACTCCTCTTCTCTGCCTTTGTATTATAGAAGGAAAAGCCATGGGAAACACATTAAGCTGGCATTTGGGTGCTTAATAGAGGGCCAAGATTCTCCGTGAGCTGTTTCCTCTGTCCGTATCTATATAAATGAGCAGTAGAAAGACAGAATGGTAGAGAGAGGGTCTATTTAAATGTCTATTATTGAACATGCTTCTCTTTAGACATTCACACAGGTTTTCTGCCAGCCAGGTGGGCTGCGATGGATTCCACCTTTCATCAACAAGAGCTAACTAACATTTACGTAATGCCCATGAATTCTCCACTATGCTGTCTAGCACTGAGATATGAAAGTATCACAAAAAGGTTAGTTTAGTTATTCCATATGCTTAAATATTTCCCCTAGTAAGATTAACATTTCCAGTTTTAAGAAAGAAGAAAGAAGAGACATGTATCATACATTACACACAAAGAGGGAAGGGCTGGGGATATAGCCTAGTGGCAAGAGTGCCTGCCTCGGATACACACAAAGAGGGAAGAAACCTCTCTTCCCTCCAGACCACTCATTCTCTAATAAGCAAATATAAAATATAGAACATTTGAGATGCTTTTTTTTTTTTTTTTTACAAAGAATGCATTGTGACAGCCTCCTCTCCTTGAGGTCCTGTTCATTTGTGCAGGGCCTTGAAGAGTGACCAACATGTGACTAGCGGTGAGGCGAGGAGAGGAATGAGGTGCACAGAAAAGCATCCAAGGCAAGGAAAGGCATAGACACAACACCCACGGTCACTGGCAAATACCCCAAGGTGACTTCCAAACCAGGCTATGAAGATGGGTAATTGTAAATGGCTAGGTTGCCCTGCTAAGGACCTGGGCTTTGTCCTCTGGGCTCTTGCAGATAGCAGAGCTTTTTCATCATGGAAGGGTCATGATCCATTTGCTGTTACATCCATTTCACAGACTGGCTAGTTGATTGATCTTTATTGACTATGCTAGTCTCTATAACAATATGACCTGATTTATTAATTTAGAAATAACATAGTCCATGGGCATACTTCCCCTTGAGGTAATAATTTTGATTTTTATAAAAATACAGTAGATGTGGCTCACATATGTAATCTTAGCTACTCAGGAGGCTGAGATCTGAGGATGATGGTTTGTAGCCATGAAACTCTTATCTCCAATTAACTAGCAACAAGCTAGAAGTGGGGCTATGGCTCAAGTGGTAGAGCACCAGCCTTGAGCAAAAAAGCTAAGGGACAGTGCCCAGGCCCTGAGTTCAAACGGCAGTACCAGCACATAAAACACACAAACAACCAAAAAAAAAAAAAAGCTCAATAAAACCCACAGCCAAAATTGCTCTTCATTTATGCTATTTTTATCTAGATAGGCTTTTACTTTAGATCTTAAGTATACAAAATACAGAAGCCTGCCTCCTCTAGATGACATTTACACAGACTTGCTCATTGAGCAAGCTCTGCTTACAGCTCTTTCAAATATTTAAGATCACTCTCTTTGACTGAGTTACATACGACATACTTGTTTTCTGAAAGTGTTCCTATAACTCCCCAATGTGTCTATCTTACACAAAGGCTATCTGAACAACCCTGTAGTTCTTTCCTCTGCAGGAGCTAAGACGCCCAGAATTTATCTAACATCTTCAAACACAGTCTTGTACAAGTTACATGCTTCCTGGAGATTATAAGGAAAGCAAAATAAGAGCAAGGCTGGTTTCTGTCCTGGAGGTTGACAATCTAGAAGAAGAAGTTAGGCAATCATGAGCCAGATGATAGAAAATACTTTGCCAAAGACATCTTAAGGAGAAATTTGCATATGATCTGCTCAGAACAACTTCTCACAAACAAGCCTTTGATATCTTTGAGTTATTGTCATTTCTAGAATATGCCATTGTGCCTCTAGCAATCCTTGTAAGATGAAGTTGGCCAGAAAGAAAAAAAATTAAATATTGTGGCAAATTAGCCAGCATCCTAATTTGAAGCTGCTCATGTCTACTCTTACATAATCCTTTTCCTTTGTCAAGAGTTCTCATGCTTGGGTACAGAAAATTACTTATTTTTCTCCTGTTTCTTTGTGCAGACATTTTGCCAGGTGCATGTTCTGAAAACAAAATCTGATAGTGCGAGTAATCAGTATACCGCTTCCCCAGGATGACAGAAAAGGATGAAGTTTGCAAACATCCTCAGGATCCTCTCAGGGCATTTGCAGAGGGCTTGGGGCCCATACACAAATGGATAAAGCAATTTAGACCCTGTCCCTGTTTTTCCATTCCCAAACCTCTTGAGCTCTCAAACCCAAGACTTTCCCCCTCATGTATTAAGTGGCAAAAACCTGATCAGAACTGACTTTTTGATACATCCCTCACTCCGTTTAGTATGAACATATCTTGGTACAGACATGGAAATGTGTTTGATTATAGAGTGTTGCATAGCCTGCAATGAGCACAAACAACTCAGGCTGCCTCTCTGAAAAAACTGGAAAAATCTTGAATCCTCTGAAAACATTTGTACTGGTCATTTATCAAGATACTCAATAGACACAGTCATCTTCATAGAACACTTGAGCCTTATGAGCCCCTTGGAGGAGGTGAAGAAAGTATTACTACTGGTGTTTTTGTTGTTGTTTTATTTTGGGGCCAGTACTGTGACTTGAACTCAGGCTCAAGACTGATCCTCTACCATTTGAGCCATAGCTCTACTTCTGGAATTTTGCTCCTTAATTGGAGATGAGAATCTCTTCGGTTTATCTTCCTGGGGGTTGGTTTCAAACCTTGATACTGAGATCTGAGCCTCTTGACTCTCTAGGTTTACAGGCAAGGAGAACCAGTGGTTTTGATGAAAGGGAATCAAGGTCTGCACAATTATGAAATTCACTTGAGATCCCATAACCAGCTACAGATACTTTGATTCTCACTTGGGCCTGTTGGATTCCAAAGCACACATTGGTCCATTGAACTGTGGAGCTTGTGTTCCAGTCAGGCTCCTCTTCTGCAGCCCCATGAACCCCCCCACCACACCCTCCCCAGTAGTAGGCAGTAGCCTTCAGAGTCCTGTAGCCTTCAGGGCCAGGAGCAAGGAAGGTGTGCGACTGTGAGGAACCCCTGTCTATAGCTGCCCCCTTTGAGTGAAGGTCTTCTGTCCAGACTCACATTTTTATGCCCATTCACTGCCATCTAGTGGAGATGTTAATAGCAGTTTTGCACAAAATATTAGGATGACATGATATCGTTTGTCAGGTTACACATTGGCCATTGAGATGTGAAAATAAAATTTAGATTTGCTGTGAAAAGTCCACTGACCTAAGTAATTCCATATGCAATAGAACCATTCCATTGTTAATGTTCTTTAGGTAAAGGACCAGTGAAAGGAACGAGTTATGTTTAGGCTTCACTAATTCTCGGGGCTCTAAGGACTGACCTGAATAATCAGATTAAATCTCCCTGTGGACTGATTGGAAGCATAAAATGCATTCCTTAAAAAGGTTTTGCCAGGCTTTCTCATGACTGCTAGGGATTGTCTCTGCTTTAATTATAATATTTACGATGCAAATTCCTAATTGCCTATACATCCTCTTCATGAAATTAAAGAGCACTTCATGCCCCAATTTACATATGCTCCTTTCCAAGACAGATAAGCACTCCCTCATCTCTGGCTTCTTTGGTAACAATGCTAATGATTCATAAATTCAAAGCTGGGGTAAGAGAAATCACAATCATGTTCATCAAAAGAAAAGTTGTTAGGCACTGTGTTTTGTGTATTTCAGTGGAGTGATGTTTATTAAGTTCTGGAAAGCCATGGAATAGATTCAGATAGAGAGCAGTTTCATTATTCAGAATATGGAAGGGAGAGGATATAAAGAGATAGAACACAGAACTGGAGACAGATCAGACCATTCTGTGTAGTGAGAAATTGGAATATTGTGGAATTAAGATCTACACAAGTTCACCAGTTGCTCGTTTTGTGTCAGTATCAGAAAATCAAGGTCTCTCTAGATCATCCGAGCTAGCGACGTCCCACCTCGGCTTCCTGTACGCTGGAATTACAGGCTTGCACCACCACACTTAAAATTTCTTAATGCCAAAATATTCTCTTGGCTAAATGGATCTCAATCTTAAGAGCCTATTAAGGAGACATAAAAATGACAAAGTTGCATTGGGGTTGCATTTTAGAAATTTTAGAATTTTAGTGTTTATGACTCATGCCCATAATTTTACTATGCAGGAGGAAAATCATGGTTTGAAGCCAACAAGGTCAGACAAATCTGAGAGACTCTGGTCTCCACTTAGCCAGTGACAGAATGGAAGGAGAGTCTAGCTCAAGTGCTAGAGCCCCAGCCTTGAGCAAAACAGCTGATCAAAAGCACAAAGGGCCCTGAGTTCAACCCTCAATACTGCTCACAAAGAAAAATGTTGGTGGCCAATGTAGTCTTCTATTCTCCTTGTATATCCTGCTAAGAAGAGCATGGAAGTCTCATAATCCAGGGAGCTTTCATTACAGAGTCTAAGCAGAGAATTTTATAAGGAACGAATGTGTTAAAGTGAAGCATATCTCCAAAATTCACTTCACTTGAATCCAAGCTACTTAAAAAGCTCAAAAGGGAAAAAAAATAATGAAAACTTTTTATTTCTCTAAGCCTAAGAGTGTAATGTGGCACTCTCTAGGGAAGGGCCCTGGCTCTTTGGAATGAGAATCCTTATTACCACCCAGTTGTAGCTGGTACTACTTTACTTGCCTCTGCCTCTTCCCCTTTGGCCTGCTTCTCTTGGACCCCTGCATCGCTTTGTTCTGGATGGACATAATCTTGCTTAAGTTTATTCACAGGGGTTCTGTTCAACAACTTCATCCATCCACACACAAGGAAATACGGTTGTAGGGTGTTCCCCCATGTGTTCTAAGCGTGTAGCAACCCAATCAGAGCAAGGCAATGAAAATCCAAACTCACTACCCAGCCCCAAATCTCAGTGATTTGGAAGGAGAAAGATGGACTGCATGTATCCCCTGAGAGCGGGTCTTGGGCACCCTAGTCTCGGGGGCAGCAGATGTGGCAGGGCAGGAGCTGCACACAGAGCCAGGGACGCGTCCAAGCACATGCTTGTTCTGGTCTTGGTGAAGACCCACTGCTACCTTGACTTGTACCTGAAACAGATCCAAACCCTACGGGGAGACGCAGGACGTTCTCAGCAGGAAAGGTCAGCACAAAACCCGGTCTTTTGACTGGAACATTCAAATAATGAGGACCAGAGTTTTCCACAGTTCCTAAGGTTCATCTCAACGTCATGGAGATGATAGTTCAATGATTGAGGATTAATTTACCACCCAAGGCCCTGAGCTCCAACCCTAGTACTGCAGAAACAAAATAAAACTCAACCAATCAAAGAAATAACTATCACCACCTCTACAAGAGACATTCACAATGTATTTCCTTAGGACCGTTACTGATCAGTGGTTTAGCGTTGGGTGATTGGAAAACCTAAGGGGGCAGATTCTCCCCAAAGTTCCCCTTATGCTTTACTTGACTGGAGTTGTTTTTTCAGGAGCTAAGCAGTCATCAGTTTAGCAATGAGCTCCCAGAAAATAGCAAACACACTAAAGAACTCAAGGGTCTAGTGCAACTTTTTCTATGTTTTAATTAAAAATAGTTTTAGCATTCATCAATTATACAAAGAAAACAGTCATGAAAGCAACCCTCCCAACCCCTAGTGTGTCCAGGAAAAGGAGAGAGGAAGTTCAATAAACAACTTGAGGATTTGTCTTCCATGGAGTTTTGTCCACTATCAATATCTGAGAGTCTTTTAAAATGAAGAAATTAGCAATCTGTGAGCCATTCCTAATAATCCACTGGTTTAGTGGAAGCCCGGGACAGCTCAGGAGGAGTAGAGAAATTGCCAGTAGAGAGTGCCACGATGGAGCTTATGTTCATAAAACATTTAGATTTCTAAAAAATGCTAGAAAAACGTCAGAAACTGAGCCGCTCTCCTCAGCTCTCCCTCCTTCCCCTCCTTCTCTAGTCCTTGTTCCTCCCTTCTTCCCTTCCTCCTTCCCTCCCTCCTCCCCTCCCTTCCTTCCTTCTTCCTCTTCCTCCTTTGGAGACAGCATGCTGTCACACATAAGCCCATATACATAAGAAGTCTTGTTCTCTATCTTTGGCCTTCATTAAGGGATAATGGTTTTAGTTTTGCTATTGTTTCCTTCATTTTGAATTTTTATTAGCATAATTTAGTTGTTCAAAGAGGCTTCATTGTGACGTTGGCAGCCTGTATATAATGTACTTTGATCAAATTCATCCCACTTGATTAACACCTTGCTTATTTTAAAAAAGTTTTTGGTGAGCTTTATTTGCTATTTCATACATACACATGATATACTTTTACAATATTCACCCTGTTACCAGTCCTCTTTCCTTACCTGCTAGCTCTTCACCCCAAATGGTCCCTGTTTATAATCACATTATCGTCTTATTTGTTTAAGTCTAGACTTTATTTATTTTTTTTACAGTTTCACATGGCATGTTGAAAGTAATTACAACAGTGATATAACAGTCGTTTCCATAACATGGAGTTCATTTCACTTAGCATCATCTTATGCATTCATAGGGGCATAGCTATTAGGCTCTTGTGATCCTCTGCTGTGACTAGCCTAAACCTGTGCTAATTATTCCCTATGAGGGAGACCATGTAGTCCATGGTTCTTTGGGTCTGGATCACTTCATTTAGCATATTTTTTTCCAAGTTCTTTTATTTACTTACGAATGGGGCAATGTCATTCTTTCTGATAGAGGCATAAAATTCCATTGTGTATATGTAACACATTTTCCTGATCCATTCGTCTACTGGAACAGAACATGACAGGCTCAAGTGACAGAGTGCTAGCCTTGAGCATAACAGCTCAGGGACAGTACCTAGGACCTGAGTTCAAGCCCCAGGATCAGCACAAAAACTAATAAATTAAAATTTAATAATACTAGAGAAATGGCAGGAATAGTATTTTAAGTTGGAAACATTCTATCTAGGCCCCTGGCTTGGCCTGAATCCACAGAGACCAGAAGTTGAATGAGACTTTACTTTTGGGAATGTTAATTTAATTTCAACTCTCAATTTTTCCCAGATAACATGGGCAATTGCAGTGATGACTCTTTATTTATCCATAGTGGATAGTCAATAAATAATGGCCACCATTGTTACTGTGAGTGCTGTAATGATTAGCCTGCTCTGATGCATGAATTGATGATTCATTTCGATTTCCTATGGCCTCCTTTCTTGAGCCTGTCATGTTCTATTCCTTTTACCTTGTGTAGAAGTAAATAGGATGGGAAGGTAAATCTGGCTGTCCCTTGTAGGTAGACCACCTGAGCCCTGAGCCTAAGAAGACATCTTAACAAATCAGCAAGTCAGCCCTCAGGTCATGGTCTGTGTTGTTTTTGCCTTTTTTTTTTGGTAGGTTGTGGGGCTTGAACTCAGGGTCTGGGTGCTGTCACAGCTCCACTTCCAGTTTTCTGGTGGTAAAATGGAGATAAGAGCCTCAGAGACGTTCCTTCCCAACCTGGCTTTGAACTGTGATCCTCAGATCTCAGCCTCTTGAGTAGCTAGCTTGTAGGCATAAGCCACCAGCACCTGGCTATTTTTATTTTTAATGCTCCCAGTCTTATTGACACCTTTTTCTGAACCAACTGGTAGACTTGGGCTTCTTTCTATTGTTACTCTTACCAAGAAGTTAGACTGATAATAAAAGAGGAAGAAAATGTCTTGCATAAAACAACTGTGGTAGAGACTTTTAAGACTGCAGAGTGACAGTTTTCATAGTTATGGGACACTCAATGAGTTTCTTATGGACCAGTCCCTGCGATCTCCTTCCTTAGAAAGGAAATGCAGTTGTAGCCAAAATAATAGTAATAATGATAATGATAATAATAATAATCTGTGCTTGCTCAAAAATGCTTTAGAATGGACAAAAAAGATGCCCATTAGTGCATTCAATGATATTCTTTGAATTACACTTAATTGCTAAAAGTCTATTTTATACTAATTGCACTGACAATTCAAAACATTGGGGTGTTTTCAGTGGCCATTGCCAATGGGAAAGAAGGCAAATGGCCCTTCGGCGGCCGCACTTGGGAGCTGTGATGGGCAGCGGTGACAGATGGACCACTTCATTCTACCATGCCGAGGTCGAAACTTCTCTAACCCCAGTTAGAATTTGTGTGAAAATGCACATTAAACAGGGGAAGAGATTAAGGAGTGCTACCTTGGTGATAAGAAGATTTAACGAGAGCACAAAAAGGGGAAGTTGGAAAGAGAAATACATACAATGAAATTTTCTCTGAGGTCTGTGGTGAGCACCGGGAACACAGCGTGCGGTCTGACATGGCTCCTGAGCACTGTCCCCCTTCATCCATCTACCGTAATCACTGTCACTTTCATGAGGGTGTAATTTTAAACTGCAATGATGTGACATCCACACATCAAGTCTCTAATTTCTTCATCTGGCTTTGTGCCCACTTGCTTGCCTACAATGAGCAGGGACCTGGGGGCCTTGCCAGTCATCTGTGTTTAGTCTTATATCCAGTAATTTTCCCCTGGTTCTTTCTCCCTCTGGCATGTAGCCAATTTCATGATCAACTTTGGCCTCAATTCTACTCATCATAAAATCAATGGAAAGGAGTTATTTCTCCCTTCTCCTGATGTAGCAGACAGATAAATGAGACAATAGACTTGTCTAACTTCATGTATATCCTTTTTTTTTTCAGTGATATTGATCGCCCCATTTTTCTCACTTCTCTGCAAAAGCTCAGGGGAATGGAAAGTGAGGTTGTTTATTTGTTAAATGAACTCCACAACAGATATAATTAGTTTAGTCTTCTTTCCCGAGATTTTCTCTAAGTCCGTATTTTGGCAGTACTGGGATTTGAACTCAGGATCTCTTGCGAGGCAAGTGCACTACTACTTGAGCTACTCCACCAGCCCTTTTTACTTTCATTATTTTTCGTGTAGGGACTACCATTTTGCCCGAAGCTGACCTCAGGCTACTCTCTCTCTCTCTCTCTCTCTCTCTCTCTCTCTCTCTCTCTCTCTCTCTCTCTCTCTCTCTCTTTCTGCCTCCTCCAGAGCTGAGATCACAACATGAAACACCACAGAGCCTCACTGGTTGAGATGAGGATCTTGCTCACTTTTTGCCCAGGATGACCTTGAATTGTAATCTTTCCACTCTTTGCTTCTTCAGCATCTAAGATTATAGGTGTGAACCATGGAGGCTTGGCCATGTTTAAGTCATTCTTTAGGATCAAAGTGTCACAAGTGTCCATATGCATTCTAGAGAGGATGAGTCCCAAGACCACAAGTGACAATATCTTTGGACTTGCTGGCCATTCTGCATAACATAATTATTTATCCTGAAGGTGGGACCCTCTTCCCAGTAGATTTTTCTGGATTTTTACTGTCAAGGTGGTGTACAGAGGAGTTATAGTTACATATATAAGGTAGTGAGTACATTTCTTGTCAAACTTGTTACCTCCTCCCTCATTTTTTTTTTTTTTTTGGCCAGTCGTGGGCCTTGGACTCAGGGCCTGAGCACTGTCCCTGGCTTCTTCCCGCTCAAGGCTAGCACTCTGCCACTTGAGCCACAGCGCCGCTTCTGGCCGTTTTCTGTATATGTGGTGCTGGGGAATCGAACCTAGGGCCTCGTGTATCCGAGGCAGGCACTCTTGCCACTAGGCTATATCCCCAGCCCTCCTCCCTCATTTTTCTCCTACCTTCCCTCCTCCCCTGCTCCCCCCCCAACCTTGAGTTGTACAATTAGTTTAAATTTATTATCTAGTAAATATTGCTGTTGCATTGGTTTGCCTTTTACCCTTTGTCTCACCATTTTGACGTTCCCCTTCCCTTCCCTAATTCAGACATATATACAATACCCCGTGTACCAAAATCAAATACAGTGACAACAGGAGATAAACCACAGTGAAGATAAACAAAAGAAAAAAGAAATAATTTCACATAGTACATTACAAATAAAAACAGTGATAAACTATTTGTTTCCATATCTTAGAGTTCATTTCACTTAGCATCATCTTATGTGATCATATGGAAAAATTCATACTAAGTGAAGTGAGCCAGACCCAAAGAAACAGACTCTATGGTTTCTCTCACTGTTAATACCCAGTAGATTTTTTTTAAGGTGTTGCAAAATGAGAACAGATCCATTCCAGTGGTCCATTGGTAGAACAAACATAGTGGCCTCTCACCCAGGAATACATGAGCATCACCTTCCACACAGACTGAGAATAATGTAACAGTTACAGGTGAATAGATTATCTTCTGTGTAAAATGTTTCTGAGGAAGGCTCAAAATTGTCCCTCACATGGAAAGACGAAGGTTTAGAGGGAGTATTTCAAAATTCCAAATATTTCTGTGTTAAAAGTACCAGTTGTTCTATCTTCTCCAAACATCATTCGTGGTCAGTGGTCAGTGTGAGCAACTTTATAATTTGCTATAATAATAACAACAATAATAATTTGTACAATGGTAGACGAAGTGTTGATAGTGCCACTGCGGGGAGTAGTCCTGTGGCTGAAAGTAAAAATTCAGCTCTGAGATTGCCAGAGTAAAGTCAAGATGGCCAGTTACATTTGCATTTTAGACAGCCAACAAATACTTCTTTCATCCAATGGAATCTTTGGGAATACTTATACTGAAAGTATATTATTACGCATGTGAATTGAAAATTTTGGGGGTCAAGTGTATGTGTTTGAGATGTATCCTAGACTTGGATAGAGAGCAGAGTCCTCATCTGTAGAATTGTTCTCTAGCTTGAGAAATGGTTGGAGACCAGTTTTGGGTTGCCCAAGAAACTCCCAAGGATTCCTGAACCATGAATAGTGCCAAACCCCATACATGTTTTTGTCTGTTTGCATATCATAAGGTTTAATGTCAAAGTTTAGCTTATAAACAAGGCACAATAAGGGATTTAAAATGCTAACAAAATACAGAATAATTATAACAATATGCTTAATAAAAATAATGTAACTGATGGGGTCTTTCTTCCTCAAAATATTTTTATTGTACAGTGTTATATTTTTGGACCTTTTCCTGAAGCTTGAACTTAGTTAGGACATGGGCACTGTCCTTGAGATTTTTCACTCAAGACTGATGCTCTACCACTTGTGGCTTTTTGGCAGTTAATGAGAGCTAAGAGTGTCCTGGACTTTCCTGCCCAGGCTGGCTTCAAACTGTGATCCTCAGATCTCAGCCTCCTGAGTAGCTAGGATTACAGGTGTGAACCACTGGCACCCTGCTTTTGGGCTACTTTAACCATAGGTAATTCAAACTCAACTTAGCTCATCTGTTTCTTAATGAACTCTATTAGTGCATTGGTCATGTATACTTTAGCTCTTCTGCTTGACTTGACTCTATATCCACAGACTGGACATCCTGTTCCAGCCAGTGACCCTGCACAGGACTATGTAACACGTTGTTCCTCAGCAACTGGCAGAAGCAACCTCCAGTGGTGGGCTAGCATCAGCTCAGGCCTTCTTCCCACACAGTAAGGAAGTCCAGCTCTCATCCCAGGAGCCATTGACATCTCTGCTGTCTCACAGGAAGTACAACTTCTTTGGCTATGGTGTGTGTGCTTACTTCTGTTTTTCCACTCTGCCATCTGGATGTCCCTCAGTAAAAGAAACAACACCAAAGATGACAGTGTTGATACAAGTTTCAATAACCTGATTTACTCAAGTTTAGCATCTTTGCATTTCCAAATCAAACTGTTTAGATGAGTTATTTTTTTCCTCTCTAAGATAAGAATTCCAGCACACTGCTCTTATCACCAGGCAGCCTCTCTAGATGATCTGTCTCCATGCAAAAAGGTAGCCCAGAAGCATTGTCATTCCTAAAGCACCTTATTCTCTAAAGTTCATGCCAATGTGGATAATATATATTCACATCACAGCCTGTTTTAGATTAGTAAATATACTTTTCCCTGAATAGATTTGGGGAAAGAAGAAGGAAGAATCTAAGCTGAGTTTAGCTGAACCTTGTACCAAGGAAAGTTAGATAGGGTACATGGATTTATTTACCTGTTTGTTTCTTCATTCATTCAATGCATTTTCTCAATGCCTCAAGTATATATGCAGAGTTTTAATTACAAACTAATTTGGTTGGACTGCATGTATATGCAGATGAGTAGAATATTTCTGAATATTAATTATATTAGTGTTAATTATTAATATATCTGTCATTAATGTGTGCAGTATTCTTTATTGTTTTACCATCAGGAATAATCAATATTTCCATACATATGGAATCGAGAAAACAGCATTCATTGAAAAATAAGCTTCATCCAGCTACAAAATAGCAATTAACTGTTTAGAATGCCAAAGATAAGAAACCAAGTGTTAAATCTCAGAAAACAAATACTATTTTTAGAAGGATGAATATGGCATCCTTTGTTTTCTTTTGTTCCTTTAGAGGTAGCTGGGCCTATATATATGGATGGCTTTGGACTAGCTGAAAAGTCCTGTCTGAGTGACCCTTAGACTGACACGCAAGGTGTCAGGCTGTCAGCACAGCCAGTGTAGAAAACAACGTCTTCTTGAGTTTCACAGTGTCTATGAACTTCCCTGCTTGGAGGGCCTGAACAAAGCCTTCCCCGCAGAGCACACTGCTGGAGAAGCCATTCTAAGTTAGAGGAAGGGACTTCAATTAGGAAACACAGCGGGGTTCAGAGCTTTCTCCCAAGCTGGAGCTGTGAAATCAATTTACTGTGGCATGACCAGCAGGGTGGGCTGGGAGAGAATGGACTGGAAAGCATAGGAACCAGCAGAATAAATGGCATGGCCTGTCACAATGAAGCGTTGTTTCAGGAAAACCTTTCCTTACCATATAATCTGTATCACAGTTCTCTCTCTACTGAATATTCCACAACTGTAACATGCAGTTTTTTTGTTTTAAGCCAAAGTCTTTCCTGGCCTCACGGATTTCCCCCAGCTCGCACCCTATTCGTATCTTCCACTTAAAAGCCAGTTTTGATGAAGAGATCCTACCATAATTAGAAGATTTTCAAAGCATGGCATCAACAAACCAGCACGTTAGGAAACTCCTCACCCTCCCTCCTCAACAGAGACATAAACTCAACCACTGTAGAGACTCAAATACCTTTGTAAGAACACTAGAAATTAGTTGAGAAGCTATTTCACCTGGGCCAAGGTAAACCAGGAAGGTACTCCAGCAAATAGGAGGAGTTGTGGCATTTTGTCTGTCAATTCTTGCACAAGATACCCTTCATACCGAAGTTTCTTCCTTGGGGTAGAAACATAAGAGTGGACCATGCCTGAAACATTCTGGGGTACCTGGTATCTCGCCTCCCTGGCCCTCACTCAGAGCTAGTGTCAGTGGCTCATTATTTGGAGTAGTAATGGGACCACTGTTAGAGTTTAGAAACCCTGAAAAGTATAAACCACAGAGGTAAACCACACATTAGAGCCGCAGTTCTGCAGATGAACACTAGGAGGCAGAACAGATCATAAGAGGCTTGAATGGCAATAGAAACTGTGTCTAATTGGGCTGGTTGATGAAGATCTTTCCATAGCACAAAGCAAGCACACAAATGGCATAAAAGGGTTGTCTGTTCTTCTTTGCTTTTGTTTTCTCCCAAATGCCTACATTTCAATGACAGGTTGCAAGTCATATAATGAAACAGAGAAGAAACCCAGCCAAAGTAACAAAATAAAACTACAAATTGACTTTAAGCCAATGATATATCATCTTGACAAATAATTTAAAATAACTGTTATAAAGGTGTTTGATTAAGCTTTTACAAAAAAGAACACAGATAGACAAATGAAATGGGAGGAACACTTCGAGAATAAAATAATAATAGAAACAAACAGATGGAACTTCTAAGAAAGGATTAACCAACTTCTATAGCTTAGAAAATGGGCCAGTGTCTACCTTATGAAAATATTCTTTCTTGGGAAGAGAAAGGAAAAGTAAGAGAACTTATCTGAAGAAATAGTGGCCTCAAACTTTCCAAACTGAATGAAAGAAATCAACTTACAAGTATGAAAGTATAGCTCAGTAATAGCACATATGTACAAGGCCTGGGCTTTGATCTATAACACAAAGAAAAGAAAGACAGTAAGTGAAAGGAAGAAAAAGACAAAAAGAGTAAAAAGGAGAAAAGAAAGGAAAGAAGAAAATGGAACCTACAAATTCAAGAATCTTGAAGAACTTCTACTGGGATAAACTCAAAGACAATACATTATAGCCTAATCAACTGAAGTCAAATGTAAATGTTGAACTTAACTCATCACCTGTAAGAGCACTTCCATAAGAATATTGGTAAACTCTCCTGAACCTTATAGGTCCCGAAGGGAGTAGAATGATACACACCAAAACCTAAAAGAAAAACTGTCAAGCAATATTGTGTCTAGAAAAATTGTCCTTCAAGACTGAAAAATAACATAAAGCTTTTCCAGATGAACAAAATCTACAGGTGCTTATTACCAATAGATCTGTACAAAAATACTACAAAAATTATGTATCTATAGGACATTAGTAAGAGAGAAAGGAGGAACAAAAAGCTACAATAAATATACAAAACAAAATAAATTAAATAGTTTCCCCCAGGAATTTCCTATCATCTATAATGGATTGAGCTCCCCAGTCATCAAAAGGCATAGTATTGCTGACTGCATGAAAACTCAGGCTTTAGCTACATGCCTCTGTGAGAGCCATGTATACCTACAGACACACAGGATAAGAGTATTAAGGGTAGAAGAGAGTCAAAGTGATTATTTTAATATCAGCAGAAATACAGTTGAAGTCAAAAACTCTATCAGAAGACAAAGAAAGACACTGTGTAATGATAGATTAAATTCACAAAGGAGATATAAAAGCTATAAATATGTATGAACAAAATTTCAATACCCATAAATATTGATTTCTTAAATCTCAAATATTTATTTGAATGCCATAGTTGCCTTAGCATAATTTGTAAAAGGAAGGAATCCTAAAAATGACTTTTGGTCAGGATATTTTCTATGCATTATAAGAAATAAAATAAACACATTGGTATCAGAACAACCATTTCTTTCACATCAGTCTAGCAAGTTTCAGAGCCCCTAATTATATAGAGGAAATTTTTACAAAATGAGAGGGAGAAGTAGAGAGCATAATAATAATAGGAAACTTCAGTATTCTACTTTCAATAATAAACAGAGCAACCAGGAAATGGTTCATAATAAAATAAAAGGCTTGAACAACCAATTGACCAATTGGAATTAAAAGACATAAATAAAGTAGAATATATATTCCTTTCAAGTTCCCAGAAAAAAATTCTTCAGCTAGACCATGTACTAGGCTGCAAATTCAAGAAGGTTGGTATCCTATAAAGTATCTTGTTTCTGCTCACAATAAAATGAACCAAAACATTCATAGCACAAGGTAATGTGAAATTTTGGGGTCCCCAAGTATGTAGAAGCTAAACTTAGCATACTCATACTTATGGATTTAGCAGAAAAAAAATCACAAGGAAAATAAAAAACATATTGAGATAAATGAAGACAAAACAACAACATATAAAGCTTACCAAAAATGTCTACATAAAGAAGTCTCAAATTTGACAGTGCTCAGGCCCTGAGTTCAAGGCCCAGGACTGGCCAAAAAAAAAAAAAAAAAAGAAGTCTCAAATTTAAAATGTAACTTTATACATAAACTAAAGATGGAGTACAAAATATTCAAAATATTAAAGAGAGAAAGAAATAATATTAAAAGAGAGATAAGGAAAATAGAAACACAACAGAATATAGAACACAATAGAGAAAACAAAAATAATAGAAAAAATGAAAACTCAAACTTGTATTTTTAGAGACAATAAAATTGGCAAACTTTTAGCTGGATTGATGGGAAAAAAACCTGAAATCAATGTCAAAGAAATTAAAAGGTTTATTAAAGAGAACATTTAGAAAGTTAGAAATGTTCTAACTTGGAAGAGATAAATGTATCCACAAATATAAAATGCACCAAAAATGAATCAAGAATTAACTCTTCCCCAAAAATTGAAGAGAAAGGAACATTTCTCAGGAAATTCTGAGAACAGCATTATATCAAAGCAAAACACACTATAAGAAAACCACTGACCCGTGTCCTTAAATATGCAAGAAAATATGAGTAAGCCTAATTCAAGAACACCTAAAAAGGATTATACATTGGCTAAATAAATTTGTGCCTGAAATGCAAGAATGGTTCAGTGTATGAAAATCGGTCAGTGTAACATACCACATCAATAGAATAAAGGACAAACATCACATGATCATCTCAACTGAAACAAGACAAAAGTACATAACACAACTCACCATCCCGTCATGATGAAAATTCACAATAAACTAGAAATATAAGGAAACTGCCTCAACATAACAAAGCTCACATCTAACATCAGACTTAAATGGTAAAATACTGAAAGCATTCCATCTGAGATTCATAGCAAGATGAGGGTACCCAGGCTCATTGCTTCTTTTCAACATAGAATTGAAACTTACAGCGGTAACAATGAAGAAAAAGAAACAAAAGCCATAAAAATATTGAAAGAAGAAATAAGACAATCTCAATTCTGTCTCTCTTATATGTAGAAAACTGAAAGGACTGAGTGTGTACTCACAACGGTAGAACAAATCAATCAATTCAACATGTTAGTATGACACAAAATTAATAATCAAAACCAGTCATGTTTCTATATACAGGCAATCACCTGAAAGAGAAGATGAATAACACAATTTGAGTTTATTCCACCAGAAAAATAAAATATTTCAGAATGAACCTAACTAAAACAATGAAAAACTTGTATAGTACAAACCACAAAAAATAGCTGAAATACATTAAAGATGTTAAAAACAAATGGAAGCCAAGAGCGCAGAATTCATATAGCGGGAGACCCCACGGCCACAAGGCACGGTGCGGACCAAGACACACACCGGCAGCGACGAGAAGTTCGGGTCCACACCGGGTCCAGACAAAGGAACCCAGCACGGCAGAAATCGGGAACCAGGGAAGCCACCACGACACATAGCCAACCCCTGGAGGGCCAACGGCTGCGCGGGACACACACACAAAGCAGCAAAAGGGCCGGGAGACGGCTGGTTGTGCAAACCCCACCCGAGGCGCCTGGACCTCGCAGGCTCTTACAACTAAAACCACAGGCGTTGGTGGGCAATACCAGCCCAGCAGGGTCACCTGAGCCTGATCACGTCCCCCACTCACAGCAGAGGTGAGGACTGAAGGTGCCAAGCCACACCCGGACAGTCGATCCCACTGGACCCCACACATACCGCCCCCCCCCCAACCGACTCGTGGGAGGGCACAAGCACAACCCAACAACCCAGGACTTGCTCTGGGAGGCATATCCCGCCGAAGTGCCTGTTGCAGTGGACGCTCAGCGCACAGGAGGGCGGGGCCCCCGGTGACAGCGCCCGCTCTGGTAGGCGTGTACCCTGCACTGGTGGGCGGAGCCACAGCAGCAGCACCTGCTGCCGTAGAAACACCTACACAGGAGAGAGGGAAGAACCAAACCTGAGAAGCCATCCAGATCTCCAGATGCGCAAATCACAAAGAAACATAACTCAGTTCATCAAAGGGCAAGCCAACTCGCCAGCTCCAAAAAGCAGCACGACTGAAGAGGAGATGGAGAATAAAAAAACAAATGAGGCCATGTTAACAGGAATGATCGAAAGCATCAGAAATGAAATCAGAAAACAATTCCAGGAATTTAGAGCGGAAATCTGGAAGGACACCCAGGAAGCCAAGAAAGAAATGGAAGCAAAACTGGACACAATGCAAGCCTGCTTTAAAGAAATGGAAGCAAAAATGGATACAATGCAAGCTGCCTTTAAAGAAAATCTCCACATCCTGAGAATTGAAATGCATGAAAAAATAGATTTAAAATACAACTCTTTAAAGGAAGAAATCTCCACGATCAGAGCTGATATGACAACCATAAATACCTCTCTGACATCCATAAACTCCGCAATTGAAACCATAACACAAAGAGTAGACCACATAGAATCCAGAATCTCTCGCCTGGACGATGAAGCAGCTGACAACAACCAGAAAATGACCACACTCCAAGAAAAGGTGAAGCTTCAGGGAAGACTAATCCAGGAACTAATGGACAAAGACAAGAGATATAATCTGCGCATAATTGGAATAGAAGAAGGAGCCGAATATCAGAGCAGAGGGCTTAATCATGTTCTCAATAAAGTTATTGCAGAAAACTTCCCCAATCTCACAGGGGACCCCATCCAGGTAACCGAAGCCTATAGGACACCTGGAAGGCCAGACCCCAGGAAAGCCACCCCAAGGCACATGATATTCAAGACTACAGACCTCAAGATTAAAGAGCAAATTCTGAATTCAGCCAAAGCGAAGAAGGAAACTTTTTTCAATGGGAAGAGGATTCGAATAACATCCGACTTATCCACACAAACTTACCAAGCTCGAAGCGAGTGGAAGAACACCATCCAAGTACTCCAGAGTAACAATTTACAACCTCGGATCAAATATCCAGCGAAACTGGAGTTCACATTCGAAGGGAGAACCAGATCTTTCCACACCAAAGAGGAGTTAAAGGAGTATGTGAATAAAAAACCAGGCCTACAGCAAATATTAAGAGGGGATCACCACCCAACAGAGATCGTAAAAGACACACAGACAGAATCAGAAAGAAACTTCAATAGCCAAAGTCCAGCAGAAACACAAGCTCACTAAAGACAAGAAAAAAAAAAAAGAAGAAGAAAAAACAGCCCACCAAGAAAATGGAAGGAGAAAAAACACCCTTATCCTTGATCTCTTTAAATATAAATGGCTTAAACTCCCCGATTAAGAGGAGCAGACTGGCAGAATGGATTCGCAAACAAAAAGTTGACATCTGCTGTCTACAAGAGACCCACCTTACAGCAAGGGACAAAAACAGGCTTTGAGTGAAAGGATGGAGCAAGATCTACCAAGCAAACGCATCCACCAAAACGGCAGGTGTAGCCATTCTGATCTCAGACAAGCTGGACTTCTCTTTAAAGTCCACTCAAAAAGACAAAGAAGGACACTACATATTAATACAAGGAAAAATCCAGAATCAAGAAATCACGGTGATAAATGTATACTCACCAAACAAAAGAGGCCCGACATATGTCAAGCAAATTCTCAAAGAATTACAGAGCAAGATAGATGCAAACACAATCATAGTGGGTGACTTTAATACTCCTCTCTCTCCAAGAGACAGATCCAACACCCAGAGGATTAGTAAGGGAGCTGAGGACCCAAATAACACCATTTCCCAAATGGATCTAACAGACCTATACAGAACCTTTCACCCTACAGAGACCCAATACACCTTCTTTTCAGCAGCCCATGGATCATATTCCAAAATAGACCACGTCATAGCCCACACAAAGAACCTCAGCAAATACAAAAGTATTGACGTCATCCCATGTATTATATCTGATCACAGTGGATTAAAGGTAACCCTCAACAACAAAGGATACCACAGAGCCTATACACACTCTTGGAGGCTAAACCCCACGCTGCTATCCAACACTTGGGCCACAGATCAAATTAAAGATGAAATCAATGAATTCATAAGCCACAATGACAAAGAAAACACATCACAAAGAAACCTATGGGACACAGCTAAGGCAGTACTGAGGGGCAAGATCATTGCACTCAGCACCCACATTAAAAGAATGGAAGCAGAGCAGGTGAATACCCTCACGATGAAACTAAAACAACTGGAGAAACAAGAAATGACAGAATCTAAAACGACTAGGAGGGGAGAGATCACGAAGATTAAAGAAGAGATAAATCTGATTGAAAATAGAAAGACCATTCAACAAATAAATAAGACTAAAAGCTGGTTCTTTGAGAAAATAAACAAAATTGACAGACCCCTTGCAAGACTTACAAAAAAAAGAAGAGAAGAGATTCATATTCGTAAAATCAGGGACACCACAGGAAAAATTATAACAACTACACACGATATTCAAACAATCATAAGGAGCTATTTCCAAAACCTCTACTCAGCAAAAAACAATAATTTTACAGAAATGGATCAATTCTTAGAGAAGTACAAACTGCCCAAACTGAACCAAGAAGAAATAAATCAACTAAATAAACCAATAACTTACAGTGAGATACAGGAGGTAATCAAGAACCTCCCTACTAAGAAAAGCCCAGGCCCAGATGGATTCACCAACGAATTCTACAAAACCTTTAGTGAGGAGCTAATTCCAATACTCCTCAAACTCTTCCGCGAAATAGAAACGGAGGGAGAAATCCCAAACTCATTCTACGAAGCTAATATCATACTCATCCCCAAACCAGGCAAAGATCCAACAAAAAAAGAGAACTACAGACCAATATCACTAATGAACACAGATGCAAAGCTCCTCAATAAAATATTAGCTAATAGGATCCAGAAACTGATTAAGAATATCATACATCATGACCAAGTAGGCTTCATCCCTCAGTCACAAGGATGGTTCAACATCCGTAAATCAATCAACGTAATTCACCACATAAACAGAACTAAAATCAAGAATCACATTGTTATCTCAGTCGATGCCCAAAAAGCCTTTGACAAAATACAACATCCATACCTATTAAAAGCTTTGGAGAGAACAGGAATAGATGGAACATTCCTCAAAACAATAAAAGCCATATACAACAGACCAACTGCTAATATCATATTAAATGGAGAGAAACTTAAATCATTCCCCCTAAACTCAGGAACAAGACAAGGATGCCCACTCTCCCCACTTCTTTTCAACATAGTGTTGGAATCCCTAGCCATAGCAATAAGGCAAGAGGAGGACATCAAAGGGATCCACATCGGCAAGGAAGAAATCAAGTTATCCCTATTCGCAGACGACATGATCTTATATCTGATGGACCCAAAAAACTCAGTACCCAAACTCCTACACCTAATAAACCAATTTGGCAAAGTAGCAGGATACAAAATCAACCCACAAAAGTCAGCAGCTTTTCTGTACACCAGCAATAGACAAACAGAAAAGGAAATTATGGAAACAATTCCATTTACAGTAGCCAAAAAAAGAATAAAGTACCTAGGGAACAACTTAACCAAGGACGTGACAGACCTATTTAATGAAAACTACAAAAATCTAATAAGGGAAATCAAAGAAGACACAAGGAGATGGAAAGACCTCCCATGCTCATGGGTAGGCAGAATCAATATAGTGAAAATGGCCATATTGCCCAAATTGTTATACAAATTCAATGCAATACCTATCAAAATCCCAGCCACATTCTTCACTGAAATAGAGAAACCAATCCATAAATTCATATGGAACAGCAAAAAACCTAGAATAGCCAAAGCAATTCTAGGCAAAAAAAGCAGTGCAGGAGGTATCACAATACCTGACTTCAAGCTCTACTACAAGGCCATCATAACAAAAACAGCATGGTATTGGTATAAAAACAGATCGGAAGACCAATGGATTAGAACTGAAGACCCAGAAATAAAACCGCACTCTTACAGCCAACTGATATTCGACAAAGGAGCTAAAGACATACAATGGAATAAACATAGCCTCTTCAACTATTGGTGCTGGAAGAACTGGGCAGCCATATGCAGAAAACTCAAAGTAGACCCAAGCCTATCACCATGCACCAAGATCAACTCAAAATGGATCAAGGACCTCAACATCAGACCTGAATCCTTGAAACTACTGAAGGACAGAGTAGGAAAGACACTAGAACTTATAGGCACAGGAAGGAACTTCCTGAATAGAGTCCCAGGAGCACAACAAATAGGGGAAAGACTCGACAAATGGGACTACTACAAATTAAAAAGTTTCTGCACAGCTAAGGACATACCCACCAAAATAGAAAGACAGCCAACGATATGGGAAAGGATATTTACCAGCACAGCAACAGACAAAGGCCTGATATCGGTCATCTACAGAGAACTCAAAAAACTAAGCCCCTCCAAGCCCAATAAACCTATTAGGAAATGGGCAAAAGAGCTAAAGAGAGACTTCACAAGAGAAGATATAAAAATGGCAAAGAAACATATGAGGAAATGCTCAACATCCCTGCTAGTAAAGGAAATGCAAATAAAAACAACCCTGAGATACCACCTCACCCCAGTTAGAATGGCCTATACTCTGAACTCAGGAAACAACAAATGCTGGAGGGGCTGTGGGGAAAGAGGAACCCTTCTCCATTGTTGGTGGGAGTGCAAATTAGTACAACCACTTTGGAGAACAGTATGGAGGTTTCTCAAAAAGCTCAATATAGACCTACCCTATGACCCAGCCATACCACTCCTAGGCATCTATCCTAAACAGCAAAATCCAAGATATCAAAAAGGCATTTGTACTTCCATGTTTATCGCGGCACAATTCACAATAGCTAAAATATGGAAACAACCCAGATGCCCCTCCACAGACGAATGGATCCAAAAAATATGGTACTTATACACAATGGAATACTACATAGCCATTAGGAATGGTGAAATACTGTTATTCGCAGGGAAATGGTCAGAACTCGAACAAATAATGTTGAGTGAGACAAGCCTAGAACACAGAAAACAAAGGGGCATGATTTCCCTGATATATGACTGTTAACAAAGGGAGATGGAGAGACAGTAGAGACCAAGTCTGTGAATACTGTATATGTTCTTGATACATTGTATATTGCATATATGTCAACCTGACCTAGACAAGGGATAGAAAAACAGGTCGTAAGATATCATAAGAAATGTACACACTGCCCTACTATGTAACTGCACCCTCTTTGCACAACACCTTGTAAAAAAATTTATGTCCAATTAATAAAAAAAAAAAAAATTGAATCGGGCTGGGATGTAGCTCAGTGGCAAAGCGCTTGCCTAGCAAGTGCAACGTCCTGGGTTCGATCCCCAGTACCAAAAAAGAAAACACAAAAAAAATACAGTTAAAAAAAATAAAAAATAAAAAATTGAATCAAAAAAAAAAAAAACAAATGGAAAAACACGTTGTTCTCATGGGCTTCAGGATTTCATGTTGTTGGTACATTTATACTATTCAGTTACCCTGGATTCAACACAATCCTTTCAAAATACCAATGGTTATTTTTCCTGGCATAGAAAATTGTATCATAAAATTAATATAGAATCTTGAACAATCCTTAGTAGCACAAAAAGTTTGAAAATGAAGAGCAAAATCAGAGGAATAGCAATCACACTTTCAGTTTTCAAAACATATTACAAAACTATGCTAATAAAAACAATGGTAATGGCATACAGACAGACATATAATTCAATGGAATATAGTAGCTCACTATTGATAGTAGAAATAAATCCTCATATATATGACAAATTATAAGTATATATGTAAAAATGACCATTTAATTGGGAAAAAATCTCTCATCAAAATGTGCTACTGAGGAAACCTGACATCTACACGCAAAAGAAAGAAGTTTGATCTAGGTGTGGTGGTTCATGCTTGTAATCCCAGCTATTTTAAGACAAAGACTAGCTAAAAAGTTAGTGAGACACCCATTCTCCACCAAGTTGTAGTGGTAAAATCAGATCTTATAAAATCAGAGACTAGGGATGTGGCTATTATCTAGCATATGTAAGGCTCTGAGTTCAATCCTGAGTATCAAAACATCAATGTCTAAGAAGGCTTGTGGATTTCATCCCTACCAACATGTATACTTACATTCTCTCTGTCTCTGTCTCTGTGTCTCTGTCTTTCTCACTCTGTCTCTCACACTCATACATATATACACACTCATATATGACAGAGTATATAAAGATGTATGAAGCATATGAGGAGTAGAAAATATTTCAAACTAATATCATTTGTGATTAATGCATAAAATCCATAAAGAATTTCTATAAATCAACCACAAAAGTCAAATAAACTAGTCAAAAGATAGGCAAAGTATTTGAATAGACATTTCTCCAAGGATGGCATACAATTAATCAATGAATGTGTAAGAAGCTATGATCAACAGCACAACTAACCAGAAAAATATTAGAATAACTTCATGGCACTATACAAGAGAAAATAACATGCTGGTGAGATTGCAGATCCTCATAAATTGTGTTGTTGTCATGGATGTGTGATGTTTCCTCTAAAACCAAAAATAGAAAAACCATGGTGTTCAAAAAGTTCATTTCATTTCTCTCTGTCAATATATTTGTTGTGTGTTTGCTTGTTTGTTTTTATTGGTAGTAGGGTTTGAATACAGTGCCTTGTGCTCTGGCCTGCCTTTTTTCTTATGGCTGCTGCTCTATTGCTCAAGCTATGCTTCCAGTCCATGAAAAGTTTTGTTTTTTGTTTTTTTTTTGGCCAGTCCTGGGCCTTGGACTCAGGGCCTGAGCACTGTTCCTGGCTTCTTCCCGCTCAAGGCTAGCACTCTGCCACTTGAGCCACAGCGCCGCTTCTGGCCGTTTTCTGTATATGTGGTGCTGGGGAATCGAACCTAGGGCCTCGTGTATCCGAGGCAGGCGCTCTTGCCACTAGGCTATATCCCCAGCCCCATGAAAAGTTTTGAAAGCAGTATCTCAAAGAGACATTGACAATTCGGTGTCTCTGTAGAACTGTGCACACACCAAGAGGAGAAAACAACCACATGATGTCCACGGGCAGGTGAAAGGATCCTCGTGCTGCTCTGCGCATACCATGAAATCATGCTCATCCTTACAACAGGAAGGACATTCTGACACGTCCATTCTGACACGAACGAACCTTAAGGACATCATATGAAGAGAAACCAACCACTTATGAAATGACAAGCACTATGTATTTCCACTTACACAGCATACACAGCTAGAGTGGTCAAATTCAGAAAAACAAGAAGTAGAAAGTAGCTTCTAAGTGCAGAGGGGGAGGGAAAAATGGTATGTGTTGAACTTGTAGAAAGCGTTGTAAGATGAGAAAGCTCTGGAGATCTGTTATACAACAATATGCACATATTTAACATATTTACTGAAATATATACTTCGAAACAATTCTGATGATATATAATATATATTACATATAATAGAAAACTTCAAGTAACTAGATTTTCTCATGTTCATGATGACAGACAGCATCTATCTTTAACTTCTTTTTTCAGGCGCTGTCTTGAGTTTCTACATTTTGTGGAAGTCCTATATTATCGGTCATCAGTTCCCACAGATAGCTTACAGTCTTCTGTGCTGGTGCCAATTTCTGGGACCTATGAGAAGGCACAGTGCTAATTTTGGAGCCTTGTGTTTATCAAGAAAACCCAAGCAGATGTTACCTGGGGGGGTGGTGGAGGTGGAGATTGTGGGTGATACCAGGGCCCCCTCACTTTGGGTGACTATGGACACACAGGCCCTTGGGGACCTGAAGCTGCCAGACGTCTGGAGGAATGTAAAGAGCACCCCCTCCCCCAAAACAGTGCTCTGGCTTGTCAACAGTAGCCTGCAGCTGCCTGTCATTTTTCACTATGGAGACCACCTCTGTAAATCTGACTGCTGCTAACAGCTGGGCTCAGGACGCCAGTGCAAACATGAAGCCCTTTGCCAAATAGGCAAACATTGGGATATTAGACCCTGTATGTCTACTGATTTTCCTGTGGATATTTTTTTTTCCCTGAGACGAGAAGGTTGGTGTGCCTGCTATAAACTGTTATTTAATTCATTTTCTCTCCTCCCAGGAGGGGCAGTTTTGCCAAGAAGGCTAAATTCTGAGGAGATTAAATTAGTTTGCACTAAAGGCAGTCAATTTCTGAGTAATTTGTTCAGGTATCAATGTGTGCCACTTGGATTATTTCTCCCAATTATGGCAGGGAGTCCATAGGGACTGGCTTCCACATCCTCGCCTTCCTAAAGGTACCATCCTGGGATTCCTGTGTCCTGTCAAGGAAATTCTGCTCAGGTGCATTTTGGGAGGAACATGCTGATGGGAACACTGCCAGTGTTGAGTAAACTCTTCCTTATTGTGAAAGCAAACAACACTCCCCGGCTCAGCTCTAATGTCCACAGGTGTACATGGCTTCCTTCTGCTTCTACATGATATTTACAAAATAGTCTCATCTGACCTACATGTCCCCCATTTCCCCTCTTCCCCTCCAACTGCACTAAAATCAGACAAAATCAAGGCAGAGCTAATGAAGTGATGGCCACTGCTCGTGTAACATCTCAACTTCAAAGATTATTGTATTTTTACTGGTAGATATTAAAATGTTGAAATAAAGACACAAATGATATGTTCTTTTGTGGAGATAAGAGGGGCTGCTGTGCTTCCATTTTCACCCCTCAAGTGTGTGTCTCCCTCCTCCCCCCCCCCACCCCCGCCTCCACAGCTCCTTACATCTCACTCCTCACCCCATGTCCTTAGCCTTCACTCTGCTGGGAAACAGACTCTCTCCTCCAGGGTAGTCTTCCACCCACTGCTCAGTTGGTAGGGAGCAGGGGGGGGTGGAGCTTTATTCAGCCCTAACCAGGAGCTAAATTAAGACTATTATGATTTTAGACTACTTATGTTTTAAAATTTGGGACAAAGAAAAGTGGAGTTTCAAGAATGACAAACTCAGAAGCACGTCTCTCTCAGCACAGAAAGGGAAGGGGTGAGAGCGAGAGAGAGATAGAGGAACAGAGAGACATAGACAGAGGGACAGAGAGACAGAGACAGAGAGACAGACAGAAAGGGAAAGAAAGAGACAGAGACAGAGAGGGAGGCAGGAGGGAGGGAGAGGTGAGAGTAGCATGTTCACATCCTGAGCTCAAACTCTAGGAATTACACGTTTCAGGTCTGGCCACTCACATGTATGGAACAAATGTAAATGTCACCACTGGAGCATGAAGCTTCCCAGTTTCCACCAAAGTCTCAGATTCTTAAGATTCACTCATGAAAAATATTTCAGGCTATCTCACAACAAGGAGAGAATGATGGAAATGAGAGATATATTTTCTGCTATGCGAGGAATGATGATTAAAATTCAAAATGGCGGTTCTTGTCTGTAGCTTTCATACTTCCTGAGCTGAGTGAACATGTCATTTCATTTGTAGTAGGATTACCTAGCAACTCCTAATTCTTAGACAGTGGCTTGGGTGAGAATTCTAAAATATGGAGATGTTTCTGGACATAAGGTCCATTTGTAAGCTTAGGGTTTCCTGTTCCCAGCTAAACTCCTACTTTTCTGTCTCTGCCCTTTCATTAACAGGTTGTAGCTTTTTACCATTTTGAAGGAGAGGGTAGATTTAACCAACTCCTTAGATCTCCTGACCCTTGAAACTTAGCATTTTTTTTAAAAAATGATACAGTTGGAAGGAGCTTTACTGCTTTTTCACATGCTTCCTGGTTTAAACTTTTATTTTGGCTATTTTAATATTTATTAAAAATAATATGGGCTGGGGATATAGCCTAGTGGCAAGAGTGCCTGCCTCGGATACACGAGGCCCTAGGTTCGATTCCCCAGCACCACATATACAGAGAACGGCCAGAAGCGGCACTGTGGCTCAAGTGGCAGAGTGCTAGCCTTGAGCGGGAAGAAGCCAGGGACAGTGCTCAGGCCCTGAGTCCAAGGCCCAGGACTGGCCAAAAAAATAATAATAATAATAAAAAAATAATATATCTTCTCTACCTTCTCTATCCATTCTGCCTCAAAGAGACATGGTGAAAAAGAGTAAAAGAAGATTTATTATGTGGCATATACGCCATGGGAAGTCAGTACTTCAGCCCATCTTAGCCATTTTCAGGGTGCAGACTTGAACTGCAACTTCAAAACTAAGGTAAAGGGGAGAGATATATGCATAAAGATGAAATAGTCCCAGTTACAGCTGTGACATGGTTGGTGGTTGGTCACTATCTCAGTCTTTCATTTCAAGGTTCTCAGAATGTTGTTAGGATCTGCTATCTTTGCTATCCCTGGAGGGAAGAGATCAAGTTCTTGTTGCCGGGCCAGTGGCCTGCCCTGAGCTTTCAGCTATTCGCTACCTTTGAGCTCCTTCTGTCTTTTGTCCCTGAGTGATAAAAAGAAGGTGTTGTCTGTCTGAGAGGGCCATTTGCCTTTTGTCACATGATGCTTATTCATAAGTCTTGTCCTTTCTGCAGTTCTAAGATGACTGTAGGGGTTGAGGAAAGGAGAGACCGGGAGCAAAAGATCCTGGTTAAACAGATTAAAAAATGGAGGCTGTGGTGTGTAGCTTTAACCTTGCCTTTAATTAATTCATAGGCCCAAGTCAATAGTCGGTGCTTCTCAGCAAAAGCAGCTTTTGAACACTTCTTACAACCTTTGTTCAAAGCCATACTCTTCCTTCCACAAATTGCCTGAAGCATACACTGATGAAAGCTATTGTTCCCAGGGTGAAAAGCCAGTTGCTTCAAACCTAGGTCAGAAGGGAGAGTTAAGCTTCCTCTATTAGGTAGACAGGAATAAAATTGGCAAATATCACATATGGCAGACAACACATGATCCATCGCAATGCTTCTTCCCATAATGCCCTGGGTTTCCACCCAACCAAATAAAAAAACGAAAAGCAGCGGAGGCAGTACATACACAGTCAGCACAAAGCCCAGAAGAAGAGGCTTGAGAACCAGTCCCCTTACACCTTCTCAGAGGACTCAACATGGCTTCCCGCTTAGGGGCCCCCCCTTTATGCAGAGTCTCTACTTTTGCTTTCAAATAAACATTCTCTGCTTATAACACGTTCTGACTTAATTTTCTAATTGGCAGAAGAAACAGACCGTTACCGCTAGATGGCATCAAAAGGCTCCACCAGTGAAGACCTGAGCTCCTCTCCTGGCCCAGGAGGTGACAAACGATGGCTACCCTGCCCTGCCTAATGTCACTCAAATGAAATCTGTGCTAAACAACCAAAATATGCCGGCACTAACCATCTTTAGATCTTGTTACATCTCCATCACTTCCTCCCTCCAAACCAGCAGGGATCTGGCCCTTGAGAATGGCCTCCTTCCATGAACAGAGATCCCAGTAAAATGTTGCAAGGTAGTTGCTGTAGCTTATTGGCAGGTGCTGGAGCATGCTCAGTCCTATACACAGTAAAGGCCCATATGAAGCCTCAGTGTCACCACCAAAGATCATTTCTAAGTGTTCTAGTCCTAAACCTCTTCAATAGCATGCCCTGAATGTTGATGTGAAATGCAGATCTGTCTTGCTCCAAGGGCAGTTAGATTTCCTAAGACCCCAAATAGGCAGGGCTGTCCTTACTGTGTGTCAAATTGTAAGGGTAATCATTATTCCAGGACGAAAAGGCACAGATTGTCCGGGTCCTGGGGAGCCTTGAAATGCTCATGGTGGTACCTGCTAGGACACTCTGAAATGAGTCACACATTTATCCTTGAGGTAAAATAAAGAACAATTGTACAAAGATGAGTTCATACAAAGACAAAGATGAGTCACCTCAGCTCATGGAAAAGTCAGTTTGTTCATTTCTGCAACATCTTCATTAGAACTCAGTGGCCAGTTTGGTCTAATTGGGGGGGGAAAACATTTGAAAGCACAGTGTCATCAGTTACTTAACAATTCCCATTTCATGCTTTGTCTTGTCTACTCTTCTGCACTTCACCCCTATACCTGCAATGCTGTCTGATATATACCTCCATCCATCCATCCATCATCTGTATCAGAAGGAAGAATCACTCCTGTGAGGAGCCCCCAACTAATGCCAAAAGAGCAGTGGGTGGGTAAAGGCCTCAGTTCTCTCCCCTCATGGATATAACTCTGAAGGGTTCTCTATGCTGCCTCCTAGTGTCTAAGAACTTTACAGGCGTTCTTTTCTATCTGGCTTCCTTCTCCTCTACCAGTCCCCTGAGTTCCCTTCCCCCCCAAACTGGACTCAAATCCTTGTCTTAGGCTGTGCTTTGGAGAGAATCCAAACTGAGGTACCACATTATTTTGCTTTTTTACAGATAGCTTCGGTTTTTAAAAAATCCACCCCAGTACCATATGTTCTGGTCTAGAAAACCCTATCTTCTCCATATATGAATCCTATGAGATGGGCCAAAGGATGATCTTTGTGTGAAACCAATAAAAGCTCTCACCTCACTTTCCATCTCCATCTGTGGATGCTAGAAGTGAAAATATGATGAAGAAAGGGATTGCTTTCCATTCTTAGTCAGAATTAAGAGATTTTTCTCTCCATGCAAGTAAAAGCTCTTTGGACAACTAAAGTATACTATTTAAAAACTGCTTTTGCCTCATAGGAAAAAGAGAAGCTTTCTGTATATTTTACTTTCTAAGGTTGGGCATGCTGCATCCCCTCGGACAGTGGTCTATTTTCTGGTGGAAAGGCCAGGCATGCCCTAGCCATGGTAGTGAGTCTGGGTTAGCAAGCCCTGTGGGCGGGCTCTGCTCTCCCAGCTCCTGTCAGCTGCCACTGCTCTGACGGCCGGGGCCTCCAGCGCTAGGAGCACACACAGGGCGTCCCTCAGGGCAAATCCAGCAGCCTGGTTCCCGACTGCCTAGAAGAAAGCACACATAGGGGACTCGCTATGGAAAAAAGATCAACAGCCAGCTTTGGACTTTGTTTAGTGTCATAGAACTTGTCTCCTCAGAGACTTGATTTTAGCCAGACTTCCCCTCAGGCAGATTTGAAATAAGGACATTTTTGAGCTGTTGAATCATCATCCAGCAAGAAAAAAATATGGCTGCTGATCAGCTATTTCTGAATTTTATGCAAAGGATGGGAAGGGAACAAGTATTCTTTTAAAGAGTTTTATGTAGCACAGAGAAGTCACAAAACTTTATGAACATCACCTGCATATATTTCACAAATTCCTTTGCCCTGTCAGAATTTCACAAAGTAGAGAAACCCCATATGTGTGTATAAAATATATATGTGTGTGCATATAATATGATTATATACATATATATACATACATACATACATACATACATGCACGCCCTAACTCCTCAGCTGGTTAAACAGTTTCAACTCCTACCAATAAGGAGCAATAATTGATCTCATAAAAGACCAATTCTTCTACAGTAACTATGGACTTGGAATCCATAAATTAACCGGAATGTCGGAAGTGGCTTCTGCCTTCCTCCCAGTTGACCCACAGATTATCTTCCAGAGCTACTTTTGGACAGTTAAGTTTTCCAAGACTCAAAGAAAGCAGGCCCTGGCCTTGCCTATGTGCTGAAGTGTGCGGTGCGTCCTTATTCCAGGATGAGAAGGGTTATCTGACAGGGCTGCTCCTGGAAGTGACAAAGGAGGTAAATTTTGGCTCACATTTTCTGTTTTTGTGACCCTGCAATGCTGGCCAGCAGCTAAAGGTGGGGTGGAGAACGTTTTCTCAGTGCAGAACAAACCAGGGGGACTGGCATTTGCTGCTCATCATTTCTTTATATCGGGAGGCCTTGAGGTCTTCTTTCTTCTCACTCTTCATCAAATATGTAACAGGTTATTGTGAATTGGAGAACACCAGAACTTACTCCTCCTGTCTACTGGGAAGCAGACCATTTTAGCAACAGTGACATGTGAACCCAGTCCTCAGGAGGCGAAAAACAGCTAATAGACAAAGGGCCCTGGGCTTTTCTTAAAATACAATTCCCACCTGACACAAGATGAAACATGCTTACATGCTGACACGAAGAAGAAATGTCATGATTAATTATGATGAGCCATAATCACTAAAAATATACTAGAACATTAGAAGTAGCCAAATACCTAGCACAATAATTCTATCTCCTATTGCTTTGGCATCATCAGTGCCAAGCAGCGAGGAAAAGCCTGAAATTAATTTCTGAAACAAGTACAAAAAAAGTAAGGCAAAATAGGAATAATGTTCTCAATTATAACAAAGTAAGACTATGAGTCCTTTCACAGAGCATCTTCAAGCAAGGGAAAATTCAATTCAGCATGCCAAATATCTACCCCCAAACTCATCAGGATCTAGATTCTGTCTGCACTCCCTCCATACCTGTTTCCTTAACTGTGAACTGGGGGTAATTGGAGCACCCCTTCATGAGGGTGTCTTGAAGATCAAAGAGGGAATAAATGTGAATGCTTAGTGTTTAGTGCTGGCTACCAAAGGCCTCCGTCTTGTCCTCACCACCCCCTCAGTGCACTGGTGGATGGGTGAGGGCTGTCGGTGTAGCCAATGTGCAGATAACTGCAACACAAGCCCTAGGGGGAGAGATCCAGGGTTAACTGCCACAACCCACTCCAACATGGAACCTGGGTTCAGTAAGACCAGAGTTGGGGGGTGGTCTTCACTCTGAGCACAGAGCTGTAATAATAGCTCAAGGTCCACAGTGTTTAGGAGGGGAACAGGGCAATGCGTGTTAAACTTGGGAGAAGGGTTGCTTAAAAGAATTAAATCCATGTTCTGTAAAGAGAGACACATGTTCTTGATCCCACCGAGGAATAACAGCTCTGGCTGCCCCCCTTCCCCAGACCCCTGAATGACACGGAGTAAAGCCCTTCTAGGGGCCATGGTCTCTTGGCAGTCTCTCCTGTGGTCCTGGGCGCTGGACACGTGTCTCTCGTTTCGTGGCACTCAAGATTGACCACAGAAAGTTTCCAGCCCTCACCTTGAGACGCAGAAACAGCTGCCACTCCTCTCCCCTGAGCTGCCAGTGCTCACTTCCCAGGGCTCCACAGCCCCCATCTCCCCCATCAGCCATTCTTGTGGCTGCATTCCCTATAAGCTCCTGCAGGGAACCTGCTTCCAGCTAGGAATTCCCCAAGTTGTGTCTTGCCACAAGAGTTCCTGCCCTGAAAATGTTTCCCAAGCAACGACAGATCAGAGTGGTTTGGTGTCCTGTGGGCTCTGAGGCCAAGGGGGAGAGGGACCACCGGGGGAGGGGGAGGGGAGGGCAGGCTGCCTAAGGGACAGGAATGAGACCCTTGATGAGCCCTCTTGGAAGACGATGTGAAGATGGAGGAGAAGGGACACGAAAGGGGAGGAAGCAGGCTCTGAATGCTCCGTGGGAGCAGCACCATTTTCCAACGGAGTCTCTGCACAGTGTGTCATAGGTGCTTAGTAGGTGCTCATTGAACAAGTTCGTGAATGGGCTGGAAGGGAGCAGAAAGACGGTGCTGTAGGGAACAGTGGGAAGCAGATTTCCCAGCCCTAACTGGAAATCCAGGTTGGAGAAAATTTTCGAAGTCTCTGAGTGTCTTCACGATGATGCGCTGATTAGCAACAAGCATTTACCATGTCTATTTTTAATTTAATTTACTTTTTGTAGTTCTGGGACTTGAACTCAGAGCCTGGGCATTGTCCCTGAGTTCTATGACTCAAGGCTAGCCTTCTACCACTTAGCGCCATTGTGCCACTTACAGTTTTCTGTTGCTTAATCGGAGTTAATAATCTCATGGACTTTCCTGCCTGGGCTGGCTTTGAACTGAGATCCTCACATCTCAACATCCTGAGTAGCTAGGATTACAAGCGTGAGCCACCAGTGCCCAGCTAATTGAATTTAATTTTTTGTGTTGATACTAAGGCTTGAGCTCAGGGCTTCCTGTTATCACTTGGCTTTCTCATTCAAGGCTGGTGCTCTACCACTTGAGCCACAGCTCCATGGTTTTGTGCTAATTGGAAATAAGAGTCTCATGGATGTTTCTGCCTGGGATGGCTTCAAACTGTGATCCATAGACTTCAGCCTCCTAGACAGCTAGGATTATAGGCGTGAGCCTCCGACGCCCTACTTGCATTTCTCATGTTTAACATCAAGGCTTTGTTTTCCAATTTAATCTGAATTTCCCCTCTCTACATTGAGATTGGTCCTTTCTTTCCCTCCCTTCTTTCTGTCCCCTTTTCACTCTGTTACTTCTGTCCATTCTGGAAATGCCAGTTGTCTATTACTTGGAGTATAAACCACTCAAGATGTTTGACTAATTAAAAATTACAAACAGAATCCACACAGTAATGTATTCATTGCCATCCTTTCCTGACAAATGTGATTCAGGGTCCCAATGAGGCAAAGGTAAGTCCCTTGTCCTTCAACCATCTGTTGTGAAAGTCAGCCAAACAGAGCATAGTTCTAAGACAGACATCTTCAAGGTTAGAAAGTCACTACTGTGGGAACAAATCTGCGTGCCATAAATATGATCACATTTACAAACAGACTAGGAACTGTCAGTGTGTTTCCCCTGCACTTTCAAAGCTGTTCTCTTTATTGATTAAAGTATCCAACATGTACCTTAGTTTTCTACAAAAATGACTTAATTTTGTTTCTGTTGTTCTTGTGTGGGGTGGGGTGGGCTAGTACTAGGACTTGAAAACACAGTCTACTCTCCCTTACCTTTCTCACTCAATCCTAGTGCTTTACCACTTGAACCATAGTTCCACTTCTGGCTGTGTGTGTGTGTGTGTGTGTGTGTGTGTGTGTGTGTGTGTGTGTGTGAGAGAGAGAGAGAGAGAATATGTGTATGTGTGTGATTAATTGGAAAGTCTTACAGACTTCCCTCTCCTGGTTGGTTTTGAGCTATAGTCCTCAGAACTCAGCCTCTTAAGTAGCTAAGATTACAGATGTGAGCCCCCTAGCGCCCAGCAGGAATGAGTCTCAATGGATGGCATGGTTAAATACAGAACCTTTGGAAACCATTTCATTTGTAAATCAGATTACTACCATGGGGCGAAAACATTTACCAGTCACAGAGAGGAACTGAGAAAAGACAGAACCTAATATTCAGTGAGAAATGAAGTCTCCTCATAGGATAATATTAGACACCATTTTAACCTGCTTTAGAAAAACAGAGCTCATTTTTGTAAGGACTTGGTGTTCTGAAAAGAAATATGACATGAATAATTAATCACGGAAGGTGAATCTCCCACATTTGCTTTTTACCATGGCAGTTCATTAGCATACTTTTTTAAGACACTCCCTAGAAGCAAAACTAAGGGGCTCCATTTCCTGGGTGCTGCAGGCAGATAGGGCAGCAGGTTGTCCTTCCTTCCTAGGACCTGCTAGCTCAACATCTGACTCAGCCCTGCCACCCCCACAGACACAGACAGTCTGCGCTTCAATGGGCAGCCCAGGCTTCCCGCTGCCCTCTGGCTGGAAGGCCAGTCTCCAGATCCACCACCTCTCATGAGAGCTCAGATCCCTGCATGCTTTCACCTCCTGCTCTTCTCTTCCCTCCTGCCTCCTCTCACTTCCTATCTCCTTCCTTTCTCAATCCCTCCTCTTCCTTCTCCCTTTCTTCCTCCCTTACCTTTCCCTCCCACCCTCCCTCCTTCCCTCCCTGCTTTCCTTTCCTCTTTCCATCTCTCTCCCTTACTCTCTTCCTTCCTCCCCTTCTCCTTTCATCTTTCCTCCCTTCCTCCCTCATCTCTTTCCTTCTCCCTCCTTCTCTCCCTCCCTTCGCTCCTCTCCCCTTCTTCTCCTTTTCTCCCCCCCCCCCCCCGTAAATATCTAGGTAATTTTACTACCTACAGAACTTAGTAAGTCAGAAGAGACAAATCTCAACCACTTTCACAAACAGCCTGTTCAAGTTGAAGGTACGTTTTCCTAGATCCTTATCAGGAGATTGCAGGATTTGTTTATATAATCATCACAGTAACCTCTTGTTAGTCACATGAGTTGCAAATCCTTTCTTTTAAAGTATTTTTATTATCTTTAAGTAGTTGTGCAAAGTTGCTGCCATTTAATAAAGCAGTTTGTGAATACAATGGGTCTTGATCAATGTCATTCCTTCCAATGTTCTCACTGATCCCTTTCAACCCATCCCCTTCCCTCACTTTTCTTAATTTTGTAGGATATACACTGAATTTTCCACTGCATTCTCTTCTCCCATTAACTTCTAGTAATTTTAGTGTGTACATTTACTTCCTTTATTCCCTCTCCCCGTGTGTGTGTGTGTGTGTGTGTGTGTGTGTGTGTGTGTGTGTATGTGTGTTGGTACTGGGACTTGAATTGAGGGTTGTCATTCTTCCACCTGAGCCACACTTTTTGCTGGTTAATTGGAAACAATAGTCCCACAAATCTGTCTTCAGGGCTGGCTTTGAAGAGTAATCCTCAGAGCTCAGCTTCCTGTGGAGCTAGGATTGCAGGGGTGCCATGCTGGTGCTCCTCTTAGTCACTTCCTTTGGGTATGAGGAACAGTTCTTCATTTTAATGGAGACAAATGTATCAAGGCTTGCCTTTTGAATCCATGATATTTCATCTGTTTTTAAAAGCCGTATCCTTCCCCTGAGGGTGGTTTTTTTGTTTTTGTTTTTGTTTTTGCTGCCTACAAATTTATGGTTCTGCTTTCCATATGTAAGTTTTAATCTACTCTGACTCTTTTGTGTTTGATGAAAAATAAAATTCAATTTGCAATTTTTCCATATGGATAATCACTTGACAATGCTTTATTTATTGAAACGGCTATTTGTTTCCTACTGGTTTATAAAACCAGCTTTGCCCTAACTCCACTGCTCACACCCACGAGGGTGTGCTCCTCTGGGCTTGAGATCTGATTCTGTTTGACAGTTTACTGTGCAAACACTATTCTGCCTTAATTGTTACACATATAAGTCCAGATTCTTAGTGCAGCAAATCCTCTACATTATTTTTTCTCTCTTAGGAATATTTTCTATTTTTTTGTTCTCCTATTTACAATAATCTTGACAAGTTCCTTGTAAAAGAACCCAAAAGGAAAGACAAAATAATATTGTAGCCAGGCTTTGGTGGGTCAGACCTATAATTCTAGCTACTCATAAGACAAATCTAAAGATCGTGGTTTAAAGCCAGCATAGGAAGGAAATTTCATGAGATTTTTTACTCTAATTAACCATCAAAAAGCTGGAAGCAAAAATGTGACTCAAGTGGTAGAGAGTGAGCTTTGAGCAAAAAAGCCAAGAGACACTGTCCGATCCCTGAGTTCAAGTCCCAGGACTGACAAACTCACAAAGATAGGTGTTCTGATTTGGGTTGGATTTCATTGAAACTATAGATCATATAGAGATCCTATGAGAACTGATTTGCATGAGTTATTAAATACCAACTAATGGGCATTATATACAGTTCCATTCATTTTAGCATCTCTTAATAATGGCTTATACTTTCATAAAGGGTTTTTACATTTCTTGCAAGATTTATTTCTATGTAGTTAATACCATAATGAGTTTGAGTGCATTTCATTTTGTTCTCTATATTAATTTTACTATATTATACATGTATGCTCACATATACAATTGGTATTTGGTAGGCAGCATGGTTGAGACAGGATCTTGCTATGTATCTCAGGTTGGAGCTAAACTCACAATCTTTCTGCCTCATCCTCTTGAGAGCTCATCTAGAAATACAGCTGTGTACTGCCATGCCCAGCTTAGAGTTAGATTCATATTGATTTTGTGCCAATAATCATGTCAAGATCTCTAAGTAGTTGTAAAAATGCATCTGTAAGTCTTCGAGTCCTCTATTGTAGGTAGCAATATGTTTTCAGATGAGAATTATTTTTACTCTTTTAGAATCCTTATAATTGCTTCAGTTTTTTTATCAGTTAGGATCTCTAATAAATGCTAAATAAATGGTGATTATAAGCAATCTTGCTTGTGGTTTTAAACAAAACACATCCATGGTGATGTTTTTCATATCTCACAAGTAAAGAATGAAATTACTCAGGCTGTGGGAGGAAGTGAAATGGAGCACAGACCATCGATCCTCACAGTAATACCAAGAATACAGTCATACTCAAGGAAGTGGGTGAAAAAGAAGCATGTTCATAACTTTGGAGGGTGCCAGTAGTACAAGTACAGTACTGGTGAGAGTTGTTTAGCACATGGGATGTGTCAGAAGTCCTAAAACCACGTTGTGTGCATACTACAATAGAGATGTAAGTAAATGCAATGCATATTACAAGAGCAATTTTCTCGCTGTAAGGAAAAGAGGTTATGAATCAAGACAGGAGGATGGGCTGGACTGAACACTGGTGCACTGGATTGGGGTCAAAGTATTTGTATGAATTCATGCTTTTCAATACACACACAGGTCAATTTAGAAACACAGATGCTCCCTCTATATATACACTCCTTTCTCTTTCTTATCAAATAAAATACACTTGTTATTCCTCTGCATCTATTAATTATATCTGAAACCTTTCTGACCTACTTATGTTCCTTTGTGGTGACCTTCCTGTGTCCTTGCTTTGTGTGTATATCCTCACGGCGGTGACTCTACTTGGGAGCTCATGGACATGCTCTGAAGGCTGGCTTGAAGTGGTCTCCTGTGGCGTTTATATCTCCATGTGTGGATGCCTGGATCCTTCTCAGTCCTGAGTCACTTGAATTCAGGTAGCTGGACTTAGGTTCTGGGTTTGAGGTTTGTTGAACCTGCCCAATGGTGTGAATTCGGAGTAAAAACACATGGAGGTTGGTGTGGAGTTACAGAATGTGGGGGCATACTATGATCTGAGGCAGGCAAGTTTCCTTACTGGGAGGGACTCAGGCATCTGCCAGTCAGGTAACTGGCAGATTTGGTCTGGGAGTGCATCCTCCCATGCCCCTTCCAAGCTCAGGATGAGTTTTGGGCTTTACTTGCCTATTTTAGTCCCTGTGTGCACAAGAGTGCACAAACACACACACATTTGCACACACATACACACATGCATGCACAAAGAGATGTACAGACAGAGAAATGCACACATAGATACACACAGAGACACACACATACACACAGACATATAGACACATGGACATATGCAAATATACACACACAAAGATACACACATACTCATATATGTAAACTTAGAGACACACAGAGACACACATAGATACTTATATGCATACACAGACACAGATACACACCCACACATACATAAACACATGGACACACCCCAATATACTCAAACAGATACACACACACACACACACACACACACACACAGAGCCAAATCTGCTCAGCTCATCTCTCTGGGTTCCCATTTTCACTTGGTCTTTGGCTCAACATTCTTTCATAGTTGGTAGATTATAAACACATTTCAAAACACCTATTTTTTAATATAATACAGATATTAGTTGTTCTTGGCATAAAGACATAGGGGCTCCTCTAGTAACAGTCATCAAACCAAGTGATCCCCACAGTGACCTGTGAGGTGGCATAGTTGCTTTTTGAAACCAATTTAAGAGTATTCCTATTAAAGGTTCCATTCTAATAGAGTTGCACTGTAACATATGGCTAGATCATGTGATTGTCAAACACATTGAAGCCAAAAGCTTTCTCTGTTCAGAATTATCTTCTAAATAGACTCACATCTGCCTAGGGAGAGCAGCTTACAAATGAACTAAAACCCTGGTGGAGTTTCACCTTTGTGATTCTGGATTGCATTTTCTCCTGCCAACAAGAATGCTTTAGCCTTATGGAAAAGGAATTGTTTCCCTGGGTGAGTAACAAGGTACAAACACCACCACAGAAGGTCACTAAGGCCCTGCCACCATTGTCGTTCACAACGGTGCTTAGAAAATGATGGGGTTAAGCAGGGCCCATGTCCACTTGTTTATTTCCTGGAAAAGGGGAAGATTAAGCCTGTAATTGTCCCTGTTACCCAGATGGTCTGTCTAATTCAAGCTTGATAGGAGATACACCACAAATATTTCTCTTTCATTAGATTCGGGTCATCAGCTAGGTCTCCATTAAAAACTAACTTGTCCCTTTAAAAATCACCTTGCAGAACAAAAGACCTAGAACAAACAAACATATCTTTGAGAATTATATAAAATGGTAGAAGTAACATTCCCTTTATCTTACCACTATGGAGACCCTTGTAGCAGACATGGCCCCTTTCCTTAGGCCCTTTCCTCTTAGGGCTGCCCTCCACAGAACTAGCTCTGTTTACTATTCCTCTGAGATTTGACCAAAATTTTCAACTTCACAGACAGATTTCTTTGGAAACCCTGAGGTTTTAAGTATTGTTACAAAGAGCTTCCTGGGGACAAATGTGTTCTTGACCTAGCAGGACTGGATGGGGCAGGAGCTCTCCTTTCTCTGGGTTAATTCCTATGGAGGAAAGCTTGCTCTGCTCTAATCATTAGGGTGAGCATATCCTTTACCACACAGCAGCCATTTGGACATGGGCATGCAAAAAATGAATATGGCAAGCACAAATAGATACAGTGGCCTATGACTGTAACCCTAGCTACTCAGGAGGCTGACATCTAAAGATCATGGTTCAAAACCAGTCCATGCAGGAAAGTCCATGAGACTCTTATCTCAAATGAACTACCAAAATGCGGGAAATGTAACGGTGGCTCAAGTGCTAGAATGCTAGCCTTGAGTAAAAAGAAGCGCAGAGGCGGTATCTAGGCCCTGACTTCAAGCCCCACAACCAGTATGAACACAAAAAATTACATATTTTTCTTCATTTCTCTTGGATTTTATTTCATGTTATTATTAGAGTCATTCTAACAGGTATTTACTTTCTTAGGAGGAAAATAATTCATCCATACAATCTGTTGGGGGGGGGTGGGCGGGGAAAGCAGTGCACGGATGAGTGCACCAAATAACATGAAGCTATGAAGACACTGAATACATCTGGGTATGGTGGCTTCTGCTTGTAATACCAGATACTGGGAGGAAGAAGTCAGAATATCTCCATGATCTCAGCTATGTCAGAGCCCATAAGTAAGATGATCATGGTCCAAGCTGGTCAAGGCCAAAAGTATGAGACACTATATTAAAAATGCTGTGGTCATAGCTCATATAGTAGAACACTCACTTAAACATAAGGATATAAGACCTCGAGTTCAAATCCCAGCAATACCACCAAAAAAAGTGACTGAACACAAAGAGCAAAGGCCTTCCAGGGTATGATGAGAGTAGGGAGCCAGTTTCCTTTGTATGGACAAGAAATAGTAGCACTTACAAGACAGGAGCCCTGCAGAGGGTGACCCAGACCCACCTCGTTGACAAGCCAAGTCAGGCACACTATGATAAAGCATAGCAGAAATGCAATCTTCTTCAAATCATTGTAGGTGTTACATACTAACAAAAAGTTAGTATGTAAAATCTGGTAGCTCCCTGGGCTGCTTTTGAGCCATAAAGACATGGTGCTAGGCTATCAATGGGGCAAATACACTACATCTAAATTGGTTAGCAAGGAGCCTCATCCTGTTTCACTGATGTAACTGAGAACCTGAGTTGTTTTTTTATTTTTAGATGATCATCTAAAATTGAGCATTAAGCTGTTGCCATATGGTTTAATTATTTTAAAAGACAATTCTACCTTGTGAGGTAGAATTAGCACTCATATTTATGATATCCTTATAGATTAAATAAGAGTAAACCTATGGTATGCGTAGAGGAGATGTTATTACCTCTCTTTATAGATGTGGAAAGGCGGCACAGAGCAAAGGGTTTCTGTGTGCCTCGTCCAAGGTTAGATGGCCATTTAGGACATAAGCAAGTTCGGATTCATGATTTCTGGATGCTGTCTTTCTTCCTTCTATGGCCTTCATTCTCTCTGTCTTCATGCAATTAGATCACTAAGATCTTCATTGTGCAAGTAGTATTAATTTATTGACATGCAAGGAACCAGTGTGTTGTTGTTGTTGTTATTATTATTATTATTGCCAGTCCTGGGGCTTGGACTCAGGGCCCAAGCACTGTCCCTGAGCTTCTTTTTGCTCAAGGCTAGCCCTATACCTACCATTTGAGCCACAGCGCCACTTCTGGCTTTTTCTATATATGAGGAATCGAACCCAGGGCTTCATGTATGCTAGGCAAGCACTCTACCACTAGGCCACATTCCCAGTTCTAATGTAAGTTATTTTGGTGTAAATTCAATTAAGACTCATGTCTCTAGCAGTGATACTCACAGTCACTATGTGGGAAAGAACTATACAACTTGCAGGGGTGGGAACTCAGGAGGGGAAAACTAGGAGAGAATGAGGGACTTATGTAACTGTAACCCCTCTAGACATCACCTTTACAATAACATTTAAAAAAAGAGATTATGAAAAAGACTAATGGCTTTATGGAGGGGATACTACAACTGATGTTCATTTTACTGACAGGGGACTGAGACTTAAAGGGAAAATGTCTTAAAATGTCCTGATGATTAAGGTTGAGACTGGGACCTGAATTCAGACAAATTGGCTCCAGAATATCAGCCCTTTTCTTGAGCCCTCTGAGAAGATGGAGGAGAATATTCCATGTTTGACAAACTCTGGAGTTCGTCCTGTGGGAAGATGGAAGTGTTATAATCTCCGGGGTTCAGAGGGTTCATTCGAGAAGGCTGACACGGTGAAGGGCAGGGTGGTCCCGGGGCTGCATTGCACGGTATGCATGTGTTTGCTTGGGGGAGATGTGGCTGCCCCATCTTCATTCTGCCTCCGCCTCAAAGTGTTCTAGTCATTCTCTCCATGTGTGGGATTCCCAGCATCCTCTTCCAGAATGGGACCTGATCACCAGCCAATCAACAAGAACCAGGATGAGGAGCTGAGGTGGAGAAGCCCCTGAGCAGGCTATGTAGATACATACAGAGCAACCCGAAAGGAGGAGAGTAGGACTCCTTCCTCTCTAGCCGGTAGCTCGAGTTATTTCAGTGAGGCTGAGCATCGTGGGGTAGCAGGAGGCCACCAGATGTTTGGCTTGTAGCCTTCCATTAGACTCCTAATCTTTTAAGCTTCTTGCCAATCCAAGTGGCCTAAGCAACACATTTCTCCTCATTTGCAACGAGGAAGATTTTTTTCTTATGAAGGAGGGAGAAAAAACCCAAAACACACAAAAAAACCTTTTCCATGTCATCCACAGAAAGCTATCCAGTCAAAAAGCCTACTTTCCCACACTGTTTACTGAAGATTGTGTCAAGTGCGCCTTACTGTGATAAGCCAAACTTGGTTGCTCTCAGAACTGAACTCTAGTTCTGCTATGAGAATGATGTGAAGCTAAATCCATGGTCACGAAGCCTCAAGGAAAAGACCATGTGCTGTTGTTACAGGATGAGCCCCTGGCCTCTCAGAAAGCTCTTAGAGGAACTCTGGAATGGGAGCAGTTAGGAGTAGTTGCTTTGTTAGGGAGGTGCCCACAGGCCCCTTTACAGTCCAGTCTTCAATTGGTGCCAACAAGTGGGTTCTGCCACTTGCTGTGAGGGTTCTAGTGAGGCAGGCACATGTTCTATTTAGGGAAAGAGAATCGGTGGAGTTTTGTGTAGCATGGGAACTACCTGAGGGCTGGGACCTGCTTAGCTGGAAAATGGGAGTCAAGAAAGACAGCAAAGGAAGGAGCAAAAACCCTCAATGTGGATTTTCTGGTTCCTTTAGGTGCAGTGACTTGGAAAGGGGAGGAGTGAGACAGGGAGAGAGAGAGAAAGAGAGAGAGAGAGGAGAAGAGAAGAAGAGGATAGGAGAGATGAGAGAGAGAGGAGGGGAAGAGAGGAGAGATGAGAGAGATGAGAGAGAGAGAGAGAGAGAGAGAGAGAGAGAGAGAGAGAGATCTTTTAATAAAGAATCCTAGCCACCTCCCAAGTTGTAGACACATAAGGAAGCTGCCAGCTCTGAGGTCAGGATTAGATATGAAATCAGGGAGCCTAGAGCCATACACGAGTCCAGGGGCTGTTGCTAAGGCCTAGGAGCTGTCACTAAGGATTATTTCTTTTGAGGTTGAAAAGGAGGAATCTTAACACTGAAGGATAAGTGAGATGGATACCAGCTTCTGCCTTAGACCAGAAATTCTCAAATGGCCATGTGTGTACATGCTTCTCACAGAGGGGAGATCAGAAGTTTCAGATCACGTAGCTCACAGAGTGCCTTAAACTCCTTTAGTAATCTCCCACTGCTTAAAAAAAAAACAAGCCAAACACTTACTCACAGCCCATAGAACTTGTGGGACTTTCCTGCCTTACTTGGCTCTCCTTTGGCTCACCTTCCAGGTGGTTTCTGACTCCTCCTGCAAGGAGACTCCCTAAAGACATAGCTTCTTTCTATGCATTACAACCTGCCACTGCTTGCTTCATTTATTCATTCGTTTAATACCACATTTTGCTTGTTTTCTGTTCCCACTAGAATGTTTATCGATTCCAATGGTGATTTATTCAAGCAATGTCCATGGGGGAATTAGCATTGAACAAAATAGACAAAGCTTCACACCCTCAAGATCTCACTCAAGAAAGAGAGAGGTTCAAAGGGCATAGAGAGTGAAGAGGCTGCTCAACACCAGCACAGGCTTATTCTGGAGAAAAATCTGCAGAGGGGAGTTTCCAGCTCAAACTAGAGACTCGGTTGCAGGCAGGGATGTGTGGGAATGCTTGTGTGATCCAGTGTGGGTTGATAAGAAAGCAACTAATGGTGAGAAACAGACATCACGTGAAATAGGTCACAGCTAGAGAAAGGGAGGGAGTGTGGTGGGAACATTAGTCCAAGGTTCTGGTCTGGCACAGGCCATATGGGTTACAGCTGCACAAGAGGAGAAGGTAAAATGGGAATGTCATAAATCAAGGCACTGGTCAGCAGTTTCTGGATAGGGACACTGGCTCTCTGGAAACAAGAAGCCAACCCCCTCGAGTGTTAGATGATGACCTTTGCCGTGGAATAAGTAAGAGCAGCTGAGGACAGGCTACAGTTTGACCTGAATTTGTGTTGTGTATCATTGTGGTCCAGGATCCCTGCCTAATATCAAGACAAGGCACGGTACAACCAGTCAACAGTGATGATGGAGAGGCTGAGGGTGGTGGTTTCTGTTCATATGGAAATGGGAGGATCACAGTTCTAGGCCAATCTGGGCAAAAATGTTAGTGAGATCCTAGTTAAACAAATAAGCTCTGCATAGGAATTCCTACCTTGAAAGGCAGATGCAGAATTACTATGAGACTTTATCAGAAAAACACACTAAAGAGAAAAGGAATAGAAATGTGTCTTAAACTAGGAAGTGAGAAACCCTAGGTTCAGACCACACCACTGCAAAAAATTTTTTAAATTAAAACATAATGAAGAGAGGAAGAAAAAAGGAGAAGAAGCAAATATTCAACCTGAGAGTCTTGTAAATTGATTAATTGATTTGTATGCCAGGTTTCTGTGCTATAGGGCAATATTTCCTTCATTTTGAGAGAGAATCAATTACCTGACACAGTAGACAATATAGTAAATGAATATATCAAGTCTAAACTACATCCTGATTTAAGACAAGTTCAAGTAGTAGAAAATGCTAGTAGTGGAACTGAGGTACTATTTTAGTTATCTTTGGCTGATTATGGAGGAAGAAGTCATGGTGTCACTTGGCTTTGGGTCAAAGCACTTGCCTGGTAATTCAGTCCACAGGTAACCACTGTTGCCTGCCAGAAGTTAGCAGGCATTACAGGGGCCTGAGAAGGGAGAAGGGCCTTGCTACTCTGCAGGAAATCCAGACTGCTAAGCATTGAGGTGTAAGCCTCCCAGGTGATGCAAAATAGCTTGATGATGCCTTGCAGGAGCCTCAGAATGACAACACACAGCAGTGTTCACGGAGCTGTGGATTTTGAATAATAATTTGTGAAGAAGAACTTGTACAGGAGTGATGTGCTTTCCTGAGAAATTCCAGAGTATTTTGAATTTAAAATGTCCCACTTGCATTTGAAATCCCTGTGATAATCTCCGAAAGTAAGGCACTGACTCTGATTCTTCCAACCTGCCAAATGCCACCCTCACAGGAAGCAGTTGGTCTGTCTGCGCCCACACAGTGTAGCTTGTTGCCACAAAGGTATCCTTACCTGACAGTGGGAAGTGCCCAGTGACTGCTCAAGGTTAAAACTTGGAAGTGAATGGACCTAGAGAATATTATGTTACGTTGAAATAATTTAGGCTCAGAGAGAGAGAGAGAGAGAGAGAGAGAGAGAGAGAGAGACAGAGAGAGAGAGAGAGAGAAATGGTATGTGTTTTCTCTCATATGGGGAAGTAGATCTAAGATAGAAACATACATGAGCAGGTATAGAGGATTATACGTATATTTATACACATAAACACATTGACTGAAGGATGTATGAGGGAGTCCAGTGGTAAAACTCCTCTGAACAGCTAAAGAAGCATTAAAAAAATCAATACCAGAAAGCTGAAACCTGCTTTGTTGGGTTGCAGAGAGCAAAAGGAGCAGGAAGGTCAGAAGAATGATAGCGGGAAGAAGGTCAAATGCAGTCATTATGGAACCAGGTCACTTGAGAGGATAGATAGGTTTGGGAAACATGGAAGAGAACAACAGAAGAGGTGATATTGACCAAGATTCATTGTACTCATAATCTGACTTGTTGAAATGAAATTCCTTTGTATAACTACTTAAAAAAAACCCACTTGGAACTGCTATCAAGGGTTTAGAGAATGTTCCTATATGACAGCACATCCTACAATTTGCTTGTATTGAATGCTGCTTTGCTATTGGCCTAGGAACCATTTTATTGTAATGGAATTCAACTTGTACTTCCTTTGGTCTTCTTAATTATTTATGCTATATGCAGAAAGCTATTAATTATTCAATTAATCTCCCTCAGTGGGAAAATGTTGATTGGATTCTTATTGTGTATTTTAGCTACCAAATTAGGCATAATTAGCTAAATAAATGATAACACTCTGTTTTTCAAGAACAATTCATGCATAGTCTTACCCACAAGAATATATTTTTAAATATAATATGAACTGCATTAAAATGGCTGATGTCAAAGGGAAGGCATTGACCACAATCAAATGACTTCAGAATAGGCTTTTGTAGACTATTAACAGTGTATAAAAGTTGAAAAGTGGCCTGCCCTTATTCAGTCTCAGAGAAGCTTCCAGATTTCCCCAGCTACCCACTCAATCAATAATGCAATAATAATTCAGGAAGTAGCTACGAATCATCTGTGACATGTCCCAGTGTTTTACTCCTAGAAAAATACTTAGCCAAAATAAGATCATACTTGAACTGGATCTCTCTTGCATACTTCACAATCCTCTATAACCATGTCTCTGAGGCTGGACTGCTTCTCAGAGGTGCATTCCCACACTTGGACCTGTGTCTACCTGTGCAGATCTGTATATCCCTCTTATAGGGGGTCCAGCCTCCTGTTTGTAGGGAGGGCACTCTGAGGCTCAATTCAAGGTGAAGGTCAAGGCTAAGCATCATGGTAGCTAATTGGCTAACACCATTTGAAACTAGCTTTCCCTCTTTCCTTGCTTTATGCCCTGGTTCCACAATCCTGTCCCCTAAAATAAACCACAAAGACACAGCCATTATCACAGGCTCTGCTTTTGGAAGAATCCTGACAGCCCAGCTCTAGTTGGTTTATGTCTTCTAGACCAGAACAAATACATCATTTCCCTTTCAAAGCCAAAATAGATGCAATCCCCATAGAAAATCACTCAACAAATACCCACCCATGGCACAGTGCTCAAAACAGCTTTAAGAAAGAGCAAACAAGAGCCTGGGGGCAGTCCTGGTGCTCTATTCTTCTGGCAAGTATATTTGGGCATCTGCCAACACCAGGCTCTCTGCCAGTATGGGTTGACAGGGACTGGGGAGCTGGGGCTGCCTGGGCAGAGCCTCTCCCACCCTGACAATCTCCACAGAGCCAAAGACTATGGGATGGGTGGGTAATAATTCCTGCCTCCTAACACATAAAGTGAGCAGAGCATTTCACCTGTGCAAAGGGCCTGTCAGGCTGGAGGCTGTGTGCCACGGGGTGCTGCTTAGCCCTTTCAACTTCCTACACCCAGAGGAGCTCTTTGGGGCCACCTCCCATCAACATTTTCACACAATTCAGTACCTCCTGTGGGCCAACCATTCTCCCCAGGAGCCCGTAGATGGTGCTGGGGCAGCACAGGATGGGGGCTCTGCAGGGCCAGGTACTTTCTAGAAGGGAAAAGCTGGAACTCTTAATAGATGTGAATGTATGATCCTTTATGTATTGCCCCTAACTCCTCTGAATATCTGAAATACTATACCAAAAAAAAAATTCTAGGAAATGGAAACATGATTTTTGTTGCTATTGTTGGTGTTGCTTGTTTTGTTTTTCTCCTTTGGTCTTTGCTCAGGGCAGGGGAGAGAGGAAGCACAGGAATGGAGGGCAGGAAGATAAACAAATGCAGCCATTGCATTCATATATACTATTTAAAAAATGGAGTAAGCAGAGACAGGAGGGGCAGTGGGAAAAATTGAAGGAAGGGATGACATTGTCCAAAAACATATGGAAGTGTAACTCCTCTGATCAACTCCTTAATAATAGCAATCAAAACACTAAAAATTCTAGTTTAAAAAATCCCCAGGTGATCTGGCTTGAAATAGTTTCTCATGAGCTTTTATGGGTCCACAGATGGCAGAAAGTAGTTTCAAATTCTTGAATAAGCTAGAAAGACTGAGAACTCATGCTACACATTTACCTTTGCCTTGACAGAGACCAAGTGGGAGCTCTGGCTCTTGGCAGGATCTCTAGAAAGGAACAAAGAATCTGCAGGGATGAATTAGCCTCATAAATCTCTGCCAAAACTCACAGGGAAAAGGCATGCTTGGTCAAAGCCCCTATAGGAGCCATCAAGTTGTTCTGCACCTGAATTCAGGGCTCTAAGTCCTTTCTCTGCCCTTACCTGATGATTCTAACAGGTGATTATCTGCTTTATTTACTAGTGTTTATGAAATGTGTTTGAACATTTTTCAGCATTCTTTATTTTTTTTAATTTTTTTTATTCAAATTTTTATTATCAAACTGATGTACAGAGAGGTTACAGTTTCATACATTAGGCATTGGATACATTTCTTGTACTGTTTGTTACCTTGTCCCTCATACCCCCCTCCCTCCTTCCCTTTCCCTTCCCTGCCCCCCCCCCGGAGGTGTTCAGTTCACTTACACCAAACAGTTTTGCAAGTATTGCTTTTGTAGTTGTTTCTCTTTTTTTACCCTGTGTCTCTCAAATTTGGTATTCCCTTTGAATTTCCTACTTCCAATACCAGTAAACACGGTTTCCAATATACTCAGATAAGATTACAGAGATAGTGTAGGTACAACCACAGGAAGGTGATACAAGAACATCATCAATAATAGAAGCTACAGATACACATAGGACGTTGAAAGTAGTTACAACTGTGATATAACAATTGTTTCCATAACATGGAGTTCATTTCACTTAGCATCATCTTATGTGTTCATAAGGGTATAGCTATTGGGCCTTGTGATGTTCTGCTATGACTTGCCTAAACCTGTACTAATTATTCCCAATAAGGGAGGCCATAGAGTCCATGTTTCTTTGGGTCTGGCTCACTTCACTTAGTATAACTTTTTCCAAGTCCTTCCATTTCCTTACAAATGGAACAATGTCATTCTTTCTGATAGAGGCATAAAATTCCATTGTGTATATGTACCACATTTTCCTGATCCATTCGTCTACTGAGGGGCATCTGGGTTGGTTCCAGATTCTCGCTATGACAAATTGTGCTGTGATGAACATTGTTGTGCTGGTGGCATTACTGTGATTTTGTTTTTGGTCTTTTGGATAGATACCCAAAAGTGGGGCTGCTGGGTCATAGGGGAGTTCTATATTGAGCCTTCTGAGGAATCTCCATACTGCTTGCCAGAGTGGCTGAACCAGTTTACATTCCCACCAACAATGAAGTAGGGTTCCCTTTTGGCCACATCCCCTCCAACAATTGTTACTATTAGTTTTCTTGATATATGACATTCTTGCTGGGATGAGATGGAATCTCAATGTTGTTTTGATTTGCATTTCCTTTATGGCCAGTGATGTAGAGCATTTTTTCATATGTCTATTGGCCATTCTCATTTCCTCATCAGAGAAGTTTCTTTGTAAGTTTTTAGCCCACTTGATGAGGGGGCTATTGGTTCCTTGAGGTTTTGTTTTGGAAGAAGGTAATTTTTTTAGTTCTGCATATATTTTAGATATGAGGCCTTTGTCTGTTGAATGGCCGGTAAAGATCTTCTCCCAGTCTGTGGGCTTTCTGTTTATCTTGCGAGCTATGTCCTTTGCCGTGCAGAAGCTCTGCAGTTTGATGCAGTCCCATTTGTCCAACCTTTCTTTTATTTGTAGCCTTTCTGGGTCTTTGTTAAGGAAGTTCCGTCCTGTGCCAAGGAGCCCAAGTGTTTCTCCTACTCCTTCCTTTAGTGTTTTCAGGGTGCCTGTTTTGATTTCAAGGTCTTTAATCCATTTGGAATTGATTTTGGTGCAGGGTGATATATAAGGATCTAGTTTGAGTTTGTTGCATGTGTTGAGCCAGTTTTGCCAGCACCACTTGTTAAAGAGGCTATCTTTCTTCCAAACTATTGTTTTAGCTCCTTTATCAAAGATTAAGTAGGCATAGTTCTGTGGGTTCAATTCTGGGTCTTCGATTCTGTTCCATTGGTCTTCAGGCCTGTTCCGGTGCCAATACCAAGCTGTTTTTATTACTATAGCTTTATAATACAGCTTGAAGTTGGGTATTGTAATTCCTCCAGCACTGTTCTTTCTGCTTAGGAGTGTTTTTGCTATTCTAGGTCTTTTATTGTTCCATATGAATTTCTCAATTGCTTCCTCTATTTCATTAAAGAATGGTGTTGGGATATTAATGGGTATTGCATTGAATTTGTAGATAGCCTTTGGCAATATTACCATTTTGATTATATTAATCCTCCCAATCCAGGAGCATGGGAGGTTCTTCCATTTTCTTAGTTCTGACTTAATTTCATTTTTCAAGCTTTTAAAGTTCTCATCAAAGAGGTCTTTCACTTCTTTGGTTAAGGTTATTCCTAGGTATTTTATGTTTTTGGGGGCTATTGCAAAAGAAGTTGCTTTCCTGATTTCAGCCTCGGTCTTCGGGTTGTTAGCATAGAGAAAGGCCATTGATTTTTGAAGGTTTATTTTATATCCTGCAACTTTGCCAAAGTTTTGGATCAGCTCTAGTAGCTTGGGGGTAGAGTCTATGGGATTCTTTAGGTATAGGATCATGTCATCTGCGAAGAGAGAAAGTTTAACTTCATCTTTTCCTATTTGGATCCCCTTTATATTTTCTTCTTGCCTAATTGCTCTGGCTAGGAATTCTAGTACTATGTTGAAGAGCAGGGGAGAGAGCGGACATCCCTGCCTTGTACCTGATTTTAAAGGGAATGGCTTTAGTTTTTCACCATTTAGAGTTATGCTTGCTGTTGGTTTGTCATAAACTGCCTTGATTATATTCAGGAATGTTCCCTGGAATCCCAGTTTTTCCAGGGCTTTTAGCATAAATGGGTGCTGGATTTTATCGAACGCTTTTTCTGCATCCAGCGATAAAACCATGTGGTTCTTTACCTTGCTCCGGTTGATGTGGTAGATTACATTCATTGACTTGCATATATTAAACCAACTTTGCATCCCTGGGATGAATCCAGTTTGATCGTGGTGTATGATTTTTTTGATGACCTGTTGAAGTCGATTGGTCAGAATTTTGTTGAGAATTTTTGCATCTATGTTCATCAGGGAGATTGGTCTGTAGTCCTCTTTCCATGATGAGTCTCTGCCTGGTTTTGGGATGAGGGTTATACTGGCTTCATAAAATGAGTCTGGTAGTGAACATTCTCTTTCAATTTCATTGAAGAGTTTGAGAAATATTGGAGTGAGTTCTCTTTTGAAGGCCTTGTAGAATTCTGCAGTGAATCCGTCTGGACCTGGGGTTTTCTTGGATGGGAGATCATTTATTGCTGTTTCTATTTCAATACTGGATATGGGTCTGTTTAGAAGGTTTAAATCTTCATGGTTGAGTTTGGGGGTATCAATTTTTTTCTAGGAAATCATCCATTTCTTCCAAGTTCTCGAATTTGTTGGCATAAAGGTTTGCAAAATAGTCCCTTATTATTTTCTGAATTTCGGTTATTTCTGTGGTGATGCTACCTGTTTCATCTCTTATCTTGTTTATTTGAGTGTGCTGCCTTCGTTTTTTGGTCAGGTTTGCCAGGGTTCTGTCTATCTTGTTGATTTTTTCAAAGAACCAACTCTTTGTTTTGTTGATTCTTTCGATGGTTTTTTTCGTCTCTAATTGATTTAATTCTGATTTGATTTTAATTATTTGCTTCCGTCTATTGACTTGGGGTTTGGCTTGCTGTTCTCTCTCCAGAAAATTAAGGTGCTTCCTTAAATTACTGAGTTGCTGTTTCTCCAGTTTGTTGATGTATGTACTCAGAGATATAAATTTTCCTCTGAGTACTGCCTTTGCTGTGTCCCAAAGGAGCTGGTACTTTGTGTCCTCAACTTGGTTGAATTCCATAAACATTTGAATTTCCGTTTTAATTTCTTCAATGATCCACTGATGGTTCAGCAGTGTGTTCTTTAGTCTCCATGAATTGTGGGATTTTCTGTGGTGGCTGAATGAGTTGAGCTCTAATTTTATTCCATTGTGGTCTGAGAGAATGCAGGGAATGATTTTGATACTTCTGAATTTGTACAGATTTTCTTTGTGCCCTAAGATGTGATCTATTTTGGAGAATGTTCCATGTGCTGCCGAAAAGAACGTGTATTCTGTCCTTGCTGGGTGGAATATTCTGTAGATGTCGATTAAGTCTAGTTGGTCTATGCAATTGTTTAGTTCTGTGGTTTCTTTGTTCAGTTTTTGGCGTGTTGATCTGTCCAGAGGTGATAGTGGAGTGTTAAAGTCCCCCACTATCAATGTGTTTGGGTCTATGAATGTTTTTAGAGCCAGTAGTGTTTGTTTGATGAAGTTGGGTGCTCCTGCATTTGGTGTGTAGATATTTAGGATGGTTATTTCTTCCTGTTGGAGAGATCCTTTTACTAGTATGTAGTAACCTTCTTTGTCTCTTCTTACCTTTTTTAATTTGAAGTCAATTTTGTCTGATACTAGGATTGCAACTCCAGCCTGCTTATGGGGACCATTTGCTTGATAGATTTGTTTCCAGCCTTTCACTTTTAGAAGATGTTTACTTTTGCTGGATAGATGTGTCTCTTGGAGGCAGCAGAAAGATGGATCTTGATTTTTGATCCAACTTATGAGCCTATGTCGTTTGATTGGAGAATTAAGTCCATTAATGTTGACAGTTAGGATTGAGAGATGATCGTTTGTTCCTTTCATTATCACTATCTTGTTTAAAGCTGTGTCTTTCCATTTCTTGATCTAGTGTTTACTAATTAGGGTTCATTTCTCTGTCTGTGTTGGGATCTTGATTATTTTCCCTGTATAGTACATCTTTAAGGATTTTGTGTAAAGCTGGTTTGGTGGAGATATATTGTTTCAGTTTTTCCTTATTGTGGAAGACTTTTATTTGACCTTCGGCTATGAAGCAGAGTTTGGCTGGGTACAGAATTCTTGGTTGGTAGTTATTTTTATTTAGAGTTTGGTATACTTCATTCCAGGCTCTCCTTGCTTTCATGGTCTCTGCTGAGAAGTCTGGGGGTAATTCTGATTGCTTTTCCTTTATATGTGATTGTCTTCTTTGCCCTAACAGCTTTGAGTATTTTTTCCTTGCACTCTGCTGAAGCTGTTTTGATCACAATGTGTCGGTGGGATGTCCTATTCTGGTCTGGTCGGTTTGGGGTTCTAAATGCTTCTTGTATCCGTATAGGCCTTTCCTTCTGGATGTTTGGGAAGTTCTCAGCTAATATTCTGTTAAATAGGTTGCCTATCCCATTAACCTCTTTCTCCAAGTTTTCCTCAATACCTATTATCCTTAAATTGGGCTTCCTGATCGTGTCTTGAATCTCCTGTAGCGATCTGTTTTGTTGCTTGGACTGGATTTGTATTGATTTTTGATCTTTCTCCATAGACTCTAAGGAATCTTCAGCTCCTGAGATTCGATCCTCTGCTTCAGTTAGTCGGGACTGTAGGCTAGCTACTTGATTTCGAATCTCTTTTCCTTCTGACTGGTCTTTCCTGATCATTTCCATGTCATTTCTTAGGTCCTGTATGGACTTCTTTACTTCATTAACTTTATTACTTTGGTTTTGAGTGTTGTCTCTCAAATCTTTAAGCTGGGTAGCTATCTTTTCATTTGACTCTTGAAGCTCATTTATCTTTCTATTTGTGGATGCCATGAAATTCTCCATTAATTTTTGCTTTGCCTCCTCACGCTATAACATAATTGACTGAAGAGATTCAAACTTTTCATTTATCATGTTTATCAGTAGACTTTGTAGAGCATTTTGGGGGTTTTCTTCTATGTTTTTGATTGACTGCTCTGCTTCCTGCTTGTTTTGAGTGGGGGATAAGACTTCATTGTTTGCCATCTTTCTTGTGTTTCTTCTGCCCATTTGAATTGGGAATGCCAGTCTACCAGCACCTGTGAGCACCGTTTAAGACCCAAAGCAGCCCTTACCAAGCACTGTTGTGTAAATCTTACAATTTCACAATTATATACAGATAACTTGTATACCTGTCTATAAAGTTAGATTTGGTGTTCCTAAAGAATACAATTTCAATATAACAACCGATCCTGGACCCTGTATTCAGTAGTTACTTATTTACTGTTACAACCCTATACGCAAATCTTGTTTTTATATTAAGTTCTTTTAGGACTGGCTTTCTCTATGAACCCCTTTGATTCACTTGTATTAAGCTGGGATACTCTCTATCCAATAACCAGGAGTCAATGGAAGCTGGAGGTCCAGGCAGTAAGTCAGGAGGGTAAGTTGGAGGTAGTAAAGAGAATAGAGTAAAATGTATTGGGGGGGTGGGGTGGTGATTTTGGTTTAGTTTCAGTGACGTGGAAATGTGGAGAAGAGTAGAATCAGTAGAAAGAACAAGGTTAAAATGACAGACACTGGAGAGTTAGCAGAAAAGAGTGGAGGTGTTATTCATAGGAAAGTAATTTTTAAAGGAAGAGGACGCGAAGAGAGAAATAAAGTAAAAATACTGGAAGACGGATACACAAAACAGAGAAAAATTATTTAAAAAGGAAGAAAAAGTAAATAAAAAGGAAAATAACAGAAAAGGAACAACCCAAACAAATAAACGAACACAAAAAAAACTTGATAAAACAAACCGGTAAAAATGGAAAACAAACAAACAAATAAAAAACAAACAAAAAAAAACAACCAATGATGTTTCAGATGTGAAAAAATTAAAAATAAAAATTTTAAAAAAGTTTAAAAAAATGTTTGAAAAGAAAAAGAGAGAGAGAGAGAAAAAAAAAAGGAGTCCTCCTTGTTTGGGTGGTTTCTCCCCAGTCTCTGGTTTCCCTGCAATGGACTGCAGTCTATTTTCCTGATTGGCTGGTTTGACTTGATTTCAGTTGGCAAGGGGTGGATCTGTTCTGACCCTTTTCCCGTGTTGGTACAATCGTGGGTCTCTGAGGTTCGCACAGCTTGCAGGCAGGCCTTGGGCGTCCTCTGTCGATGGGGACGTGAGCAGTCTCAGGAACTGTGGCTCCTCTGTCTGCTGTGGGGCCGCTGCCTTTGATGCCTAGTCTTGACTAGGCTGTGAACTCAGCAGAGCGTGGCGCCTCTGGCCTGTTTTGCTCCACTTAGAGTTGCTTGCCTGAGGGAGGCAGCCTCCTTGGCATAGGTAGCTATGGAATGCAGCTCCGTTTTGGGCTGGGAATTAGTTTCCTCTGTGACGGGACCGTTTAGCTGTCCCCGGAACTGTTTGTTCCTCCCTCTGTTGTTTCCGTGCCCCCGGTAGCTGCTCGCAGCTTTTGCTTTAAGTTTAGAAATTCCAGCGGGCAGGGCGGGGCATCTCTGGCTAAGCCCCGGACTCGCCTCCCACCAGGGCAGGGGGCGTTCTTCTGGGCGGGGCTGGTTCTCACTGATTCCGCCCCTCCTGCCCTTTTCAAAGATGGCTTTTTTGACCTCGCTTTCCCCAGGCCCACTTCAGTTCCAGTCTGGTCTGACCCTATGCCAGTGGCAAAGATGGCGCTTTGCTCTGGCGGTGGGGACAGGGATGCCTTCCAGAAGCTGGACTGTGGGCACAAGTGAGGATAACTTTTGTGGGGTACTCACGCTGTCTCTGCGATGTCAGGTCCTCCGTGCTCGGCTGCCGTCTGGAGTATTTCTCACTTTAGCTGTGCGGAGTGCAGGGGTGCTGTGCCGGGCGCTGCGCCGGTGCCGGCACTGGCGCGGCGGGGGACGCCGCCCGGAGCTCAAATCTGTGTTTTCAGACGAGCAAAGTCGATTTTTCCTTCCTGTTCAGAATCCCTGTACTGTTAGAACTTACTTTGGCTGTCTTTCTAGGAGTAACAGTGTCTATGGGGTGAGAAAACTATGATATCGGAGGGAGCTCCGCAAGTGCTCTGCTTCTCCTCCGCTGTCTTCTTCGGGAACCCTCGAAGTCTTGTCAGCATTCTTTAAAAAGCACAGCAATATAATAGATAAATCAATGAGACATTTGATTCCCTGTATAGAGAAAACGTACTTTATAGGTTTATCTATTGATTAGTATAAGTATACCCATATTTAATTAAAAAGAAATCTTGGGCTCAATGGTAGAGTGCTGGGCTAAATCTACACCTCCTTCCATGTAGAGATCCTGGGCCTATTTGCCCCCTCCGTGTGGTCCCCTATTGCTCTCAACACATATCCTCTGGCCAGTAGGAAGTAATGCAGGAGTGAGGGCCACGGGCAGCCTCGGTCAGCATGTGGTTGCGAGAATGCCCTCCCCCCTCCCTATACTCGCCTAGGAGGGAGGGTTAATATGGACACCTCAGAGAAGCCTCAAGGAGCGTTCTGTTTATTCAAGGGAGGGGCTATCAGACTTATAGCAGTAATGACGAGCAAAGGAGAGTGACTGACCAGGTGCTAACAATAGGCTAATAATCATGCCCATCACGGTGATGTCACGGAACATCCCACAGAGGCCCGGCCTCTTGGCTCGGCCTGGCGCCATTATGATACATGTGCTCGCAGCCGAGAGGCGGGTGCTGGTTTGGCTGCCTCTTCCGGTTTCGGACCTGGAAGGAGGTGGGGCTGGCTAGCAGCCAGCCACCCCCTACATCTCCCTCTTTTTGTTTTTTAAATTAGCAGGAGATGCTGTAAACATATGGCATATGTAGGCATAAGGCAGATGCTGATATAAGATATATATGGGGCCTCTTCCACAAAAGGAGTAAGTGAAGGGGCCATCCATTTGGCTGAGTCTGGAGAAATTGGAGTCCTTAGCCCGTTTCCGCACCACTCAAGATAAACGCAGACATCATTTCCTCTTTTGGTGGTGAGGTAGAAGCAGGTTTAAATTCTGGTGACTCTGGTAGTCCACAGCAGCTGATAACTTAACACATGTAGTTAGTAAAACATTTTTTTATATGCATTGAGGTGAGGTACTATCCTAACACTTATTTTTTGAACATTTTTCTCATAAACATCGAAGGCAAGGCACTAACCCTCAGCTCCTATTTTTTAAACATTCTTATCAAAAACATTGAAGTAAGGTGTCAAAACCCTCAGCTCCTATTTCCCTCCAACGGGACCCCCTAAATCAACCAGCAGGGGGAGAGCAAAAGGAGAAACAACAGTGCAAAACTTCTCTTAGTTTTTGTGCAAAGCTGCAGGTGACGCTGCCACAGCAAAACATTGTGCCAAGGGAGACGCTCAAGGAAGAGTCTAGAAAGCAAGCAAGGAAGGGAAGCTGGCTGCCTCCTACAGGTAGCTCCTGCTGTCTACCGCTGTTGTATGCAGGCAGGCTCCCCATATTCCCTTGGAAGAGCAGAAGAAATCCAGCACGGTCCTTGTTTTCCTAGAGAGAACAAGAAGAAGACATTTCTCCAGAGCGAGTGCTCCAGGCTTAATTTCCCAATCTGGAAAGGCATATACAAGGCTCCTTCCCACATGTTTTGGGAAGATTTAAAATTTCTTTTTTGTGTAAATTTAAGATATTTAATGTAAGCATAGCTGTCCTTAACTAGTCATGGGGGCTGCTCCCCCCTCTTTTGTTTTTTAAAAAAATGACACAGGAGGGTACCAGGCTGGGAGTATGGATGAAGGTCATTTCTTCTGAAACTACTTCCTGCTGAAAGGGGGCGAAGTAGTGAGGGGCCCCTGATTTGCCATATGGCCTGGTACCGTCCAGTGTGGTTAGCAAAAGTCCTCATCACTACCACGAGAATGGTCATCAGGGCCAATGGGTGTCATGGTCTCCTCTGGCCAGCCCCTGTTGCTTGGCACAGCAATGTAGAAAGATGATGGCCTTGAACCGCAAGTTCCCAGGTGATGACCTCAGCGAGAGATGTTATTCTGTTAAAAGAGACTTTTGAAAAGATCAGGCAAAAGACTGACAAGTTCTCAGAGCTAGTTAACATGGATGACATAGAACATACCCTGGGCATAAGCCAGAAAAGTTCCATTTGGAGCATAAACCCAATTGTGGTCAATTACAAAGAAGGAGGAATAACTGAAGGAAGTGTTTAGTGCTAGTGGTCCGGTTTGGAGTAGCCAGTCAGAGGCTAAAATAAATATATATATATATATATATATACAACTGGCAGGGAAAGGAAAATGGACAGGTAACTATTCCTTTTGACCTCCCGGCTCTGATTAGTTTTGGAAGTGCGAGACAAGGCAACTCCGTTTAGGATGTGACACCATTCTCCTCTTACTCCTCTCCATATCCCTGTTTCCTGGACTGGCTGAGTCCCAGGCTCTAGGTGCTTGTTGCTGGGATGGCATGCTCCCATCCGCATTCATGGGGTTTGAACTCAGGGCCTGAGCACTGTCCCTGAGTACTTCTGCTCGAGGCTAGTGTCCTACTACTTGAGCCATGGTGCCACTTTCAGCATTTTGCTGGTTCTCTTGAGCCAAGCTTCCAGTCTGGCTTTTTGCTGGTTAATTGGGAGATGGAGTTTTAGAGAGATTTTCTTTTGCCCGGACTGGCTTCAAACTATGGTCCGAGGAGTTTTAGCCATAAGCCCTTTTTATGTCCAATTGAGCAACGAGGAGAACATTAGAGATAGAGTCCATTTGTAACTTGTTGAGAACTAACCAAAAACCACTTGTCAAAGTTTTGTTATAACACTTAGAGAACATGAGATCTATGTGCCATCAATTTAAATCATACCATTTGATCTTATCGGCAGGCGGAAGAGAACACAAATGAATGATAATTGAGAGGGAAAGGATTCAGGATAATGTAAAAGTCTCAGCTTTAGTAGTGACTGTGTCTTCCATCCTGAATCAGCTGGCTTTGTTAGTTATGTGTGATGGAGGCAGGCAGGAGAGATGAGTTGCATTTGGGTGAGGCTGTAGTAAGATTTCAGAGACACCTCCTGCAAGATTGCCTGCAAAATTCTACACAGACTGGTTAAAGACATTCAAAATCCCCCAGCATTTCCTGGTTGGTTGCTCTGAGTATTCTCTGGCTTTTGTAGGCTGATGCCCTTTTGGTTCAAGCAGGGTGATGACTTTAAGAGATTCTCCTAGTTACAAAATGCCAAGATAACTCTGTAGCCTCCAACAGCTAGGATGCCATTTACCTGGCAAAATGTTAGCATTCTGGTTGTTTAAATTTCCATCTAGGAATGTAATTTAAGCCTTTGCCTCAGCCTTATTTGCATCCGAAAGACTGAACTCAAATGACAATTTTTTTTCTTAATGTAGGAATCACAATTATAAATCTAGAAACACTTATCCATTTAGCTTTCCAATAAATTAGTGAGAACCATTAGCTTGCTTTGCCATTTTTTTTTCCATACAGGGTTAATGAGAATTTACTTTTATCCTCACTAGTTAATTATACATACTTTAAAACACTTGCCTGATTATATGTAACTTAAGATAGTTAGGAGTCTTACTTATTGCATCACAGTATTTACACAGAATTTAGTACCTGAATCCTTAGACTGATATCCAAGACAACTATGACAAAAGTACCTTTAACCATGTTTACCAGAATTTATAAGCACAAGAGATTTGGCCTCAGCACCTTGCCTTTTCAATATCTCCAAATCGCAAGAGTAGCACAGGAATCAAATCACATCAGACAAATAAACTTTCCACCCATCAAGAAAACTCTTTCCATTTCTAGTATCTCTGAAGGGATAGTTTTAGAAAATCCAGTCAAATCACTTATTGTTGTATTAGAACTCTTTGCTTGTCCCCCAAATAATCTGTTTGGGGTTTGGAGACCTGGGGCTTTTTCTTGCTGTAACTCCGCCTGCAAGCTGCACGGGAAAGTTTAACACAGAACTAACTGGACACAGACTGCAGGCTCACAGCAGGACGCCTTTGTTGTGAAGCGTTGCCAGGAGTCTCCCAGCCTCCAAGACCAGCCTGGAGGAATCCAACATGCCCACCAGCAGGGGGCGGGAGGAGGAGGCCATCCCGACTTATCAAGCATTGAAAACAAAAATCTAAGACCCTGTCTCTATTTCCAACAGATATTATAGTCCAATCCAGAAATTTGAGGCCGGCTTTAGAAGTAGGGAGGGCGCTGGCCAGCCCTAAAACTGCGCTCGCGAAGCTCTGCACCGCCCATCGCTGCCGGGCCTCAGAAGCGGAAAAAGAGAGTGGGGGGGGGGGCGGCACAAGGGCAAGCCGCTCCAGGTGCTCCATGTGCCTCGCCGCCTCCGCGCCCACTGTGCCCCAAGCCGCCCGCAAATTGGGACCCAGAAATCTCGGGCGGTGGGGGGGGGGGGGTTGCACCAGGTGCCGCAGCCGCTGCCTTTTGTGCTCCCCTACCGCGCCTCCCGAGGGACGCACAAAGCCGTGCTGCCCCGCTCCGCCCGGCGCCGGGAAACCCGCAAAGCTGCGTGCCCGGTGCTCGCACGCGCGCCCATCTCCCCACGCAGCAGAAATCCCTCAGCCCTTGGCCTGAATATCCCAAAAGTCCAATCCGGTCCCTTGGAACATGAATCGATTCTTCCCCATTGTCTTAGCTGCCCGATGGGGGAACCAACACACCCCGGAGAACCCACTCCAAATTCCCGAGGGCTGCTGATAGCTCCGGACTTTGCTTCCCGTGGGCTTCCCGCCCAGCCCCACGTTTGGGCCGCCAGTTGCCGGGCTAAATCTATACCTCCTCCTGTGTAGAGATCCTGGGCCTATTTGCCCCCTCTGTGTGCCCCTATCGCTCTCAACGCATATCCTCTGGCCAGTAGGAAGTAATGCAGGAGCGAGGGCCACGGGCAGCCTCGGTCAGCATGTGGTTGCGAGAATGCCCTCCCCCCTCCCTATACTCCTAGGGTTAGCATGGACACCTCGGATAAGCTTCAAGGAGAGTTCTGTTTATTCAAGGGAGGGGCTATCAGACTTATAGCAGTAATGACAAAAGAAGGAGAGGGACTGACCAGGTGCTAACGATAGGCTAATGAGCATGTCCATCACGGTGATGTCATGGAACTTCCCGCAGAGGCCTGGCCTCTTGGTGAGGCCTGGCGCCATTATGACACATGTGCTTGCAGCCGAGAGGCGGGGGCTGGTTTGGCTTCCTCTTCCTGTTTCGGACCCGGAAGGAGGTGGGGCTGGCTAGCAACCAGCCGTCCCCTACAGTAGAGTGCTTCTCTGGCATGCTTGAAGACCTAGTTTGATCCCTGGCATCCCATAAACCTTTCACATAGAAGTTCAAAATCTGCTTTTTCCTTATGTTGCCAAATGTCTATGTGGAATCATCACAAACAGTATGGGAATTGTATGGCACTAAAACTTCACTTGTTTGAAATCAGCTGGAGTTCAGTATGGCAGTGTGTGTGTGTGTGTGTGTGTGTGTGTGTGTGTGTACAAGTACTGGCACTTGAACACATTTCCTGTTTTTCTTTAATGGTTAATTGGATGTAAGAGTCCCAAAGACTTTCCTTTCTGGGCTGGCTTAGAGCCTTAGGTCTCAGATTTCAGCCTTCTGAGTTCCTGGGTTTACAGGTGGGAGCTATGGGTGCTGGGCAGCTAAGTTAAATGCTACATTTAACTCTGTCCTGTGCAGACATGACTGGGCCCGTGGCCACATTAGGGCTGAGATCCAGTTGGATGTCCCATGTACCAGGACGACGAGTGGCTTCCTGCTGCTTTGTTGCATGTAGTGCTCCTTGCTGCTTGCGTCGAGCTTGGGGCTCCTCTTGATTACCATTCTGTGTGCTGTATGCCTGCTGCCTCTCTGCCTTCCTCAGATCCCACTTGCCTCTACAACCACCTCCACTGGGCTCATTCATGAAAAGCCGCACACAGCCACACATGCACTTCGCTCCTACATTTCATTGTGGTTCCACATGAGTAGTAATACAATTTCTATAATGGAGCATTAATGTATTTGTCATCTCACACAACTACATGTCTTTTTCAAGACAAGAACAACTAGAATATTACTTTACTAAAATCTTTAATGCAAAACAACTTTGTTATCTCTGTCTTCATGCTGTAGTTAGATTTCTAGACTCAATTATCCTATCTGCTATTTTGACCTTCCCTACCTTGCCCTGGTGATCACTATTTTATTTTCTATCTCTGTATATTGACCTTCTTTTTTTGTCAGAGTCCATATACATGTGAAATGACACATTGTTTTTTTTTTTTTTTCTCGGTCTGGGTTCTTCACTTAGATTAATATTTTCAAAATCCATTTATGTTGTTACAAATGGCAGGACTTCCTTTTATAAGGCTGGCTAATATTCCATTTCAAATCCACTTGTCCATTAATGAAGACTTGAATGATTTCCATAGCTTATCTATGAATTACAAATAATTCTGTAATGAATGCTAGAGTAGATATCTTTATAATTTAGTAAGTCCATATTGTTTGGGCATATATACAGGAAAGAGCTGTCTGAGTAATAGGGTAGTTTTATTTATTATTATCATTTTTTTAGCTGGTATACTGAGGTTGAACTTAGAGTATATGTACTGTTCTTTATCTTTTCACCCAGGGCTGGTGCTCTACTACTTGAGCCACAGCTCCACTTCTGGGATTTGGGGTAGTTAATTTTTTTTTTATATAAGAGTTTCATATGCTTTCCTTCCTGTGATGGCTTCGAACTGTGACCCTCAGATCCTAGTCTCTTGAGTAGCTAGGATTACAAATATGTGCCTTCAGTTTCTGGTCTGTTCTACTTTTAATTTTGTTAGGGATCCCCTACTATTTTCCACAGTGGCTGCAGCAGTTACATTCTTACTGAGTGGACTAGGGTTTCCTTTCCTCCATTCCACACCCCAGCCAAAATCAATCTCCTCTCTCTCTCTCTCTCTCTCTGTCTCTCTCTCTCTCTCTCTCTCATTTTGAACCATAGCCACCCTAATGTGTGAGAGGTGGTAGCCTCATGTCCCTGATCAGTAATGGCTGTCACATATTCACATAAGTATTAGCCTTGTATCTGTTGTCTGAAGAAGTGACTATTCAGATCCCTTGCCCATTTTATAATTGAGGTATTGCTTTTCTCCCACTGAATTGAATTGCTCCTATATTTTGGATGTGTACCCCTTATTAAATGGATGCTTTGCAAATATATTCTCTCCATTCCATAGGCTGTTTAACTCTTGATTAATTGTGCGTGTGTGTGTGCGCGCGCGCGTAGCATTGTGGTTTTATTTATTTATTTATTTAGCTTTTGTAGCCTAAACTTTCAGTGTAAGTAACAAAAGAAGATGATGTTCAAGGCCAGTGTGAAGGAGGAGCTCCCTCCTCTCACACCAGGCTCCTTCCTGGACCATTTCTGGTCTTACATTTAGTTCTTTCATCCATGTAAAGTTGGCTTTTATGTAAGGTATAAGATAATGTCATTATTTTGAATGTTAAAATCTAATTTTCCCAGTACCATTGTTGATGGGGTTATGCTTTTCCTATGACACTAACAGCTGGTTTTGAATTTCTGTGAGCTCATCTCTATATATTTTACTTGTGTTATTTTATTTCAGCAGTACTGTGGTTTGAGCTTGGCCTCAAGGTTTTGTATTTATTAATCAGGCACTCTTATCACTTGAGACTTCCTGCAAGACCTTTATGCCTTACTTAAGTTTGAAGATTTTTCTTGGGGTTAGCCTCTGTCTACTATTTTCCTACCTATACCTTCCAAATAGTTATAGAAGTGGAGTGTTCCCACAAGCCCAGGCTTAATTTTTTTTACACTTAAAAATTATGTTTAAGTAGTTATACAAAGGAGTTTCCATTTAACAAAGCAATTTATGAGTACAATGCATCTTGATCAATGTTACCCTTTTCAGCATTCCCACCCATCCTTCCCCTACCCAACCCTTCCCTTGCTCTTGTTAATTTTATAGGATATACCTTGAATTCTTGACTGCATTCTTCCACTCTTCTCCTCCTTTTCCCTCTTTACCCCACCCCACCACTTTCAAGTACCAGATTCCTGGTGCTTATTTTTATATAATTGTTCACCAACTTTTTGCTAAGCCTGCCTTCAAACCTCAATTCTCATTATCTCTGCTTCCCAAATAGCTGGGATTACAGGCATAAACCACTGGACCCAGATTGTTTGCTTGTACATTAAGCAAGTGCTCTCCCATAGAGCTACATTCTTCCTCTTCCCTAAACTTTTTGTTTTGTTTTAAGTGCAGCACACCAATGGTAGCAACCAGTGAAATGCTAGCCATGACTGTGTGAGTTTTATAACATTGGATGAAATAATATCTCACCATTTTGAACGAAAAGAAACAAAGCCATATTTACTTGCCATTGTTCTGGAGAAAAGCCAGTGTGTTAGGGGTGTAATTATAGAGAAGCAGCTGGGATTCAAAGGAACTGGTTGTAGACAGGATGTTCTAAAAGTATCCCTGCTTCAGGAATGGTGAGCTAATGGATGGCTGGACTCCAATCCCTCCTTCTGAGCAGGACTTCTATTTGTCTCAAGACCTATTTGATTGGTCTATAATTTCTGGCCTTTTTATCTTAATTTTGGCATACTATTAGTTTTTCTTTTTATGGAACATGTCACATTCTGGCTTAATTGTAATGATTTCCATTATTTCAAAAGCCCTATTGTTAATAATATTATTCAGGCAAACATACTAAACTGAATATTGTCTATATTATCTTCAATTTCGTATTCTCCAGGGTATAGAAACATAGTTGAAATAGCAAGATTTCTATGCAATGAATTTAGCTTCTCTTTAGCTGTTGGCTGTGGCGTTGCATCTTGGTTTTTTCTTGTCCTTGGAAGCAAAGACTTCCTAAGGCGTAGCTGCTGGTAGCCCATGGGCAACAAATGCCTCAATGTCACTTTGAGGCCAACTCAATTCTCCGGCCACCCACTCTCAACATGTGAAACAATTTTTAACTCTTAGCAGTGCTTAAATAAAAACTATACAGGGTCACTGCTTTATACTAAGTTTTTGCACTGTACCTCAAGAGAGCAGGCTGACCGCCCAGACAGTTATCCTGTTAAAGTTCTACTCACCACATCCAAAATAAGTGGGCATCTTCATTTCTCAACAAATCAACAAGAGAAACAATGAGTAGTTTTTCCTGTAATCCCAGCTTCTTGGGAGATGTAGGTAAGAGGTGTGCAGGCTAGGCAAAGAGTATTAGATGCTCTCTTGGCCCGATTATGAGCCTGACCCTGCTGTAATCATTACAAAATATATAAATAAAGCATCCTGATGTCAAACGGTCAATTATTTTTCTAGTTCTCCATCTCCCTGTCACTACCTTACAAAGAAAGTAACTTTGAAATGACTAATCCTTTCAAGTTCTTTGATTCTACTTTCTTCAATCTAAAAAAACAACCTCTCCTGCTTAGCCCATTCAGAACACTCATTCTATGTATGGAACCAAATGTGCCTGACCTAGAGTCTCAAAAAAAGCCAGTTACAATCTTTAGACCTAATTTGTTGTATTTTTGTGTTTTGACATTTTTCACTAGCCTTGGCACAAGTCTGTTTAAAAAGTCACACCAGTTTCCTGCCGAAAATGTCTCTAATCTCACCCTTCCTCCTCCTTCCCTGCCTTCCAACCACCACGCATATGCTTTGGGGGAGTGGTTCTTGCCTTCCCAATAATTTCTCTGACTTCATATTCCCCTCCCTTAATTGACCAGGGACTGGTTTTTAAAATACATTACTCTGGCTGGGTGCTGCTGGCTTATATCTAGTAATCCTAGTATTCAGGAGGCTGAGATCTGAGGACCATGGTTTGAAGCGTCTTGGTAGAAAAGTCTGTGAGATGCTTATCTTCAATAAACTACTCCCAAAGCCAGAAGTGGATCTGCGGCTCAGGTGGTAGCAAAAGAAGCTCAGGGACAGTGCCTGAGATCAAGCCCCAGAACTGGCACATGCACACACTGTCACATGTGCATGCACACTGGCACACACACACACACACACACACACACACACACACACACACACACACACACACACATAGAGAGACAGACATTACTTCGATTATTAGTAAAAAGCCCCACCAGGTTCTCGTTACTCTCAACTTGGAACAATTCCTCTGCTCACCCAGCTGTCTTGCTGAGCTGGATGTGTGCTTCAGGGCACTGGACCCAGTCTTAGATTGATCTTCATCTTATCTGCTTATTTTCTGCAAAACAGGGCTCACGGAACTTGCGTTAGAGAATTTTGTGAAACTAAATGCAAATGTGTGTCAAGAATGGGTTGGATGATAACAGAGGCTCATGAACTGTGAGCTGTTTCCCACTCAGCTTACTAGTGATAAGATTGAAAACAATGACAGTGAGCCGAGCAGAACACCTGAGAATTCAATTGGTGGCACTTCCAGCGCTGGGGATGTTCATCTGAGTGAGTGCACGGGGGATGGCACGGGTTGAGAGATGCAAGTCCCACAGTATGGCCGTGATCATGAGTAGCTAACAAGTTGGGGGTGGGGAGGTGTGATAATATTGAATTAGTTGGTGGCTGGCCACCCCTAAGGTTAAGGCCTTGTCACCACAAAGACCAAGGCAGGATTCAAGGGATGGGACTTGGCTGAGGAAAACTGAATGCTGAGTGAATCAGCAAGGACCAAGGATTTAATCAACATAGGCTATGTAAGGACGACACCATGAATACTGGAGAAGACAGAGCTTCAGGATCGCTGGAAGCAAGGAGGTAGCAAAGGTGGTGCCCAGAGAGGGCATGGCAGCTCTTCATCCCTTGCCCGATGCCTCATTCCATCTCTCTCTCTCTCTCTCTCTCTCTCTCTCTCTCTCTCTTTCTCTCTCTCTCACATCAATTGTGGGGCTTGAACTCAGGGCCTGGGCACTGTGCCTGAGCTATTGCTCAAGGTTAGCACTCTAACACTTGAGCCACAGAGCAAATTCTGGTTTCCTGGTGGTTAATGGGAGATGAGAATCTCACCGCCTTTCCTGCCCTGGCTTGCTTTGAACTGCTGTCCTCAGATCTCAGCTCCTAAGTAGCTAGGATTGCACATGTGAGCCACTGGTGCTGAGCCACATCTCTTCTTCTACAGCCTTTGTGATGTCCTTGAGAGCCTATGATGTCCTTGATAGCAGACCAATAGAGTTTGAGTTTCCTTCAGTACTGAGCTGTTTAAGCATATGTGTCAAACCTAATGAGGGGCTTGTGGGGGTCACAGTCAGGCAAACTGTACTGGTTATGGACATCTAAAGTGGAGGGATGGCATTGGAATCAGGCCTAGTATTGGAGAATCTAATGTTCTCTGGGTGTTAGTGGTAGAATCCTTCGAATCAGAGGACACCTGATTGGTGTCCACTGCTGCAGAATGGCTTGTCTTGTGTGTGTGTGTGTGGTGTGTAGGAGGGGAGTACACATGTAAACTCATTTATTTGGGCACAAAAAGAATACTGGAGGAAATGAGTTTATTTGCTACTCAGAAAGTCACTGCTAAGCGAGACTATGATCCAGGATGACAGTCTTCAATGGCTCCTCTAGCACAGGTTGACTGCACTCTTCATTGATGGCGGGTTTGTACTAAAGTCTGTAACGTCATCAATGACCAAATTCAGCCTGAGATGCCTAGGTCAGGTCTGTTACGCTTTGAGGAAATGCAGATGGGGTACACAGGCCAGACACAGCAGCCACACCCCAGCAGATGGGGTGGACTAAGGGTATCTGGATTCATACCTGCTCTTCCCAGTCAGTCCCTGAGCTCAGCCGAATTCCTATGCAGGCCCATTCCTGAGAATGCACAGCTCATCTATTGCAGCTGGAATTGTCTTAGAAATGTACAGCTATCTGATTGTCCCTCCAAAGTCGTCGCCTTCTCCTTCACAGAACTCAGACCTGCACCATAGTCTGTATTGCTGCCTTGCCTTACTCCCTCCTATTTATGATGCAAAGATATTTTCCTTAATAAATATCTTGCATGTCTAGTTTTAACTTGGCATTTGCTTCCAGCGGGACTAGAACAAACTCAAATGATATCCAGGAAAACAGACAGTAAGATGAGGTGTCAGGACCCCGTTCACTCACCTCTCGATGATGGTACCTTCTGAGAGTTTTATGAGAACGTAGAGGCAGTCTCTGGCCCAACTGCTAAAGAATTACTCATCACATCCAGGGAAAGTATTAGACAAAGAAGATTACTTTTTGAGGTGAAATTATTTGGGCATTTGGAAGATGTATGGAGGCTAATTCTGCCTGTAAGATGGCAGAGTTTGCTGGCTCTTGCTAAGCCATGTTGCTATGTTGTGGAGAAATCATGAGAACTGAGGATCATTAACCAGCTCTATGTGAGGCAGAAGATCCCTTTGGGAGTTTCCAAAAGAGGCCCTTATCTCCTGAGATAGATTATGGGCACAGCTGAGCAACAGAGAGTGGATGGTATTGACATTCACCCAGCAACAAGAGGTTTAAGTGCTTAGCCAGCATCTGCTCTCCAAAGGGACGGGCAGGATGTGCTGGACCTTGCTCTTCCTAGCTCCCAAGAACCAATGGATCCATTCACTGGCATCCTATCAGAAACTTGAATTCAACCATGGTGAAGTATCGCTGGGCAAAGGAGCAAATATTACAAATCGAGGGCTTATTTGGTATTCTTTTTCAAACCACTGGGCAGCTCACTGCTTGTGAGGGCCATGGTTTGGAAAGCCTAGCATTCAAACATGAGATGAGAAAGTAGAAATTCCAGAGGTCACTCACACTTCAGACACACCGAAATCCTCAGCGCCTGCAGAGGTGTTCCCATCCCTCAAGGACTGGGGCTCCCTCATTCTTAAAGAGCAGCAGTGGCGCTTCCTCCTTCCCCTGGCTGCCAGGAGTAAATGAAGTGAAATCCCAGCACAGTCACCTATGTCTGGGACTGCAACTGGACCCGAGAATGCAAAAGGCATTGTACATGGAAGAAATGCCAACACCTGCCTGACTATCCCTCCCAGTAGTCAGGTTGTCACCAGCGTTGGGTTTTGAGAGATCTGGTCAAAGTGAAAGAACCTAAGTGCAGAGATAAGCAAGAGTCAAGGGATGTAGAGATGCTTTCTCAGAGCCCAGCATCTAACATCCTGGCAAGGACCCCAGTGAAGGTTGTCAGATTAAATAAATGCATGAGCATGCCCAGTGCAATATTTGGACATAACTAAGCTAAAATATCTGTTGTTTGTCTGAAATTCAAGTTTAACTGGACATGGTATGTTTTTATTTGTTCATTCTGGTAACTAATCCCAAGGGATGGGTGAAACCCAGGGAAAGTGAGGGCCAGCTCTCATTGCCTGAGAGGAGAAGAGCAAGGAGAATGCAGGAAATGGGCAGGCGCATATGTTACCTATACCTGCAGATCGCAAAATGCATATATTACAAACTGCTGAAGATACAGAAAGGTATATGTTACATACAGATGCAGATACCGTGCTACGGGAGGCCCTTATTGCTGGCCATTCATGAAGATGGTCGGCTGGGGGCAGGAGTATAGCAGCACCGTTAGGTCATTCAAGGGGCTGGGTGACAATAGGCCTGGCCCAGAGCTGCACCCATGAGTGATGGAGTCCAAAACACAGGACTCCAAGGCGAGCTCGGCTCCACAGCCAACCAGTGCCCTGCGAGTCTCTAATAACCAACGCAAGACTGCAAAGGGGACTTGCTGAAGCAAGGGAACACAGGCCTGCTACTTCTTATAACTCTGGGCAAAGGGACATGGACAGTCGTAAATATAATTGACTTTCCTTTTTCTTTCTCTGTTTTATGTACAATGGGGTTTATTGTGATGTTTTCATGCATGCACATAATGCATGCTGGTCATATTCTATTAGTCCCACTTGATTAATCTTTCTTAACCCTCCTTTTATTTTTACAGTTCTTAATGTGTTCACTATTCTATTTTGGTATAATGTGCTTTGATCATACTGACCACTCCTCTCTTCTTCCCCTTCCTTCTCCTGTAGTAGCAGCAGAATAATTTAATGAAAAAGGTCTATAGACCTGAGACTAGTTCAATAGACTATTCATTCAGCCCTGGAAAAGACTCACTGAATAGACGGAGTTTGAAATTAAGCATTGTATATTTTTTTAGATAAATTATTGCATTCGTTTGTTCATTTTTTTGTGTATATATTATTCAAAAATTGGTAAGTTGAATGTATGAACAACACATTTTATAAAAACAAATGTGCTTGAGAGACATAGGCATAAGAATGTTCTTAGGCAAAGCTACAAGAGCAAATCTACATTGTACGGCCGGTGCACGGGTGTAATGTACCCACGCAAGCTGTACATAAAAGCATATGTATGCAGGTGGCCAGGCACTGCTGGCTCATGCCTATAATCTTAGCTACTCATGAGGCTGAGATCTGAGGATAGTGGTTCAAAGCCAGTCTAGGCAGAAAAGTCCATGAGACTCTTATCTCCAATTAATTACCCCAAACCAGACGTGGAGCTGTGGCTCACCTTGTAGAGCGCTAACCTTGAGCAAAAAACAGCTCAGCGACAGTGCCCAGGCCCTGAACTCAAGCCCTAGGACCTACAAAAATAAAATGGTATGCAGATAGATAGATGACTGAGGCACTGGATTGTGGAGTGAAAAGGGTATTTGCTTCTAACTGTATACCTGATTTGAGATTTGGGTCAGACACTTCTACTCCTTTTCCACTTACAATTGAATTTTATAAACCAAGACAAAATGGATAGAAAATTGTGCACAGGAATTGGTCCTGGGGAGTTCGAAGAGGTAGGCACCAGGAATGTGAGCCTTAATAAATGGAGCTTGAGGATAAACAGCAGTCTCTGGGAGATGAAGAGGGTTGTCACACAGAGATCAAATGAAACCCAAAGTACTTATTTTTAATCATACGGTCTCAGGGTTTTTTTTTTTTTCTTTTCCAATTGTGTAGAAGCTATTTGAAGACAATATCTTATATTCTTAATTTTAAACAAGGTGAATAGAGTAACTTAATTCTAATAAGAATCTGGATACTTTTTTTTCTAATTAATTTTGTCATTAACATTTTGCTTGGGATGCAGAAATTTGTTTTCCTTGTCTCCTGTGGTTCGCAGGGAAACCCCATGAGTTCCAAGAGCATAGAGATTAGTTCTGGTTACACGCTGAAGATCTTATCTGAGATTTAATCATAAAACTAATTAGAAAGATAATTAGTGAATCATTTTGAAACCCACATAAAAGACAAGAGAAGATAGCTCTTGCATTCTTTTAAATCTGGAATTTCCTAACCATTGATTATTTATTTATTTATTATTTTGTGCTGGTAGTGGGGCTTGAACTCAGTGCCTGGACATTGTCCTTTAGCTTTTTCACTTAAGGCTGGTGCTCTGCCACTTGAGTCACACCTCCACTTCTGTTTTTTTAGTGGTTAATTGAAGATGAGACACTTGTGGACTTTCCTGCTTGGGCTGGGTTTGAACCTCAGCCATTAGATCTCAGCCTTCTGAGTCATTAGCATCAAAGATGTCAGCCACCAGCATCTGGCTTTGATTTGTTTTTCTGATGGAATTGCATAGCCTGAAAGCAAAGGCAAACATGGAATGTGAGAATACAAAAGTGTGGTTAGCAGGACTTGGTGGCTGTGAGTTCCCTTTCAAGTGACCTGGAGTCTTCCACCGTTGACAGTAAGTAGCTGTTTTACCTGTAATAAGTTTGATTGAGCTACAGGTTGAATAGCTATATTTCCTGTGTCTATCCTCTCATAGGACACAGCAAAGAACAATCTACGTTAAATGCAAGGCAGGCCCTCAGGGCCACCTCCAGGAAGCAGGAGCTGGTCCTACTCATTCCGTGGAGCTCCTGTCAGTCCTGTTGGGTGGGTGACCTGTGTGGACACACTCAGAGCACCTTGACTGGGCGCCAGTGCTCACAAAATGTGCCCTGACAAATCGCGTTTCCTCTTTCTGCTTAAAGCTGTTGCTCTACCACTGTACCCACATTTCCACCTTGGGCTTTTTGCTGGTTAACTGGATATGAGTCGGCCCAGGATGGCTTTGAGATCTCCAGCTCAGCCTCTCCAGTACGGATTACTGGCATGAGACTCCATGTTACTTGGACCAACTCTTCTCTTACATTTTCATCCCCAGTGCACCTCCATTTCTATTCCATTCTTATCTTTACATAAAGAAAGCATCTTGGTAAGTCTCTGTGGCTATGATGTGGCTGTCCCTTCCAAATCTCATGATGGAAATTAATTTCTACTACAATTGTAGTAAGAAGTGGGGGGCCTTGAAGGGGTGGTCGGGGCTCTATTCTCATGAGAACACTGATACTATTGTTGTAATGATGACCCAGTGATCAATTTCCCGGCAGGAGGAGTTCCCTGTCATTCTCCCTTGCCCTTCCTCTATACCATGATGCAGCACAAAGGCCCTTCCTAGGGATGGCGCCACGCTCATGAACTTCACAGCCTCGAGGAGGAGCGACTGTTGTTCATAAATTTCCCAATCTGTGGTATTCTGTTACAGCAGCAGGAAACAGGCAAAGACTTCTGCCTTTTAGGAAGAGCCTGTTGTTGTGATTGTTGCCATAATGCAAGTCTGACTCCTGTAACAAAGGCTGAAATGCACTAGCTTCCGCAGCCAGCCAGGGCTGTATTGTACTTTCCACGACAGTGTGATGACTGGAAACAGCCTGAAGATTCCTCTGTGGTTTGGGGATTTAGATTCTTAGTTTGTAGCTTTCCTCTCCTCAATGCAGGGCTTCTAGTTCATGGTATTTGACCATGCTCCTTGCTTCTGACCATTTTCTAGCCAATGAGGAGGACCCAAGAATTGAAATAGACCTGCCTTTCCTTCAGACACACAACTCACAAGTTGCCAGCATAGCTTGGACCAAACCTATGTGTAGGCCTCATACAGTTGGCTACAAAAGAGCTAGGAAATTTAGTATATCCATGAGCCCCGTTCAAACTGGACAGGAAAAAAAGAGAACTCAGAGCCAGGCATTGATGGTTTACACCTACAATCCTAATACTTAGGAAGCTGAGATCTAGGGATTGTGGTTTGAAGCCAGTCAGGGAAGGAAAGTCTGTGAGACTCTTAACTTTAACCAACAAAAACCTAGAAGTAGTGGTATGGTTCAAGTGGGAGAGTGCTAGCCTTGAGGGAAAAAAAGCCAGCAAGAGCAAAAGGCCATGTTTTCAAGCCCCAGTACAGGCACCAGAAAATGAAACCAAAGAGAAATCAAGAGGCTGAGTTAGAAGAATGGGGAGCTCAAGGATTCTCTGGGTTATATGGTTAGACTTTGTCTCATTCAAGAGAAAAAAAGAGGGTGGGAATGTGGTTTAGTGGTGGAGTGCTTGTCTAGCATGCATAAAGCCCTGGGTTTGCTTCCTCAGTACCACATGAATGGATAAAGCTGTGGCACTGTGGCTCATGTAGGAAAGTGCTAGCCTTGAGGAAAAAGAAGCCATGCACAGTGCTCATGCCCTGAGTCCAAGCCCCAGGACTGGCAAAAATAAATAAATAAAAAGAGAGAAAGAGATAGACGATAGACGGAGACATAGAGAGACAGAGACAGAGAGGAAGGGAGGGAGGGAGAGAGGGAGGAAGGGAGGACAGGAAGGAGGGAGGAAGGGAGGGAGGGAAGGAGGAAAACACTCAGAGTCTCAGACATTTCCTGCAGTCACTAGCAGCTCCCTTCTGCAGTTTGCATATATGGCTACTGTCCAGGTGTTCACAGCTTGGTCCCTGTTGTGGTGTGGTTAGAAATGCTGGATGTTGAGGAGTTGAGGCCTACTGAGAAATCCTCAGGTCACTATGCGTGTGCCCCTCCTGGGAATTGCTGGGCCCTGACCATCTTCCTGGCTTCCTGTCTCATGAGGTAAGCTGTTTGTTCCACCTCATGCTTCCACCATAATCAATGACCTTCACCAGAGGCCCAGAGCAACAGGACCATGTCATCTTGGATCCAACTTCTAGTTCCAAGAGAATCCAAAGAAAACTTTTGTTTTTATGATCTAATTATCTCAGGTATTTTATTATTGTAATGGAAAGCTGACTAATATACTATCCCTCCAGAGTGGTTTTTTTTTTTATCAAGAATGGATATTCTACTTTTATCTTTTGCAATACTGGAGATTAAACTCAGTGCATCACACTTGCTAGTCAAATGCTCAACTCCTTGAGCCACACTTGGTGCTTTCATTTTTGTTTGTTATAGTTTGTTTTTCAGACAAACTGTGCTTTTTCCCAGACTGTGATCTCTTACTTCTACTTCCAAGTAGCTGGAAATACAAACATGCATCTCTATTCCTTTTCCTTTCTTCCATCCCTCCTTCCCTCCTTTTCCTCCCTCTTTCCCTTCCTTCCTCCTTCTGTCCCTTCTTTCTCTGTCTGTTTCTTTCTCTGTCTCTTTTCCTTTCTTTCTTTCTTTCTCTTTCTCTCTTCCTTTGACATGGTCTTCCTAACTGTTCTTGTTTTAGTCTCAAGCTGAGATCTTCCTAGCTCTACCTCTCAAGTAGTTGGGATTACAGGTGTGAACCACCACACCTAGGCCATGGATGGATATTTTCGTTTTTGAGCTCCCTTTCATTCCAGCTGTAGGGACACCCAATAGGGTGTCTGGAGGAAGCACTGAATGGGTACATTTCTGGTCACGCAGAACACCCTAACACTTGCAGTGACGGTTGTACATTTCTGTCTTGGATGTTCATCTAATGCTTGAGAACAAATATGGGGTAGATTTGTGGCAATGCAGCCAAGCAAACATTTATGTTCATTGTGTGTGTGTGTGTGTGTGTGTGTGTGTGTGTGTGTGTGTGTGTGTGAGTGCCAGTACCCTGGCGTGAACTTGGGGCCTTGTATTCGCTTCCTGTTTATTGTTCTGATTTGGTATTCTACCATTTGAGCCACACCTTCAGTCCAGCGTTTTTGTGGTTAATTGGAGATTCAGCACAGGCTGGCTTAGAACCCAATCTCCAGATCTCAGTCTCTTGATTAAAATAGACATGAGCCACAAGTGCCTGGCTCCAAGGAAACATTTTTTGGCAAGCTTGCTTTGCCAGAGAATTTCATGATTATTTTTTTTTTTTTGCTTTCTTCATTTTTCCCCCTTTATTGTTAAAGTGAAGTACAGAGGGGTTACAGTTTCATATGTAAGGCAGTGGGTACATTTCTTGTTCAACTTGTTACCTCCTCCCTCATTCCCCCCTGCCTCCCCCCTCCCCCTCTTCCTCCCCCCCCCCCACATGAGTTGTACAGTTGGCTTACACAAAATTGTTTTGTAAGTATTGCTTTTGCAATGGTTTGTATTTTTATCTTTTGTCTCTTGATTTTGGTATTCTCTTTCCCTTCCCTTGTTCTAATACTAGTATATACAGTATCCAGGGTACTAAGATGAGATACAGTGATAACGGGGGTAAAACCACAGGAAGGGAATACGAGAGAAAAAAAAAGGGTGCGTTTCACATGGCATGTTGAAAATAATTACAACAATGATATCACACTCTTTTCCATAACATGGAGTTCATTTAACTTAGCATCATCTTATGTGTTCATACTGGTATAGCATTGGGCTATTGTGATCCCCTGCTGTGACTAGCCTAAACCTGTGCTAATTATTCCCTATGAGGGAGACCATAGAGTCTGTGTTTCTTTGGGTCTGGCTCACTTCACTTAGTATGATTTTTTTCCAAGTCCTTCCATTTCCTTATGAATGGGGCAATGTCATTCTTTCTGATAGAGGCATAGAATTCCATTGTGTATATGTACCACATTTTTCTGATCCACTCATGGACTGAGGGACATCTGGGTTGGTTCCATATCTTAGCAATGACAAATTGTGCTGTGATGAACATTGTTGTGCTGGTGGCTTTAGTATGGACTTGCTTGTAATCTTTTGGGTAGATCTTTTAAGGGTGAAGAGAGCAGAGTCAGACCTCACACTATGGCTTGCAGAGCCTGCTTGGGTGACTGAATGGAGATGTAAACCAGAAACTGATTATGACAGGGGCTTTCTGCCACTCGTGTGTGCTGAGTACAGGGAACAGCTGCCAATTTAATTTTTGCTTGAATGGGAAGGCTCAGTGTTTTTGAAAGGTTATGAAGCCCTTTCATAAGGGCTAATGCCAGAAGTTTAGGCTTGGCTTAGCAGTAAGTCTTGAACAGTTCCCAATAATGGGGGAGTTATAGGCAAAGAACCTTTAGTAAAATTAAAGCAGCTGTCACATAAAGTTTTATTCCCAGTCCACATTATCAGGACATGATGGACTTCTAGTGAGCTTTCTCAGGCTCTTTTCCTGGGAACCACAGTGTAAGCACTGTGGTTCTTAGTGGAGACACTGTGGTACTCCTGGAGACACCGTATCATAGGCACAGAAGGAGGCTGGCTGCATAGCTTGTCCTTTTCCTAGGACAAACCTCACATAAATAAAAGGCTGTAGAACAGACTACATGGATAGGTTTCAATCTCACCCTCATTTTCACAAAGACTAAGTGAAGGCTTTTTGCTTCCTTTTCCCTTTTGGCTGTATTAGAGTTTGAACTTGGGGACTTCACTTTGGTAAAGCATGCATTCTGTCACTTGAGCTACACTTTCACTCATTTTTTGCTGCAGTTACTTTTCAGATAAGGTTGTTCTTGTTTTTGTTTTGTTTTTGCCTGGGGCCAGCCCCTGGCTGCTATCCTTCTTTTTCTGCATCGCAGGTAGCTAGGATTACAGACATGAAGGCCTACATCTACCTTGTTTTGTGGAGATGGAGTCTGACTAACTTTTTGCCAGACGTCAATCCTGATCTTTACCTTTCAAGTAGCTGGATTTACAGGCATACATCAGCCCACCAGTCTGAGAAGTTCTTTTATCTTTTCTTCTATGGAGGCTTGAACTCAGGGCCTGAGCACTATTCCTTAGTTGATTTTTGTTTTTGTTTTTGTTTTTACTCAAGGCTGGCACTCTACCACTTGAGCCATAGCTCTTCTTCTGGCTTTGTGGAGAAGACTCTCACAGACTTTCCTATCTAGGCTGGCATCGAAAACCCAGCTGTGAGAGTCTTTTCCTGCAGGAGTTGCTGGTAACTGTCTCCCACTTTCTTCCCTGATTAAACAAGAGAGAGTTTCTCTAAGCAACTACCTAATAAATAATTTTATTTTTTAGTAACCAAACTTAAAATAATCTAACACTGTGTGTGAGTGTGAAGACTGAGTCATCTTTTTAAAAGAGAACAACAGATTCAGCAGCTGTGATAAAATTGAAAGAACAGAAAAAGAATTGAACATCAGTAACTAAAAGGATTCAATGTGAAAGAAAGGCGAAGAGATTTAAGAGTATCTTGAGTAAATGTAATTAATCTTACAGACTCATTTCAGTTGGAGAATAGAGATATTCAATTGGCAAATCAGATAAGTTTGTCTGATTTCTTTGGGGAGGGGGGTTAGAAGAGATTAATTAAAGGTCTTGGTCAAAATGTGATCACCAGAAGCAGATAACTTTTATCATGAACTTTTATACCTGACTTGGTTTGGCCCAATGGGAATAGACCTGTATGCTTGTTTTGGCGTGAATCTATGCAATGAATCTGTCTGGTCCTATGGTAGTTTTTTTTTTTTTCCTGAGCAAACATTTGGGAAAATGAATTAGGTAGGCAGGAGAACACTCATCCTGTATAAATTGAAATATTTTTTAATAAAGGTAATCTCAGCTATAAAAATTTGGAAAAGAAAACAGTAATCAGCCTTTGCATATGGTGACCCTGGTACATTTATTGTTTGGTTTTGGGGGGTTCCTCTCTTTTCAGTCACACATGCTTTGTTGCATCCATCCTTTCAGACGGCAGTGAACAAATGAACTAAAAATACCACTCTCTCTAAATTAGCTGACCAGGGTAGAGAAGCTTGGCCAGTAAGTGCAAGTGCAGGGCAGCAAGTTCAAAGTTGACACATTCAGTGGAGACTGCCAAGTAAAGAAGGGAGGGGAGGATGGGGGGGCGGTGCTATGTGTGTGCTGGGGAAACTCAGTGAAATGTGACCTTCCTTTGGTGGCACTGGGGTTTAAACTGAAGGCCTTGAGCTTGCTAGGCAAGCGCTCCGGCGCTTGAGCCATACCTCCAGCCCTTTGGTATTGACTACTTTCAAGACACCATCTTGATTTATGTCCCAGTTGTCCTGGGCTCTGGTCCTCCTGCTCGTGCGTCCCTGTACTGTTGGAGATGACAAGCATTGTACCACTGTGCCCAGCCATTGTTTGAGACAGTCTCCCAAACTACTTTTTGCCTGAGCTAACCTAGATGCTTGAGCCCCTGGTCCCTGCCTACCAAGTACAGACTGGAGCCACGGAGCCTGGCTCGAGATGAGACTCTGGAGCTCAAGCAGGAAGCAGTGGAGTGCTCTGCAGTAGAGGTGCCCGGGGCAGAAGGGTGGCACAGGGATCTGACACTGCCCGGCAGCAGGAACCCAGACATGGCTGAGGAAGCGAAGGCTTATTTGTCTCCTGGTCCTGTAGGATGCTGTCCTGCTGACCAGCTGCCCACAGGTGCTGGCTGTGTTTACATGACTTCAGTCATGCTCTTTTCCCACTATTAAGTGTACTGATTTTTTTCCCATTTAGGTAAAATATTTAAGACTGTGTACTCAAGAATAGTGTTGATTATTATGTCTTTCTACCATGTAGTTATTTTAATATATGTATACATTTTAAAATTATGATTTAAAAATTAGTCATTGCTGATATACATGTGAAATGTCTATATATGCATATATAGACATTTCTATATATAGATATTATATATGTGCATCTCTAGACATTATATGTCTGATATACACATATTTGTGATAAACATATGTATGATATGCATACATATACAAACATATATGTATATTAGCATATTTGGTATATGTATATCAGCATGAGCATAATTCTGGCATATTAAGTTTTGCAGTTACTTCATTGAGTTTTAAAAATTCCTTTTCTATTGAGTTTTTCTATGAGATTATCATAATGAAGACCTCTTGTGCTACCAGCGTGTACTAATTAAAAAGTAAAATTAAGTAGAGCCTTATTTTCCAACTGACTTTGTGCTGCTTCTAGCCTTTAGAATTGTGCAACCTATGAGGTATAAAGATTTTATCTTATTATTTGCATATTTCTGTTGCAGAACTGGGGGTTGAAGTTAAAGTCTCCAGATGGCTGGGCTGTCTCACTAGGGCTTGAAGCTCACTTCTAGCCTGGCTTTTCACTTGCTATTATTAGGGTAGGGCCAGCTTCCCTACTTCATGCTTCCTGTAATTACTGGGATCCCCAGAAAACCCTACTGTGTCCAGTCCCCAGCTGTGATGGAATCAGGTCCTCCCAACCGCAGGCTCTCATGCAGCCTGGGGTGGCAGGTACTTGCCACTGCACAAGCTGTAGGGTGGGAAGAGCGTGGTCTGGCCTTCACCTGTGATACTCCACATCTCAGCCTCTCAAGTAGCTATGATTGCAGGTGACTCCTGGTGTCCAATTGTCTTTATTTTCTATATATTTGCAGCTACTTTTTGTTTCCTACAATTGCCCCAAACTACCTAGAGCACCAAATAATCATTGAAGTATTGAGCTCCTTTATTTTCCTCCAGATCTGGAGAAACAAGACTTTCTAGAACCTTATCCTTAATATAATGCTCACTTCTGATTTCTGCTACATCTTATTCATCCGTTTAAGAAAGTACCCTTACATGCCCATTTTTGTTTATCATTGTATTCAAAATAGGTGCTGATGGTGATAAAAAATCTTTCTATTTCTTATTTTGAGAATTGAAGACATTGATACAACTTAGCAAAGTTAAGTATTTATGAAAACAGAACGATTCTCCTTCTGTCTTAGTTGGTTTCCTTCTGCTTTAACAGAGTCCCACACACCAGATACTTTATCAATGACAGAAATTGATTTGGCTCAGGGTTCTGGAGACTAGCTAGACTGAGATGGAGGTTTCCCTTCAGTGATGTCACCTCTGTGTCCCAGCATGGCAGAAGGCACACATGGAGAAAGAGATTACTAGGAATTGAACCTAGGGCTTTTATACCCATTAGTCTAGTGCTCTATTTTTTTTTTTTTTTTTAGATAGGATCTAGCTGATGTTGCCTTGGCTACCCTTGAATTTATGATCTTCCTGCTTCTTCCTTCTGCGTAATTAAGATTACAGGAGTGCACCACTATACCTGGGACGTAATTGCCTCTGAATGTAAGCACTGTTATACTGGTGTTTTTTAAGTTTTCAACATATTTAAGCCACAACCTGCTTGAGCAATAGTCAAGTCGTGCTTGGATTAAATTCAGGGCCTAGAGCTTGCCTGGCTGACACTCTGCCACTTGAGCCACACCTCCAGCCTTGCTGAGTTAAAGTTGGCTGGTTATCTTTGACTTGCCTGAACCTAGGTATTTGTATCTTTCTCCAGATTTGGGGAGTTTTCCTCATTGCCCCTTTGAATAAGTTGTGTTCCAAGGTGACATTCTCAAGTGCCTCTTGAGTCCGAATAGCCCAAATATTTGACCTTTTACTGCTGCCCCAAAGTTTCATAGCTTTGTTCATTCCTCTTCATTTTTTCTTCTTTATTTGTATATTTTCAAATTACCAGTTGTTGAGATCATAATTTTCTCTTCTATCTTATCTGTTCTTGATGCTTCTACTGTGTTTTATTTTATTTAGTATATTTTTAATGTCAAAGATTTCCATTTGTGTGTTTTTAAATTTTATTGTAAAGGTGATGTACAGAGGGGTTACAGTTTATGTAAGTAAGGTAATGAGTACAATCCTTCATTTTCTCCTGCTTTCCCCCTTGATCCAACCCCCCCCCAAGTTGTAAAGTTCATTTCTAGCATAATGTCTAGTGAGTATCACTGTTGTATTGGTTCACTCTTTGCCTCACCTTTTCTGTGATTCTCTTTCCCTTCCCCCAAACAGATAAACTTATATATAAGACAAAGAGTACAGATGTGTGTGTGTGTGTGTGTGTGTGTGTGTGTGAGAGAGAGAGAGAGAGAGAGAGAGAGAGAGAGAGAGAGAGAGAGAGAGAGAGAGAGAGAGAGAGAGGGAGAGAGAACCAGTCCTAAGGCGTGTACTCAGGGCTTGATGCTGTCCCTGGGCTTTTATGCTCAAGGCTAGTGCTTTACCAGTTGAGCCACAGTTCTACTTCCAGTTTTTGATGGTTAATTGGAGATAAGAGTCTCAAGGACTGGCCTGTCTGGGTAAGCTTCAGGTTGCCATCCTCAGATATCAGTGATGTGAACCACTTACCGCACTCACTGAGAGCCCGGGTGGCTTTTACACCTGTGTCAATGTGGTCATTTTCTCTGGGAAGCAGGGACTTGGGCAACATATGAAATAAGTAGAACTTTTCTAATATAAATTAGTTCACAGACAACAGACACAGCATAAATGAAGGACATGGACAGTGTATTAAAGCAAGAATCATTTAGCTTAGAGAGGCCCCAGGAGACTACTGAGGAAAGGGAGCCCAGCTGCTTCTTCAGTGTGGCTGAGGGGTTGGATTCCAGGTATCTGTCCTTGCTTCACTCTGCTGACCCAGAGTACTGGAGGCTGGCGAAGCAGAACACACCGACATGGCCCTGCTGCCCTGTTCAGGAAGCTGAAGACTTGAAGGCATTCTGTCATCACTTTTGGATCTTTGACAACAGTTCATTTGTCACCCTTCCAGTTTCTGCCACCTCTAGCCCTCACTGTAGCAATCAATCATTACCTGGCATTATGCAGCTTGTAAACATTGAACGTTGGAGGCCTTTGTTCAGAGCACACATGGATATTCAGGTCACCTGTACATGTGTCACCACCCACAGTCCCTGCAGACACACGCTGCACTCTGATTCTAGAGTTCCCAAAACTTCTTGGGAAATTCTGTGCTAGGAGAGTGGGAGGGAAACTCTCTCCATCGAAACGCTACCAGGGACAGTTAGTTCCGTGGGTCACTTTATTGGTTAACAAAAGTTACGGGCTGACAAAGGAAGTGGATAATTGCACTACTCGATTCACTGAACATCCTCCCTCCTTCCCTTCCTCTCCCTTCTTCCGTCCCTCCCTCTGTCCCTCCTTCCCTTCTTCTCCCTTCCTCTCCCTTCCTTCCTTGATTCTTTCCTTCCGTTCACTCTCTTTTCTCTCTCTCTCTTTCTCTTCCTTCCTTCCTAGCTCCTTCCCTCCCTTCCCTATATAGGGCATGGGCTTAGAAGCTCTGCTTGCTTGTTCACATCTGGTGCTTTACCACTGAGTCATGTCTCCAGTCAGCTTTTTGCTGGTTAATTGAAGGAGGAGTCACAGAGTTTCCTGAATCAAACTTGGATCATCCAGTGTAGGCTCCTTGAGTAGCCAAGATGTTAGGGGTGAGTCACTGGTGCCTGGCCCAGTGAATATTTCCTTTTCCTTTCCTTTTTCCTTCCCTTCCCATTCTTTTCCTTCCCACCTTCCTTTTCTTTCCTTCTTTTCTTCCTTCCTTCATGTTTTTATTTTCCTGTCTTTTAAACACTAGGAATTGAACCCATATCAAAGGGAATGAATCAAGCAAATATTATCCTGCCACATTTTCTTTCTGATATGATGTAATCGGTTTTCCTTTGGATCCAAAAGGGATTGTTGGTTATTGTCAACTCTTAAATGTTCTTTTTATTTTGAGACAAAGTCTTACTGTGTAGCCTATGCTGAACTGGAGGTGATATTGCCTAAGCTGTCCAATTATTGGGATTACAGGTGTGTATCACCATACCTGACTAGGAGTTGACTTCTGAAATACTGATGTTGTTGATAAATCCATTGTTCCCTCTGTCTACATCATCCTTTACTGGTAAGCTGGGTCCTTGGGAAGACATTTGGATTTGCCTAGAAAATAAGTGATTACAGTCTTCTTGCTTACTTATCATCTAAGGACAAATCTAGGGAAGAAAGCCATAGATAATAGTTATTACATGTAAATAGTAAGTGAAATAATTTCAGAGCATAAAAAGACCATTTCAGTCCCAAAACTGTGTGGGTTAAAAGGCATAGAGCACTGGGCATGAGTGGCTCATGTCTATGATCTTAGCTACTCAGGAGGGTGAGATCTGAGGATCGTGGCTCAAAGTCAGCCCAGGTAGGAAAATCTGTGAGACTCCTTTCTCCACTTAACTGCCAGAAAACTAGAAGTACTACTGTGGCTCAAAGTGGTATAGAGCTACCCTTGAGCAAAAAAGCTCAGGGACAATGCCCAGACCAAACCCTACTCCCACCACCACCACCAACAACAAAAAGACAGTAAGCAAATGATAGAAATTATTTGTATTTAATAATTTAATTTAATAATTTTCTCTGCTAATATTCAGTTTATTCTTTTAAAATGAATGCAAGTTGTTAGTGTCTCTTCTAAGAATTTAGTTTTGTTCATATAGAATTAACTTCAAGATCAAAAACTAGTCCTTAAAACCTGTTTTTTTAATTTTTTAATTTAATAAGAGAAATTGGGGTCCTGGGAACTTAAATGATCTGCTCAAGGTCATTCAGAAATCAAGAGATTCTGTTCTTTAAGCTAATCTTGTTGATGCCATCCTGGCTCTTACATCAAATTCTGGGTTTTAAGTGAGCACATAATTAAGGCACATGTGAATATAACTGCTAGAATAGTAGTTATTTTAGGGCATGGTGGTATATGCCTGTAATTCCAGCTACATAGAAGGTAGAGGTAAGAGGATCAGAGTCCAAAGCCAGAGATCCTACCTAAAAGTCACTAAAAAAAAAAGGTTGGGTGAAAATAAATAAGGACGTAGAGAAAAATAACCTTGAAACTTAGAAAAAAATCCAATTTATGAGCATCCTTTGCCAGCCACCTACTGTTCAACAGATATAAACTTCCTCAGAACTGCAGTTCATAGCCATTACAGAGACATATTCTAGGGCTGGGTAAGTTATAAGAGGTATGACCAACAGTTAATGGTTTTTCTTTTTAACACAGCCTGTAGTAAAATAAAATAGGCTCATTTTTCTCTACATAAAAGTAAACTAGATTGAGATATTTGATGTTTTCATTCACTTTCAAAAATAACCTGTGATGCCACTCTGAAGTTGGATGGTATATTACAGTACCATCATTTCACTGAGAACTGTCAGCATAGCAGATAATGTAATCCTGGGGGTGTAAGTGAACTGAGGGGAGAGAGAGAGAGAGAGAGAGAGAGAGACAGACAGACAGACAGACAGACAGACAGACAGAGACAGAGACACAGAGACAGAGGCAGAGAGAGAAGGGCTGAGAGTGAAAGGAGGTAGAGATGAAGGGAGGAAGGGATGGAAGAAAGGGAGGAAGAAGAGAGAGGGATGGGTGAAAGGGAAGGAGAGATAAAGAGAGGGGAAGAAGGGAGAGAGGGAGGAGAAGACTTTATTTAAATATATTCAAAGAGAGAAACTGAAAGGAGGCTGGGACAGAGCTGGAAAACAAGGTCTCTTCTAAAAGCTTGTGAATGTCTTGGTGTAACAGCTACTCTTATGTAGTAGGGAAGCAAAGAGTTGAATGGTCAGAAGGAAAAAAAGAAGAAAGGAAGGAAGGGAAAGAAAAGGAAAAACAAGAGAGGAAAATTTAAAGTTTCTAGATCAAATATAAACTAAATTACAACTTTCCAGAACCTTTGACATAGCAGAGGCAGAGCTGAGAGAACAGTTGAGAGTCATGAGTGCTTATATTTAAAAAAGTCAAAGACATATGAAATAAATAACCTAATGATGGTATACATCAGTGCCACAGAAGTGCATTAAAAGTCCAAACCCAAAATCACTAGATGGAAAAATTAAGGCAGAGATGAGTGAAATAGAAGCTAAAGAAAAATCAAACAATCCATGTACCTAAGGCTCAGTTCTCTGAAAAGATAAACAAGATTAACAAACCCATAGCTAAACTAACCCCTCAAAAAAGAGAGAAGACCCAAATGGTTAAGTGTTAAAGGGACTATTACAAGCCCAGAAGTCAACAGATTTAGTCCTACATTCTACAAGATGTTCAAAGTACTAACAGTAATGTGTCAAATGTGCACTGTTAGAGCACCCTAATAGTTCTCCTTGCCAGTGGGTTTTATGCTTTCTGATGTTCTCATAATCATTCATTTCTCTTCAGTGTGAAGAGCTCCCTTCAGCACTGTCAATAGGATAAATCTCATAAAGTTAGTAGTGTTGTTTTTTTTTGAGGTGGGGAAAGATGCTGAAAGTATTTTTATTCCCTATTTTTAAAGGGGTAGCTTTTGTGGGACAGATGATAGGTGCTCCTTTGTTCTACCTTTACTAAAATGAAAACTCAAGCCAGTCTCTTAGCTTGTGAAGTTTCTACAATCAGGTGATCAGACTACCTTTTCAGGTTGTTTCTTTCCACTTGTGGACGTGAGAGACTTTTAACTCTAGCTGTTCAGAGTTCTTCCTGTTTGTATATTTTCAAATTACCTGTTGTTGAGATCCTAATTTTCTCTTCTATCTTATCTTATCTGTTCTTGATGCCTTCTACTGTGTTTTATTTTATTTAGTATATTTTTAATGTCAAAGATTTCCATTTGTGTGTTTTTAAATTTTATTTTAAATTTTATTGTAAAGGTGATGTACAAAGTGGTTACAGTTTATGTAAGTAAGGTAATGAGTACAATCCTTCATTTTCTCCTGCTTTCCCCCTTGATCTCGCCCTCCCCCTAAGTTGTAAAGTTCATTTCCAGCATAATGTCTAGTGAGTATCACTGTTGCATTGGTTCACCCTTTGCGCCACCTTTTCTGTGATTCTTTCCCTTCTCCTAATCAGATAAACTTATTTATTTATTTTTATTTTTATTTTTGCCAGTACTGGGGATTGGACTCAGGGCCTGAGCACTGTCCCTGGCTTCTTTTTGCTCAAGCCTAGCACTCTGCCACTTGAGCCACAGCACCACTTCTGGCCATTTTCTGTATATGTGGTGCTGGGGAATTGAACCCAGGACTTCATGTGTACGAGGCAAGCACTCTTGCCACTAGGCCATATCCCCAGCTCAGATAAACTTATATACAAGACAAAGGGTACAGATGTGTGTGTGTGTGTGTGTGTGTGTGTGTGTGAGAGAGAGCAAGAGGGAGGGAGGGAGGGAGGAAGGGAGGAGAGGAGAGAGAGAGAAGAGAGAGAGAGAGAGAGAGAGAGAGAGAGCCAATCCTAAGGCTTGAACTCAGGGCTTGATGCTGTTCCTGGGCCTTTTTGCTCAAGGCTAGTGCTTTACCAGTTGAGCCACAGCTCTACTTCCAGTTTTTGATGGTTAATTGGAGATGAGAGTCTCAAGGACTGGCCTGTCAGGGCAAGCTTCAAGTTGCAATCCTCAGATATCAGCCTCCTGAATAGCTACGAGTATAGGTATGGACTACCAGCACCCAGCTCTGTTTTAAGTTTTTAAAATTTCTTCCTTCTCTCCATTTAGTTCCTTTGTTAGAGTACAGAATCATTTGTTCCATGCTATCCTATAGTTTGTGCATTTATTTATTTTTCTTTTTTTATTGTCTAAGTGATTTACAGAGAGGTTACAGTTTCATACATTAGGCATTGGATACATTTCTTGTACTGTTTGTTACCTCCTCCCTCATTCCCTTCTCCCCTCTACCCCTTTCCCTCTCCCCCAATGAGTTGTTCAGTTGTTTTACACCAAACAGTTTTGCAAGCATTGCTTTTGTAGTCGATTGTCTTTTTATCCTGTGTCTCTGGATTTTGGTATTCCTTTCCCCTTTCCTAGTTCTAATACCAGTATACACAGTTTCCAGTATCTCCCTCATAGGGAATAATTAGCACAGGTTTAGGCTAGTCACAGCAGAGAATCACTAGAGCCTAACAGCTATGCCCTTATGAACGCATAAGATGACACTAAGTGAAATGAACTCCATGTTATGGAAACGACTATTATATCACTGTTGTAATTATTTTCAACATGCCATGTGAAACTGATGATCCTCTTGTCTTTCCTTCCTGTGGTTGTACCTGCACTATCACTGTATCTTATCTGGGGCTGGGATCTTCAGGGTCGAAATCTGTGCTGGGCAGAGCAGTATAGTAAGAAGATAGCCTTGAACTGCAAGTTCCTAGGTGGCATCTTGGGTGAGGGATGTTATCCTTTTAAAAGAGACTTTGAAAAGTTCAGGCAAAAGGCTGACAGTTCACAGGACCAGTTAACATGAATGACATGGGAGAACACACCCTGGGCACAAGCCAGAAAAGTGTCATTTAGAACATAAACCCAACTGTGGCCCATTACAAGGAAGGAGCAATAACTGGACTGGGGGCAGGAAGGAAGTGTTTAGGGATAGTGGACTGGTTGGGATAGTGGACTGGTTGGGAGTAACCAGTCAGAGGCTAATATATATACAAATAGCAAGTAACAAAGGCAAGAATGCAACTTTCTGTCCAGGTGGAAAATGTACAGGTATGGACATTAGGTGAGTAAACAACTATTCCTCTTGATCTCCCGGCTCTGATTAATTTTGAAAGGGCAAGTTTAAATTGACTCCATTTAAGATGAGACTTCATCTCCTCTTACTCCTCTCCATGGTTCCTCATTGTCAGGACTGACCTCATCCTGAAGGTCTAGGCGCTCATTGCTTGGATAGCTGTCCCAGTTGGCATTCACAGTTTTTGAACTCAAGGCCTGGGCACTGTCCCTGAGCACTTCTGCTCGAGGCTGGTGCTCTACCACTTGAGCCACGGTGTCGCTTTCAGCATTTGGCTGGTTCTCTTGAGCCAAGCTTCCAGTCTGTCTCTTTGCTGGTTAGTTGGGAGATGGAGTTTGAGAAAGATTTTCTGCCTGGGGTGGCTTCGAACTGCAATCCAAGGAGTCTTAGCCATAAAAGCCCTTTTTATTTCCAATTAAAGCAACAGGAGAACAATAGGAGTAGAGCTTACCTGTAACTTGTTGAGAATTGACCAAGAAATACTTGCCAGAGTTCTGCTGTAACACTTAGAGAACAGAAGAGTGAATGAGATCCATGTGCCATCAAATCAAATCATATCATTTAACCTTACTGGCAGGAGGAAGAGAGCACAAATGAAGAATAATCAAGAGGGCAAAGGGTCAGGACAATGTAAAAGTCTCAGCTTCAGTGGATCCGAGGTGGCTGTGTCGTCCACCCCAAATCAGCAGGCTTTGTTAGTCATGTGTTATGGAGGCAGGCAGGAGAGATGGGTTGGATCTGGGCAGGCTGTAGTGGCATCTCTCTGAGTCCCCTGGATATATTGTCATACCGCCTGCTGGGTTGCCCTGGTTGGAGGTTCAAATCTGTCGTTCTCATGGTGGATGGAAGTAGAGCACTCGGTTAGGAGAAGTTACCTCGGTGATCCTCTGAGTGGGCTTAGGACAGCAGAATAGGTCCTGGGTGCAGTTTGGACCACCCCCAGAAATGGGGGAGCAAATCCACCCGGGAACCTATCCCAGTTTGGCACCAATGAAAGGATATGTCCCAGCCATCCCAGGGGACTATGCACAGATAGTCACAGACAGGAGAAGAAGGTTCATAAGGAGGTTTATTAGTGGGGCCATAGTTCCCACGGGAGAGGGAGCTACATGGCGTCTGCCTAGTTTGTGCATTTCTTTAAAAAGATATTTTGTATTCTCCACCCAAACCCACCCATATAGATCACTATCTGTTTTTGATGCTTTGGTAGGTAAGCTCATGGATCCTTAATATCTCTTCCTTCCTTCCATCTTTCCTTCCTTCCTTCCTTCCTTCCTTCCATCTTTCCTTCCTTCCTTCCTTCCTTCCTTCCTTCCTTCCTTCCTTCCTTCCTTCCTTCCTCCGTCCCTCCCTTCCTCCCTCCCTCTCTCCCTCCTTCCCTCCCCTGTCTCTCTCTCTTCCTTTCTTGTCAAAGTGATGTACAGAGGGGTTACAGTTTCATACATAAGGCAGTGAGTACATTTCTTATCAAACTTGTTACCTCCTCCTCAGTTTGTCTCCCAACTTCCCGCCCCCCAGTTCCTTCCCCACCCTCCTCTGAGTTGTACAGCTGGTTTATAGCATATTATCTTGTAAGGATTACCTTTGCATTGGTTCACCTTTTACCCTTTGTCTTTCCATTTTAGTGTTCCCCTTCCCTAGTTCTAATAAATGTACATGCAATACCCAGAGTATCAAAGTTAGTTACAGTGACATCAGGGGTAAACCCTGGGGAAGAAAGACAAAAGGAAAAGGCAGAATTTCATATGGTATGTTGAAAATAACAACAACAAAGATAAACCACTTATTTCCAAATCTTGTAGTTAGCATTATCTTATGTGCTTGTATGGGCATAGCTATTGAGCTATTGTGCTGCTCTGCTAGGACTATCCTAAATAAGACTAATTATTTCGATGAGTGAAAACATAGAGTATATGTTTCTTTTGGTCTGGCTCACTTCACTTAGTATAATTTTTTCCAAGTCTTTCCATTCATGAATGGGGACAAGTCATTCTTTCTAATAGAAGCATAGAATTGCACTGTGTATATATACCACATTTTCTTGATCCACTCATCTACTGAGGGGCATCTGGATTGGTTCCATATTTTAGCAATAGTAAATTGTGCTGTGATAAACATAGTTGTGCTGGTGGCTTTAGTGTGGTCTTGCTTAATTCTTGATGTTTGTTAGTGTAAAGTATTTTATGTTTGTGGAGTGATTAAGTATCTCTTTGACTGGTTGCATTCTGGCTTTGTTTGTGCCTATCTTCCCAGAAATCCCAGGGGATCATTGCTTTTCCCTGAGCATTCATTCACTTTGCCGATTTCAACACTCGGCTTTAGGCAGTACCTTGAGTCCAGGACTGCTGTTAGTCTGCTGTTGATATGTTGTCATGTTAGCTCCAGAAGGTGATTCAAGCCCCGGTTGCTCCCAAATCTTCAATTCATGTGTTTGTCATCGCAAACTTGTTTTTCAATCTCCTCAAGCCTTTCCCTGCCTGAAATGCCTCATCCATAGTCACTGGCATTTTAAACTTAAAGGATATATTTAGAATTGTATTAATGTGCAAATAGATATAACAACAATAACTATGAAGAGAAGTTGCAAGATGGCAGAAGTATTTCCAGTGCTTAACAAACATGAACCATTATATATATATATATATATATATATATATATATTCGATATTATATGAAGCAGGTATTAGATATTATTATACATTTTACAGAAAAGGAAATTGAAGTATGTAGTTAATTATTGAGATAATAAAAATTGGGTAAGTTTCCCAAGGCCACGCTTCCTTTTTTATTAATACATGTACATATATGGGCACACAAACATACACCATCACAAATACAAGTGATGATATAACAGCCTCGTTGAGTAGTACATCTTTTGTCTGGTTCTGCAATGCATATATAAACACATGGCTTGCAAAATAGAGTGTATCCTCAGATGCATAATCCTACTGGTTCAATTCACCAATCAAATAAAATGTAACAAATCATAGGAACTTGATATTTTTATAACACAGAACATAATTGTGTCTTTTGTTTCTCATCACCCTGGAAGACTAAGTCATTCTTTGAAACACTCTTCTTCCTTCAAATAGTCACAAATGAATAAAGAGTAAAATTAGAGTTGTTTTATTACTTACCCAGACATTTTCCTCTAGATTATTTTAATTTCTGGTGTAAGATATCAAACCAAGGATGGTGGAAAACAGATGCTGACCATGACTTCAGTTTTAATTTCCTCACGTACTTTGAAAAGACCAGTCCTTCATTAGATAAGTTCTAGAAATTTTCTCAAAGTATTATTTTCCTAGGTCATATCTAATATAGTGCATAAACTACATATGTCCAAAATACTTATGGAATTATAAGATACATTGAAGGAAGAATATTGTGAAGGCACTGAATTTTTTTGGTGTAATTCAGAAAGTGCTTTGGAATCTTAATGTTCAAGTCACTTTTAAATATTAGTTTCACATTCCCTGTGACTTGACTAAGTATATACTAAACCTATTTCATTGTTTTTCTGACAGCTCCAGTAACCTGCTTGTAGAATTTTCTTTCTATTACTAAATCAACACAGCATTCAGTTTGTGAGTTTTCATTTTTGGATTTCAGAATAAAGAATTTGCCATATTTATGTTCTCCTAAGTTAAAGTCAAAAGGTAATTTGAAAAGCCACATTTTATTGTAGGTAAAACAATTATAAGTCAAATGTACAAATTCTTTTTTGTGTGTGTCTACTGGTACTGGGTTTGAATACAGGGCCTCATTTACTTCGCTTTTTCATTCAAAGCCGGTGCTCTACTACTTGAGCCACATTTCCATTTCTGAATTTTGCTGGTTTATTGGAGATAAAAATTTCTAGGATTTATCTTGCTAGGCTGGCATTGAACTGTGATTCCAGATCTCAGCTTTCTGTTTAGATATGAATGATATTTTTGAGATAGGGTCTTGAATGTTGCTCATCCTGGCCTCAAAAACTTGAAATCCTCTTGCCTCAACCTCCCTAGTGCTGGTATTATACTTGTGGTATTATACTTGCTGATATTATACCCCACACCCTGCTTCAGAAAGAAAGAAACAATAATGAAACTTGCTTGAAATTATCTATTAATTTACAGTGAGTCCAATAAAGAACAGAAGCTACTTAAAGTAGCCATTGAATTTTGAGTAGTGTTAGCTTGAGAGAATGAGGGAAGAAGGCTTTGTTTTAGATTTAGGATGTCTCCCTCAACTCTGGTATTGAATGCTGGGTTTCTGAGGGAGAAATGTTGAAATGTGAGGCTTTGGAAAATGGATGGATCACGAGGACTCTGACTTCATCAATGGATTCATCCATTGGTTTGTAATGTAATGGCCATTGGAGGTAATGTTAATTTGGGAGGTGGGTTCTAGTTGAAGGAGTGAGTCATTGTGGGTGTATACACCCTTGTAAACCCTGTTCCTGGCTTCCATGAAGTAAGCAGCTCATCTCTGCCACATATGTTCTCTTCTCAGACCACAGTATTCACTCTTACCACATTAAATAACCATGGATGAAGCTATGAGCCAAAATCAATGTTTTCACTTTACAAGTTGATTATCTCAGATATTCTGCCACAGTAACAAAAAGCTAACACTGGGACAAATACATCAAATGTATTTTCTTTGCCCCTGCTTGTCAGAAAAACAAAACCACAACAATAACCGCACAAGTAAATGTGTCAAAATGCTAGTTATAGATTTATGTAGTGTTTTCAGGATATATTTATGACATACCCTACATTTTGCTATATGCTTGATATACTTGAAAGTCTTGTTTGAAAGCTTGCCTTCTGGCCGGGCCCTGACGTCTCATGCCTATAATCCCAGTTACTCAAGAGGCTGAGATCTGAAGATTGAGGTTTGAGGCTTCTTATTTCTAAATAACCAGTAAAAAAAAATGGAAGTGCAGCTGTGGCTCAATGATAAAGCACTAAGCTTGAGTGACGATGCTAAGGGATAGTTCAAGCCCCAGGACCACATACATACATACCACACACACACACACACACACACACACACTCTCTCTCTCTCTCTCTCTCTCTCTCTCTCACACACACACACACTAATAGCTTGCTTTTTGAAACATGCAGCTAATTCATACACACTTATAAAAGTTACCTTGGGTCTTCATTTGATAGTTGATTAAATTAATGGAGCATTCAATAGCAGGAAACTGTAAATACAAATTACCACACTTAATCTCCCATATCTCTGTTATTTAAAATATAAATTTTATGAACATTAAGACACTATCTCATATGTATTTACACAGTTTTTGTAAGTATAAATTGTAAAATTTTGATGTCAATGTTGTTGGACATAAAAAATGTTAAATGCTCCTTGTTATGTTATTGTTTTAACTTTGGTGGGGAGCATGTAAAAAGCTATGAAATTATTGGGTCTATGATTTGACATAATTATTTTATTCTTTGGAACACTGTGCAAGGAAACAAATAGATTCAAATATTATGTATTTAAAATATTTATAGTAATGCTATTTTTGAGTTAAAACAAAAGAAAACAAAAACAAAACAGAAGTAAAATCCCAAATGTCTAAGAATAAAAAACACCTGAGCAAAATCTGTCATGTTGTAACAGAAATTTACTGCAGAGTGGTAAAAATGTCAAATCCTAGGTTCATGCTATTGCGTGAAAATATCCACTAGAATTAATTTTGTAAAACAGATTAGAAAAATGACAACTTTGAAGACCATGTCAACACATGGAGTTATAAAGTAAAATTAATTTGGAAAAGTAGGACATAGCTTTTCCCGATTTCCACGTGAAGCAATGACATTTGGTAAAAACAGGAAGGGCTTGGAAGGAAATAAATAATTCGATTTGTTGGATCCTTTTTCTTTCCATTAAAGGTCCCTGTGTTACCATATTCTCTTCAGTAAACCATGACATCAGTGTTTTTGTTATCAACAAAGTGATGACTGAGTGTGTGCTGTGTTTAACAAGCATTTTCTGATGTCTATTTACCCTGGAAATAGATGACTGACCATGGGATATACCAGGGAATATAGCATTTTTCCTTCTTAGATAGGTGCAATATTAAAATTGTCATAATAGGAGTAGTGGTCTATGAATTCTGATTTTAGAAAGAATAGAGCTGCTGTACAGTAGAGTAATAAATCCAGTCACATAATACCAATTTGGATAGTTGCAAACAATCATGACACTGGGAGCTACAAATTAGTATTTCACAAACAAACAACTCCATAGGTCATTTGATACCACAGCAGATGTTAACCTTCCACCTGGAACAAAGGAGCAAATAACCCACGAGCAATCTGATCCAGTCTGCCAGTGATCAAGCTTTTGTTGTAAGTGAGTGCATGAATGAAATAATATGTGAGGTATAATTCTTAAAAAATAAATACAAAGGACAATATCAAAGTAACTAGCTTTTAGGGAGAGAAAAGATATGGCATTTTTCTAAAAGAAGAAAATTATTTTTAAGGTATACTTCTTTGCTTTAAAATGTAGACAAATTTTGCCTCTAACGTAAAATACATCCACATTGAATTAATTAAGTAGTTAATTTTTTTAAACAGTACTAGGGGTGAATTCAAGGTCTTGGACTTGCTTGAGCAAGCACTCTACCATTTGTGCCATGCCCCATCCTTTTTGCTTTCATTTAGTTTTTCAGGTCTCCTGCTTTTGTCTAGGCTGATCTCAGACCCTTTCTCTATGCCTCAGAATTGTAAGTGTGTGCCATTGTGCCTGGTCCTCCACGTTTATTTTACTACGAAAGCTATGTTCTAAATCATCAGCTAACTCCTTCCTGTCATTGCTAGAGAACATCACACAAATGCTGAGAGTAAAATTGTTGCTACCAGAGGCTTGGGAGAGTGGTGTGGTAGAGTCAGATAGGAGAGCTAAGTTCCAGTGTGCTACAGCACAGTAGAGTGACGACAGACAATGGTGACACTGTGTACCTAGAAAGAACCTCACAGTTTTCATCTCAAACAAATGGTAAATGTTCGAGGAGGTAGATGTGCTTACACAACTCTGAACACTACATAGTGCGCACGTACATGATTTAAACACCACGCTGTGCCCCCTCTATCTGTGCAATATCTATACAATTTAAGAATTAGTCACACAAAAAGAAGATAGAAGAAAACAGATGCTCTGGCAAGATGCGTGTGAGTTTGGATATTTCTAGTTCCTGGATACTCCTTCCCCAGAGGAAGCAACCACCTGTTGGGGAAGCGTGGTACCTCCTGAGAGTAACCAACTGATTGCCAACATGGTGTTAGGACAGAAAGCGGGGAGGGGGGAGATGATTGGTGTTTTCTTTGCTCATAAAGTTGTTCTTGCTCTTAGGTTTTTTCTTTTTCTTAATAACACCCCAAATCCATGCATCCAGTGTAAAGGAAGTTATATTTATTATCAGAGGAAAGGTTATAGATAGCTTTGTTTTGAGTTTCCAAATGTTGTGTTATATTTATATTTACTGACTTAATTTTTGCATCAGAATATTGTTCTTTATTAATTTATCAAAATGGAAAATGCAAAAGCTGCTCACACCCGTAATCCCAGCTGTTCAGGAGGCTGAGGTAAGAGGATTGTGGCTGAAAGCCATCCCGGGCAGGAACTCTTATCTCCCTTTAACCACCAGAAAACTGGAAGCAGAGCTGTGGCTCAAAGTGGTAGTGTGCTAGACTTGAGTGGAAAAAGCTCAGGGATAGTGCCCAGGCCCAGAGTTCAAGCTTCATGACCAACAAAACCCAAAAAGCCAAACAATACAAAATAAAGTTTGTCCTCAGCCCACAGAGAATTAGGAGGTGGTGGGAACTTTGAGGTTGGCCTAGCAAGGTGGCAGTTTTTGGCCATGGAAGTGTGACCTCTGAGATGACTGTGGACCTTGTCTCTTTCTTTTCCTAGTTTGATAGATAGACGCAGTGGGAGCAGCTTTTTTCTACCCTGCATTCCTCACCAGGATGTTTGGCCTCATCTGAAGCCCAAAGCATCGGGGCCAATTGGCCTTGCACCAAAATCTTTAAAATCATGAGCCAAGATAAACCATTTCTCCCCATAAGTTGACTTACCTCATGCATATGTTACAGCCTTACATTAGTAAGGCTGGTCAACATAGATGCCACTACATATTTTGCCATCAAATACCCGGTTATTTAAGATAGGATGTTCCCAAAGCTGGTTTGTCAGAAATCAGTGAAAACAACTTTGGAGAAAGACACTATTTCCCATTTGTAAAATAAGAGATATAATACTAATAGTGTGGTAAGAGTTGGTCTGAAATATGAGAAGTTGCAAGTTTATAATTGTACAGTTGTAAATTTGCTACTTAAAATTTCCCTCAGAGCTTAAAATGGATTAAAAAGACGATTAAGAGGCACCTGGATAAAAATCAATGAAAGCTCCATTAATAAGATCATTTCACAGCAGCTTGAACATCTTTCTGGAATATAGCCAAAGTGTAGCAAAATATAAATTCACCTACCGGTTATGCTGTGTAAACAGTGGATCAATTCAGCGAACACAATCAATGCATGGTGTTCTGGCTTATTGGTACTTGTACACAGAAGAATTTACGTGGATTATTAAAGCTACTAGTGATGAATTAGGAGCCTCACCTTTGGGTTCCTGTTGGCTGACTATTCATTTTAGTTGTTCACTTCCAGGTTTAAATCAGAGCCTGTGGAGAGAAAACAAAGTTGAGCTCAGAGGATTTCCTCTGGAATAGACTGTGCAATAAAAATAGGTGTGAATATCACAGTTTATGTGCTGGGTTGGAGTCAGGTAAGATAACTTCAGCTTACCAAAGGGCAATCAGAATGTTTTGGGAAAGTAAAGGATGTCAAGTTGTACGTCCAGAACTCCGTTTAAGAGCTTCGTGGTTCTGTAGTCAGGGACCAGAGTTGGCATTTCAGAGATATGTTGTTACCATTAAAAACATTAAAAAGGAAGGAAAGGTCCAGGTGCTGGTGGCTCACTCCTGTAATACTACTTACTTACAAGGCTGAGATGTGAGGATTGCAGTTTGAAGCCAGCCTGAGCAGGAAAGTCTGTGAGACTTTTATCTCCAATTAACCACCAGAAAACTGGAAGTGAAGCTGTGGTTCAAAGTGGTAGGATGCTAGCCTTGAGCAGAAAAGCTCAGGGACAGCACCCAAGCCCTGAGTTCAAGCAAGCTTCATGATCAACAAAATACCCCGTTCCCTCCCCCCAAAGAAAAAAAAACAAAAAGAAAGGAAGGGGGCGGTGAATTTACTAATCTGATATCTGGAAGTTCTGGCCTGTGTAAGGAAGTCTGGGAAATGAAACTGTTATTAAAGCATAGATTAAACCCCAAAGAAGCTAGTTATTTACCACCATGGTGACTGGGGACCGCAGGCAGAGAAGTAAACATCTAATTATAATAATGAAAACATACAGAAGGACTATAAAATAGACTCTTAGGGTTGAATTGTTTTACTGTCTTGGTCATCACCAACCATTTCTTGAGCATATGACCATAGTTTGTGCACATACCAACTCAGATTAGCCACTTTGGTTCAGAGTCGCTGTAAGCCCATGCACACAAACAGAATACGGACACCCTCTTTAAAAGAAGGGCTCCAGTTGCTCCAAGTCTGCAGGCCAAGCCCCTGTGAATGATGAATGAATTTCCTCCATAAAATGTTCATATGTCCAATGTAGACAGACAGACAGATAGACAGACAAACTGACTGTGTTTGTATGTTTGCAATGCTGGGGATGAAATCTAGGGACTTGCTAATACAGTAGATGCTCTGCCACTAAATCCTCTGCCAGGTCCTAATCCACCATGATTCCTGAGGAGTCTTCACTCTGCTTCTGCTGAGCACACTGCTTAAACACAATGGAACGCTTTTGATTGCTGGAAACTTTTGAAGTATTTATCTTGTATGAAGCACTGTGCAAAAGTGCTTTGGAGCACCAAGGGCAAATAAAACATGGGAACTTGGAAAAGTCACGGTCATCTTTGCAGTGCCTATGTTGGAGCAAACAGAGCTCCTGAAATACATGAAGATGAACAGGCAATTTTCTCGAGATTCTAAAAATTAACACAGACATACAGCGGAAGGCAGGGACGACAACTCTGCTCCTAGGAGTCCTGAAGTGTCAGAGATGGAGGGTGATTCACTTCTTGCCAAAAGGGACTTGGTGCATGGTGAAGGATCACAGACACAATGAGGAGCTGAAGCTGGGCATGGGCTGATGCTGTTCTCTGACCTGGGAAAGGAGCATGAAAGCAGCTGCTTTTGCTGCAATGGTTACAGCTGCCACAAAGCTGTATTCTTTCTATACAGCCACAAGCAGGAAGGTTTAGTAGCTGTCTGAATTCTTGCTGTCTTGGGGACTGTATCTGTGACCTTTGGTACTACAAGACTGGCAGGGCAGGCCAGCAGAAGACCTGAATCATGACAAGAAGGTAAGGGCTGGGAGGAGGCAAAAGATGGAGACAGAGAAGAGGGGAAGAAGCATAAACAGACTTCTCTTAAAAGACCAGGAGAATCACACCGAGAGAGAGAAAATCCTCCATTAAAAACAAAAGGACTAAACCAAAAAAACCACAACGAACACAAGGCCACAAAATGGAATCTAAATTTGTCAGCAAAGCAGAACTTAAAGAACAATACCAAGTGACTTTCAAATAAACAGTAATAAAGGAACAAAGCTTATGAAGCAAGTCATTAGGAAAGGACAAATATGCTATCTCCAAAGTAGCTGGGAGAGCACCTGATAAGATTTATTGGCTCATGTAAAAATGAAGGCACACAGATCCTTAACCACAAGAAAACAATGGAAAAGCATTATCCAGTACATCTTACAGTAAACACAGTCACTTCAGAAGCTTTCTTACTAAACTCAGGAGTGAAATTAGGCCGTCCATGAACTTCTCCTATTCCATATGTGCTTCAGGCATGCACTGAAGTCAGGTGTGGTAGAGCACACCTCTAATCTCAGCTACTTAGGCAGAGCAGGAGGCTTGATGGCTTAGGCAAAAGCTCAAGATCGTATCCATGAAGTGAACAGATGCTGAAAGGATTGGGGTATGGTGCAAGTGGTAGAGCACCTGCCAAGTATGAATCCCCAAACAACAACAACAACAACAACAACAACAACAGCAACAACAAAAACCCACTATGATGAAGATTCCAACATATTAAGAAATTAATATTTTTAACAACCTTGAGTCACAGAAGGCTTTCTTTTTCATTTGAACATTTATTTATACTAATCCATTCAACATTTATTATGCTTTTCTTTTTTTGAATTATTACTTATTTATTGTCAAAGTGATGTACAGAGGGGTTACAGTTTCATACGTAAGGGAGTGGGTACATTTCTTGTGCAATTTGTTACCTCCTCCCTCATTTCCCCCTCCCCCTTCTCCCTTTCCCTCTTCCCCCATGAGATGTCCAGTTGGTTTACACCAAATGGTTTTGTAAGGATTGCTTTTGGAGTCTTTGTCTTTTTATCCTTTGTCTCTTGATTTTGATATTCCTTTTCACTTACCTAGTTCTAATACCAGTCTATACAGTATCCAGGGTACTCAGATGAGATACAGTGATAGCACAGGGACAACCACAGGAAGGGGACACAAGAGGATCATCAACAAAAGAAGCTACGGTTTCACATGGCATGTTGAAAATAATTACAAAAGTGATATAACACTCATTTCCATAACATGGAGTTCATTTTACTTAACATCATCTTATGTGTTCACTTCCTTATTGCTTTTTATTATCTTTAGGGGCTGGGAATGTGGCCTAGTGGCAAGAGTGCTTGCTTCGTATGCATGAAGCCCTGGGTTCGATTCCTCAGCACCACATATATAGAAAAAGCCAGAAGTGGTGCTGTGACTCAAGTGATAGAGTGTTAGCCTTGAGTAAAAATAAGCCAGGGACAGTACTCAGGCTCTGAATTCAAGCCCCAGGTCTGGCCAAAAAAAATGTTCCTTATTATCTTTAAGTGGTTGTATGTACAGTTGAAAATTAAAAAGTACAACTCATCTTTGTCAGCGCTGTGCCTTCCTTCCTTCCCTCCATCTTTCCTAACCCCTCTCAGCCCCTCAAGGTACTTGGTTCCTTGATCGTTTATGTACATTGAGTATTATGAATGTAAGGAAAGCTTTCTTTAAAAGGCATACAACTCTGAAATCATCAGCATAAGGTTCTACAATAAAAGGATGTATAACGAGTTCACAGGTGGTTGGTGTGAGGGAGGAGGCAGAGAAATGAATGAATGACAAAGGAGTTCAACTATATAGAGCACTGATTCTTTAAAAATAGCAAAGAGAATGTATTGGCATGTTTCCTTCAGATCAGTGAGTATATACTACATTACTTCTTGCATTTTTTTCTGAACCAAAGGACAAAAACTAAAACCAAAATCTTACATATAATTGACAATGTAAATAACTTAAAAGATAAAATTTTTTAAAGTTATCTGAAAAAATATAGACTAAATTTTTAAGAAAAATCATGGACTCGTCACAATTTCATGTAAGTAAATAAATAATGTAGCATAAAGCAAGATAATATAAATGTAACAAAGATATATAAATACAATGTGATGCAGAAGGAAAAGCGCAAAGCAGTGCAATCAATAAAATTGATAGAGGCTTATGCAGATTTGTTTTTTCAATCTTTTGGTGATACTAGGGGTTGAAATGTGGGCTGGGTCCGTCACAGGATCTACTACTTGAACCACATCCCTAGTCCCGGAGGAGATTTCAACAGTGCTGAATGTTCCAAGGTACACTATGTTGCAAAACCTAGTAACTAGCCTTGAGGGAGGAACTTTCAAGATAAGTCTTCTTGTGGGGAAAATGGATGAGACTTGTAGCTGTTTTGAGAACAGAGAGTTTCATGTGGGCATCTAGCACAGGAGGTGGGGCAGGGGTGACCTTGAAGGGCTGGTAACTAGAACTATGGCCCACGTAGAGCAGGGCAGGATTTTGTGGAGGAGGAGAATCTGGCCTGAGAATGAAGATGATCCACAGACAGAACTAGAGCCATGAGAACTGGGGTTTAGAGCAAGAGGAGAAAAAGCATCACTGACTTTGAAGACTTAGATTCATGTTTGATTTCCAGCTCAGGTAGCATGCTTAAGCTGATTGTGGGCTCACAGTCCTCATAGGCAACAGGAGGGAAACATTTCTGAAATCTCTCCTAGTGCTCTTGAGGGAGTAACAGCTTTAGAATGGGCTTTGAAATTCTGAAGCACCAGGACAAATGTGGTGAGTGACCTGGTGTGGTCCCCAGCTGGTGTGGCCCTCTTGCTGCTCTCCTGCCTGCCCAACTCCAGCCACACACATCTCTCTGGTTTCTGTCCAGCCCACATATCCAGCAACCAAAGTTTCTCTTCCTGGACTTGCTGGGTGTTTTGGGCACCTGTAGTAGATCAGGAGAATGGGAAGAGGGGTCTGGGAAAGGAGAGGCCGGAGATAAAGGACAAGGAGAGATTGCTTAAGGGTGTGTGGGTATCTGATGACTTTGGGGCTGAGCAAACAAAGAGGATGAATTCAAAAGGGTGTTTTCAAGGGTGCTATTGTGGATGAAATACTTTCATATTTCAGTTTTTTTGCTCTACTACGTGAGCTGTGTCAGCAGCTCAGCTTTTTGCTGGTTATTTTGGAGATGGAATCTAGCAGACTTTTCTGCTCAGGCTGGCTTTGAACCTCACTTCTTGACATCTAATTTGCCTGAGTAGCTAGAAATACAAACATGAGCCAGCAGCACCCGGCTTTATTTCTGCTTTTGTCTTTTTAAAAAATCTTATTCTTTCAACAATTGGATTCTCACAACTGGATTCTTCTCTACTCCATTCAATTTTATGTATGCCCACAAGCTGTTGGACAGGATTGCTGACTGCAGGTGTTCTGGAGGTGAATGGTCAGGGACTGAAGGAGGTTCACATGAGAGGGGAAAATACAAAATCCAAAACCAAGCAAAGGAAAAACAGGAAGATAAAGAAAGAAAAATTGAGGGGAAGAGACAAAAGAAAGAAGACAATGAAATGAAAGAGATGAAAGGAAAAAAGTAAGGTAGCAAGAAAATACTGTTGAAAAGTGTCAGTCATGGTGACTAATAGAATAGACTTGGAGTTCACAGGATGAAGGGAAGAAAATGACTGGGAAGATTGCAATCTCCAACAAAGGAAGGAGGAAGTAACAAAGGCAAGGATTTGAGATCATAAAAACAGAGAGGATTTGGTTTAAATGCCAGTGGAAAACTCAGACAGAAATAACAGCAAAGGCTTGGAAATGGGAGTGTTGCAACTCCAGAGGAATAAGATGTAGAGATTCTGAAGCAAAAAAGTGAATAGTTGATGGCAAATCAAGTATCTGAAAGCTAATGAGAAGAACCCAATTTAGAAATAACAGAACTTTATCACCCAATTGTCAATCACGAAAGGCAGGTGCAGTGAAGGAGACCAAGTGAGTAGTGGAGACCAAGCCAAATGTTTCAGGCACACTTGGGAGGCGGGGGGACCTGCCCATTCTGTGTTATACCTGTGCCAGGTGTGGACACCTGCAACTTGGACTATATTTCATCTGTTCATTAAGAGTGGATGCAGGAAGCAAGCTGGCCCCAACTGTCTTTCTCTCCAAAGAGTGAGAAACCTGAGTCCAGGGAAATGTATCAGTCTGACAGATGTTTGAATGAGGATGGAAGGGCAAGTTGTTGTTATGTGTATCTGCAGAGGCAGAGAAATAGGACAGGATGAAAAGTATCTGAGGAACAGGAGAAACTGGAGTGACACAGAGTGACCCCTACCTCAGCCTCTCAAGAGGGCAGGCCCGGCTTCCTGACCTTGAGTTTCCACAAAGACCTCTGCTTTGTCTAGTGAAGCTGCCTTTTCTTTTTCTAACCAAAGCCTAAAGAGAGAATTTGAAAATTAGAGTGTATATTCACATGCTCTGAAGGAGTCATATAAGTGGATAAAGATGCCATACAATGAATTTGCAGAATTCTGGGGAGCATTTATGATCTTTAGGAGGATGTCATTAGAAGACTCTGGTAAGGGGATAGCGGACTAATATAAGAATGTAAGGGGTTGACACTTGGGTATGAAGTGTAGAGATATTTTACAGGAGCTTGGCAATTGAAGGGAATCTGGAAGATAATCAAAGGTAAGAAGTTAGGATGAGGAACAATGGTGTTTGTATGAAAGGAGCAGGGAGAATGACGGAGAAGAGAGAATGGCTACATTTGGCTGTGTTTTTCAAACATTGATGGATGTACTGGTGATGATGTTCTATGGTGCCCTACATTGTGCAAAACACTTTTGCTTCCTACGACTTCATCCTGGACCCCAGAGCTCTAGGGGAAGAGAACATCTAGCTAATTGCTCATTTACTCCAAGAGAAAAGAAGTTATTGCTTTTTTGTAGTGTATGTAATAGTAACTATTTTGCCCCACATATTGCTGAATTAAAAAAAACAACCACCCCAACACCTGAAGATTTAATACCCTCGTTTGCTTGGAGTTGAACAGGTTTTGTAGTGTTTAATCTCTAGCCCTCTTCCCTTCGTCCTGGAGGTCAGCAGGTGGGTGGAAAGTTCCCACCTTCCTGGTGACCAGCTCCACTCAACCTCTTGCAAGTCCTACCCTAAGCCAACTCTAGCATAAATTCTCATGTGATGGGACTGACTATGAAAAACAAAAGATACTTCTATTATTCTGGAAATAGGGTTTGGAGAGCTCAGTGCCAGGAACCAAAAACCAAATATATACCCTTTTTGTGGTATGGGCCCTCATGCTTGCTGGGTTTGCTCGCTCAACTTGTGCCATACCTCCAGCCTGTTGTTTTGCTGGTTCTTTTGGAGATGGGCTCTACTTGACTTCTCTGCTAGGGCTGACTTTGAATCTCCATTCTATGGATTTCAGCCCCAAGAGTAGCTAGGATTGTAGTTGTGAGCTAAAGTGCCCCACCAAATATGCTTCTTATAAGTAAGCCTGTTTTCGGAGTGACACTAATAGTTTAATAATATAGTTAATTTTATTCATTCTAGAAATAGGGAAAGATACAATATTTAATTTCAAAGTACTCACTGTACACTTGATATCTAACAACCTAAAAAAGGTATGGCTTGTACCTACCTGTGTGAGGGTAGAGAAATGGTTTGACTTATTCACAGAAATGGCATGTTAACAGTTTTAGGTCAACATATGATTTTAAAGTAAAGAGTTTGGTAAGAATTTGTATTGTAAATAGAAAAAAAAAGAACAAATGCATATTCAATCTGGAAAAATTGGACTGTTTTAAACGGAGTATCGGATACTAAGGAAACCAGTTGTATTTAGTTTGGTAAATGTTTGAATAATGGGAAAATGGGAAGCTAAAATGGAAGTAAGTCTGACATTAGTGTGTGTTTTGAGGCTGGTCATCCCAAAGGCATGTCAGAGAGGTATTTGAATCTGGGAATTGGCTTAAGGGAATATTCAAAGCAATGCAAGAAAGTCAGAAAGGGAAAAATAAAGCCTAACCAGCTTATCACTCTGTAGGCTTTGCTTTTCCCCAAAGGCAGTTTGCAGATACGCTGCTGATAAGAGTTTCTTAACCTAAGCAGGTCCAACCAAGGTGCTGGCCCGTGAATGTCTCAAGGCCTAGAATGCAAAAGAAGCCTGGCATTAAGTTAAAAAGCACACTGAGCTAACACAGCCTCTGGGCCCCTTGACTTTGTCTTCTGCTGTCACTGTCCATGAAGAGCAGCCAGCTCTGCTTGTTCTGAGCTTGTGGTCACTTGGCAATCTTTTAGCATCATTTGCCCTCCTCATGTTCTGTAGTGGTTGGATTATGCTTTCTTGGAAACACTGACATTTTGGACAATTATATCTGTCAGTATAATTGCTGTTCTTGTTTGCAGCTGGTTCTCTTGGCTGATCACTTCTTGGATGGAGCACAACAGAAGTTTCTGGATGGACGATGGTGACTACTAGGCTTTGCCTCTGAACTTGGGGTTCTCTACGGCAAGTGCTCTACCTTGGTACAAGATGGTGGTGCAATGGCAGAGAGGGATCAGAAACCACTTTCCTGACTCATGGAGTGTATTTGACATGCGGTACCACATGTTATTTCTCAGAGACTGAGTTATAGCTATAGTTATTTTGTGCATGTTGATCTTCAAAAAATATGAATTACCTATGGCTGCTTTTTTTTCTTTTACTAGAGCTCCTACAGTGAAGATGGCATGATCATACCATCAATATCTGTGAAGATGAGATGAAAGGAATTGATAGCCAGGCATCGGTGGCTCATTCTTGTAATCGTTAGGAGGCTAAGAGCAGAGATCATGGTTCGAAGCCAGCCTAGATAGAAAAGTCTGTGAGACTCCCTTTATGAAGTACTAGAAAAAATGCTGGAAGTATGGCTTAAGAGATAGAGCATCAACCTTGAGTGAATAAAGCCAAATGAGAATGGAGGTCCTGAATTCAAGCACAAAGAACTAGCACAAAACAACAACAACAACAAAAACCAAAGAAAGGTTTCCTTCTGGACTTTCATGCCTCCTTCAAAGCTCTGCAAGTTTATTCAGCATTGGTTGTAGTGGGAAGTAAAATTTGCTTATTTATATGAGGATCTTTCAGTTTACTCAGATTAAGTGTTAAAAATACTGTATATAAATTGGATTTTTTAGAAAGTCAAAGGAGTATGTTGGGAGGTGGTGTTTTAAAGCAACCTTTTTGTTGTTGTTGTTGGAAGCACTGGGGTTTAAAGTAAGGTACTCACTCTGAGTGCTTTACCAGTTGAGCCACATCTCTAGTCCTGTTTCTTGCCGGTTGTTTTCAAGTTAATGACTTATAGAGCATGATTCTTTGGCTCTTAGCCTTCTGAGTAGGTAGGATTATGTAAATGGAGAACCAAGTGGACTTTTTGGTTTGTTTTGTGCTAGTACTGGGGGTTTGGACTCTATCCTTTTACTCAGAGCTGGCATTCTCTCACTCAGTCTATGCCTCCAGTTCCAAAGAGTTTTCTATAATAGCTTTTAAGTCATTTATTTAAAATAGCATAACGTGCAAATCTTTCTTATGAAGATCTGTGGTACTGTTTTTAGAATTAGTTTGAATTGCTCCATATAATTGGCACCTATTTCTGAACCAATATTTACATTTAAATAGAATATAGACTACAAAATATATGAATATTGGACATTCCATTTAGAAACTTATCATTCTAAGAAAAACTGTAAGGGAAAATTATATTTAAGGTCATTAATATGAAAAGAAACATGGTGAGAATAGTTGTTGAAGATCAACGGATGAAATAATGGTAGCTGCTGAGGACAACGGGGTTGTGATGTAAGCCCCAAACTGTGTTGCTATAACTTCAACCACACCAAAGCAAATAGAGGAATTCACCTCACATTAACCTCTCACAAATGGCCCTTTGCACAGTGTAGGCTTTGTGAGACCTTAAAACACTTCTGTATCATCAGCCAGTTCTACTACTGGTGCAATAATTAATATAATTTAGTTCTACTTAGAAAAATTATATAAATTGTGGAAAAAAAGGGAAAAAAGTTCAGCAAACTTAAAAAAAGCAGAGTTCTTAGAGTAAATGCATTCATTGTCCGGTAAGCTTTCATTCAATGATCCAACAGATTGATATGCAGAAGCAGCAGGGGTGTGTGACATGGGTCTGTATTGTTGATGCTCGCTGCTTACTGTGCCATCAGGGTGACTTACCTCTACAAGAAATCATCCTTATCTGGTCAACAGCAGCCTTGCCCTGGGGGGTTTCTAAATTCCCTTGAAATTCTAAAGGAGAAAATCCCTAATAAGTTCAGTGTTCTCTACAGTTGCTCTTAGGGGCCTTTGGTAAAATTATTATAACAGCTACATTTTAATCTACTACAACTGTTGTACAAAATTTTGTAAGAGTCAGTGTTTGTGGCTCATGCCTGTAATCTTAGCTATCTAGGAGCCTGAGATCAGAGGATAGAAGGTCAAAGCCAGCCCTAGCAAAAAAGTCAGTGAGACTCCATGTCCAATCAACCAGCAAAATGCTAATTTGGGGGCTCAGTGGCAAAGAAGCAAGCAGGAATAAGCAAGCTGAAGTACATACAGCAAGATACTGAGTCCAAGCTCCAGTAGTGACACAGAAAAAACTTCTCTAAGAAGTGGACTCTTCATATTTCCATACGATTTGAATAGTAGTATAAACAGACATCAGCTTCTCTGAATATAATTCTATATTGTTGTCAACTTTGTGTACATATGCATATGTGTTAAGTAGCCCTAAATGGGGATTTCTGCCCATCTCACCTGTTTTTAAAGGTGTGGCCATTTTTGTCATTTAAATCTAGCCCATGAAAACCCAAACACTCAGTTTTCATAAATATCAACCATGTACTATTTGAAATTGTGCTATAACAACAGTTCTGTTTAAAAAGTAGTGAAAGTCTAGTTGGATGCCAGTGGCTCATGCCTGCAATCCTAGCTACTTAGGAGGCTGAGATCTGAGGATCACGGTTCAAAAGTGGCAGGGGAGGAATACTATGAGATTCATATTTCCAATTAACCACCCCAAAATCTGAAAGTGGAGCTGTGGCTCAAGTGTTAGAGTGCTAGCCTTGAGCAAAATACCCTCAGGGTCAGCGCCCAGGCCCTGACTAAGTTCAAGCCCCAGGACCTGAACACACACACACACACACACACACACACACACACACACACACACAGAGAGTACAATCCAAGTGTTACAAACTGTTCGGATTTCAATCAGCTTTCTTTGATTCTAATTAATGTTAATAGTGATTTTTCTTGAGGGTCTGGTGGAAGCAGAAGTGTTCTTAACCCTTTCTGTGCTAGAAACATGTTGCTGTTTGTATCACTGAGACTTAAGACCCTGCAATGATCAGTAAACACCACTGGGAAGGGTGGGAGCATCTGTACCGCACCAAACCCACCAAATCGCATCAACAGAGCAGCAAAACCCTGCTGTGTGCCCACAGTCTCTGGAAGCGGAACCCTCCTCCTCCTCCTCTTCTCCACTAAGTCCATGGTAATTTTGAGCCATCAGGTGGGCAAGTATACAGATGTGGTGTCCTAGGGTGCTGCACTGGCAGAAGTGCCTCCCTGGTATCAGCACGTTAAAATGGACTGGTAGTAAACCCATCCCTTTGCTACCATCTCCTTTAAAATGCTCCCTTTCTAACTGCTGCTCTGCAGGCCCTTGTTTGTGTGTCTCAAATCTCAGCTTAGGGCAGGCACTTTCACTTAGAACTTTATACGATCACTATTCCTAATTGTAAACCTGCGTTTATATTTTTGTTCTCTTCCACCAGGGTACGTTGCGTTTCTAACAGATGGCCAATCCTGCCTCACGGCTTTTTATTCTTGATGTATGGAAGTCAACCGCAAAGCAAAAAGATCATTGTGGATGCAACTGTGGCAATCATGTTAAATTACTAAATTTCTTGCTGAAAGCAAGAAAGGAATAGAGCACTTATTTTGTACTTACTAGCTATTATTTGCATAAAAGAGTTTACACACAAGAAAGTCCCCTGAATGAAAATTTCCTCTGAAAGACACAAAACACTCTTCAGTGAGTGGCTATCACCAATTACAATGAATGGTTTCAGGAGTTCCTCCAGCCCGGGACAATGGGGCATAAAAAAGTGTGTGGGCTGCGAGTTCCCGGAGGGGAGGGGAGGGGAGGAATCCCGTTAGCACCGCGTCCTAGCTCAGTCCCTAGGAGCTGGGCACGTTAGGTCAGGAGCCCCATCTTCTCTCACTTAGGGAAGGAGACCTGGGTGGCAAAGGGGGCATCAGAGCCGGATGGAGCCGCAGGCAAGGGGAGTCCAGAGCTGGAAATCTTTCCCAAGGGGAACCCCAAGAGTGGGTTTCCTGGGGCGCTGCTGCAGGAGGCCGGTTGTCAGGGAAGGTTTGGGGGTTTGGAAACTCCCTCCCAGAGAGGTCTGCGGAGGGAGCCAAGTTCTGGGCTTGGAGCCCCCAGAACCTGGGCAGCACGGCGGAGGCGATGCGGGGTTCCCAGCGTTAGGGGAGGGGCGTCCGCCGCCAGGCAGGTGCGGGGGAGCATGCGCGCGCGCGGGGTGCGGGGCGGGAGGCGGGTGGGGCGGGGGGCGTTCCCTGAGCCCCGCGGCGGCGCGTGCACCCCGAGCCCCTCCCGCGGGGCGGCAGAGGCGGGCGCTGCGAGCGGCTGGGCACACGGGCGCACGGGCAGGGCGCTCGCTGTCCCCACGGTGGCCGGCGGGCCGCGCCGCTGCGCTCAGCTCCGGGTAAGCCGGGCCGCCAGATGCGGGTGCGGGTGCGGGGTGGGAGGGAGCCCGCCAGGGGCCCGAGCGGGGCTGAGGGGCGCTCGCCTCCCCGGTGCCGGGTATCCTCGGGCGGCCGGGCGGAGGTGGGGGCGCGTCGCCGCCCCTCTGGGTCCTTTCTCGGTCTCTCCGGCCGCGAGGCTCCCCGCTCGGGGCGCTGTCCCAGTTGCCACCCATTTCGGACGGGCGCAGTGGCCGCGGAGCTCCCGCCCCTCTGCCCCTCGGGGCCCTGGGTGAGGACAGGTGTGGGTGGGCATCCCCAGGAAGAGGGAGCAGGGGGCGATTGGCTCGCGGGGGCGGCCTCCCAGTGCCCTCAGGGCATCAGGTGCCCTGTGGGGGGCTTTTGTTTCCCCTGGGACTCGACCACCCCCTTGGGTCTGAGTGTCCCCCGCCTCTGCCCTGTCCAGTGCCTGGCCTGGGGCGCAGAGCCAGGGATCCGTGCTGGGCGAACGCCCCTGGGCTGGGGGCCGGAGCTCCCTAACTTACCTAGACAATTTGGGACTTGAGACCTGCACGCTGACCACTCTTGGCCCTTCCTCCAATCCTCTTGATTTCCCCATGGAGGATACACACAGGCCAGAGCCCCAGTTACCTGCGGGACCCATGTAAGTGTCTCCTGGGGTTCAGACAACTCCCTTTGGGTTTTGGCCCCTGTCTTGGATTGCCCTAAGTCCTCAGATAAAGTCCCTACACTGTGCCTTATTTTATATGTGCCTTTATCTACTTAGACAGAGGACATTTGTTAATGCGCCAATGCCCCGGAGGCCGAAGGCTGGCCACCGAGGTGCCTGGAGATGGAGTCAGCTGGCCACCGCGGGGCCTGCTGGGCTGGAAGGACTCACACTCCACCAAGACTTGCGCCAGTGCCATCTCCTAGAGTGCAAGGCTGGAACTGTTCTAGAAAATGCTGTGGCAGGCTCCAGATTCTTGCTAAAGTGTGTGTGTGTGTGTGTGTGTGTGTGTGTGTGTGTGTGTGTGTGTATTGGGGAGTTGTTTCCCATTTTCCACTTTCCTTAACTCAAAAATATTACAGTAGCAAACAGGTGGTTGTGAGACAGAGTTTGTTTTTGGAGTTTAATAATGGCATGAGGTGAAAAAGCACAAACTTCATTTACTGCTCATACTGTAGAATTGGGAGACGGGAATGAAAGATTTTTGGATGGTTCAGATGAGTAAGATTGTACTTCACTGACCTGGTGTGTGTGGCTGTTGGTCGGAAGGAAGATGAGCTTAAACTGTTACTAATGATGCTCTGAAATCGAGGGCACACTGGTGTTTGGACTGGGTGCAGCCCTTGGCTGTGGGATCCAGTTAGCATGAAGTTGGGCAGTATGGGGATTGAAAGAAGATTTACATTTGATCTACCACCTGGGAGTTGGTGGCTCATGCCTGTAATCCTAGTTACTCAGGAGGCAGAGATATAAAGATCATGGTTTGAAGCCAATCTGGAGAGGAAACTCAATGAAACTCTTATCTCCAGTTAGCTAGCAAAAAAAAAACAAACAAAAAGAAAATTAAAAAAAAACAACGAAGTGGGGATGTGGCTCAAGCAGTAGAGAGGCAGCTTTGAGCAAAAAAGTGAAGAGCCAGTGCCCAGGCCCTGAATTTAATCTCTGCTACAGGCATGTGCGCATGCGCGCGTGCGCACACACACACAATTTGATCTACCTCTGGAGTAAGTCATCAATCCATTTTCTAAGAAAAGATAGTGGTGGAAGGATGATCTGGTGAGACCACAGTAAGGAAAGTTTAGAAACTGACTTAAGGTTCACTTCAAAGAGAAACAGTTATATGTTTCAGTTCATCACAAGAATCTTTGGTAACTAGTACCATCTCTGCCATTGTAGTAGTTGAGTGATTTGTATCTTAAATTATACGTTTGATTCATCTTTAGTAGTGAGGACTAAGCCTCCAGTGCCTGGCATGGTGCCTGACAGGTGGTTAGCTGCTCATTCAGTCGATACCCACAGGATGTTAGTGGACAAACCTTGAGCACTGCATGGACAGAAATGGATCAAAGCTGTAATTAGGAATGTCAGCATGCTTACAAAGGTCTGCAGATGGAAAGCCCTAGAGTTCTTGCTGGGAAGAGCAGGTGGGCTTAGGAGCCATCATGAAAAAGGCTGGACTAGAAGTACCACCCATCCACCAGGCAGGCAGGAGGAGAGATACTGTAGCGCTTCACTGGAGAGAAGTGCTGATGCCGGGCCAGGAGAAAGCCAGTGAGGAACTGCTTAGTCATGAAGTTTGGGGGTGGCAGTGAAAAGCTAGAGACTGGGGGAATACATGAATAATTCTATGATGGTGGGCCATAGTTAGGGACATAATCAGTGTCAGAAACCCAGGATTGGTTAGATGCAAAGTAAAACCAAGCATCACCAATGGAGGGACATCTAGCTAAGTCTCTGCTGCTGCTGAAAACCCTTAAGTCAGCTGGGCGCTGGTGGCTCAGGCCTGTAATCCTAACTACTCAGGAGACTGAGATCTGAGGATCATGGCTCTCTCTCTCTCTCTCTCTCTCTCTCTCTCTCTCTCTCTCTCACACACACACACACACGCACACACACACACATACCAAGTCTTTTATAGATGCACTTGGTTGGAAAGACTTGAACTCAGTGTCATGTAATGTCTCAAGCGCAAATTATGACTGTTGTTTTCTTTCTGATTTAGGAGCCCAGATGTCCTCCTCTGATTTGAACAGTGTTTTGTAGTTCACAAAGCATTTCTATCTTCATAATGTTGGTTAAAGAATATATTGAGAATAGTTTATTTTAGGAACCTACATTCAAGTGAAGAAAATTGTTTAGGTCTACTAAAAAGTAGCATACTACCATGTACTCCAAAGGATGCTTTCTGCAAGTGATATAAATATCGTCATCGGGTACTTAAGTAGAACAGCAAATTAGAAGGTACTTAGGAGAAATGAAACTCTTCAATTCATTCACCCACATAAATCATCTTTTATTTTAGCATTACCATTATTATTTTTGAGCATATCACTGTAGGAAAATTTATCCATGTCTTACTTTGCAAGTTCGCCCAGTTTTCCATGGTGGCAGTGGAACAATGAAACATTTACTCTGAAGCCACCGCTCTGCTCCTCTGGCTCTCGTCATGTGTGTGCTTGTGTGTGGTGTGCCTTTTGGAGTTGCCCCCATCATATTTGGGGTCCTGCTCAGCGTGACCATGGGGGCGGGGGGGTTGATCTGAACATGGGGTCAAGTTTTCTTTGCACGAGGCCAGGCATTCTGGAGGAGGCTACACATACCATGGATAAATGATAGATGTGTATGTTGCTGCAATTGATAATAAGGGTGGGGGCTGAAGGAGCAGGAGTGAGCACATCACTTTCCTCTGTCATGGCATTTGGCTAAAGAGAATGTATTTATTGAGAAGGGAAGCCCCTATCAGACTTTCATTTTATTTTATTTTATTTTTTTTGCCAGTTGTGGGGCTTGAATTCAGGGCCTGAGCACTGTCCCTGGCTTCTTTTTTTGCTCAAGGCTAGCACTCTACCTCTTGAGCCACAGCGCCACTTCCGGCTTTTTCTATATATGTATATGAGGTGAGCGCTTTACCACTAGGCGCTATTCCAAGCCCCTCATTTCATTTTTAATTTAGGGATGGGACCTTACTGTGTTTTCTTGGTGGATCTGGATCTCCTGGGTTCAATGGACTCTTTGGTCTCAACTTGCTGAGTAACTGAGACTACAGGCTGTTATCTCTGCACCTGGAATGGCCGTGTATACAGTATTTTGTATGCAACAGCTTATAGGATTAAATCATCCTTAACTGTTTTGTTTTCAGGGGGAACCAGTTAATCAACTTAAACGGGGAAAAGTCCTTTTGTTGGATATGCACTTTGTTGGTTGTATGGTGCAAACCTGAGTTGGGAGGCAGGGCAGTGAGGACACACATAGGAGCTGGTCATGCAAATCCATGTGTAAATTGGGCTTCAAGTGTGTGGTGAGAGAGACCTACAAGAGGCCTGCTTGGTGCTTGTGGAGCAGAGAAAGAGGCCACTAGCCAGGACTGGGCATACATTCCAGCAGAGGGAGACCCAGAGAAGCCCAGGTGAGAGAGGACTTGGCAACCCGCAGGAGGGGAGGAGAAAGGACTTCCTTGAGGTAGGAGGGACTGCACTGAGGAGAGCTGAGGGGCTGGGGGATGAGGCAGGACACCAGTGAGCTCATGAAGGCCCCGTGCATTCTCTTACTCTTCTGTGCGAGGGAGTTCCAAGCTGAGAGCAGGAATGTGACAGACAGGGTCTGCACTGTATCAGGAGAGATCGCCTCCATCTGCAGAATTTGTGCAGGGGACAAGACCAGGTGTAGCGTGTGTGTCTACGTGGTGCTGGCAGCAGGGGGTGGGTGTACAGAGTGGATGAATATGGAGTAAATGGAAATCCAGGAGTATTCTGGAAGTAGGAATTACAGAACTGCTGATGGGTTAGAGGAAAGAAGCTGGGATTATTTCCCTGATTTCCCAAGAAGTGGGTAGATTTTGAAGATGGGAAGACTGGAGAAGCAGTTCTGGTAACTTGGCGTTGACTGTTTTCGACTGTGAGATCCAAGAAGCTAGAGGGATTTGTTTATTTATTTGTTTGTCAGTTGTAGGGCTTGAGCTCAGGGTCTGGGTGCTGTTCTTTTGCCCAGTTAGCTCTATAGCACTTTGAGCCACAGGGCCACATCCCGTTATCTGGTGGTTAATTGGAGAAAAGAGTCCCAAGGACTTTACTGCCCGAGGTAGCTTTGAACAGTGATCCTCAGATCTTAGCCATCTGTGTAGCTAGGATTACTGGGCCTCCAGTGGCCAGGGGCCATAGGGATTTTTAAGGAGGTGATGTGCTTGGTTTAGACTGTATGAAGTGCTTAGCACTGGGCTGCTCACAGGGGTTGGAGCCTGGCAGACACAGCTTTTCTCCCCATTTCTGCAGCTCTGCAGCTTTAGGGTTCTGCACAGCTCACGGTACTCAGTGGCTATCTTGATTTGAAACAGCCAGCCTGCCTGTGTGCCCAAATGCACACAGACTGGCAGGAAGCCATTGGGTAGGCTTTGTGGGAGCATTCTCATCCCTGACCTGAAAGTGCTACGTGGACCATTTATCACTGGGTTTCTCTTGATTGGTTTCCCAACACTGACCTCAGCACTGGAATCAGCCCAGTCCCTGAAGGGGCTCTGGTCCTACAATACAAAGCCACTGCATAAGCAATGCAATCGTAGCTACTCAGGAGGCTGAGATCTTAGGACCAGGTTCAGAGCCAGCTAGGGAAGGAACATCCATGAGACTCTTATCTCCAGTTAACCACCCAAAAGCCAAAAGTGGAGTTGTGGCTCAGGTGGTAGAGCACCAGCCTTATGTGAAGAAGTTAAAGCATTTTGTCCAGGTACGGAATTCAAGCTGTAGTACTGGTACCAAAAAAAAAAGCCATTGCTTATTCTCAGGGCAGCTTTAGGGAGAAAATTGGACTTAAAAATGGGACTTCTTTGTGTATCAGTGTTTTAAAAATTGGGTTTGGTCATCATTGTAATTTCTTCAAAATAAAAACCAAAGGAGATTATGGCCATGGTTCTGGTGTGCAGACTCCAGTTCCAAGGCCAGCTTGCCTGAGAGCAAGTATTCTGCCCTGGGCTTTGGCTTCTCTTCTGGCCTTGTCTGGCGAGGGTTGGCTGTCAGCCTGGTGCTGTTTGGCACCTGTGGCTAAAGGTTTGCTTGTGGAGGTGGCTGAATAAAACAGGCAGAAGGAAGGAAACATGGAATCATCCCAATCTCCTTTCATGTTCTTTATCTGGAAAACTACAGTAAGATTTCTTTCATTCTAAGGACTGAGAGAGTGAGAAAAGCCTCAGTTCTGTGGAACAGTAGGGAGTGGTAGAGACTATAGCAAAGCAGGGATTTTTAGTTGATGTAAAGGAAGTAGCTACGATTTTAAAAAAAACCAAAACTTTTAAAGGAAGTAGAAATCTTCACTTAAAAATATAAATTATCACTATTTAAAATATTAACATACATTTTTATGACACTGTTAAGATAAACAGAGTATGTTTGCTTTGTAACATACATACTTGAGACTACACTTTGTTTTTTCACCATACTAGGGTTTGAACACGGGTTTTGCAATGTGAAGAACAGTCTTGGGGCAATGTTTTGCTCAGTGACTGAAATTTCTCGATTGTACTGGAAATGGAATAAGAAGGTTGTGAGTTTCAAGAACCATATTTATGTGTGTGTGTGTGTGTGTGTATGTGTGTGTGTGTGTGTGTTACTTACATGCAGGTCAAGTTAGATGCTCTTATCTTACAAAGGGGAGCCTCACCTTCTTTTGTGAAGATCCAGCCCACATGTTTTAGGACTAGTTCATCAAATGCTACTGAATAACTTCCACACAAAGTGTAAAACTCTTGTGGGGAGTTGTTTTTCACCTACTCTTTATCTTCCCCTTTGCCTAAATTCATTAACTTCTGCTATTTACTTGCCAAGATGTATATGAGAGATGAATGGCTGAATTGAAAGTTAGTTTTGCTTTGAGTTTAGAAACATACATATTTCCTTCCTTTCAAGCATGTTATTTGGTGTAAGTTAACCTATTTCATAAAGACTTTGATGATCCTCATTGTAATGATTCCTCAAAAACTTTACAATGAAAATCCAGTGGTTGGGTGTTAGTTTTTAGTCAATTACTAAGCATCGCATAGCCTAACAAGCAGTGTTGTGTTTGTTATCAATTACATTTCTAGTTTGTGAATTTTATGGTCAGTTTGATTGGCTGGCAGCAGAGGTTAATTAGTACACAGATTTTGCTTAGTTCCAATGAGCAAATTGTCTGAAATTGAAAGGGGATGCCTTGTAGATAGATTTGTATGAAATATGTGTTGAAATAAAATAGGTGTGTGTGTGTGCATGTACATGAGTGTGTGTGTGTGTGTGTGTGTGTGTGTGTGTGTGTAACTGACCTCATCCTTTAAGCCTGAGTCGTATGATTTTTTTTTTCCTTTTGTATCACAGAAACTCATGGCATACCTTGAAGGCCAGAAACTCTTTCATTTTTGTAGCTTCCTAGCACATACCAATGCCATTTCTGCAGGATATCTGATAGATGATGACACAAATTGAGCTTGGAATTTTTAAACAATCGAGTACTAGAACAGCATTAGAATAAATGTATAGATCCACAGAAGGGATGAAAGTAAGGTGGGAATGTAAGGCCTGGAGTTCCGCTTTTAAGAAAAGTCTTCCCATTGCATACACTTGATGCTGGTTGGCTGACGCAGTATGTATCATCACAAGAGAGAAGGTGATGGGAGTTATGGGTCCCTGGCCCAGGCTCATGGCATGGGCAGCCATGGTTGAAAGACCCTTGTTTGAGTTACGGCTCATTTTGCTGACTGCACAGTGTCCTTGCTTCGCTGAGGTTTGGAGTGAGGATGGGTTGTTTCTTTGACCTTGGTTCTACTTGCTGAGATCTTCTTCTCTGTCTTCTAGCACACTTTGTGCACACTTAATGTTTCCTGTTAACTGAGGCTTCCTCTCATCTCGCTGCCTCAACAGCCCGTCTGTCTTAGCGACTGTGGGTGTGTAAATGCTTTCTACACCTGAAGCTATGCTGTGGCTGTTGAAGACATGTGTCTTACCATCTGCCATGAGCAGTGAGCTCCGGAGAGTTGACAGTCCCAGTTTGATTTCCCAGTAGGCTTCAGGAAAGATGTACTTGGTCTAGGGGTTGCCCATGTTTGTGTGTTTTGGCCAACTGAGTTCCCTTCCTTTGTCTTATGGCTTAGGAGCTATGAACAGTTCCTGAGCTGGCTGTTCAGTGCATGTTTTGAGGAGTAGAGTGACAAAGGGTGGGGTTAGACTCCAGTGCATTCTTACAGGTTGAATATGCCATAAGAAGCACAGGGACTCACAATACACAAGTCTGTCTATGTATCTGTCTATATCTGTCTATCAACATCTATCCATCAACCAACATCTGTCAACATATCTATCTATCTATCTATCTATCTATCTATCTATCTATCTATCTATCTATCTATCTATCTATCTATCTGGTTTTCACTTCGCCAGTACAAGGCCTTGAATTCATGCCTGATGTTTGCTTGGCTTTTTTCCTGGCACTCTACCACTTGAACCATATCTCTAGTCTTACATTTTGCTGGTTAACTGGACAAGGATTCTTGAGGACTTTCCACTTGCATTGGCTTCAAAGCACAGTGCTCCAGGTCTCAGTTCCCTGAGTAGCTGGGATTGCAGAACAGAGCCACCAACACCTGGAGACATAAAGTAACATTTTAATAGTGTTCAATTTTAGTAACTAGTCAAAATTCAGTCTGAGCTGTGCCCTATGAATGAATATGAAGTGTGCCTATCATAAGGAATACCTACTTCCTGATATGGCAGTGGCACACCTCCACCCAGAAGTATGGTGCTTTTGTCTTTATTCCTGATAGGGTAATCTACTCTTGCCTGTGAGATGCATAAGGTCTATTGCTCCTAAATTGAGCCTGCTGCTTCAGGCTGAGTAGAAGCAGATTCCAGCTAAGGTCCTGTTTGAGAAGTGTGAAAGATGGTCTCAGATTTTTTTTTTCCTAGTAAACTATAGGTGAGAGCAGGCAAATAGTGCTAGGAACTTAGAGTTGTATATGGCTCCACAAGTGCAAGTCAAAGGCACTTTGGGACTTACAGCTTCAGACATTCCACATCAGCAACACAAAGATGTGGCCATCAGGAGTTCCTCTCTGCCTGCACAGGTTGGTGCTCAGGACCTGGTCTTTCCACAGGTAGGCTGCCTCCCTCTAAAGCTGTCTGTAGATTTTGCTGTCAAGATGTGTGTGTTGATTTTGGAGGTCAGTATTGAGCTATCTTTTTTTGGTTGTTGCTTGCATGTGCAGAGGGGGGAGGGAACTTCTCAAGTAGTTTGCAAGAACCAGACCCACAGGATTTTTTTTTTGGCCAGTCATGGGGCTTGAACTCAGGGCCTGGGGGCTGTACTTGGGCTTTGTGCTTAAGAGTAGTACTCTACCACTTTGAGCCACAGTGCCACTTCTGGTTTTCTGGTGGTTAATTGGAGATAAGAATCTCATGGACTTTCATGCATGGTCTGGCTTCAAACTGTGATCTCCAGATTCGCCTTCTTGAATAGCTTGACTATAGGCATGACCAACTGACAACCAGCTCCACAATTTAAAAAAATTATATATTTATTTAGTGTGTGTGTGTGTGTGTGTGTGTGTGTGTGTGTGTGTGTGTGTGTGTATTGGGACTTGAACTCAGGGCTGAGGTGCTTTCCCTTAGCCTTGAATGTAAAAGGATGGCACTTGAGCTATTGCTCCACTTGAGCGTTTTGGTGGTTATTTGGAGATAAGAATCTCATGAACTTTTATGCCTGGCTGGATTTGAATCACAATCTTTAGATCTCAGCCTCCTGATAGACCCACAGACTTTCACAGTCATTATTTGATATCTTGTCTGAAATTCTTTCACCATTTTGTGTCTTGCATTGTTTCACTTTACATCTGATTGTGTAGAAAAATCAAGATAAAATGCAATATGTGCTTGTTTATCAATTGTGGATTTACCATGAACTCAGGTTCACCAAATTAATTTGTGTAAGTCTCACTGAACCTGAAACCCTCTTTGTACAATTCCTTAAAGATAATAATATAACAAAAAATAAACTTCATTTGAAGACTCTTCTAAGCTTAGCTGAATGCAATTTACTCAGCTAATCCTCCCAACTGGAGCTTGCTGTTTTCTAAGGGGTAAGTGCAGCGAAACTTGACATTGCAACAGCCTACGAGAGGCTGGCAGCTGTGGAGCTTTCTTTGTTAGATTACACTGGGTGTGGAGATAAAAATCGATGGTAAATAAATGGGTCTCATGGATAATTAATATGCAATAATAAGGGGGAAAACCCCTTGAGAACAACATGTCTTATGCAGTTAGGTGGCACTGTTTCCTTTTTCTTTCCAGAGATTTGACTACCCGTAATTAAAATATAAAGATGTGTCCTGGGGCCTTATTCAGATCTAGCTGGATTACAACCAGTGAGGAAAAGCCTTAGGAAGCAGTTGGTGAAGAGCTTTTTGTCCACTAGCAGAGAGGGATTGCTTGCTCTCGGGCTGCTCACTGGGATTGCTCAGAGGTGGCCTCGGAGCTCACAAATCCAGATGCCGCGAGGTCTGACGGGTACCCTGTGCAGAAGCAGTGGCCTGGGCATAGGCTAGGCAGGGCTTGGGCAGCCTAGGGCATCGCATGTAGAGTTGCTTCAGCAATGAATTATCCTTTTTTTCAGTAAAAGTGTGAAATACAATTTTTATAAAACCCCTGTTTAATTTCTGGCAGCTGACAGAGTCAGCACTGCAGAGGGAGCTGAGCCACTTTCTGTCCCCACCCATCGATTCTCCCCCCTGCTGTACTGCTTTCTGGCTTGACATCCCAAGTACTCAGACACACAGGCTGCTCCAATGGGTCTGGGAGGTGGGATCTCCTTCAAGCCTGAGATTACCTACCTTCCTCCCTTACCAGGCAAAGAATGCTTTTGAGTCTTCATTTGGAAGGTGCTTTTTCATGACTAGATACATAAATGCTCAACATTCCTTTCAAAATATGACTAAAATTTTATTAATATTATTATTAATTTGGTCAATACTGGGGCTTAAACTCTGGGCCTCTGGCTTGTTTGAGTTGTTTGTTTGTTTGATGCTCTACCATGTGAGCCATACCTTCAAACCCTTTTGCTAGATATGTTGGAGATTGGAATCTTGTGGATTCTTCTGCCTCACTGGCCTTGAGCTGTGATCCTCCAGACCTCAGCCTCCTGAGTAGCTTGGATTATAGGCTAAGTGTATTTTTACAATTTAGTTTTAGAACATATGAGTTGGATTGTTGTTTTAGCACTGCAGAGAAAATCATTGAGTTTTAGGCATTGTGAAGCCCTAGGTATGCTGGGGTTCAGGAGTTGATCTCAACACTTTATTGTAAGACTTGGGGAAGGAAATAATTTACCATACCTTGTTCTTTTTGTGTCCTTTATTAAAGATAATATCCCTGGAGTTAAACTATCAAAGTGATAAAAAGAAAACTGAGTATGAAATATACCCATAGGGTATGGAAATGCATTTTGTAGCACCAAATTTAATTCCTGCTCCTCGCCCACCTCTGAGCTGTCCCCATGCTGCTACTCCCAGCTACACTTTGAGGCCACAACTAACCTCAAGCATGGAACACACTTCAGGGTCTGTTTATAATGCCTGGGCAGGGAATGGGGGTGAGGCTTATGCAGGTCCTTTATGTCAAGACTTAGAGTTCTAGCACTAAAACAAATACAACAAACAGCAACAAAGTGAAACCCTGGGCTGCTCGTTATTCTTTTATGTGTGTGTTCACATTGCACACATTTTCTCTTTCCTGTAAGAGGGGTGATGGCATCATTCTGTTTGCCCAGAGAACATGGAGAGAGGAGGCGGGCAGGGAGCAGTGGCTGGGATGGATGCCAGAGTTGTGATGGGGCATGAGCAGCCATTGCGGGATGGGAGGAAGAGGTTTGCCATGGTTTAGGATACAATGAAGCAGATGCTGGGGAAGACACCTGCGTGTGTGTAGAGCTACTGGTAATAACAAGTGTTGTAAATATGAGAGATGCTCCTTGAGAGTAGACAGGAGACAGATTGGATGTATAGGATGTCTGTCTGTGCGAGGTCTTTCTGAGTGAACCCCATCCCTCCTAATGTAAGTGGGTGAGCCAGGAGGCCAGGGAGCCCTTTCTGGGCTTCTGTTTTCTGTGCAGGAGGCAGGTCTTCCATCTTAAGCTTCATGTTTTGGAGAGGGCTCTCCTAAAGGGTTTTCTCTTTTATTTTCAGCCTTGCAGGGGGGATTCTTCCCTCCCCTACTACTTTCCTTCGTGTTCTGCATTTGGATTCTTTGTTTCTTTAGAAGATCTAAAGTTTACTGTTTCTGGATTGACTCTGGTTTCTTTACTGTCTTCTCTTCACTGATGTCATCTTCTCCTTCTAAGCCGTTCACCTCTCCTGACAGCCACGTACTTGAGAAACCAGTGCAAATTTGTGGAGATGCAGGAAAATGATTATTTCTAATGTGTCATCATAGTCTTTCCCCTAAGTCATTTTTAATGGTCCATCCCTACGATTAGAATGTGAATTCCCCAGAGACAGACACTTGGTTTTGGGCAATCCTGGAGCTACAGTGTTCAGTTAGTAAATGTTGTAGCACTGTTGATGGATGGACAAATGAACCCTGCTGTATCACTCCAGGCCCTCCATGTTTGACTTTAGCCAACCAAGTTGTTGTTCCTGCTTGTCAGGGAGTCCCCAAACATTGATAGTCTAGGCCAGTTCTCTATGCATTTTTACTTGTCACATATCATCTCACTAGGTTTTTGCTTTTCTCTACTTATGAAATCTTTCACGTTCTGCAGTTCACTTTGTATGCTATTTCTTCAATGAAACCTTCAATTCCCAAGTGTTGGTCCCCCACACTCTTGCTCTGTATGCCAGATATGTGATCAGTAGTTCAGTTTATTGCAGTCTGGCTTGTATTACAGTAATTTCATGCAGGTCTTGTCTCTCCTCCTGGATTGAGAGAGCCATTAGGAAATACTTGCATTCCCTGGTCCTTGTTTTGACAATTTTGCCTGCTGGCTGTTTATGCAACCATCATTGAAGTGAATTATATGTAATATTTATGCCTTTGCCCATGGCCTTGGCTTAAGTATAGAGTCAGGTTCAGATTCTAATTGAACAACGGATTTTAGTACTTCCTAAATGGTACTATTAGAATGCTGGTATTAGACTGAATGTGCCAATAGAGGAATTATGCTTATTGGGCCTTTAGGAAAGAGATTTAGGAATAGGCAAGGATATTCCAAAAACAGTGTTGGAGAATCACCTCTGTATTCAGGAAGATAAATAATTAACTTAAGTAATAATCAATAATGAGGGCTTAGTTTTATAGTTTGGATGTTAGTTGCCTTTTCTCCAAAGGCCCATGTGTTGGAGGTTTTGTCCTCAGCCTGAGAAACTGCACTGCTGGGACCTGGTGGAACCTCTAGGAGGTGGAGCTTAAGGGAAGGAAGTTGGATTATTGGGGAATGCTTTGCAGGGAATATTGGGATCCACCCATTCCCCTCTCTTTTTTGCTTCCTGGCTGAGGTGAGGTAGACAGTCTTTCTGATAGGCTTCTCTGTGATGAAATGGGCTGCCACATGCCCAGTGCGTAAGGACCAAGCAGTGGACCAAACTAATGAAATGGTGAGCCAGTATAAGCCAATTTTTCCTTCTTAAGTCAGTTATCTTAGGCATTTTGTTACAGCGATGAGAAGCTGACTATCCATTTAACATGTGGAAGAAAAACTAAGCTAAACCATGGTGGCCAGCTTTCCCCAGAGGGTCTCATCCAAGAGAGGGAGCAAGAAAGATGCAAGCTGTTCTTTTATGAGTTTCTTCCATAGAAGTTGTTTCTGCAATGTTCTCTTCAGTTGACACAAATCGCTTACATCTGGCCCACAACCAAGAAGTAGGGAATTAGATTTCACATTTCATGTAAAGAATTATTACACTGTAGATATATATTTTAAAATCACCGCAACATTTGGGGGAATAATGTTCTAGAACCAGTGCAAGGGGAGAGAGTTTTGTATGTTTTTTTTTTTAATAGGTAATACATGTGCATGGGAAGTAAGTCTCCCTTTCACTGTGTTCGGAACGCTGACAGGACTCAGCCCTGACTTGTCCTTGTGCGAAATGTCTTGGGACATGTCAAATTCAGCATCTAAACCTAGATTTGTCCTCTCACGTCCTGGATTTTTCTCTGCCTTTTCCTTGGTGAAGAAATTTGACATCCCTTCCTTTCCTTCTTATGGCCCCTGTCTGTTCAGTCACCAAGTCTTTCTGAACTTCACAAGATTCTTTTGTTTCTTCTGTTCCTCTGATGGTAAAGCCAGTGTCATTTCATGCAATAATTTAATTTTTTTTTGCCAGTGCTGGGGCTTGAACTCAGGGACTGAGCACTGTCCCTGGCTTCTTTTTGCTCAAGGCTAGCACTCTACCACTTGAGCCACAGCACCACTTCCGGTTTTTTCTGTATATGTGGTGCTGGGGAATCGAACCCAGGGCTTCAGGTATATGAGGCAAGCACTCTACTAGTAAGCCACTTTCCCAGCCCCAGTAAATTAATTTTTCTTGACAACCTCCTGTGTCCCAGGCATCATTCCAGGTGCTGAAGATGCAAAGATAGAGAACTCTTCTTGGAGCTTACAGTGCATGAAAAGCACCAGAAAAAATGGAGCAATTACAGTGAGATGTGCCTGGGGTCATAGTAAGGGACCCTTGTCCACCCTGAGAAGGAACTGGGTCATCTCGGGAGGCAACCCAGGAAGTGACATCTACTCTGAGCCTCTGGGTAGGGGGTGAGGAAACTGCAGCAAGGCAAGCTAGATTAGTAACCTGGCTAGGAGCACAGGTTGGCTCATGTGGCGGGCAGCAAGGTTATGAGTCAGCTTGTAAACTGAGATAGTTCGCATTGCTCCTTGGGACAGAAAGAGGCCCCTGAAGGGCATAAGCAAGGAGAGCAGTTGTGCAGGCATCTTAGGGCCATATATGGCAGGGGACATGGCACACACGAAGACTGGGTTAGTGTCTTAGGCCCAGTGATAATGTAGGAATGTAGACAGCAAGCTCACTACAACAAAGCACTAGTGAGTCAGGGTATGAGTTTTCTATGTGAATCCCTAAATTAATTCAGTATATCAACTTGATTTTATAATGTAGAAACAGCCCAGGTCTCCCAACTACACTTGGGAAAAATAGAATTTTCATATTCTTGGGAATTTTCTTCAGCATATGAAGACTTTATTGAATTGGGTCAGAAATGAATTTCATTTCAATATCGAATTAGCTGAAAGGCTTGGCTTGTGAATACTTGCCCACATAGTTCATGCTTCTTTAGAAATTTCATTTTGTCTGGGGTTTTAATATTGGCAAGTGATTTCAGTAATAAAAGTGTGGGTGTTGAAGGAAATGGTGGCTCAAAGTGTGTGTAAGATAGTCAAAGCGAGAGCTCTATCTTGGTAGAGGTAGGAACATGTGCCTTTCCGGTGTTTCCACTGTTAGCAGGGAAGGAAGTACCATTTAGTGATGCTCAGCAACTACTCAGCAACATTGAGTTTAACTAATCTCTTTGAAATTTTAAATATAATCATGGGAGGGGTTACTTGTTCCTTTGTTTCTATAAGCTTGATGGCCTTTCATGTCCAACTGACTTTCAGTTACTTGTTAACACTGTATATTTAGCACTTCCCAACCTAAAAATTTGGGGTTTTTGTATATGAGCTCAGCTTCAACCTTGCTTTAACTCTAAAGAGGAGACAATAGAAGAACGTTGATTTTGTAGTTCTTTATAGACAGTGTTTTGCAAACAGCAGCAGGCCAGGCTATTTATGTTCATGACAACTCGTGACTTGTTCAGGTGCTGTTTTCACTGGTGTTTGTAGAGGAGGGGATGGGGCACAGTGGGTAACACACCTGCCTGAGTCACACAACTGTAAGTGGTCAAGACCAGCAGTGAGGTATGTGGGCACAGCCTCAGTTTACCCTTGCACAGGTCGATTGTGAGGGCCCAGCTTCTTATTGTGCAGGACCCTTCAGAACACCTCACGTGCACATTAGCCATGAAAGTGAGAACCATGGAGAAATCCTTTATAAACCCAAACCTTTTTGTTTGTGTTGTGAATTCTAAGACCATACTGTAAAGAAAGCAGTAAATTTTTTTTTTTTGCATTTGTTAGTTAATTAATCTCTACATAGCAAAGGGAGGGGAAAGACGAGGCTGGTAGAGGCCTACACAGATCTAGTTAAAAGGATGCCTCTCCTATTACAAGAGGAGAGCAGAGCTCGTGGGAAGCAGTAACTTGGTCATGGCTGTCTCTTAGGATGACCCCAACCAAACCAAACATAGCTTCTTCTTTGGCTAATCTATCACTTTTAGTTTTGTTATCATTTGACAGTTTATAGAGGTAATTTTTATATTTATAGTTATTTGGGGGGTATTAATTTCACTTGACATTTGCAGCGGTTTGAAGTAGTTTGCAAACCCAGGCCTGCCCCATAGTTCCCTCTTTCTCCTTCTAGGATTTCTGTTACTCACTGGAAGATGTGTGCTTATTATGCAGAGCTTGATCTGTTCAGAGTTCTGGCTTTGCTGATACTGGCTTGGTCTCCTCCCTGTTTATGACAGAGATCAAGCCAATTTGGATGGAGGGACTTCTGTTTTTTCTTGGTCAAAACTAAGATTTTTCATTGTGCAGAGCAGGGTGAGTGAGCTGGAGGCAGACTTCGCAGTGGCTCAGCTAGGGAAGAGTCAGGGTCAAGGGCATTGAATAGACTGCCTGCATTTTTATGCAAGCATGAATGGAAGGGACCTCCTTGAACCCGTTGCATGTCCTGAGACCTCTGTGTAGCCCTGACGCACTTGGCAGTTTGGGAAGGTGTCGTGAGGGACTCCTCCATTCAGATTGCTTCTTTGCTGCGTCAGGAGTGAGCTTCCCTGTTCCCAGTGTGGATGGAGCTGCTGTTACAGGATGCAGAAACTGGATGTCTTCCCAGAACCGAGTCACACCTTTGTAGTGCACCTTCGTTCCTTTCCTTGGAGGTTTTCCCTCAGAAGCTGGTGTGCGGGGGGGGGGGGGGGGGGGGGGGGGGGGCCGGGGGGGGAGGGAGCCGTGTTTAAATACTAAGAGAAAACTTAACACAACACCAGATGTGTGTGAATTCCCAGCCTTCCCAGGTTTGGATAATGGTTTACTGAAAGGAAAAGTAGCGTGTGTTTAAATGTGCTTTGCAATAAAGCACTTAGCAGCCATCTATGGTCATTTGGCTTGAAGAGACGCTGAAGTGAATACTTGTTTCCTATTATTTGCAAGATGTAATTACAGTGGGTTAAATTCTTGAAGGAAAATGTGTTTTTAAGTGGAAGAATGGAAGCTGGACTATGTTTTCATTTCATTTTCTCTTTAAAAACGATTAGAAACAGAATGCTGAAGCAATTTACATATTTTCAGAAATTACATCTCCACAATCCTGTTTAGACAGAGTGAGGGGCTCATTCTGGAATGGAAAGGGTTAACCAGCAGGGGGGCATGGGCTGCCTTGAACAAATCGGAGGTAAGTGTGCGTGGGTTGTGTGTGCATGTGTGTGTGCATGTGTGTGTGTGTGTGTGTGTGTGTGAGTGTTGGAGTTTGAACTCATGGCCTCATGCTCTTACTCAAGGCCAGCACTGTGCTGTTTCAGCCTCAGCTCCACTTCAGGCTTTTTGCTGGTAAATTGGAGATACAATCTCATTGATTTTTCTGCCTAGCTTTGCTTGGAGCCGCAATCTCCAGATGTCAGCCTCCTGAGTAGTTAAATCAAAGGTGTGAGCCGCTGGTGCCCAGCAAAAGCAGAGTTTTGGCCATCTTAGTGAAGGAAGGCTTGCTAAAGAATGATGAAATGGGGAAAATGAAATGAAGAAGTACAAATCTTTTATTGAAAATTACTATTGGTTCTGGGATTTGATTTTTATCCTACTTACACATTAATAAATTGGCCTGTTACTGCTTCAAGGAGGCTGGCAGAAGACTTGAGCCTTCCAGGCCATCGACAAGGGAGCTTATTGCACAGTGAGCAGCGTGAGCAGTGAGGTGCCCCCCAAAGCCCCCCGCAGCTTGATGGGAACAGGCAGGTGCTGTGCTGAACTGCTTTTGCAGCTTAGCTGAGTTCCATCTGAGAAGGCGCCTTGCACTTCCACAGCCCACAGAGAGAATGTGCCTTCTTCGTCAGGGACCTCCAGGCAGGGCAGCAGAAACAATACAACACACATAATTGTGAGAAGGAACCTATTCGATTTGCCTAGATGATCAAAGATGGAATGTCCCACACTGGCTGTCTGTAGGCTACAAGAGACAAGAAATCTGTTTGGTCCGAGACGCCACAGGCCTTAGAAAGAGAGAGAGGTCAAGAAGCCAGTCCCAGCCTGAGGCCAAACATCTAAAAGCCCCATGGAGAGCTAACGCTGTGGGTGCAAGTTCAAAACCCCAAGAACCTGGAGTCTGATGTTCGTGGGTGGTAGCAGCAGGAAAATGTCCCTGCTGAAGGTCCAGCCTGTGTAGAAGGTGTAACAACATCCAATTCAGGTCTTTCCTACTCGTTTGCGGATTCACTGGCTAGTCTTTTGAAGTATACACACTCAGAAGAATTTGCATTCTTGAATCCAGGAAAGCTGATAATCAAAATTAAGGGTTACAAGGAGTTGAGTCTTTGCTGGGGTTGGAGGAAAAGGTGTATAAAGAAAGGGAGACATGAACTCATCTCTCAAGATTACCAGTTGCATAAGGATCCAGAAGAAATGTTTTGGATAAGGGAAGTTAGGGTGTGTCAGTCTCAGTACAGCACACCAAGAGTATGTATGGGAAGGTAGAAGGTAGAGGTCTGGGCCTCCATGGTTCTCAATAGGTATATATTGGGAAATGTGTTGTCTTTACGGCTTCAGGTTTATATTTATGGCATCAGAGTAAAGGAAGAAGAAACTTAATCGCAGGGAGGCCCATAGAGTTTGGAAGGCATCTTTGTGGTGATATTGACCAGCTTTGTGGGAAACAGAGTTAGGAATTCTAACACGGAATTCTTCTGATGGTTCCACAAGATCAGTATGGTTTATTGTTTTGCATTTTCACACTGCCAGTTCAGTGATTTGTTCATTTACCACCTTATTAGGAACATTCTCTGAGTAATATCCACCTCAAACAGGTCCAGCAGTCCTGCATTTGCATTCAGAACTCAGGGCTGGGGGAGGGAGGTGTCTGGTGGGTGCAGAAGTCCGTCGCTTCCCTCAGGGTAAACATTTCATGAGTGTGTCTTTTGCACTTGAGGCTGGGCTGCTCTGGTACAGAGAGAGCATCCTGTCATCTCTGAGCAGCTCATCTGCCGATGCTCATTCCCACATCACCAGCCAGGCTTCTTCTTCCTCATTAGGATGGACTCTTCACATGCATTTTCAGGACTGTGTTAAGCACTCTGAATGAATGACAGTGTTCTGGCTATTCACCCAACAGTAACAGGTTAAGCCAGGTTGGCAGACTGGCCTAGTGACCAAATACAACCACTTGACCTTTTTTGTAAATTTTTTCCTGGCATGCAGCCACACCCATTTGTTTCCCTGTTGTCTCTGGCTCTTGTCATGCTAAGGGTCGGTGTCACAGTTATAGCAAGATTACATGGACTCAAAGCCCAAAGGCTACTGCCTGAAGTCCAAGTTTCTTGACTGGACAGAGGGCTCCTGGGTGCCTGGATGTTGGTGCATGCCCACAGCTCACTACACAGTGTTTAAAAGCACGCTTGATTCCTAGATGAAGGTGTCCCTGGAGGATGTTCTTGTATGGACAGTGTTCTGGCACAGTAGGACTCAAGGACTCAACAGGAGACAGATATGGGGGCGTGGGGAGGTGGTCCTGGGACAGGCTTCATCATGGCCTTCTCATCTTTCCTGACATCTCTTCAGCTTTGCACATGTTTGGCATCACACATGCATTGAACTACAATGGCTTCATTTCTTTTACACCGGTGGGGTGTGAGTTTGTCTCTGCTGGGAGCCCTAGATGGGAGGTGGCAGCTATTGCTCTTGAGCTTGCACCTGTGGGTGCATCCCACAGGGCTGGATAGGAGGCTGAGTCTCCTAGAGCCACCTGACACCCATCAGATGTGGTGTTCCACTCAGGAGTAAGTAGTGTCGCCTCCTCCTGGAAGTAGAGTGAGATTTATGGCTCTGTTAGAGGCAGATTGCCATAGTCCAGGTTGAACTTTTAACTATGAATTTTCCTTGGCCTGAGGTAACCAGAACTAATTTCCTTATAACAAGTCCAGGGTGTTGAAGATTCCTGCATCGGGCATTTTTATTTATCTATTTTGTCTGTGTGTGTGTGTGTGTGTGTGTGTGTGTGTGTGTATGTGTGTGTGTGTGTGTGTTTGGGCCAGTCCTGGGGCTTAAATTCAGGTTTTTTTTCCCTGAGTTCAGGGTATCCCTGAGCTTTCTCTGCTCAAGGCTGGCTACACCTCCACTTCTGGCTCGTTTTTTCCCCCTTAAATTAATTGGAGATAAGATTCTCATGGGCTTTCCTGCTCAGGCTGGCTTTGAACCTTGGTCTCAGGTCTCAGCCTCCTGGGTAGCTAGGATTATGGGTGTGAACCACCAGTACCCAGCTCCGTGTTGGATATTGACATGGGCCCACTGCTGGGTGCTGGCCTGGATACACAGATGAGGAAGTGTGGCGCAGTGAGTCCATGGTTTCTCAGACATAATCCCAGTCACTCAAGAGGCTGACATCTGTCTTTCTTCCCCATGGTTTTGCCCCTGCTGTCACTGTAACTGATTTGCTACCCTGGGCATTGTATATACATTTATCGGAACTAAGGAAGGGGAGGGGAACATACAAATGGAGAGACAAAGGGTAAAAGACAAACCAATGCCACAGCAGTACTTACAGAACTATATGGTGTAAACCAACTGCACAACTCATGGTGTGGGGGAGGGAAATGAGGAGGGGAGAGGCAGGGGAAAATTGAGGGAGGAGATAGCAAGTTGGATAAGAAATGTACTCACTGCCTTACTATGAAACTGTAACCCCTCTATACATCACTTTGACAATAAAGAAATTAGAAAAAAAAAAGGGGGGGGGCTGGCATCTGTGGCGTGGCATTTGAAGTAAGCCTGAGCATAAAAGTCTGCAAGACTCCATCTCCAGAAGAACCAGCAAGGGGCTGGAGTTGTGCTGTAGTAGTAGAATGTTCAGTAGAAAAGCTGAGTAAGTGAGGCTGTGAGTTCAAATCTGGTCTAGTACTGCAAAGGAGTAGGGGTGGGGGAGAGGGAGGAAAGGAGGGAGAGGAAGAGGGAGAAGGAGAGGAAGAAGGAGAGAAGGAAGGAAGAAAGAGAACAAAAACAGGACCACTCGATGCCTCTCCTTTGTCCAGTGGGGAGCCAGGCCTGTCCTTGATAACAAATTCTACTACTTCCTCTCCATACTTTCCATACCCCCCATCACTACTTTGTACCCAGACTCTCAGCAGACATTCCAGCCAGGCTGTGGGATGCCCAAGTCTTGGTCTACATTGTATGACTGTCATCAGATAGCTGTCTTTCCGTTTGGAGCCAAATCCCCCTGCTGTCCCTGGACTGGTTTTTCAGAGCCTTCCCTGACACCTTCCCAAATGATGCTACAATGCTATTTCCTTGGATCCCCTTCATAAATTGCCTCCCATGTGTCTAAGGTCCCCAGCGCTCCTGAGCCACTGCATGTGGTATTTCCCGTGTCGGCACTGGCCTGTTTAAATCTTCTGCTCGTCTCACCCAGGGCTTCTCAGCCTCAGTTGTGCTCGGGCTTTTGCTTCAGATAATTCTTTGTTGTGGAACTTCCTTGGGCTTTGCAGACAGTGAGCAGAATGTCTAGTCTCTCCTTCGTTTATCATTTGACATATGGTTGCCTTGCCTTCACGTGACTGCCCTTCAGGATATCCTGTCCTCACCTTCTCCAGAGCCTGGGCCGGTAGGGTCCAGGGGGGTCACCCAGTCTTGACTTGAATCTCCAAAACTGAGCTAAACAATCCTTTCCTCTTTAAAATGTTCTTGCCTTGGGCCATTTTTTCGTACCTGGTGGTAATACAGTATACTTGCTTCCATTTCTGTGATTTGCTTTTTAAGTCCAGGGAATTATGCTGACTGGATATACTTGAGCAGCTCACAGCTGAATGTCCTCAACTGAATCTTTCTTTTGTATGTTCCTCCCAGTCCTTGACATGGAATTCTATTCCTCACTTCTTCCCTGTGAGGCTAACTGTAAATTACAATTTCCCTATGAAAGGGAAGGTATGGTGGTGAATATCTTCTCTGCAGGTTTGGAGTGAAGATAAGGAGGTAATGTTGCATTGAGGTTTGTGAGTAAAGTGCACACACCTGTTCAAAGGCAGACCCCAGCCTTTGTGACCGTCTATCCACTTGAGCTGGAGAGAAGGTGGAGAACAGGGACCCGGCTGCCTCCACCAATGGCGTCACATTCAAAGTGCTGTATCTGAGAATGTTCACCCTTAGGTGAAGTGGCTTCTGGACCATTCTGAGGACCGTGCATGTTGCTACGGTGTCTGGTGGGTACGTTGAGAGGTTGTCAGGGATGGTCCTATTTCCAGTTGTGGGAGATTCAGTACAACTCTCTTCATTGAGCCCAGAGAAATAACTCTGCAAAGAAGCATCCTTTCTGGAGTGGGGCTGAGTGTAGAGACCAGGAGTTGCAGCATGGATGCCTCTGGCCCTGGGAATCCCAGGCCTCCAAGAAGTCCATCCTGGCTAGGTCACCAGGCTTTGGGTGAGAGCTCCCCTGAGGTGGGCTCAGTGGTGATAGCATCAGGGGTCTGCAAGCCGGCATTTGGCTGCAGGCAGATGTGTGAATCCTTAGGAAAAGTGTCTTAGGCCCTAGGGGATCTGCTCAGAAGGGCGGGCTCCGGGGAGGACCCTGGGCCACCTCTCCCTCCATCTCCATGCCAGCCTCACTCTGGCTCCTGCCGCAGGTGCTTCCTTCAGAGGTTGGTGAGTGGTTCTTCCTAACCACACATCTCTTCTGTGCATAGTGGTTTCTTAGGCTAGGGTAAAAGTAGACCTTCTTGAAGATATGCATGGTATTCATCAATTTCCTTTAGGAAAATGCAGGCATGCTGTGAAAGAAAAAAATACTACCTTTGGGCAACTTCCTGATATCCTTATGTGGAAAAAGAAATATCTGTATTCAGCAATGTTATGGTCACAATGCAGTTGAAATAATCAGCCTGATTCTGAGGTGAATATTATCCACGAGGACATAAGAAATTAGACACTCAAAGCTGTGTTCATGATTTTGTTATATATTATTAAAATAAATATTTCAAACCTATAGATATTATGCAGATTACATCATGAGTTTACTAGCTCTATGTTTTATGTAGAAATAATCTAAAATCTCCCCCAGGCTCTGTTTTCTGCACACATATAGATATATATCTTTGTATGCATATCTCCATATATATAATTAATATAACATAAATTAATTAGATGATTAACATAACATAGAGTATGTTAATTAATCCAGATATAGGTATATATCTGGATTAATGCTATGGAAGTTGTTTCTGGATAGTGGCATTACTTAAAAACAATAAATTTTCTCTTTTCAGCATTTAGCGAGAATGGAGCGCTGGTGCTCAGGCCTGGAATCCTAGCTACTTAAAGAGTATGATCTGAGAAACACAGTTTTAAGTCAGCTCTATGAAACAAATCTGAGGGATTTATCTCCATTTGGCCAGCAAAAGTGGAGATGTGGCTCAAGTGGTAGAATATCAACCTTGAGGAAAAAAGCTAAGTGAGCTGGGTGCTAGTGGCTCATGCCTGTAATCCTGGGGAGGCTGAGGTCTGAGGATCACAGTTCAAGTCAGTACAAGTAAGCAAGTCCATGAAACTCTTATTTCCAATTAACTAGCAAATAGTTGGAAGTGGAGATGTGGCTCAAGTGGTGGAGTGCCAGCCTTGAGTGAAAAAGCTCAGGGACAGTTTCCCAGGCCCTAACTTCCAACCCCAGGACTTATGCCCCTTCCTCCCCAATTGAATGTATAAGGCCCTGAATTCAATCCCTACTACTGGCATACAACACACACACACACACACACACACACACACACACACACACACACATTCAGTGAGATTATGAACACTTTAAGAATTGGGGAGATTACCTTAAGCTAGATATTTGTGGTAGTATAGTATGTTTGTCTGGACATAGCACTCACAATTTTTTTTTTTTTTTCGGCCAGTCCTGGGGCTTGGACTCAGGGTCTGAGCACTGTCCCTGGCTTCTTCTTGCTCAAGGCTAGCACTCTGCCACTTGAGCCACAGCGCCACTTCTGGCCATTTTCTGTATATGTGGTGCTGGGGAATCGAACCTAGGGCCTCATGTATATGAGGCAAGCACTCTTGCCACTAGGCCATATCCCCAGCCCCCACAAATTGTTTTTTGACAAGACAACATATATTGCTGTTTTCCATATGAAAAAGTTGGCAGATTTTGAAGTTGTTTATGAAGAATGTGCTAAAATCCTATGTACAGGAAATTTCATGTTATCTGTGTATCAGAAAATAAACACTATTCTTGTTTTATACCGATAAGTTATGAAATTGAACAAAATTGATCAAGTTCATGGGGAATTTTTAAAGTGAATAATTTAGAAAAGAAAAAAAAATCTATGGAAGGGTGAGGTTGGAACTTCCTATCTCTAGTGAACGTATGTGTGTAATTGGATTTGCGGGCCACCCTTCCTATCTACCCTCCCACCCTCCACGCAGAATGCACTCCATTTACACTGCCCTGCTGATGTGTGTTTAGTCAAGGCTGTGTGATTTTTCCCTCCAAAGCCTTTGTGTGCACTGGCAATCTCCTCTGAATTTAACTCAGGAGACTGACCTTGCTGGAATCAAATCCAGACTAGCTAATTATCAGCAAAGGCAAATTAAGGCAAAATCTGCTGGGCTGGATGAACCAGTGATAACTTTCAGATTGTCCTGCTGAGAAACAATGCAGCCTTAAAAGTAACCTTTAAAAACCTGGCATTTTTGCAGGAATTGGCCGGTGTTGAGGAGGCAGTTTATATTAAGAGATAGTAGCCTGGGTCGTGTTCTTTCTGTGTTTGACTTTACAAGCTGTTTTTTGCTCAGTGGACTTTATTTTCTTTATCTGGAATATGACAATTCAAACCACAGTGTGCTTAATGCTTTATCATTGTAAGAAATATCTGAGCAATTTTCTTCTTGCTATGACTAAGATGTCTATTTTCAAATAAGGTGATGGCAGAAGAAATCCTCCATTCTCCTTGAGCACAGAGAAGCTCAGGGTTCAAGCCCCATGATGGACAAAATAAAGAGAGAGAAAGAGAGAAAGAGAGAGAGAGAAAGAGAGAGATCCTCCATTCTTTCTTCTTCTCTGGAAGAAGATGACAGAATAATTGAAAGTCAGTGCAAATTAGCCTAAATAGTCATTAGCATGTGCACTCAGGATTAGGTGCTTAGATTGCTTTTCCTCTTTGTTACAAGTCCCTTAATGTCACAGGGAAAAGGGAAAGAGCAGTAGATCCTCACCTTCCACTTCCTTTCCCTTCCCTGTTCGTCTGCCTGCCTTTCCCCTCCCTCCCTCCCTCCTCCCCTGCCCTATTTCTGTAGAACATAATGTTTATACATTTTGAAACCTTTAGAAAACTTTGAAAGGCAACATGTTTGTGCCTGAAGTGTTAGTATACTTTTTGTATATCGTGTTAAAATGTCAGAATTTAACAAATGCTTTTGACAGTACTTGTAACTGCATTCATACTAAGTACCAACATCCAACCTAGATTCAATATCCAGCAACATGAATAAAACTTCATTAAAACCTACATTATGGGGCTGGGAATGTGGCTTAGTGGTAGAGTGCTTGCCTAGCATTCATGAAGCCCTGGGTTCAATTGCTCAGCACCACATAAGCAGAAAAAGCAAGAAGAAGCATTGTGGCTCGAGGGGTAAAGTGCTAGCCTTGAGCCAAAAGAAGCCAAGGGCAGTGCTCAGGCCCTGAGTCCCAATCTCCAGGACTGGCCAAAACCAACCAAACAACCAAACAAAAAAACCCTTACATTATACTTAAGTCATTCTTGTAATAATATATTGAAAAGCAAAGAACTGTCATGTGAAGTTAATATTTTTTTCTGGTGTACAGAAGTTAACTATTTGTGTATACTTTCCTAGATATACTGTATATAAAAATCTGTATACACATATTTAGTTTATAAATATGAGCCATTACTCTATAAACATACATTGCTTAGATATTATTAGATATTAAAGACTTAGCTACTGAAGCTTAAGATTGCAGTTATGAAGTTTCTGGGTGTTGTATATAAAGTATTCTGTATCAGATAAAACTTTAAATTATTATAATGAATCCCAAATCTCGTAAAGCATGCCACAGAGATAGATGATTTGATACACTGATATGTACATTTATGTTGCATATGAACTTAAGGGCCAATCCAATCTTGTCAAAAAATTAGGTACAAGAATCCTTCCAGTGATATTTTTGTTTTGTGCTTTGCAAAAGGTTTCACAATTCCCAAGTTGTACTAGCTTCGGGGGGAGGGGGAGAGTGTCGGAAGGTGAGTGTGTGGCTTGTTCCTGTGGAAGTGATGTGGATGGCCACGTGTGGCCTGCAAGGGCACAGTCATCTGCCGTGAAGGACACTGGGTTAGGCTCTCCTCTACAGTACTTCCCCTTGCTTTTTGTGATCTGAGGAACTTGCTCCCCATTCAGGCTTAAAGAGAAAATGGTCAAGAACAAGTATCAAAGACCACAGTGGATGCTACAACATGGGCATTTTATGTCTAGTGGAAAAACTAAATGACGGTCAAATACGGCCACGTCTCCATTTTTGCAGCTGGAAATTGGGTCAGTTAACAGCAAGCGGGTCTCATACTTTGTTTAACCTTCGAAGACTTTCTTCTACCACAATCTCCAACTGCAATCCCAGGAATGAAGCATGAAAACTCAGCTCCTTCCCACTCATTCCCTGTCCCCCACTCCAGGCTGCACACGATACCCAACGTGCTTGTCATACCATATGGACAAAGTCCTATTTTATTTAAAATTCTTTAAATGATATTTTTATTATCTTGAGGTAGATGTACAAAGAGTGTACCATTCAACAAATCAGTGTATAAATACAGCGCATCTTGATCAATGTTGGTCCTTTCATCATTTCTCCACCACCCCTCCCAACCCAAAACCTCCTCTCAATTTTTTGAGGTTTATAGGATTTTAATGGAATATTATGACTGCATTCTCCCCTCCCTTTCTCTCTTCATTCCTCTACCCCCGCACCTCCTTTCCATCTTTCAATTACAGTTTTTCAGGCATTTATTTTGTTGGACTGTGAGTTTTTCTAAGGAATTACACCATTTGAATTCTTCCCTCCAATACAGTACTTCGATGAATATGTTTCTGTATACTTGCATACAATCCTGCATATATTTACTTGTTTGGTTGTAAATTGGATCTAGCTTTCATGTATGAGAGAAAACATGTATCCTTTGTTTCTCTGGTCTGACTTAATTCACTTAACATAGTCATTTCCAGGTCCATCCTGGATTTCTTTGCAGATGATATATTATCTTTTTCCTAGCAGATGAGTAAACTTTCATTGTGTACATATACCACATTTTCCTTGATCCATTTATCCATTGTCGGGCATCTAAACTGTTTCCACATCTTGGCTTCAGTGAATAGTGTTGCAATGAACATAGTTGTGCAGACATCTTTACTGCGTCCTGATTTGTAGTCTTCTGGATAGATGCTGGTCTGGGGGATAGGTTCTGGGGTTGGTGTGCTTTTTTTTTTTTTTTTTTTTTACATTTCCAGAAACTTTTTTTTTCTCAAATTTTTATTATCAAACTGATGTACAGAGAGTTTACAGTATCATACGTTGGGCATTGGATACATTTCTTGTACTGTTTGTTGCCTTGTCCCTCATGCCCCCCTCCCTCCCCCCTTTCCCTCCCCCCCAGGTGTTCAGTTCACTTACACCAAACAGTTTTGCAAGTATTGCTTTTGTAGTTATTTCTCTTTTTTTACCCTGTGTCTCTCAAATTTGGTATTCCCTTTGAATTTCCTGCTTCCAATACCAATAAACACGGTTCCCAATATACTCAGATAAGATTACAGAGATAGTGTAGGTACAACCATAGGAAGGTGATACAAGAACATCATCAATAATAGAAACTACACATACACATAGGACGTTGAAAGTAGTTACAACTGTGATATATCACTTGTTTCCATAACATGGATTTCATTTCACTTAGCATCATCTTATGTGTTCCTAAGGGTATAGCTATTGGGCCTTGTGATGCTCTGCTATGGCTTGCCTAAACCTGTACTAATTATTCCCAATAAGGGAGGCCATAGAGTCCATGTTTCTTTGGGTCTGGCTCACTTCACTTAGTATAACTTTTTCCAAGTCCTTCCATTTCCTTACAAATGGAACAATGTCATTCTTTCTGATAGAGGCATAAAATTCCATTGTGTAACTCTGGCAAGCAGTATGGAGATTCCTCAGAAGGCTCAATATAGAACTCCCCTATGACCCAGCAGCCCCACGGTTGGGTATCTATCCAAAAGCCCACAAACAAAATCACAGTAATGCCACCAGCACAACAATGTTCATCGCAGCACAATTTGTCATAGCGAGAAGCTGGAACCAACCCAGATGCCCCTCCATAGATGAATGGATCAGGAAAATGTGGTTGGTGTGCTTTGGAGGACCCTTTAAGCACACCTCTTCATATCTCTCCTGCATTGCCCTTTCTCACTGCAGGCTGGTTTTCTATATTTCCACAAGATGGAAATAGGTATTGCCCACAGTTCTCCATCTATGTCTTTCAATACAGGCAGCCAGAAAAGAATCAATTTGAGCTGCCCTAGTTACATGTGTTTTCAGAAAGAAATCTGATTTTTCTCCTTGAACTTGAAGGCTTCTTTGGTTCCATCAGCACTTCCAGGCAACATCCTAAGCAATAGAATGGAGGGGCCTGGAGGTATGAGTAGAGCACCTGTGTAGCAAGCCTGAGGTCCTGAGCTCGAGCTCCAGCACCAAACCTAAAATAAAAACCATGCATAATAGGAGCAAGCGTAGGAGAAGGTGGGGAGATGAGATAATTCTTGAAAGAAAGATGTTGGGAGGAGAGTCTGGTAGATTACTCTTGTTATATTTTTTATTCTGTGCCAGGCTTAGGGCTTGAACTCAGGACCCAGGTGCTGTCCCCGAGCTTTTTGGCTCAAGGTTATTGCTCTGCCACTTGAGCTACAGCTTCATTTCCCACTTTTTTTTTTTTTTTTTGGCCAGTCGTGGGGCTTGGACTCAGGGCCTGAGCACTGTCCCTGGCTTCCTTTTGCTCAAAGCTAGCACTCTGCCACTTGAGCCACAGCGCCACTTCTGGCCGTTTTCTGTATATGTGGTGCTGGGGAATCGAACCCAGGGCCTCATGTATACGAGGCAAGCACTCTTGCCACTAGGCCATATCCCCAGCCCCTCAATTCCTGCTTTTTGTTTGTTTTGTTTTTTTGGTTTTTTTTGGCCAGTCCTAGGCCTTGGACTCAGGGCCTGGGCACTGTCCCTGGCTTCCTTTTGCTCAAAGCTAGCACTCTGCCACTTGAGCCACAGCACCACTTCTGGCCGTTTTCTGTATATATGGTGCTGGGGAATCGAACCCAGGGCCTCATGTATACGAGGCAAGCACTCTTGCCACTAGGCCATATCCCCAGCCCCAATTCCCGCTTTTTGATGATTACTTGGAGATACAAGTCTTATGGGCTTTCTTTCCCAGGCTAGCTTTGGACTGTGGTCCTTATATCTCAGCTGGTTGAGTAGCTAGGATTACAGGCATGCACCATCTGTGACAACTGCTCTTACTATTTATACTGGGTAGAGAACCAAATTTACTTTGAGGAGATATGTCTGAGTTTGGCTCTGTTGCTTTGAGCAGCAGTGGTCCTAAGCATTTCTCTTACCAGGTGTAAATCTCAGTGTATCGGTAATGTCACCTTCACAATTCACTGTAGATCATAAATACAAGATCAGTAAGGTTTGATGCTATTGCTATTCCTGCTATTTCTATGATTATCCATCTGCCATCATCATCATCATTGCTTGACTACTCAGGGCCATTTCAGGTGTCATAATAGCTAATAAATGTCAATTTACCTCACATATTCACACTAAGATATTATGACATTTTAATCACCATCTCTTCATCTAATGACATTCTCCTTGTTCTCTTTGCTACATCTCTCTCATTTTTTTACAGTTTATTTCCTTTTAATATTAATGTGATCAATCCCTTTACTGAGTTACTTTGTAAATCTTTAGAATATTTGATACATAACAGACTATAAACGTGAAACTCTCCACAACAGAGGAATGCCATATGGATTCTTCTGGCTTCTGTTCTCCATAGAGACTTCTATTTCTCTGTTAACTGTGGTCTGCACAAGGCAAAATTACCTTCCCCTGGCAACTTGTAATTAGTTATGTCATGTGATCAGGACAATCAACTCATAGTTAAGTAACAGTGAACCACAAAGCAAGGGGAAGGGAGAGACCTCGAGTTCCTGGTGCACCTGTCCCTTTGTGCACATGGCCCTTGTGTCATGTGTTTGTGGCCTTCTGCTGGCCATGAGCACAGAAGTGGGAGGAAGGTGCAGAAGAGGGACAATCTTGTTGACTGACTCATTTTTCAAGAATACACTTTGGTGCTCTCTGCTTCAGCAACGTTGACTCTCATTCTTTCTAGATCTCTGGCTCTTTTTCCAGAAGTTGAAATGGTCTCCTTGTGAAATTACTGTTAGAACTTCCAACAACAAACAACTCATTTAGAATGTGTTTAAAAATATTTTTCAGTATTGGGGCAGGTAGGGTGTTGCTATATAGAGGAAGATAGGTTCGAGCTGGTGGTCCTTCTGTCTTGGCTGCTGAGTGCCAGGATTATAGGCACCACCATGCCTGACTTAGAAAAGAATATCATTTCCTACTTTAGGTGTATCATAACTTTCAATCTCACAGGGTTATCCTTGTGTGAGTGAAAAAAATAGTGAAACTTTACTTCAGCCATTTGCTCAGGAATATGCTAAGTAATTGAGGTCATGGTATGTTACTAAACATTAACCTACAAATGAAATAAATTAGATAATTTTGTATTAAAATAATTTTAGAATATGCAACATGACTGATTAAATAAGCTTATGTCCAGCTCTGGGCTATGTAAGTTAACTGACACCAAGTGAAAACATAGATTTTAAGCAGTAAATGGAGCAAGACTGTAGAGCAGAGTTTTGTAAGATAGCTGCATCATCTGAAATCCTGCCAGGTCTTTCAGTTGGAAGATTTAATGAGTTAGGAGTAAAAGTTGCAAGCTCATCTGCTTGGTCTTTTACCCTGTTCTTGCTCTTCTAGACATGGGCTCTCCAGGAAGAACCACGAAGGTTCACTCACCTTTCCCCTTACCCCATCCACTTGCTTCTCAGGGACTGTCCTTGAGTCTGTGTTTTGTTAGCAAACAGGCCAGCCTGTGTATCTGAAGAGTTAAGTTTGCTGGGTGTAGACATTGTAGTACACAGCTCAGAGCCTAGATCTGATCTTACAAGGTCATGGATGTAGTGCGAAGAGCAAGGAAGGTTGGGGTGGGGAAATGGGAGTAGTAATCATGAAGGAGGTGAGAAGTCTTTTATCCATAAAGCAGTAGAATTTAGCTGCAAGAGCATTCTTTCTTTATGGGTTATTTTTTCTGTGGTACTCTGTTCTAAAACATCACCGAGCTTTGTAGGAGTCTGCTTTGTAAAGTTGCAGGATTTATTGCTTTGTGTCTTTTTAGAGGAGACATTTCAAGCTTGGCCTAGTACAAGACTTGGGCTTTGAATGACCCTGTCTCAGTTGTTTGGGCTTTGATTTCTCTTGTAAAATAGGAAAGTCAGAGTGACTTGCAATCATATTTTAGAAACTGTGCGTCTCTCTGATGCAATTTCATTTAGGAGAAACTCCTAGTAAGTGTAAGTGTGACCCAGAAGAGGAAGAAGGCTATTCTCTGGGGGAGTTGTGCGTACTGAGTTCACAAGTGAGATTACTCATTCCCAGAGCATTAGGTGCTTGGTTTAATGATGGATCATTGACAGCATGTATTTTCTCTATGGAGCTAAATAGGGGAAAAGCAAGTGAGACTGTGAAAGAGGACAGGCACCATTTGAGACATTTCTCCAGCTTTGTCTTCATCTAACCATAGCTGTGTGTAGGAAAATTTTTTAGTATTCACTGTTTTGTGTCTTTACATGAAATGGAAACAGAGCAAATAATGAGATTATGTTATGAACATTGAAGCACTAAATGAAGCCAAGCTGAAGAGAAAGCTTCTAATGGATGGATGCATGAGTAGTTCCATTCTGATGGTTGTAATACAGTTTATGTATTTTACATAATCCACAGTGCTTAGGCAACTGGTTTATCCCCTGAGCGACCAGGAAATTCTGCCAATCTTTGTCCTTCATGAATATGGTTTGACTTTCTTCTGATGATATTTTAGTTTTTCTAAAGTCCTGATTGTTGTAATTGGGACCCAGTAGTCAAAGGGAATTTTCACAATTGCTTATGTGTATGTGGCATTTTGATGAGTTATTTTAAGCTAGGCAATCAGCATTTGGAGGCCCCCCGCATCTCCATTAAGCATCAGAGCAACCTCGTTTGCTCTCACCTCCTCTCTCCCTGCGAGTGGGATGGCTGGCCGGTCAGAGGTGACAAGGAAGGATGCTTCCAGAGAAGAGACACCAGAACCGAATGGACTGTGGAGTGGAAGGAAATAGCCTGTGATCTCACTGTTTGGGATTTTTTTTGTTTCATATGTTTCTGAATTTCTATTATAAAGTCCTATTCAGTAAAGACTTAGGAACTTCACATAAATGGTGCAAGATTTGATGAGGAAAAGAAAAACGGCAAGAAAAATATACTGTACTGTCATTGCTATTTTTTTTTAAGATAATTAGGGTTTTTTTTAAATTAGATTTTTAAAGGAGGAACCTCAACAGGTCGAAACAAGTTGATAAGTACTTTGGATGATGTAAAGAACATGTAAAATATTCGTATGTTTGTTCAGAAAATAAAAAGAAATGTGTATATAAGGATGTGCACACGGATGCTTAGGTTGTCAGGCTCAATGTTGGTTTATATGATTCTGTGTTGGTTGCCATTTCCGGTCTGAGGTTTAGCCCACGGCGTCATCTTGAGTGGGTGCTGAGTTCTCAGCTTCTCCGAGGCTTTCTTCAGAGTGTAAATGTTAACGCATGGTCCTGGCACAGCGGCTTTGCATAAGCACAGAGAATACATCACACTTAGTTTGAATTTTAAAATGTTGGGCACAGGCAGTCCAGATGACTCATACCCTTTTATTTCTGACTAGCACCTGAGTGTAGAGCTGTTGGCCCAAGGGTGAGGTGACAAAAATGGAAATTTAGGGATTTTTAATGGCTGTGATCCAGGAACAGAGCTGTGGTCCTTAGAGGTTACCGGCCTGTGGCTGAAGTGGCTTTGACTGTGGCCCACTGACCTTGGGGGTCAATTATACGTGCACCTATACGTAGTCTTAGAATAAGAGCTCACTGCTTTGTTCGTTAGAAATTTGGATATGAAAGTAATTCAAAGTGGAATAAGGTAGGGTTGCTAATACTTATTTTTACCTGGCCTACTGTTTAGTCGTGAATCATATAAGCTAATGATTTGTAATAATGCAGGGGATTGTTTACACAAAATTGGTAGACTGTTGAGTCACAGAGATTAACTTATTGAATTAAGTTAGCCCTATATCCTGTGTGTTATCAGATTAGTTTGTTGGACTAATTATGTTTTAGGATGTTTGTTTTCCAGCAGTTATCTCTGGGTGATGGATTATTTCTATTGTCCAACATTTTCCCAGTCATCTGTTGTGTTTTGTAGGATCAAGTGCTTTGTAGAGAGGTGGGATCATTGTTCCACAGTTCTTTGTCTTCCAGTTTTCCCCACTTCCAAAGGAAACAACAACAACAGCAGCAACAACAAATAGCCTTGCCTCAGTGGTGTTATTGAAAACCTTTGCAGTGACTAAAGAGTTAATTTGTTCAAAATCTGTTAAAAAACTAGCTTGGTGTGTTCTTGACAGAATTCATTTTAGGAACATGTCACTCATATTTCTGTTCCTTTTATTTCATCACATCTGCTTAGCTCAAGTCTATACAAGATGTGCCTCATAGTGTATAAAATCACAATTTTATAGTAAGAATGCTTATTGAATAGAATGAGTAGAATATATGTGATTAGTAGCAAATGTGTATGCATAGCTTTCCCCCCCCTTTAATCATGGTCCTTTCAAAGCTGGGGTGGTTCATCTACCTCATGAACAGTCAGTTTAGTTGATTTCTGTCAAACTATGAGTTATGTGAATGGCAGCAAGCCAACATATTTTCCTTCCTAGTTTTGCAAGTTTCTGTTTGATATAGACAAAATATGTACAAAGCTTATGAAACAGAATATGCCCTTTAAAAATACTGCACTAAGTTATACTTACTGGTAGTAAGTCATCATTTACATGTGGTAATTCAGCTCACTGGAAAACTATAATTTTGTTCATTTAGTTTATCCTAGATGGTCATAAATTGTTGGCTTTTAAAATAAAATTTTATAGGTGCTCTATATGATATGTAACTTTCTACCAGGAACTGATGAAGGACAAATTAGGAGAAAATTGAACCTAAGAAGGAAAATATTTTGGAATGATTAAAATTACCCAAAGAAGGAGGTTTTCAGGGTTCTCCAACTTTGAGGCTTTCAGCATATAGTTGCTGACAATGCCAGTTTTCCTTGTGTGCCTGGAACAAAGGGAGAAATCGTCTGACTTTGACCTTGCTTCTCCATGCATTTCCATGACAGGCAAGGTCTCTGCCTCTGTCTTTTCAGCAGAGACTGGTTGTGCAGTTCTCCACCTCTGCCTTCGGGAGGACTGGGCTTAAAATGCTGGAGATGACATAGGTGCTAGGAAGCAATAAATGAAAAGTGATCACCATAGATTTCACATTCATCTCACCAATGATTTCTTCATTCGTTGAAATTAGAAACTAGAGCATACGAAGCACATGCTGTTTTAGCTGATTTATGAGAGGATTTACTCTCTCCTTTATCATAACAGGCCCTTGGGTTTGGAATGATTAATAAAAATGACTTAAAATGTACTGAGAACCTGCTGTGGGTGGGCTGTCCAGAATGAATGCATTAATTTGTAGATCTGAAATGAGAAAAAGATTTGCTGTTTTGAGATGACCAGATTTGGTTTGGGGAAATGGAGAATTGTTGGTGGATGGAATGATCACCTGTCGGGACAGTCACTTAGTAGCTTTAACTGCCCTGGTGTTCTGAATTATAAGACATTTGTCAGAGAATGCTGAAAATCCCTGTGTTTTTTTGGGGGGGGAGGGGGCGGTCATGGGGGTTTGAACTGTCATGGGGCCTGGGCCCTCTCCTGAAGCTCTTTTTGCTTAAAACTAGCACTCTACCACTTTGAGCCACAGCACCAGTTCCGGTTTTCTGGTGGCTAATTGGAGATAAAGGTCTCACAGACTTTCCTGCCCAGGCTGGCTTTGAAGTGCTAGCCTCAGATTTCAGCCTCCTGGGTAGCTCCAGGTACAGGCATGAGCCACCAGCTCCTAGCTAATCCCTGCTTTTTGAGTAACTACTAGGAATAAAAGGAAGAGAAGCATAACATTATAATCCTATTCTGTGTGTATGTGTGTGCGTGTGTGCTCACCAGTACTAAAGGTTGGGCTCAGGACTTTGAGCCTTCAGCTTTCTTGCTCACCATTGGCATTCTACAACTAAGTCCTGCCTCTAATCGGGCATTTTGCTGGTTACTTGGAGTTGGAGTCCTCGTGATCTGTTTTCCAGCGGGGATCCTTTAATCTCAGCATCCTGAGTAGAGAGGATTATAGGCATGAGTCACCAGTGCCTAGAAATCCGATATTTTTTCATCAGGGGATAATTCATTTATCGTTCTAAAAATTGATACAGTGACTGAAGAACATAGAGTAACTCCCTTGATAAACAAAAAAAAAAATCAAGTTTAAAATTTGTAGCAGAATATGAATACAAACTTTGCTGTTTCAGTTAAGAGTGTGCATTTTTATATGAAGTATTATTTACATTATTGTACAACCATCAACAAGTTTCTCGCCCTAAACCTTTCAGTCATCCTAAACGGAAAAACTCCCTGTTACCTGGTAACCACCATCTATTTTATGTCTCTAAGAATTTGACAATTCTACTTACCTTCTGAAAGAGCAGAATCATACTATATTTGTCCTTTTGTATCTGTCTTATTTCACTTTGCATAATGTTTTGAAGGTTCATTCATGTTGTAAGATTTGCTAGAATTTCATTTCTTTTTAATGCTGAAAATATTCCATTTTGTGTTTATACCGCATTTGGTTTATCCACCCACCCATTTGTTTCCATCTTTTGACTACTATGAATAATGTTGCTAGAAATATTGGTGCACAATTTTTTTTTGTTAGGATCTCTTCTTTGAGTACTTTTATGGTCTATACCTAGAAGTGGAATTCTTATTTGAGTTTTAGAGAACTACCATTCTGCATTCACCAGTGGCCGCAACATTTTACATTTCTACTATCATGTGCTGGGGACCACTTTTTCCACCTTCTTCTCAACATATAATACATGATTTTTTCTTATTTTTTTTTAAAACAGAAGTTGTCCAGCAGAAGATCTCAAGAGCCCAATAGCTATGCCCTTATGAACACATAAGATGATGCTAAGTGAAATGAACTCCATGTTATGGAAGCGAGTGTTATATCACTGTTGTAATTATTTTCAACATGTCATGTGAAACAGTAGCTTGTTTTTGTTGTTGTTGTTGATCCTCTTGTATCCCCTGCCTGTGGTTGCCCCCATGCTATCACCGTATCTCATCTGAGTACACTGGATAGTGTATATATTTGTATTAGAACTAGGGAAGGGAAAGGGAATATCAAAATTCAGAGACAAAGGATAAAAAGACAAATGACTCCAAAAGCAATACTTGCGAAACCATTTGGTGTAAACCAACTGAACATCTCATGGGGGGAGAGGGGGAAGGGGGGAGGGGGGAAGGGGGAAATGAGGGAGGAGGTAACAAATTGTACAAGAAATGTACCCATGGCCTTATGTATGAAACTGTAACCCCTCTGTACATCACTTTGACAATAAATAAATAAGTATTCAGAAAAAACAAAACACCAGAAGTTGTCCTACTAGTGTGAAGTACCATATCATTGTGGTATTGATCTGTATTTTCCTAATGATAAAAAAGTGTTGAGTATGTAAAAAAGATGTTTGTTGGCCACTGGTAAATTTTCTTTGGAGAAATGGCTGTTTGTTCTCTGCTCATTTTCAGTTGATTTGTTTGCTATTGAATTTATATATATATATATATATATATATATATATATATATATATATATATTGTGACACTGGGGATTGATCCCACGGCTTCACACATGCTAGGCAAGTGCTTTACCACTGAGCTTATCCCCAGCCTGAATTTTATGAGTTCTTTATGTGTCAAAGATATTAATCCTTTATTGACTTATATGTATTTCTTCTACTAATTCTATGGGTTCACTTTTCAATTCTCTTCATAGTGTTCAAATGAAAAAAGTGATTAACTTAATGAAATGTATATGCATTTTTGTGATACTGGGGTTTGAACTCTGGGCCTTGTGCTTTCTAGGCAGGTACTTTTACTAATTAAGCCACATTATAGCTCTCTCTCTCTCTCTCTCTCTCTCTCTCTCTCTCTCTCTTTCTCTCTTTGAACATTTTCTATTTTGTTCTGGACTCGAATTTCTTATTTATGTTACCCATATAGCTAGAAAAATAGGTATGCTTCATCATGTTAAGTTTTTCATTAATTGAGAGATGGCCTTTTGAATTTTGTGCCTGGGCTGGTCTTAAACTATGACTTCCCCAATTTCTGTCTCCTGGGTAGCTAGGATTATAGGGCAGAGAGCTACGGTGACTGCTTAACTTAAATATTTTTTATTTGTGATTTTGGCCACAAAAGTTATGCATTGTAAAGTTTTTCACCTATTTTCTTTTAAGAGTTTTGATGTTTGGCTCTTGTGTTTATGTCTCTGATCTATTTTGAATTAATTTTTGTATATGGTGTATGTAAGGGCTCAATTCTATTCTTTCGAATGTTGATATTGTTTTCATATACCACTTGTTAGTCAATAAACTTTATATTGAGTTAAAACATCCATATACATATGAATTTAGTTCAATGGACTTTTACAAAATGAAATCATCTGAGAAACCAACACCCAGATTAAGAAATGAAATATCACCAACCCAGAGCCAACCTATTTGGCCCCTTCTAAGGACTTCTACTGGAAGGGAACTATTGTACCTCAGATTGTTCTGTTCTGTCTTCGTATTATGCAACTATACTGAATTCACTTATTAGTTTTAAAGTTTTTTTTCTTTTTTGATGGAATCTTTAGGGTTTTCTATATATAAGACCAGGCCATCTGCAAAGAGAGACAATTTTACTTCTTCCCAATTTGGAGTATTTTATTTCTTTCTCTTGCCTAATTGCCCTGGTGAAAACTTCCAGCAATATGCTAAATAGAAGAGAATATTTAGTGAACAGAGTGAGCATCTTTGTGATGTTCTTGATTTTCAAGAAAAAAGCCTTCAACTATTTGTTACTACAAATAATGTTTGCTGTGGATTTGTCATATATGGCCTTTATCATGTGAGAGTTCATTCCTTCTATGCTTAATTTGTTGAGAAGTTAATTTATTTTTTTTATCATGAAAAGATACTGAACTATTATAAATGCATTCCTCAATTGTTAACATTATAAGGTCTTTCTTTTGGAAAAGGGTTTTGGTTTATAACTCAGGTTGGCTACACAGGATACTCCAGCCTGGTCCTTAAGAGTGCTGAGATTGTAGGCATGCACTATCATGCCCAGGTTGACCATATTATTATAAAAACTGTCTCTTGTTAATATCACGTCCCATATTTATTGAGTTTCATATGTTAAGTCATTTTGTAATAGGTTCCACTTGGTTAGATATATGATCTTTTTTAATATGTTGCTGAATTTGGTTTGTTAGCTTTCTGTATCTTTGTTCATTGGGGATATTAATCTATAATATTTTCTTTTTGGTAGTGTTCATATCTGGCTTTAGTATCAGGGTAATGCTGGCCTTATAAAATGAGTTTGCAAGCACTGTACCCATTAGCCTTTGGGAACAAATTCAGTTTTTATTTCTCTAAATTCATTTGATGCTGGGAGGTTTATGATTACTAGTTATACCTTGATAATTGCTCAGATTCTTGTATTTCTTTATGCTCATGGTTTGTAGGTTGTGTATTTCTGGGAACTTCCCAATTTTTTATGAGGTCAGTCACATTATTTTTGGTTAATTTAAAGCAGTGTCTTATGAACCTTTGCATTCAGTTGTGATGCCTCTTTTTTTTTTTTATTTGAACACCTCTTTTTTCTGGTTAAATAGCAGTTTTGTCTCTCTTTCAAAAAATTAATTTTAGTTTTGTTAATCAATGTTCTGTTGTTTTATGGTCTCTTTCACATGTTTCTGTTCAATTTTTTTTTTTTTTTTTTTGCTGGTCCTGGGCCTTGAACTCTGGGCCTGGGCAGCACTGTCCCTGAGCTCCGTTTGCTCAAGGCTTAGCCCTCTACCACTTGAGCCACAGCGTCACTTCTGGCTTTTTCTGCAATTAATTAGAGATAAGTCTCAAGGACTTTCCTGCTTGGATGGTTTTGCACTTGATCCTCAGATCTCAGCCTCCTGAGTAGCTAGGATTATATAGGTGTGAGCCCCTGGTGCCCAGCTCTAAAATCTTTATTATTTTTCTCTTACTGCTAAGCTTGGGCACAGATGTTCTTTTTCTTGCTCTGCGGATGTAAAATCAGGTGGCTTATTTAATGTCAGTCTTCATTAATGTCAGTGTTTGTGACTGGACTTTGCTTCCTAACACTGGTTTTGCTGCAACCCGTAAACTGCAGTGGTATTGTGTTCCCATTTTTGGTGTGATGAGGAAATTTCCTCATGTCTCTTTCAATTTCTTATTTGAACAGATTTCAGGAGGATGTTGCTCAGTTTATATGTTTGTGAATTTTTCACAAAGTGCTTTATGGTGGTTGAAAAGGGTACTCCATAGGATTTCCATCTTTTTAAATTTGTTAAGATATTTCTTGGGGCTTCACATAGTCTATATCCTCCTGTGTGCTGTGTGTGTGCTTGATAAGAATGGATATTTTGTCGCTGCTGAGTAGAATGCATTGGGCATGTGTTTGGTCCTCTGGATCCAAGTATTAAGCTTGCTATTTCCTTATTGATTTATTTTCTGTCTGGATAGGCTACCTGGTGCAAAAAGAAGGGCAGTAAGGTTTCCTCCTCTTAGTCTGTTGGCCCGTGCAGTTCTTTTAAGACTTGATTTATTTTTAGGTACCTCATAACCATCTCTGATTGTTATATCCTTTCAAGGAGTTGATCATTAGTATGAAAACCACATGATAACTCTCTTTATCTTTGCTTTGATGACAGATTTTGAGTTAAGTATATTTTTTTCTGATATAAATACATATACTCCTGCTGTTTTCTGATTACCCTTTGCCCTGAATATCTTTCCATTCTTTAAAGCTAACAAGAATCTCTCTTGAAGAGCATATAGTTGGAATTTGCCTTTTTTAATCCACAAAGTAAATCTGTGCCAATTTACTCTCTGTCTTTGGGCAGGACTATGCTTTTGACATTTAAAGTAATTATATATAGGTAGGAACTTACAATGGCCATTTCAGCAATCCCATCTTGACTGATTCATAGCTCTTTCTCTTTCTGTTGCTGTCTTCCTTTTGTTTTTATGGGTTTTCTTCTTCTTCCTTTTGTCAGCTTGAACTCTGGGCCTGAGTGCTGTCCCTGAGTCTCTCTTTGCTCAAGTCTAGCACTCCACCAATTGAGCCACAGCACCACTTCCAGCTTTTGAGTGGTTAACTAGAGATAAGAGTCTCACTGGGACTTTTCTGCCTGGGCTGGCTTTGAACCCCCATCCTCAGATCTCAGCCTCCTGAGTAGCTAGGATTACAGGCGTGAGCCACTGACCCCTGGCTACTTGTTTCTTTTTTTCTTCTTCTTCATCTTAGAGGTTAACTGGTTTACTGAGGTAATGTTTTATTAATTTCTACTTTTTCTTTGCTTACTCTCCTAGAGAAGTTTATTCTTTCCTGACTTCCATGTTCATGTATACCATTCTTCTTTTCTGTGTTGCATTCTTTTAAGTATCTTCTACAATATTAGCTTGGGGGTCATGAATTGTTTTCGCTGAAGGGTGATAATTTTTTTTAAATCTTCCAAGGGCCACTTAAGTATTTATAACATCATTTTCAGGTTATGCAAATGTTCATCTTAAAAAATTAGCCTGCTAGGTGTCTCAAATAGTAGGGTGTTTCCATTTTTACCTAATCTACTTTATATACATAGTGTACACTATTGATTATGTATTTTTGAATGTAGTGAGCATCTCTTTACCTGTTCCTATGTCAGCCATTCTCACCCCAGTCTTTGCCCACTCATCCTTAAAAAGCATAATATAGGAAGTAGAGGTATGGCTCAAGTTGTAGAGAGTCAGTCTTGAGAAGAAAAGCTAAGGGAGAGCTCAGAGTTTTCACGCCCTAGTAAAATAAATATAATTAGCCTGCTATGTTTTGTTAAACATTTAATTAACTCACCTCCAATATGATGGCTAGAACTGCTTCTCTTCAGTGTTCCCTGTGATATTAGCTGGTACTGATAATATTGCTGTTCTCAACTGCTGTTCCAGGCTTGCATTGGTTAGTCTGGAGCACAGGTATTTTGTGTGTGTGTGTGTGTGTGTGTGTGTGTGTGTGTGTGTGTGTGTGTTGTGTGTGTGTGTTTGTGTGTGTGTGTGTGTGTGTACTGGGGCTTGAACTCAGCACCTAGACAAAAACAAAAAAAGCTTTTTTTGCTCAAGAGTAGTATTCTTCCACTTGAGCCATAGCTCTACTCCTGGCTTTTTGGTGGTTAATTCTTCAATTTGGTAGGAGTACAGGGAGCAAGCTACCATTGCCTGGCTACTTGACTCTTTGATAGCAAGTTTTGAAAACAACTGCTCATAGCAGCTTTCTGTTTTGTAGTTTTTCCTGAATTTTATTCTTTTTTGTGATTTGAATATTTAATTAATTAGTTTATTTATTGTCAAAGTAATGTACAGAGGGGTTACAGTTTCATATGTAAGGCAGTGAACACATTTCTTATCCAGTTTGTTACCGCCTTCGTTTTTCTTCTGTAGCCTCTAACATGTAGCATAAATTAGAAATCAGTTAATACAGATGACATTTTTATGCTTAGTAATTGCATATTCTACTAGTTAGAAAAATCACAATGTTAAGAAATGAAAGCTTTCTAGAAGGGCAAAATCTAGGTGTGCTTTCTTGTGATAGAAAATGCTTATATTCTGAGTTTTAAATACATCTTTTAAAACACATGCATCTGTTTTTGGAGGAAGATCATGGCCCTCAAAAAATGCCTTCCTCTTCCTCCTGTAGATTGGAAACTTGGAAATGGAGGATGGGGATAGAATTGAGCTTGTTAACCAGCTGGTTTTAAGACTAGGTGATTAAGATAATACAGAATTATTTAAATTGACCCATGCAATTGCAGGATTCCTTAAATGTGGTAGAAGACTTGACTAGCTTGGAAGACAGACTGAGGCTTGGGCCACATGCCAAGGAAGGCCAGCAGCCTGCAGAGACTGCAGAGCCTGGCAGAGGCCAGGGAATGAGTTTTCTAGAGCCTAAAGAAAGAAGCAGCCTCATTGACACTTTGAGTTTAGCCCCATGAGACTTTTGTCCTTCCAACTATATGGCAATAAATTTATGTTGTTCAAGAGCATCAAGTACATGGGAAGTTGTGACCACACTAATAGAAAATCATTATACATACTGTATGACCCAACATTCTGTTCCTAGGTATGGACCAACAGAAATGTGCTAACTGTACATTTCAGTGAAGGTTTTGCATAGAATGTTAAAGTCACTTTATTTGTATTAATGTCAACCTGGAAATTACCCAAGTCCTCAGTAGTAGAGATGTGGAAAGATATTTTATACATTGTACAGTGCTATGTAAAATAGGAGTGCATTGTCTCCATGTATATGCAGCAGTAAGAATGACTGTCATAATATGTTAGCAAAAGAAAGAGGCACAGGAAACATTCATAGGGTATAATCCCATCTGTACAGCACATAAAATGAGGTGAGTAATCTGTCGGGTTGTGAGTTAATTACTCTTGGAGATGTAAATTTCAGTGTTCTGTTTCTTGATCTGGGTGCTGGTTACGTGTGTTCCAGCTGTGGGAAATCTTTGGAGCTATATGCTGAAATTTCCTGCATCTCCTAAAGTGTCTTATATTTTAATTTGAGAGCACTCATTCCTATATGTTGACTCATTTTCCCTAAGAGTTGTGCAGTCTGTTCAGAGAGAGTGAAGCTTTGCTTTGGTCTCAGCCAGCGAGCTGGAGTCACACCTAGAACTTGTGGCTATTTGGCTTTTCCACTCCTCTGGCCCTGACTTCTTGCCTGTTATCGTATCAGATTAGAGAAAGCTTCTGCAGCACTACTTTTTGACTGGCCTGATGAAAATCCTGTTAAAAGAATTTCAGCAAGATCTGATGCTGCCCTGAAATGTTCATAGCAGAGACACACTCGAATAATGTAACAGTTTGATTTTATTTCTGCAAGTGATGAGTTTACAAGGTGTTTAGTGTAGTGTGCCATTTTAGGCAGCCATGCTAGTTGTCATAATCCAAGCGCCAGTATATTAAAGATGTACCTGGAAGCTGATTCATCTGAACAGGCAAGTGATATTAGGGACATTGAATTCCATCAGAACTTCCGCATGGCATTTGTTAGAAAGGTGTGGTGATGATTGTAGTCTGTATTTCTCAGTGAGGTAGGAAATGGGTTGTTGTGCAAATCTTACATTCCATTTCCTTTTTCTTTTTGTGTTGCTACTAGGGATTGAACTAAGGGCCTCATACTCTTACTTAGCTTTTTCACTCAAGGCTAGTGCTTTACCACTTGGGCCACAGCTCCACTAACTAAATCTTACATTTTATCTGTAGTTTTACAATTGGGTAAACACAGGCAAATGATTTATTGGCACACTTTCTCACTAACACACTAGATTTTATGTCCCTATATGAACTAGACAGATAAAAGACTCCGTGTAGTCAGGGAAGGAGCAGCTTTCTGCTAGAGGTAGAACTCTTAGGTGACGGGTAGAAATTTGGAGTTAGACAAGACCTGCCCTCGGCTTTCACTGCTGGCGTTGCTTTGGGTGGCATAGAGATGAAGACTGTTTTTTGACTCCCTATGTTTCAGAGGGTTCTGTCAACCCTCTGGAGGTTCTGTCAAATAACTGATTTTAAGGGAGCGCAGTTGTCCTTGGTGTCTGTGTCCCTCACTTGGTCCACAGGGCTGTGTATGGGAACCAGATGGGAGGATGGTCAGCCCCTGTAGGAGATGGTGTGGAATTTGCACCTAACCCACCCACACCCTTCTTCACAGCATCTGTAGCACATGTACATCACACCACTTCTGTGGTTTCAGAGTAGTGCTTGGCATGCAACAAAATTCAAGCTTTACCTTGTGGAACGTTCTGGAATGTTCTTTCCAGTATTTATGATCTACGCTTGGTTGAACCCAGAGATGCAGAAATCCCAGGCAGAGTGGGCCCAGCCTTTGTCACTTCATTATTTCATTATTTCATGATAATAATTCATGAGCACATGAAATCTTTAAAAAAAATTAAATTTGAAGACATGGGTTAATTTCTCCAATAAAGTAACCCCTGCATGCTGGATTTTTATTATAGATATTTTCAATATGCAGTGAAGAGTAGAGATAAAAAAGTGAGCAACTCAATATAGGCTATTCAGGCTTAAGTCATTTAGGTATTTTGAGTCTGTTTACTCAAAGAAAGGAAGAATCTTAGTTACTATTCAGATCTGCTGTCCCCAAAGCCATTTGTCTTTACCCTGCCCAAGACACTGTGTTGTTCTGTGGTTGGCGACTGACTCAGCTGTGTTTTTGATTCTGACTGGAGGTGACTGTGTCTGAAAGCTAACATAACATGCCTTATGGGTGGCATGTAGTGTCCTACCTTTTACTCTTTTGGTTCAAATATAGATTTATATCCATTATGGAATATATGTCACTCCAAATCACTTACTTTAAATGCCGTACACTTTTCCATTTCTCATATGCAATATTGATGGGAGTTTGAGATCTTGTCACACTTTCTGCCACCCATGCTACTGTAAACACTGTGCATCTTGCTGGAGTTTTCCTGGGTATCCAGAAACAGCGAAGTCATAGGCATGCGCAGCTTCCACCTGATTCATGTTGAGATCCTTCCAAGCTGCAGCGAGTGCCGGCAATGCTTACACGACCATGTGCGGGAATCCCTGCTCCATCACCTTCCAGCACTGGGTGAGCCTCCATTCTGCAGTTACAGGAAGGGCTCAAAAAACCATTCCTTAGAGTGTACACTACCCTGGTTTCTAGTGGTAGGTTTCTTTTGGGAGGTTGATTATTTCTGTTTCTGAATGTTGCTTGTATTCTTTTACAATTATTTTCCCTGCATCAACCAAAGAGCTTGTATGTTGTTACTGTAGTAAAGTCAAATGAATATATGCAGTCTTTGTGAGCAGACAAATGGATACACATGCATGTGTCACCATAATGTCTGTCCCAGAAAACCCAACTGATATCACTGGTTGTGGCAACAGTGCTCCTACTTGAACTTCGGATGGGCCTCCATGCAACCATCCCAGACTCCTTTCCATATTATTCTGTGTTCGCTCAAGCCTGGATTTGACTCTTTCCTCCAAGTAAACCCCAATTCCTCGAGTGGAGAATAGGATCCAGAAGTCAAGACCTGGACACTATGTGGGCTGAGTGTGCTTGTCCTCAAGCTCTGGGACCTTTAACTTTGGTAGAAATTCAGTAATTAATGGTGCATGTGTGCATGAGTGTGTGTAATTGCACATTGGAACAGGGAAGTGAGTGAATTCTATGTCTGGTTATTTAATTTAGTTAGCAACACTGGTGACTGAATGGACCCAGATTTACATGTATATGTAGAGCATGTTTAGTTTCAGAAAAGCTGGTGTAACATCGTTTGGACTCTGAATCATGGGACTTTGGTGTCGTGTCATTCTTGGAAGAGGTGCATGAGTGCATAGTTAATGCATAACTAGCTACTAATTGTTTTAAGATTTCCAAATGATTAATGCAGATAAAATTAAAAAAAACAAAACAGTACACTGGCCAGGAACAGTGGTGCACGCCTGTAATCCCAGTCACGCAGGATGCAAGGATTGGGTGCATTGTATCTTGAGGTCAATGGGGCAAAAAAAGTTAGTGAGACCCCCCCATCTAAAGCAGCTAGGCATGTTAGTGTAAATCTAGCTGTGCCAGAGGTGTAGGGAGAGGGATGGCAGTCCGAAGCGGGTCCTGGTCCAAAAGCAGGAGATCCTACCTGAAAAGTAACTAAAACAAGAACAAAAAAAGGGCTCAGAGCATGGCTCATGTGGCAGAGAACTTGCCTAACAAACAGGGGCCTGAGTGTAGACCTCACTACTGCAAAATAAAACCCCCAAATAAATCAACACAAGGAAGCAGCTGTCCTGTTGCGAGCACATTGCAATACAAGTGTGCAGGTGAGCGCAGAGGAGGTGCGTGTCTCTTTCTGCTTAGGTTTGTGTGTGTCTAGTTTACTGACAGGGTAGGCTTCAATAACTAAACGAATACTAGCTGTAGCTATGAGATCTGTAGCTTCACATGTTTTTAAAGAGGGACTCTCGGATTGTTTCACAATCTTAGGGGGTTACTCAATCTTTCTTCTGCACGTGTTCTCTCCTCTAAGATGAGTGGGGTTGGGGTTCCATGTTGTGGGTTGTTAGACTTGGCATCTGGATACAGGATCCTTGCTGTGCCTACACACGAGTGCTCAGGCAATGCTGGCTATTGTTCAATTCATGCCTCAGTTGCCAATATTCATTTGTAAGTGCTTATTCGTTTATTCAGTCCCCATTCACTTTGCCCTGTTCACATTGAGTGTCAGCTGAGGAAAAACTTTAGCCTGCTCACATTTTTGAAGTGGAAGGAATCAGTGCAGTAGTCAGACATTTGTATTACATATTTTGAGTTCATATTCATTTTAAGTTCTGTCCAGTGTCTTAAGTCAGGTAGACTCTTCTTCTGTGTACTGACTGTTGGATATGGTCTCGTCCTAGGAACACCCTTGTCATGTTGTAGTTTTTAATGGTAATACCTGAATTTCTTGTTAGTGGATGTGCTTCTTTTTGTTCTCCTCCTCCTTGTCCTCATTCTTCTCCTTCTTTTCCTTCTTATTTTATGATAATATTGGGGCTTGAACTCAAGGCCTTTCACTCCTACTCAGCTTGCTTGTTCACTTCTGGCACTCTATTTTTTGAGCCACACCTCCAGGCTAGCATTTCATTGGCTAATTGGAGATAAGAGTCTAGAATACTCATCTGTCTGAGCTGGCTTGGAACTCTGATTCTTAGATATCAGCCTTTTGAATAGTTAGAATTACAGGTGTGAACCCCCAGTGTCTGGCTTGTCATTGATTTCTTACTTGTACATGCCACGCAATTTCTTGCTTAAGCTGGGACCTTTAGGGGAGCAGAAGGCAGAAGGAGAGGAAGAAGGCAGAACTCTGGTGGATTACCCAAGATGGCGCTCCTGTGCTTACCTCCCTTCCTAGCGTGTCTGATAAAACTTTTTTTTTTAACCACAAAGTACCTGTATCCACGTGGGTGCCAGTAGGTGAACAATAAGTGCTTTTGAAAGAATTACTAATAGCACTGGGATATAAACAAGTTATTTTATTTATAGCAATTCTTCTTTAATCAAATAAATTGAAAATGTCTAAATGCTTTCATTGAGAAATTCAATTTGTCTTCTTAACTAGGAAAGGGTCAGGGAGACAAGTGTTTGGCAGCGTGGGAACTGAAACTTCTGAGTACTAAGAGAAATCAGCCTGATTAACAAGATTACATTGAAAAAATGAACACAATATTTCCAGGTTACCATAGGAACACAAATGATTTACATATGCAGAGCCATTGTTTTCTGTTTTGTTTTATTTTTGTATAAAATCTTAATTAGAGCCAGACACAGGCAGCTCAAGCTTGTAATCCTGGCTACTCAGGAGATTGAGACCTGAGGACTGTACTTTGAGGCTAGTCCAAGCAGAAAAGTTCTCAAGACACCATCTCCAAAATAGCCAGCAAAACGCTGGGCTGAAGGCATGGCTCAAGCGGTAGACCTCCAGTGGTGAGCAAGCAAGCTGAGCAAGATCATGAGGCCCTGAGTCCAAGCGCTTGTTCTCTCCAAGACAACCAACCACCACCACCAAAATCCTCTACTTTACTTGGGTTTACAGACTGAAATGCTCCCTGTGTTGTGTAGTTAGTGCTTGAATGGTATTACAAAGACAAAATGTCATCCACTTTCTCTTCCTCTGGATTGTATGTATCATTACTGTCCTTTATAATTTAATATATTTAATTCTTAACTTAAAGAACTTTTGAATTTCTTTAAAACTCAGGAAAAAAGGCAGTGTGTCATGTATCAGGGACAGTCAGAATGATTTGTGTATTTTGGTACTGGGCTAGTAAGAGTAAGTTAGTTTCTCTCAAGAGAAATGTTCTGCCAGCCACTGATGGCTAATGCTTGTACTACTATCTAGGTACCTAGGATATTGAGATCCAAGGGTCATGGTTTAAAGCCAACCCAGGCAGAAGAGCATCTGAGGCACTTATCTCCAATCAATAAAAATATCCAGAGATGGAGCTGATGCTCAAGTGGTAGAGTGCCAGCTTTGAGAGAAAAAAGTGAGGAACAACTCCCAGGTCCTGAGTTCAAGTCCCAGTATGGGCACAAAAAAGAAAGTGTTCTGTTCTGTTGGTCACAGTATCTTCTGACTTCAGAACTTTGAGAGACTGTAGAAGTCTGTGTATCACATTGTCTATCTATCCTGTATCACTCATTCATATGCATTATATTGATGACATTTTATATCTTACCAAATTAGCATATAGATCATTGGGTGCCTTTCATGCTTTTGATTTTTTCTTTCTCAATCTTAAGGGAATTCAGTTGTCACAAAATTGTACATTGGTTCTATTCTTTGGTATAGAAGTTTCATTTTTGTTCCCCATAGATCATATAGTAAATTTAGGCTTACTTGTTGTTGTAAGCAAAACAAGTAATTAAGGTAATTACCAAGGATTAGCAAGACAGACCACCTTGAAGTCAGTAGGAAATGATTTCTGTTTGACAAGCCATGAGGTATGATTCATCAGGAAAGGCAAGCCAGCCTTGGCAAGGCTCCTGTCTGTTGTGCTATCATTTCACTAAAGGCAGCAAGTTTAAGCAATTCATTTGCATAGATGTCCACAGCATTAAAAGCAGCGAGGCATGATAAACTGTATTTACATCCTACAAAATAAATGCAGTGTTACTGAATTCAGTAGGTACGTTCCTGTCTTAAGAAAGAACACAGACATTATCTGACTGGAAGCAGCAGGACATGAGGAATTTGATGGTTTTCTTGACTGGTTGGTTTGCTGTATTTTAAGGAAATCTGAGAATGATGTTCTCTCTGACCCTACAACATTTTAGACATATGACAGGGTTCCAGAGCTGATTCCCATTGGATTGGAAGGGCTCTGAGGCTCCTTGTAATGCAAGGAGATGCGTATGTGCAGCTCAGCTCAAGGGATGTGTGTTGAGTCTGTTGTAAGCCAGGTACAATCCAGAAAATGGGAAACCCTTGTCTTCAGGAGACATGCCTCCTGATATACAAAAATACAACCTGAAGTGTTAAGTGCTATTTCAGAGGCACCCCACAGGGCCCTGAAGTCTGAGTAAGCCATGCAGGGCCCATTGGGAAGGCTCTTCTGAAAGAACCGAAGTCTCTTTGACTCAAAAGAGATAACTATTATATAGGGGGAATAGGGAAAGCATGTGAAGACCAGCACAAGCCTGGGTCTGCAAAAGAGCGGACCTCCTGGGTTGCGAAGGACTGAGACCTTTGCTGTGAGGGGAGCATAAAGTAGAGGAAGAACATTCAAGAAACAGTTTGTAGACTAAAAATCAGACAGACGCGGTGATAGTGTGTGGAGTGTGCCAGACATAAAAGATAAAATGACAGTAGCTTTACGTGTCTGGCTTAGGCAAAGTCCAGGCTGCCATTAGCCCCAGAGAGGTCACGGTTTGGGGTAGGTAAAGATGCATTTGTTTTCCTGGGTAGATGCCATCCTGTGGTAGGAGAAACAGCGTGTGCAGAGTGCATATGGATTTCAGCCTCTACTTACTTGTCCCTCTGCCTCATATTCTTTAGCAGTGCACAGTCTTAACAACAGTAAGGTCAGCTGTGGGCTAATTGGTAACCAGTTGTCTTGGGGGGTGATCATCAGAGAGAGGGAGGAGAGAGATTGTCATCAGAGAAAGAGCAAGGGAGAGAAAGAGAGAGAGAGAGAGAGGAGAGAAGAGAGAGAGAGAGAGAGAGAGAGAGAGAGAGAGAGAGAGAGAGAGAGAGAGAGAAAAGACCTAAGTGGTTCTGTGTGAGAGGAAATTAGGGCCCAGGTTGTGAAATTTATGTTCCTTGTGTTTTGTTTTTTCTCTTTACTTCTTTCCTTTTGAGCCACTACTCGGGTTTGAACTCAGGGCCTTGTGATCTTGTTTGATTTTTTTGAGCTCAAAGCTGGTGCTCTGCTACTTGAGCCATGCTTCCGCTTCAGGCCTTTTGTTGGTTGATTGGAGAGAAGAGTCTCCAGAGTTGTCTTCCCTTAACTAGCTTGGAACCTCAACCCTCAGTACGCAGCCTCCTGAGTCACTAGGATTCCAGATATGAGCCACCAGAGCCTGCATCCGTAGTATTTACAGGGTTATAGTTCAGGTGAATATGCCCATGAAGAAGGTGGATGTATGATCCTAAAGCATGGGACCGTAGATGATATGGGGCTAGTCAATTTTGTGGAACAATTATGTATCAGTTGTTAAAGATATTTAATGTAAATTACCTTTGAATAATTGCTCTACTGGTATTCCTACATGGTTCTTCTGAATGATTACTCTAAAAAAAATCTCATTTCAAATATATATTTGTTTGTAATATGGGGCCTTGACATCAGGACTTAGGACTTGCTAGGCTGGTGCTTTACCACTTGAGCCAGTTTCTAGCCCTTTTGCTTTGGTGATATTTGAGATTAACTACTGCTTTTTGCCTGGGCTGACTTTGACCTCAATCTTACACTCCCTGCCCTAGCAGGAATGACAGGCCTATGCCACCATGCCCAGATTTTTCTGTTGAGATGAAGTTCTTGTGAATTTTTTGGCTCAGGCTGGCCTTGAACCTCAATCATCTTCCTAACCTCCCCCTCCTTGGCACATAGGATTACAGATGTGAGCCACCAGCACGCAGCTCAAAGAATGTTGAGGATTCTCTTAACATGCTGGAGAAGAGTCATTTGAACTGGTGGTGTTTTTCCTATTTCTGTGTTTCAGATGGCTGTTCTGTGTCTTGCATGACTGACAGACACCTCTTCTCAAGAATCTTTTCTCCGTGACACTGGTGGACTCTCGAATACGTGAGTGCAGTGGCTGAGTAGAGATGGTGGGCATTCTAACTGCTTGAGTCAGCTCGGCAAAAAGAAAACCATCATTTTATCACAGATAAAGAGCAAAGCCATAAAACCCATTTTCTTGGTGAGAGAAATCTCAGGTGTGATAGGAATCTCATTTCTTTCTCCACTACTTTATTATTATATTAGGTGCTGGAAGAGCAATATTGAACTTTTTTTGTCAGCAGACAATGGTACGAAGTATAATTGGAAGTGTTCTTAATGTTTTGTTGCTGTCATGGAATACTTAGCTCATGGTTCTGAGGTTCATGGGCATGCATGGTGGTGCTGGCATTAGTGTGGCTCTGGTGAAGAGCTTATCTCACAGTGATGGTGTCCTAGGGGTGAGAGCGGGCGCCACACTAAGGAGTGTGTGTGTGTGTGTGTGTGTGTCTGTATGTGTCTGTGTGTCTCTGTATGGTACTGAGGTTTAAACTCAGAGCCTCATGCTTGCCAGGCAGATGCTTTACCGTACTCCCAACCCTTCTTGAAATAAATTTCTTTTTAGTTTCTTTTTGTTGTTGTTTTATTTGATTTTGCATTTTTGCACAAAATCACCCTCAGACCTTTTTGAGGGCCATGGCCCTCTTCACAAACGAGACCACAGGCATGTACTGGCCTACCCAGCTTCTGGATTGAGATGACGTCTCCCTAGCAATTTCCCCAGCTGCCTTGGAACAACCTTCCTATGTGCGTCTCCCGAGTAGCCGGAACTACAGGTTCACACAATCTGTCCTGTAATCACGTTTTACTTTAAACAATTCTTGGAAAGTAACGGAGGTCCCCATGAGAACTCTGTTAAATTCCTTTTAAGGACAGTCCCTCCCATGGCCTGTCACTTAGCTGTATTTATAAAAAGCCTTTCCTCTCTACAAGGCAACACTGAGAATCAGGCTGTGGAGGCGTCAACCTTTGAGGGACACACTCACATCTTAACCCAACCATAGCAACAGTTTGGGTTTGTGTGTGTAATTCTGAAGAGGAAAAACCACTGTACTCACACACTTCAGCTTTCTATGTGGCATTGTCTTGCAGAAATTCACGCTAAGGAGTATTGAAGTGGCCATGAAACAGCCCAGTAGGAAGAGGAAGCTTAGCATGGATTCCAAAGAGCACGTGGGCCAAGATGGACGCTTGGTAAGCTGTCAGCTCCCCATCTCTCCTAGTGGGCTCGCTGTCGTAGTGAATGTTAGCTTTAGGTCACGGAATCGTGCCTAAAGACACAGCTCACTTGCTCCACGTGGCTGGCTGTGGTTGAGTTTTACATACCCTGTCATAGAATGTAAGTGACATATAAATCTGGCCCATTTGAAAAGGGACTCTTATTTTTTCTGAGCAGAGGACTGAACTCAGGGCTTTGGCACTTGCCAGGCAAATGCTTTTCCACTGAGCTAAATCCCCACCCTCTTTTATTTCTTTTTAAAGTTGCTTTGCTTTCTTTCTTTTTTTGTCAGTTGTGGGACTTGAACTTGGCCTGGACAATGTCCCTGATCTCTTCTGTTCAAGGCTAGTGCTCTACCATTTGAGCCACAGCTCTACTTCCTTAAATTTATTTTTAGCTGATTAAGAAAATCATAAAAATTGAACACATTATTGGGGTATCATGTAATGTTAAAATATATGTATGCATTATTTCATATTTAAATCAGGCTAAATATAGCTTCACATTTTTCACTTGGTCATTCTTTTCTTCTTCATTTTCTTTGTGCTAGTATTGGAGCTTGAACTCGGGGCCTCGTGCTTTTGCTTGGCTTTTTCGCTCAAGCCAAGCATTCTCCCATTTGAACCACGGTTCCACTTCCAGCCTTTTCTGGTTAATTGGAGACGAGAGTCTTACAGTCTCACAGACTTTTCTAACCAAGGTTGGCTCTGAATCTTAATCCTTAGATCTCAGTGTCCTAAGCAGCTAAAGATTAGAGGTGTGAGCCACCAGCACCTGGGATCATTTTTCATATATTTAAGGTGAAAAGTTCTCAGTTCTTTTTCTCCTAGCTTTCTGAAACATACAGGCATTATTGTGATATGTGGTGCCCATATTATACAACAATCCCCTAGAACTTATTCCTCCCAGCTCACTGCAAATTAGTGCCTGTTGATCTGTGCCCTCCGGCCTCTCCCCACCCTCCCAGCCTCTGGAAATCACCATTCCACTCTGCTTCTCTGTCAAGCCTTGTAGATTCCCTGTGTGAGTAAGAGCCCATGTGAGCGCCTGGCTTATTTCATTTTACATAATCAAAGGTAATCTTAATTTCAAAGGTGAAGGGAGACAGTCCCTTGGTCATTAATCAAGGAAAAGAATGGAGAATTGTGAACCGTGGGGGTTTGTATTAGGAAGACAGAACCAATATGGTGTCCATCTGTTAGTTTGTCTTTCTGTATGTATAGCTAGAGAATTATTTCACAGAATTAATTCCCACAGTCATGGGAGCCAACAAGTGTGGAGTCTGTAGGGCAGGCCAAAGGCCCAGGGAAAAGTCGATGTTGCCGACCGAAACCCCAGGCCTGTGTGGAGGACTGTCTTCTTTCTCAGGGACTTCAATTATTTTTCTTAAGACCTTTAACTGATTGAATGAGGCCCACCCACATCTCAGAATTTGTACTGCACCTAAAATACCTTCACCGCAATGTAGTCACTTAGAACACCTAGTGCATTTTGTTTTCTTGCCTGAACTATTGTTTCCTTATGACTAGAAACTTCAAGGTTTCCAGGGTGGCCAGGAGACTCCTGTGGTGGCAGCTTTGGGGATGGTGGATGACTGCAGCATTTCCACTTTTGACCTTCTTATGGGCTATCATCATTTAGTGTGTGGATTTGGCTCTTCATGTGCTTTTGTGGTTGTATATTTACACATTATAGTTGACACAGGAATATACCCTAACCCACTCATTCTGTGGTTCAGTGCCAGGTACATGGTGGTTTGATGAACCAGATTTGAGCTATTTCCTTGGGCTCAGCCTCTCTGGAAGGTAGAGTGATGCACACAGGGCCAGTTCCCTTGAGACAGGTGGCTGACACACTTGTAGAAGTTCTAGAAGAGATAGTGCATTCTGGGTACCCAAGCAGAGAGCTTGCTGTCCGGACCAGTCTCTGGGAGGCTTGCCACCTCTCTGAGGATATCTTTGGATTGCTGTGTAATGCCTTCTGGACACACAGTACATGTGAGCTGAGAGGCTCTATGTCCTCAGCCATTCCGGGTGGTGGTTCTCCTGGAATTGGCCCAGGTTATCTACACTAGCACCCTCTGGGAGTTCATTAGAAGTACAGATTTCTTGGCCCTAAATCTAATTTTGGAATCAGAGACTTTGGAGTGAAGCCCAGCAATTTTAAGTAGAAATTTTAGGAACGTTTTAACAATCTAAATATTAACAATCTAGATGATTCGGGTCCTGCAAATGTTTGTGAAGCTATCCTAGAGGAATTGCTAGGTGGATCAGACACACTGAGGAGACTATAAAGGTAATCAGGGTTAGCAACTGCACTTTTTCTTGAATTTTAAAAATATTTTTAACATTTGAGACCACCTCCCTCAGTCTAAACATATTTTCCATTTTAAAGATTGACATCATTTCCTTTAAAGCTTCTAGAAGCATTATCACTTCGTCTCAGGATTCAGTTGTCTTGCTCTGCATTAACAAATTCCCAAGTTTTCTCTCAGAAGCAAACTCCATTTCTGAGTTAATCCTGATGCCATTGTCATCATTTCCACCTCACCTTGAGACTTTGGTTTTGAATTGACAATGTATAGCTTCAGCATAGACCACACTTAGTGGATGCCTGAAAGTATCTGTTGACTGACATTCAGGGTGCTTGTTTGCATTTCCTTATGAGTTTCAGAGGGCTGCACTATTGGTTGAAGTTTTGAAGCACATGGAACATGTTGTTATTTTTAGCAGATAATCACACTGGATAATTAAAAAGACATGCATTTAGAATGACTTCCACACTGAACTATCACATTGCCAGTTACATACCCATTTTCCTAAGTGGAATGCAATGGTATGATACAGTGAGCCAGCCCGCATCTGGAGCTGAATTCACTCGGGAGAAGGAGAAAGTCATGCTTGGATTTTGCTAGATTTCCTTGAAATGTTGATGAATCCTTTCAGTTTCTTCATTAACCTCCTGATTTTGTAAGTAGCATTTCCAAGTAAAATCCCACAGGGAAATTATGCACATAAAACATCTAATAAATGTTGCTAACCATCTGCTTTTGAGACAGTAATTTTATATCTTGAGTACATAATAATGTCTAGATGCTAATAATATTTGTCAATGAATGCCTTTATGGGTTAATATTTCTATGTATTTCCATATAGACTTTAAAACAATTTATACTTAAAAAATACAAGCATATAGTTAAAATATGAAATTGTATAGATGTATTAAAAGAGGAAGTAAATTATGCACCATATTCTCAACACCCCCCTTTCTTTGTGCCACTCCTAGCGCTTGAAGTCAGGGCCTACACGGTCTTGAGCTTTTGTGCTCTATCACTTGAGCCACAGCTTCCTTTCTGGCTTCTTGGTGGCTAATTAGAGATAAGAATCTCACAGACTTTCATGCCTGGGCTGGCTGCAAACTATGATCCTCAGATTTCAGCCTCCTGATGAGCTAGAATTATAGGTGTGAGCTATGGGCATTTAGCTACCTTATCCCCTCTTACATACTTCAACACCCAAATATTTCCCTGAAGATGTGGCCATGGTTCATGGTTAGTTGTATATGTATTTATATAGAAAAAAGGAAATGTAAAACCTCATACCCTTCATGCATGTAAAGACATCCATCACACTTACATATGCATATCCCAAATAGCTCACAGTAACCTTGTTTTATTATAATTATTATGCCTGTCTTTGAGATTCTGGTCTTATTCCTTCCAGTGGTACTCATAGTACTCATTTTATGAATATACTATACTCATTTAAACAGTGCCTTAATGTAAACACCTACGTTGTATTTCTGTTTTTTTGTTTGCTTGGTCTTTTATCTAGTATTCTTACTCTCTTACTCATAGTTCTTTTTTTTTTTTTACTAGGAATGTTTCTACAAATGTTTCATAGATAAAATCTTACTAGTGTAACTGTCAGATTAAGAGTATACACTTGTTTTGAAGCTTTGATTGCCTTCCAACACCAACCATCCCCTGTGTTTCTCCTCTCCCTCACAGAAGCTGCCTCTGGGTCTCTTTTCCTTGGGTTTATTACCTATCTCATATCTTTGCTTACCTTTCTCCTGTGGGGTGAAGCTGTATTTCTGGTACTGCTGATCGTAGTGCTGCTGCTACCTTGAGTGAGAGGAGATTTGAGTTTCTCTCCTCATTTGAGACTTCCTGGCATATTAGGCCTTTCTAACACAAAGACCAGTGTCATTTTGGGTGACTTTGCCAGCTTTTTCCGCCTGCCACCCCTCAGCTTTGACTATCATAGTCTAAGTATATGGCACTTAGGGAAACTAAGTTTTTTCTAAAGTGATTTTACTGATAGGTGCTGTGTATGTGGGTGTTCTGAGCACAAACCCCTCAATTTATAGCAATTCAACTACAAATTTCCCACATAAAGACACATGTGTCACAAATCAAAAAGGATACTTTATTTACTTTGTGAGAATAAAACGTATGGCCTCTAATTGAGTATATACAATATCTGGCAATGAATAAAGGTTAGTTAGCTTTCTTCCTCTTTCTGTAGACCTATTCAAATCAGAAGACCTATGTAAATATTGAGTGGTGAACTTTGGGAGATAGAAATGTGAGACATTTCTCACTCTCTCAAGAAACTCAGAGTCTCACTGAACGCAAGAGAACTAACTTAGGTAGACTAGAGCAGCACAGCCAGGTACTTAGGGGTAGGTTGGCATCTGAGGAATGGTCGTACTCCAGAGAAAGGGAAGCCCTGGGGGCCTTGGATTTGGCCTTGAGAGATGAAGAGAGTCTAAGATATCATTTTATATCATTTTTTACTATGTTGTAACAAGTGTTTCATTGTTTTAATCCTGTTAGATGCACTCTGAATGAATATAACTTACTTTACATATTAACATCTAGGTGCTTCCTAACCTGGAGGCAAACAAAATTGAGAGGTCAGATCCAGCATTGTCTAGGCCAAGGAAGCATGTGCAAAGATGTGAGCCTGGAAGCCACCACGATGTGCGTAATGCATGGCATGGTGAGAATGACTTGTCTCATCATAGCAGATGTTGCTGTTGGCTGTGTTGTAGTGTGAATTTGGGATGGGATGGGGGTTAGAGTGTCTAGATCTAGTGTAAATGTTGACTTAGTAGCTTTGACCAAGGATAGATCCTTTCAGCACTTTGGGCTCATAAATAGTCTTAGAGGAGAGGATCTTTAATACTCTTCCCACTTCAGTAAACCTAGAATGTTGCGTTGGGTGAGGCTATCTGATCACTAAGCAAGCTCTGTGGGTTGTGATGGCAGAACATAGAAGCTGTACTTGACAAGTAGCCCTGGCATGGATTCTAGACAGCAGGGAGCTGTGGCTCCATTCAACTTGGGCAGCGTTTGGAGAAATTCCTTGCATAAATATCGATTCTTACTATGTTTCCTACTTTTCCACCTCATTAATTCACCCAACACTGGTGTCCTTTTTGTGAATGCCACTGGATTTGTCAAACACTCCCCCACACCCTGTTTTTAAAATATGCTGTAACAAGTACTATAGAGATTTCATTCCGAGATGTTCAATTATTTGAACAGTGGAAACATTTTATTTTTCTCCCTGACTGCATCCAAATTTCAGTAGAGTAATAGAAAAATTCCCACAAATTCATGCATTTTTATCTGAAAGGTTAATTTCACTGATTATCAGCTCATATTCTGTACCAGCTTGGGGCGAAAGAGGAATCTGAAAAGTAAACTTGAATAAGCAGGTGAAATTCAAAGAGAGACTTGTTACTGTGATTGTTAGAAGCCCAGTGTTTCCCAGAGCCTTTAAAGCTACCCGTCGGCTCTCAGGGCAGTGTCAGGCTCTTCTAGAGAAAGGAGAGCAAGGGACTCAGAAGCTCTCCTGTGCTGCAGAAACCTCTCCTAGCAGGAAAGCCTCACATTTGCTTTGGTTGGAACTCACCCACAGAGATATAGACTGATAACATTCACAGCATGGCCAGTACTGCCTTGTGAGCACACAACACGTCCAGGGCCATTGGGGAAGAACAGCCAGCACTCCAGCCTTTCTGTTTTCCCACCTCACAGCCCTGCCTTCCAAAACGAGGCATTGTCCAATTGGTGAGTGGAAAGATACCAGAGCAAGGGTCTATTTTATGTTCTCTCAGCCGCTGTCACCTTTTTCTTTGAAACATCATTATTTTCTTTCTTTTTCTGAATCTTTATTTTCAGATTTTGGGTCTAAAAAGTTTAAGACCTGAGAAATCACAGTAATGGTTTTATTTTTCTCAAGTCATATTGATTTCCTTCTGTTTGGGAGGATAAAGTGCTCATTCTCCCTTTTATCTTTTAAAAATTCATTCTCTATTCATTAGTAGCTGTGTAGATTTATTACCTTTATGAAATAATTAATTAGCCTAGACAGAAGCAAAGAATGTTAAAGCTGCCAGGAACTTTGAAGAACATTTAGTCAAATCCTTGTATTTTAACAGATGAGAACAATCGGGCCCAAAGAATAGAAATCATTTGTTCAAACTTAAATAGCTCTTTATAGGCAGGATGTGATTTGACCTTATGTCACCTCATCCCAAGTTCTGCATTTTTCCTAATTTGTCAGTGGAATTAAATAGTTATCTATTTGCCAAGTTGTTTAGAAATGAAGTCATTATATCATGAGATATGGAAACTTATTATGATACTAAAGATGGTAACCTTTTTTTGTATATATGTGCTCAATCCATTTAAGGACATATAGGCACAAGCAGCTAGGATAATTTACATCCAAACTGAAAGGTAATGTTATTTGTGTGGGCAATATTTTTTCTTTCTAGGCAGAATTTCAATAGCTAATGAAGTGTGAGCCAAATATCCTAATGCACTAGCTGAGTGACAGAGAGCATACTGTATATTTCTTTTTAGTTTTGAATGATGCAGTAATTATAAAAGAGCTCCAATGTCTGTTGTGTCAGCATAATCAACCTGAATATCATTTCTTGTTCCTCTTTTACTTTGACTTGGGGGATAGTTGTGTGTTTTTTTTGAATTATGTAATTTTCCTGCATGTTGACTGATTATAGAGGGCTGCATCGTGTGTAAAGAGCTGCCATAGAAAATTAGCTCTAATTGAGGAGTCCATCTCACTTATGATTGAATTAAGGTAGTGTTGGATTGTTACATCTTCACTCCTGCTCCTGGCTTGGAGAAGGGCACAAACTTTTCCACATGGGTATTTCTGGCAATGGTGTTTGGAGCTACAGTAGGCTTGATGGAAATCTCAAGTCCTAGTTCATACCTCCTGAATTGAGATCTGCAGGTTAGCAAGATCCCCAAGTGATTCACATGCTTGTGGAAATGAGAAGCACTGCATTACAGTACCTTTCATCAAGGTTCTCCTTCACTCATTGCACAAAGGTATCCATCATAACAGAAAAGTATTGTTCTTGAATTTTGCCTTGCTGCCTTTATTCAGCAAATATTTGTCAAGCTGGTGTCAGGTTATGTTTTGAGGATGAAATTTAGTCAAGACATTTCCCTGAGACAGAGAAGGTGGGGATTGAATAAAACAAGTGATGAATGAATAAAACAAATAATGATACTGCAGTGTAACTGGCCCAACAGGGGACTTGCACAGGTTGCTTACTAGCATCAGAGGGTGCCCCAACTTAGTCTGATTAGAGGAAGAGGAGGAAGGAAGATCACAGAAATCTTCGGGAATGGACTCCTAAGGATAAGTAAAACAGTATGGATTCTCTATTTTTGCTTAATAAATCCCCACAAACTTAAGCTGATAAAAACAAGCATTCATTTTTTTCCTGCCTGGTTTCTGATGTCCAGGCATAACTTGAGTGAAATATTTGCTCAGACGGTGGGGTAGAATCAGTGATCGGGTGGAATTCATTCCTGGGAGGAACTGGACTCTTCCAGTTGTGACACATTTTGTTCTTTGTGGCTGGAGGACTGAAGCTTCTACCTTCTGACTGGATGTCAATAAGAAACATTCTCAGTTCTTTGAGGCTACCAGAGTTCCCTGAAATACCCTCCTAGCATGGTGGACCTCGTCCTTCAGGCCAAGGGGAGAATCCTCTGGCTCCATAGCTTCGATAGCATCACCCAGCTGTGTGCCTGGAGGTAGCTGTCTTGTCCTCTCTGCAGTAAAATCCAGGACACATTATGGTTCCACCCACTCAGTGATGGGACTCTTTGAGTGTCATCTGGGAGTTGTCTGTCACAGGGAGATGGAGGTGTGCTGCAGGTAGCTGTGTCCAAGAGAAAGGGCTTGGAGCTAGGGGCAGGATAGGCTTGCCATCTATCACCTATCCATCTGTCTGTCTGTCTGTCTGTCTATCTACCTGTCTATCTATCTACCATCTATTTCTATGATCTATATCTGTGACTATCTATCTATCTATCTATCTATCTATCTATCTATCTATCTATCTATCTATCTATCTATCTATCTATCTGTCTGTCTGTCTGTCTGTCTGTCTGTCTGTCTGTCTGTCTGTCTATCTATCTATCTATCTATCTATCTATCTATCTATCTATCATGTATCACGTGGATGATCATTAGGTGATGATTGAATTCAGGAGCTTACTGGCCACTCAGAGTCTACTGAATGGTGGGACTTTTTTGGATCTTCATTCAGGAATGTGGTGGATGGAGACTTAGACCCTTGGCAGTTGTGATGGTGAGGGTGAGACTGCCTGCTTGGTGCGGAGTGGGTAGAGGGAGAGGTGTTGGAGACACAAGGGTGGTAGCAGTGAGGCTGTGCGCAGAGTGGCACACCCGGGAAAGCCAGCAGTAGCTCCCGGTGGGCAAGGGAGTATGTGAGGGTGCAGCGACACCCCCGTCATAGCCAAGGACTGCCATCCCTTCATTTGCCACTATGGACTCAGCCCAGGGAGCCCCTGATAAGTAGCGGAGTCAGGGGATAGACCCTGGATGTTGTGGTTTATTTACCTCTTAGAGCTCACCACAGTTCCTGCCATGTGGTAATTGCCCAGCAGATGTTTATAATGGCTAATTAACTCAGAATTTTAAGATCCTGTTTACTCTCCCCTCAGAATGCTTCTCTCATGAGAGACTGTGTTGGTTTGATATGCCCTTCTTCAGTTGGTACGCACAAATAAGCAGGGGACTTTAATTTGTATTAAGTCCTTGGGTGCAGTCTTCGCAGTTGAGATCTGGCAAAGTACTTGTAATAGCTGTTACTAATTGAGAGTCACTAGCTGACTTTATCCACACTTTTGAATCCTTCAGACAGTCCTATAAGGACGTTGCAGTTTTTTCCAAGTCACACATTATGAAAGTCAGGCTCATGGAGCTGAAATAAACTACTTTTCCAGTGTCAAAACCATCTAGTCCTTTGAACTTTCAACTAGTTGACAGAAACAGAACTATCCTATCATGTGCAAAATATTAGAAGTCTTACCATGTGTGAAAGCCTATAGTCTATATCTTAACATAAGGTTACAGTAATTAGAATCACGTGGTTCTGGCACTTGAGTAGACAGACAGACTAAACAGGCAAAATAGAAAGCCAGAAATACAAATGCACATGGGAGTTCAGTGTGCTATTCACAGACCATAGCCTGGTGAGGAGAAGGAGGGTATTAAGTAGGGATAAATAAGTAGCTACCTGAGCAAAAATGTGCTCTTATTTTATATCTGTGCTTCATGCACAAATCAGGTAGCAGAGATTTAAATGTAAGAAAGAAACCATAAGTGTGGCCATAAATAAAAGGGGAAGGCTTTTGCAATCTGGTTCTAAAGAATGCTATTTTAGCTTTTATTTAATGATATAAACCTTAAAAGAAAAGTTTGGCAATTTCCTTCCCTCTCTCCCTCCCTCCCTCCCTTCCTCCCTCCCTCCCTCCCTCCCTCCCTCCCTCCCTCCCTCCCTCCCTTCTTTCCTTTCTGCTTTTGTCACTTTTGGGTCACTGAGCTCTTTTGCTTAAAGCTAGTGCTTTACTACATTGATTCACTGCTCTTCTTCTGGTTTGTGAGTGGTTAATTGGAGTTAAGAGTCTCATGGGGACTTTTCTTCCTCAGGCAGGCTTCGAACTACAAATCTCAGATCTCAGCTTCTTGAGTAGCTAGGATTACAGGCATGAGCCAGTAATTATGTGCCTGGCATAATTTCATTTCTTAAACAACAAAAACTCAATGTATACTAAAAGATACTGTGAGAAAAATAGAAAAGAGACTCAATAAATTGGGAAAAATAAGCAATGTATAGCCTACTCTAGACAAAACAGTAATACTTCTAATTTATGAAGATCAAAAGATACTCCAACAAAAATATAGACCACAGATAGACATTTTACAGAAGTAGAAGTACAATTGCTTTGTAAATATATAATATGGTCTTCAGCCTGTTTAAGAAGAGGCATGTGCAAATGGTAACTATAGTGAGTTCTTATTTTTTTTAACCTGTCATTGCAATAAGCTCTAAAAATCTGATGACACACTGTTGGAATGGCTATTACAAGATAGGCACTAGTCAGTCTTGTAGTCCAATGTAGGGCATCCAAGGCAAACTCAAGGTCTGCTTTAGTCTGGAAGTGCTAATTTGTGAAATCACTCTCCCTATAAGCTTGCATCTTGTGTAGGTTATTACTATAGCATTACATAATAGAAAAAAAAGAAAGAATTATAACAATAGTCTTAGCTTCCACAAATAAGGATCTATCTAAGCAAATCATGACTTATCCATGTGTTATAGTACTCTGCAACTATAAAAAAGAATGAAAACACAGCTGGGCACAGGTGGCTCACATCTGCAATCCTAAGCTACTCAGGAGGTTGAGATATGAGGATGGAGATTTGAAGCCAGCCTAGGCAGGAAAGCCCATGAGACTCTTATCTCCAAAAAACTACTAAAAAAAATCTGCAAGTTGTGATGTGGCTCAAGTGGTAGAGTACAAAGAGGCCTAGGGATAGAGCCCAGACCCTGAGTTCAAGCCCCAGGACTGGCAAAAAAAAAGAAGAATGAAAACACTCTTATGCATCTTATGGGGTCAGGGTAAGAACTTTGAGGTATTTGTTAAGTAAAAAGGCAAGTAGAAAGCAATACTTTGATGGACTAACTTATGTACAAAGACAAGAAAATAACATATAGCCATGTTTCTGATACAAGGAATTGAATTTAGGATCTAGGTGTACTGTTCCTTAGCCTTGAGACTGGTGCTCTACCACTTGAGACACAGATCAGTTTCAGGTTTTTGTGTGGTGAATTGAAGGTAAGAGTCTCATGGACTTTACTGTGGTGGCTTTGAACTGAGATCTTCTGATCTCAGTGTTCTGAGTAACTAGTATTGCATGCATGAGCCATTGGTGCTCAGAGTGTATTTTTATAATAAAAACTTTGCAAGGATATACTGCAGACTAATCACAGTGATTACTGGGTAGGAATGCTATGATAGAACAGATGGGAGAGAGCAAGTGAAAAAGTTTTCATTGTCAATTTATATTTCAAGTGCATACAGAAAATATAGTGAAACACTACATCTACATCTGTGTATTTTGAACTACACAAACTGAAACAATGCAGATTAGTTACATAATAAATTATGTACACAGAAAGATACTGAACTAAAGCACATGAAGAGATCTGTCACATTCAATAATAGATGACTGCTTAAAGCAGTTGGCAACTTGAGATATCCTCTCCAAACTGATTTCTTACTCTACTGTGTTAGCCAGCCTTCCATTGATGAGACCAAATGCTGGAGATAACTAGCTGGAGGAAATGCCCATGGCTCATGATTTGGGAGGTTTCAGACTGTGGTTGATGGCTGGGGTGTTTTGGAGCCTGTGGTGAGACAGAATGTCACATGTGGTAGAACAAAACAACTCATGCCATTTTTTTTTCCTGGAAGAAAGGACAAGAGGAGAGGAGGGGGGAGGGGGGAGTAAGGAAGCAGGATTTTCACATCCCCTTTTAAGAACGTGACCCAGTCACCTCCGTTCCTTCCACAAAACTCCATCTCCTGAATGTTCCACCATCTCCCAGCTTTCAGTATATGTTTTAAGGGAACATTTCCTGTAGAAACCATAGTTCCCTTTATAAGGAAACTTTAATCACATATATGAATTATTTGTTTATTTAAAAATGATGAGTCAGTACTCTACCAATTGCATTTTGTACTTTGAAGTCAAAGACTAAGAAAGAATGAACCTACACCAGAAAATGAAATTAATAGTATGTTTAATGGGTCAACCCTAGTAATCTTTCATTAAAATATTAATAGGGAGGATTGTTTTGAGTGCCTGGTTTAAAGCTTGGTGATACTATTATCTGTTGTCTGCTTTTCAGGCTTCAGTGGATATCCTAGCTGGGTGTTTGCCAGGGCCAAAGGTTTCCTGGCCAGGGACATTTTAGAGGTCTGGCCAGGTCAGCCCTGCATAAATTGGAAAAGTCAGTCTGTCTCTTGTTACAGCTTGAGATCCCATATACAGATATGAATAAACTGAAGAAATGATTGTAGGCTGAATTTACTAAATCATGAAACTCATTTTTCTTAATCATCAGCCACTAATTATGTAAAGGTTTCTGTATAAATCAGTTGCCAAATTTTCATCTTCTCTGATGACAGTTTGTTCTCAGAAACTAATCAAAACTAGTGCATAACTATGTCCCTAAAAATGAATGAACAGCCCACTGAAACATCTTATTTGAAAGATTTTTAAGTGAGAAATTTTATTTCCTGTTTTTTCAGTTTACGCTTACGTATTTTTTAATTTTAATTTATTATTTTTAATTATTTTTTTCTTATTTATTGTCAAAGTGATGTACAGAGAGGTTACAGTTTCATACATTAGGCCTTGGGTACATTTCCTATACTGTTTGTTACCTCCTCCCTCATTCTCCCCTCCCCCTCCCCCTTCCCCTCTCCCCCCATGAGTTGTTCAGTTGGTTTACACCAAATGGTTTTGCAAGTATTGCTTTTGGAGTCGTTTGTCTTTCTATCCTGTGTTTCTCGATTTTGATATTCCCTTTCACTTTCCTACTTCTACCAGTTTCCAATGTACTCAGATAAGATACAGTGATAGTGCGGGTACAGCACAGGAAGGAGGTACAAGAGGATCATCAACAATAGAAGCTACGGTTTCACATGGCATGTTGAAAATAATTACAACAGTGATATAACAGTCGTTTCCATAACATGGAGTTCATTTCACTTAGCATCATCTTATGCATTCATAGGGGCATAGCTATTAGGCTCTTGTGATCCTCTGCTGTAGTTAGCCTAAACCTGTGCTAATTATTCCCTATGAGGGAGACCATAGGCCAGTCCTGGAGCTTGGACTCAGGGCCTGAGCACTGTCTCTGGCTTCTTTTTGCTCAAGGCTAGCACTCTGCCACTTGAGCCATAGCGCCACTTCTGGCCGTTTTCTATATTTGTGTTGCTGGGGAATCAAACCCAGGATTTTATGTACACGAGGCAAGCATTCTTGCCACTAGGCCATATTCCCAGCCCCGCTTACGCATTTATTAGGTGGCATAAATTCATTTTTGTTCACAAAATCACAGGAATAAGATACATACATAGATATCAGTTTTTCAAATGCTCCTTTCTTCTGTATCTTTCAAAAACAAGAGAATGGGAGATGAATGAGAGATAAAAGGAAGGTAAAAGAAAAGAAGAAGGCAGAATAAAGATAAAGAAGTAAGGAAAGAGAAGGAAGGGAAGGAGGGAGGGATGGAGGGAGGGAGGCAGGCAGGCTGGCTCTCAGTGTTTGCCCAGTGGGTGATTCACTTTGCTTGAGGAGCTACTGTCTCTGTGCCTGATGCATCACGTGACCACAAGAAGGGCTCTGGCACCTTGCCTTTGCTGTGCTTGTCTTGTGAGTCACATTCAATGTGTGATTTCTTTATAGGAACCGGTGAAGTCATCCATCCATTCTGTGAAGGTCAGTTTGATTGCAGTTAGAAGACACTATCTTAAGTGAGCACTGACAAATGGGTGAAGACTCTGATAGTTGAAAGCAAAAGCAGAAGGCAGAGTGGGACTTGGGTGGGGAGCAGGCCTCTCATGCTGTCCCCCCGTGTGACTTGTCAGGATCAGGGAAGCAGGCGGCTTGGGCACTCCTATCTCCATCCATAGAGACTGCTTTTGAGGTCTTTCTCTTCTACTTTATCCAACAACAGTGGAGCCTACTGCCACATGTATGTGGGTCGTGGGGTACCTTGCTGGGAACCCAGAAAGAGGATGCTGGCTCTGTACATTTTCCTCTTGACTAAGGGGATCTTTGTAGCCATTTTCAAGGTTTATGTTACCCAGAAATACAATCTAAACTACATTTTCCATGTTCCAGGAGCAAGCAGAAGAAAAGAAGCCCAAGGACAGCACGGCCCTCTCGAGTCACGGTAACGATCTCCATTGGTGACATTCTCACTCCCAGGGAGCAAATCTGAAGTGAAATTTTGGTTATGTTGTTTTAGGCCCATTAATTGAAATCTATAACAACATTTCTATTTATCCACTGCATTACAGTTTCCTCTGTGGATGTTATCAATGTCATCTAAGACCTTCACATACAGACATAGAGAAGAGTCGGAAGCTCTTAATAAATCTGATGCACTTGACCTTTATTTTCTTTTTGTTGGTCCCAGTGGCTGAACTTGGCTAGGCTGCTGTCTCTGAACTTTTGTGTGCAAGGCTAGTGCTCCATCCCTTGAATTACTGTTCCACTTTCAGCTTTTTAGTGCTTAATTGGAGAAAGGAGTCTCACAGATTTTCCTGCCTGGGTTGACTCTGAACCTCGATCCTCAGATCTCAGCCTGATTAGTAGCTAGGATTGTAGGCATGAGCTACTAGTGTCTCCTGCATTTGACTTTTTAAAAAGTTTCAAGAAAACAACATGTGGCTTGTAAAACAGGGAAAAAAAGATGCCACCTAGTTTATTTCTAATTATTTACTTTGGCTTTTCCAGGGTGGTCCACTTTCCTAATGGTTTTTATTTGTACTCTTCTCTTATGTCATGTTTTGGATTTGTTCTACAAGGACTATTGCCTGTCACAATAACATACGTTTTTGGTATTCAATCAATTCTTTTTCATTAGAACCAACAAATAGGGTTGTTATTCCATGGGAACATAGATTTCACATATTTGGTTATTGTTGTTATACAAGCAGTCATCATTTCCATTTTCTGTAAAATGTAGCTGAATCTCAGACATTCCCAGTGGAAAGAAGCATGTAAATCTGGTAATGTTCCTTCAATATACTTTCCTTCGATGTTTGTTGCGTAAGCTCTTTCTTTCATTTGTTTTCAAATAATGAAAACAACTAAAACATCTTTTTTAAAAATGACAAGAATTGAGATTGCTAAAGACTACTTTACATTGCTTAGTCTTAGAATATAATACTGAATATTTTTGCCCTTTCACATAAATGATTTTTGAAATAAAAATTGTTTTATTGTAACCACCCATCTGAATGCTGCTTTAAATGTCTTCTCTTGCTGCTACCCCAGACCTGTCACGCACTTTGCTGAAGAAGCAAAATAGGATGCTGGAGTTTGATAATTACATATCTTGATGTTTGGCTCCATTGAAATACACTTCACTTAAGCAACAGTGGAATTTTCAAAAGAAAGTTGGGCCGAACAATTTTTTTCTTTCATGGAGAGATTGTGCTTTATGATATTTATCTCCTACAACTATACTTTCACTTAATATTTTCACATTAATATATTTTGTTTTAGGGTGTGTCTGTGTGTGTTTGTGTGTGTGTGTGCATGTACATGCATGACACTAGTGGAGAACTCAAGGCCTCACCCCCTTGTTTAGCTTTTGTTCACTCAAGGTGGGTACACTACCACTTTAGCCACACCTCTGTTTCTTACTTTTTGGTAGTGAATTGGAGATAAGAGTTTCTTAGATTTGTCTGTGTTGGTTGGCTTCAAATTTCCATCTTCAGATTTCAGCTTCTTGAATATCGAAGATTACAGACAGGAGTCACCAGAGCTCAGCTGCTGTTGTATTCTTCTTTCCTGTAGTTGAAGAAAAAGAAAAGCAGACTCAGGTGAACAATTTAAAAAGGTTTGGTTCTGCTGGGCACTGGTGGCTCATGCTTATAATCCTAGCTACTCAGTAGGCTAAGATCTGAGAATTTGGGTTCGAAGTCAGCCTAGGCAAGAAAATCTGTGAAACTCTCATCTCCAATTAACCACCAGAAAACTGAAAGTAGAGCTGTGGTTCAAAATGGTCAAGAGCTAGTCTTGAGTGAAAATGTTCAGAGAGAGAGCCCAGACCCCGAGTTCAAGCCTCATAACTGACAAGAACATTCCATTATCTGAGACTGTTTATATACCTACTGATTACACAGTAATTGTAGGAAGTTTGTCAGCTTTGTTAGCAGGCATGTTTTTCTTGTTTTCCACTGGTGTATTTGCTTTAGTTAAGAGCTAATGGTTAATGGTTCCTTTTTTAAAGTTTCATGCAATACTTTATTCTTCTTCAAACTTGCAAACTTAGTATTTATTGTTGTTTCTAGTTTTCCTAGCTGTGGAACATGAAAGTGACAAAAAGGGCTAGATCTGGTTTGTGCATGTGGCTGCTACAGATTTCTAGTTGCAATCCAACTAGATTATTTGAGGATTTTTGAGGTAACTCCTAATTTTATCACTTTTAATGGGAGAAAGGAAATAAATTGCTAAATATCCTATTATTCAGTGTTTATTTCCAGTGTCTCGTGATTTATTTCGCTTAGAATTGTTTTTATCTGTATTGAGTAGTCCTGGACATGGGCTTTAGGAAATGTTAGACTATAGAGGAACTCGCAATGTTTCTAGTCAGTGAGGGGAACCACAACGACTTGGAATCCCCTGTGAAGACATCTCAACAATAACATCATCCTTCAAATAAAAGACTTCAGTGTTTGTATGAGAGTAAAGAGATTTGTAGACAATTCTATTGCACAAGATAGTAGTTTGGTTTCATCTTTAATATATGTTTGTGTCCTATTTGGCAGTCATTCTTGGTTGAGCTCTAGTGACTAGAACTTTCTCTGCCTTCATTTTTTCTTAGCCACTCTACACAGGAACTCAAGTTGGCTGCAGGCTGCACAGATTTTCATTTCTTGCTTCAAAGTTCTCACTGGACTCAATGTCTTAGCATGGTCCAACTCCTAGAAGTCAGGATCTGTTGTAACTCTTGAAATAATCTGATTTGGGATTTGTAGGTTCCTGTTTATGCCTGGACTTGTGTCCAATTGCCATCATTGTATTTAGTGTTTTAATGAGGATTTTCCTCTTGTATTTTGTGGAAATAGTTATTTTCTTCATAATGCTTATAGAAGTATATAGCCTTGTGCTTTATCTCATGTCTTAAAATTAATGCCAAAGTTAAAATAAAAGCTATGTGTGGACACATTTGTATTTATATGAGAATAGGAAATTATGTTGAAAAATAAACAGTGTTTTGTAGCAATTTTATGACCAGCATGTATTTCTTTGGACATTTGTAAAAATAACACATTGTCTAACCTATGCCATCATCACTGAAGATATACTGCAGATAAGGAATATTTGGTGTATATAATGTATAATTAACTCACGGCAGTGAGTCAGTATTTGAACACATATCCAACAAATTTTAAAGGCTGTGACCTTTTCACACTGACATTCTCCCCTCTTTATCACTGTTAAAACAGAGGGAGAAAGATCTGGAATTTTGCTTAGGAACTGGAATGTAAAAAAGTGCTAATAATGAAAGACCAACAGTGGGGCTAGGGATATGGCCTAGTGGCAAGAGTGCCTGCCTCATATACATGAGGCCCTGGGTTCGATTCCCCAGCACCACATACCCAGAAAATGGCCAGAAGTGGCTCTGTGGCTCAAGTGGCAGAGTGCTAGCCTTGAGCAAAAAGAAGCCAGGGACAGTGCTCAGGCCCTGAGTCCAAGCCCCAGGACTGGCAAAAAAAAAAAAAAGAAAGACCAACAGTGTCATATAATCCTCTGAGTTCCCGAAGACAGACTGAGCTAGCGTATCCTTGGGTCATGTCCTGAGATGGATTGTTTTGAGGTTTTTTTTTTTGGGGGGGGGGTGAGGCTCTAAACAAAAATTATTCCTAGTCATTAAAACAATTAGCAACTCATTTCGATCCCCTTGAAACAGGACATGCCTCATCATTCTGTCAATAATTGTGTGTGTTTAGAAAGAGGGAATTATTATTGTTAGTGGGCAGTCTCACACCTACATGTCTGTATACTTGAAGTCTTGGCTTCTTTAGTTGAACAAATGGTCTGGCTTTTCCAATCCTAAAATTATCTGTGCCCGTTTTAAAGAAATACCAATACCTGTTCAGTTGAGTGTTAGGCAGTGAAGGCTTTATAAAAATGACACTGTCTGAAGAAGTTGTAAGGAAAACATAGATGTATCCAAGTAAAATTATTTGTCAAGTAAAATCACAACAAATACAAGGGAAACAGAAAGTCAGCAAAGATTTTTCACTGTTACATACAGCTGACCAAAGGTCCACAATAGAAAGACTAGCTCAATAAAAAGACCTGTCCACCAAGATTCTAGTCCAACCCCAGGTGGACAGTAATTCACAGGGAAGAAGCGAGAAGGGAGAAAAATAAGTAATATTAAATGTTCAAATAAGCTAACTCAAAGTATTTTATCTTGAGCTGGGAATATGGCCTAGTGGCATGAGAGCTTGCCTCGTATACATGAAGCCCTGGGTTCGATTCCCCAGCACCACATATATAGAAAATGGCCAGAAATGGGGCTGTGGCTCAAGTGGCAGAGAGCTAGTCTTGAGCAAAAAGGAAGCCAGGGACAGTGCTCAGGCCCTGAGTCCAAGCCCCAGGACTGGCCAAAAAAAATAAAAAATTAGTCTCAGTAGACTGCTGGAGAAATATAAATCTAAACGTAATGAAGACAGTTTTTAACCTGTCAGTTAGCAGGGATTATTTATTTATTTATCTACCACAAATTCCCCTTGCTGGTGGGATGGGGTAGAGTGCCCCTTGCTTTACTAGCTCTACAGGAGCATAATTCAGTCCTAACGTTTTGGAGCTTATATTAGTAGTATTTATTGGAAACATTAACTAAAACTTTTCTTTGACTTTGGAACTTCTTGTAATTCATCCTGATGTAATGCATCCCATTTATGTCCATCTGATCACGGTGGCACTATTTATACATGCTGGAAAATTGAAAATAGCCTTAAAGCTCAACAATTTCAGAATAAAGTTCATATATAACTACACAGTTGTATGTAGGCAGTTAAATCACTTAAAATCTTTTACTTATTATTGTGAGTACCAAGGATTGAAAGCAGAGACTCCTGTTTGTTTGCTTTGCTTGGCTCTGCAACCTGGGCTATGCCTCCAGCTCAGCTTCGTGCTGATTATTTTGGAGGTAAAATCTTGTGGATTTTAGATTTTTCAGGTAAGTTGCAGAGACAGCTCTGTGTACTGCTCACCTAGTTTCTTCTGATTTTCATGTCTTCTAACCACCATGGAACATTCGTCAGAACTAAGGATTTGTATTGGTGTGTCACTGCTGTTGATCTACAGACTTTATTCACATATTACCAGTGTTTCTGGTAATTGTCCTTCTTTATTCTGTTCCAGGATTCAGTTCAGAATATCCTTTTGCATTTAGTATTGCAAGTGAGTTTCTTTCATTGCATATTCTTATGTTTTCTCCTGGCCACAAGCTGCCAGTTCCATGGGAGGTGATTGGCAGCTCCAAGTGTCTCCTTCCTGAGCATCAAATCATCACATCTCCCTCACTTTAGGTATGCTCTCCTCGGACAATATAGTACCTAGGACAGTTTTGATTGGGTGGACCCCAGGATTTCTCACATCAATGAAAGTTTTCATGCTCTTCTTTTTCTTGATCTTTTTTGTTAATATGTGCCAATATGGGAGATGGAACTCTGAGGATTGGTCCTATCCCTTAAATTTTTTTGCTTGAGGCTGGTGCTCTACCATTTGAGTCACAACTCTACTTATGCCTTTTGGGTGCTTAGAGATCAGTGTCTCATGGACTTTTCTTGATCAGCTGGCTTTGAACCATGATCTCAAGTCTCAGCAAACTGAGTATCTAGGATTACAGGTAATGAGCCATCAGCACTCAGATTGCTTTTCTTTAAAATTTTACTGAGTCTGTAAATCTGAGCTTCAGTGTCTAGTTGTATCCTGTGCTGTCCCATACCGTGTTGCTCCATCATGAGCTGTAATCAAACCGTTTATCTTCTTGGAGACTTCACTCCTTCCTTTCATTCATCCTCGCCTCTCCTTTCTCAACTTGCACTGTATGATGGATGCCATACCACAGTTCCCAACGCGGAGTGGAGTAGGGCTGGGTTGCCTTTCAGCCGTGGTCCAGGCTTTTTGTGTTCTTTCTTCTCCAGAGGAAATTCATCTGGAATTCTGCTGGTTGAGTGCATCGTCTCCTTCCTTTGGAATGCCATTGGAGGCCTCTTGCCATTTGGCACATTCCTGCCTCCTGCCACCAAGCTTCCACCCGCCTTGCTACAGTCTTCCAGAACATGCGGTCTAGAACTTACTATTGGGGAAACTGCTTTCTCCACCGAGAGGGTCTTTCTGCCAACTGGCTACTTCAAGACTTTAATATATCTGCACGCTGCTTATTTTATATTTCCCTCAGCAAATCCTAGGGCATTTGGTTTTTGTAAAATTTAGTTATGTTGCCTACTTCCACTTAAATCAAGCATCTCTTAAAAATACAGCTCTTAAAAATAGGGTTTATTTTTTTAACCCAAGTAATAATGTACTAAAGTTCTGAAGTAATAATAATTAGCTAAATGGACTGAAGAAGATTTAACGTAGTTTCCAAAAGATGCTTAATTTACTTTTAAGGTAGTTTAGGCACTAGTTTTAGAGGATATGGCTCATTAAGCAAGTCTAAAATCTTCCCACATGGTCCCCAGATGGACCCTGGAATGTTTTCCTACAGTCTTGCTTATGGTAGCTAACTTACTTCCCAGAGTAATGACAGAAGCACTGTCTTGAAAAATAGTTTTATGTCAGTGGAACTAATCACTGCATTTTCTAAACTTAGTGAGCGACTAGTTCCTTCCCCCAGGCAATTCTTTATCTTAGCTTGGCTATCAAGATTAGAAAGCAGAAACTAAATTGATTTTACTCTATTCAATTTCTCTTAGTATAGACAGCATTTACTGTCATTAAAGGAACAATTAAATATTTATGCATTTAGCTACTTTGAGCCTAAAGAGTGACATTTTCACTGAGCCATGAAGCTATCATTGGAGAATACTTTCTAAGGAATGACCTTTATTGTGGGACACTGTAATAACTGAAGCATTCATGTGGGCTTTAATGAGAATGCTACTCTGTATTCGTTTCCAATACATATTTTTCAAAGCATTTATTTGCTCTTGATACTGCCTTATGAATGAGCTAATCTTTAAACGTAACTTCTTAGGTTACCAGCCCTCTGCTGTGGCATACAGCTCTTGTGGTTGACCTAGGATATTAATGGGTCCCTTACAAAGGAAAGAGGTGACTATTTCCTAAGTGGAGTGACTGGTCAACGCATAAAACTGGTTAAACTTCTAAGCTAGGGCAAAGCCTGGAATGTGAGAAGCCTGTTTTATGAAGCCAGCCTTTATGGGTCTTACAGCAGTCTTCAATATAGGAAAATTAAAAGCTTTTCTCTCTTGAAGAGCTTTCAGATCATGTCTATCCTCTAACTCCCCTCCAGAAAACTCCTGTAAAGGCTACACTAAGTCCCCATTGCATTCATGATTAATGGTCGCCAGTGGGTAGAGTATTGAATTCTGGAAAGGGGACTGGATCCTTCATGCTCAGATTAATTTAGTAGAAATATTGTTACTGTATAGCTCTTAATTCTGGAGGAGGCATCTCCATGGGCTTGGGCTAGGGGCATGGCCTGGTGGCACCAGAGTCTTAGCTCCCAGGAGGTCAGCACCCCATCTTTCCTTCTGCAACTACATGGGCTTAAAGCTGAGGCAGGGTGTGATAACCTGTCTCCTATGGGGCAACCTAGCTTTCTTTCTGTGGGCCTTGCTTATTTTCTTACTAAAGCCAGAGGCCTCGGTCTCATTTAGATGCCAAACCAAAGGATTCTTTCAACTAACATGCCTTGCTTTTTTAAAGCTTAGTTGATACTTGTTCAGTATAATCACCATTTGTTACTACATTGGGCATATTGGGTGTCCATTCAGACCTAGGCTGATTCACGAGAAGTATTTGGACCCTGTTTGCTGATATGCCTCTTTTAAATGACTGCTTTATGTCCCCTTAACACTTCATGTTCTCTTAGCACTTACAATGGACATTCTATTTTTCTTAACTGAAACTCTAGCAAGCTTATAAAATATAGCACAAAGAAATGTTTCCTCTGAATCAGAGTACCTTTTTGAACTATACCTAATTCCCTCAGGTGCTTTATTATTTCCCACAAAGAAAAACATGGACTTCCCACATAGAATACAACTAGCCCCAGGTAGTCGAAGATCCCTATCCAGGCTCATAGAAGGCTGCATCGTAATTGTCTCCTAAGCCCCATCCTCGTATCTTACCATGTGTCCAGTGATGTGAAAGGACCGATTCACATTCAGGTCTCTCCAGTCTCCTCAGTCTGGATGGCTTCCTCAGACTTTCCTGAACTTTCCTGACTTTGATGCTTTTGAAAACCATAGGCTGGTTTAGGAACTCATTCTCATTTAGGAACATGTCCCTCATTTAGGTGCACATCCCTCACTCTGGAGTTGTCTGATATTTCTTCATCTTTAGACTCTTCATGTTTAGGTTCAGGTTCTGTGTGGTCGAGGAATCATTACAGAAGTGACACATTTTTTTTTTTTGTCCTGATTGTATCCTAAGGTTTTGATTTGTCACATTTTTGAGAATAGTTTTCTCTGTGGATTAAGATAATGTTTTCCCCAGACTTTCCACTGTGAAGATACAACATTTTTCTTTAGGCTCAAGTGTAAGTAGTAAGGAGGTAATTCAAAGCTCTGAATATACTTTTTGCTTTCTTTTCTTTTTTTAAATTAAAAAAATATTGTCAAGGTGAAGTACCAAGGGGTTATAGTTATATATATTAGGTAGTAAGTACATTTCTTGTCCAACTTGTTACCCCCTCCCCGATTTTTCTCTCATCTTCCCTCCTCCCCAATTCCCACCCTTCTCCCCAAGTTGTACAATTATTTTACAACATATTGTCCTGTAAGTATTGCTGTTGCATTGGTTTGCCTTTTACCCTTTGTCTTGCCATTTTAATGTTCTCCTTCTCTTTCTTAATTCAGACAGACATATATAAAATACCCAGGGTACCAGAATCAAATACACTGGCAACTGGGGCTAAAACATAGGGAAGACAAACAAAAGAAAAAAGAAATAATTTCACGTAGTATGCTGAAAATAACAACATCAAAGATAAACCACTTGTTTCCATATTTTGGAGATCATTTCTCTTAGCGTCATCCTATGTGATCATATGTTCATAGCTATTGAGCTATTGTGGTCTTCTGCTAGGCCTATCCTAGACATATACTAATTATTACCAATAGGGAGACCCATAGAGTTTATGTTTCTTTGGGTCTGGCTCACTTCACTTACGATGATTTTTTCTACGTCCTTAAATTTTCTTACAAATGGAGCAATGTCATTCTTTCTGACAGAAGCATAGAATTCCATTGTGTATACATACCACAATTTCTTTTTTTTTTTTTTTTGCCAGTCCTGGGCCTTGGACTCAGGACCTGAGCACAATCCCTGGCCTCTTCCCGCTGAAGGCTAGCACTCTGCCACCTGAGCCATAGCGCCCCTTCTGGCCGTTTTCCATATACGTGGTGTTGAGGAATGGAACCAAGATCCATTCATCTACTGAGGGCCATCTGGGTTGGGTTCATATTTTAGCTTTGGTAAATACTGCTATGAGTGTAGTTGTGTTGGTAGCTTTAGTATGGCCTTGTTTGTTGTCCTTTGTGTAAATGCCCAAAAGTGGGATTGCTGGGTGATAGAGGAGCTCTATGTTTAGTGTTTTGAGGAACCTCCATTCTGCTTTCCAGGATGGTTGAACAAGTTTTCACTCCCACCAACAGTATAGTAGGGTTCTCTTTTGGCCACATCCCTGCCAACATCATTGTTATTAGTTTTCTTCATAATGGCCATTCTTACTTGGGTGAGGTGGAATCTCAGTGTTGTTTTGATTTGCATTTCTTTTATGACCACAGATGTTGAGCGTTTGTTCATGTGTCTCTTGGCTTTCTCATTTTCTCTTCAGAGAAGTTTCTCAAGTCTTTAGCCCACTTAATAATGTGGCAGTTTTAAGGATATGTTTTGAGGGAACTTAATTTTTTGAGTTCCAAGTATATTTTAAATATGAGGCCTTTGTTGTATAGAAGGTGAGGGCTAAAGCAGTCTGAGGGCTTTCTGTTTATCTTGCTAGCTATGACCTTTACCATGCAGAAGCTCTGTAGTTTGATACAACCCTGTTTGTTCAACCTTTCTTTGATTTGTTGCGTTTCTAGGTCTTTATTAGCAAAGTTTCAACCTGTGCCAAGGAGCCCAAGTATTTCTTCTATTCCTTCCTGCAATGTTTTCCATATGAAACAATAAAAAACCCCAAATAACAAAAACAGTCCTAAGCAGGAAGAACAGTGCCAAACTTCAAACTCTATTATAAAGTGATAGTAATAAAAACAGCTTGGTGTTTTCACAAGAACAGGTCTGAGGATACAGGTCTGAGGATACAGGTCTGAGGATCAATCCAATAGAACTGAAGGCCCAGAAATGAACCTTCAGAACTGTAGCCACCTAATCTTTGGTAAGGGAACCAAAAAAATAGGATGGAGGAAAGACAGCCTTTTCAACAACAAATGGTGCTATCAAAATTGGTTAAACACCTGTAAAAAACTAAATCTAGACTAATATATCACCTTGCACAAGAATCAATTCCAAATAGACCAATGACTTTTTAAACCAAATTCTCTGTTTAATTTACTTATTTCCTTATGGACTCATGATCTTTTATTTTATTCAGGGGATTTTAAACAGTCTTTGTCATTATTTTGTAGTTTTTCACAGGGGTCCCCTTTAAGCCAGTTTTGTTTTCTTTGAGAGATAGCTGTTATTCTTAGATCTCTATTATTCGGTATCTTCTGGAACAGCATTTTTTAGACTCATCTTGTTTTCTCCCTGCCATGGTCTTTGAATCACATTTCTGCACAGAGCTGTGCTGCTTCTTCACGGCGGGAGTAAGTGTACTTATGGCTGTTCTTCTCAGTGCATAGAGCTAAACCCTATGTACCTGTGCTTGCATGTGTTTCTATACCACACTTACATACATACATTCAAATTTATATGCACACATGTCACTGCCATGTTTTCATATCGTACCCATGAATTCACAGAGATACCCCCAGTGCCCAGGACACTAACAGCATCATTCAGGTTTCCCCTCTCTGTATGTTTGAATGGCAGAGTTTGGCAGTGAGAAGCATGACTCACTAAGTTATCTTCATGGGTTTGCTTATTGGCTCAGCCCCTCTAGATCCCTATCCTTTTAGTGCTTCCTCCTCGAGGTCTCCCAGCTCTCCAGCAAGCAAGGCTGACTTGCCTCACTTAGAGTGCCCCAGGTGGCCTTGGGCCTATGGCAATGACACTACCAGCCCACTGTAACTGGCTCCAGTGCTTCATACTGGGCTGTCTAGTGGGAGTCACCCTGACTCCCTACTGGGAGATCACTGTTCCAGGTCAATGGCTTCAATGGCTGCATCACCTCTACTCTTTTCCCCTAACCTGCCTTTACCAGTCCCCTTGCTTGACACTATTTCTCTTTCTCTCTCTACGTTGATGGTACCTTGTGTTAGACTCCCTGCCCACAAAAATTTACTTATTGCTCTCATTCTTCATGATCCCACCTTATCCCCAGTTCCTCCTTGGCTCTGGGCCAACATCCCTCCCTGCTCTCCTCTATCTTATCCTCCCCAGAGATGAATTGTAGGGTAGAAGTCCAAGATGAGGAGAAGGAAGAAGATGATACAGTCCTGAAGAGGGAGAACAGGAGAAAGTGAGGGAGCTGGGACTGGAAGAGATATAAAAGGGCAGGTGCGAGGAGCCTGCATGTAGAATCTGACTTGCCTGCTTTGGAGCTGCAAGACTGGAGAATGGCCAAGTGCCTGTGGAAATGAACAGGAGAGGGTAATTGTCTACTTCCAGTGTTTTCATCTAGAGGTGAAGCCCAACACTGGGAATTTTATTTTCATGGCAGGGCAAAGAGGAATGCAAGGGTGACAGCTGTGTTTTGAGTCTGGGAGAATGGTGTGGGCCGACACCGGGGCCTTGCACGACGAGGGCCGTGGATTTCTTGCAGAAGGCAGTAAGAGATGGACTGCGGATGCCCGTTGGTTACTTGCTAAAGTTATGGCTATCTCAGAGCTCCAGCACACAACTGTACTGAACGAGTGAATTCATCAGAAATTCACTTGGAGATTGAATGTGCAAGACCATTTTTTTCTTGGAAAATACTATTTTTAAAATCTTTTTTTTCTAGATGTATGTATGGATGACAAAATGCTACTAAAACTGTCCTTATCTCTAAGGAAGCCTAGCACATATTAGGTCTCTTATAATGATTTCCTGAATTAGTGACTAGAGAAAGAAGCTGAATGCTGAGCTGGGCTCTGGTGATAGGCCTTGTGGGCTGTGCTCAGCTGTCTGGACTCAGTTGCACAGTTGATAAGGACTTGACGACGCTGAATGCTGAGATGGGTTCTGGTGATGAGGCCCCTGTGGACTGTGCTCAGCTGTCTGGACTCAGTTGCACAGTTGATAAAGACTTGGAAGCCCTGTGCAGCAGAACCACAGCCATGCTGTATAGATACAACTGCTGGCTGCAGAGGGTGTGGATAAAGGAGAAAATGAGACACAAGCTCTTTCCTAGGGTTGATGAGAAGGTGGGCTTGCTCTGCTTTCCAGTGCATGTCATGAACGAGAGGGGAAGACAGATTCCTGAGGTTTAGGACTGCTTCTCATGTAGATGCATTTAGCAGCTAGGGTTCAGAACAGAAGTCCACCTCTGGGTTGTATTCATGTGGGGATTGAAGACCTATGGGACATTTAATGGGTCTGGATGAGAAGCCAGTGAAAGGGTTCTCAGGTGCAAATCTGGACTTGGGGTCTTCTCGATGCATAGATAGCTGGTGAAACGGTGAGCACTGCCAGTGTGCTGAGCAGAAGAGGAGGATGAGAACAGACTGTATGGAAGAAGCAGCAAGGGAGAGGGTGGGTCAGAACCTGTATAGCCCAGAAGGAAGGGCACTGGGCAGATGGTGTGGGGTGGGTCCTGAGGTGTGGGCAGCCTGGTGCTCTGGACTTGGGAAAGCACTCTGTGTGCAGTTGGTAGCCACAGTGAGTCTCTTTGTGTGAAAGGGATTTTAAATATGAAACATTTTCCCCCTAAACAAGCATCAAACTGCATAAGGTAATGTTTCCAAACTTTATAACAGTTACTTTAATTTTCTTGTATGTTGATAGTATTCTCCCCATAATTTGTCACTTGCTTTCTATGTTTAATTATCTTTAGTTGTCTTCACAGAACACAGAAATTTATTATTTTTCTCAGCTAGTTGTGGTTGTAACTTTTTATAATAGCAAATTTGAGCTCAGTATTTTCAAATTTAGTTTGATGTGGAAGCTCTAATTTATTGGTGGGTTTTGTAAACATAGAGAGGAAGCCTGGGAATTGAAACCAGCTTCTCAAATTAGTGTATATTTATGGTATATCAGAGTAATTTGCCTAAAGAATAAGACACTTACATCACAACTGAACTTCAGAACAAATAACCTTTTCCATTTTTAAAGTGATTAGCTGATTTATTGGGTATACTTCAGCCCATCAATTCTGTGGCTCTATTTAAAACTGTTTGGGAGGGTAAACACCACAAGCTTTGTATACAAGAATAATAGAGAGTAAACAAGTCTTTAGTACTGTGTCTCCATGTCTGTTATGTAAATTACTCTCTGAACATAAGCTCAGTGAGATAGGAAAATATCAGCTATGTTTGCATACTCTCATAATCTGTGTGTGTGTGTGTGTGTGTGTGTGTGTGTGTGTGTGTATGTGTGGTGTACTGGGATATGAACTCAAGGACTTGTACTTGCATCCTGTCATTTGAGTCATGTCCCTACTCCTTTTGGTCTTAGTCATTTTTTGGATGAGGTCTTCAACTTCCATCCTCCTATTTACACTGCCTATGTATTGAGGAGGGCAGGTGTGTACAGGTGTGTACCACCATGACCAGCCTTTATTGGTTGATATGAAGTTCTGTGATCCTTTTGCTTGGATTGGTCTTCAGCCATATTCTTCGTGATTGCCACCTCTGGAGCAGCAGAAATTACTCCCCTGTAGGATTATAAGCATGAGCCACCATGTCAAGCTTATGCCTAGATGTTTCACCTTACCCCCATTGCTAGAGCTTGAACTCAGAGCCTCACACTCTTGGTTGGCTTTTCCATTCAAGGCTGGGCACTCTGCTACTTGAGCTACATCTCTTTTCCCCACATTTTACTGGTTAATTGGAGATAAGACGTTCCTCCGTGGGTGGGCTGTCTTTGAACTGCTAGCCTTCTGAGTAGGTAGGATTATAGATGTGTGCCAGCAGTGCCTATCATATGCCTAGCCTTTATTGATTGAGATGGAGTTTCATGAACCCTCCTGTTCACTGACTCAGCAGCAGCTAAGGTTACAGATGTGAGCCGTTGCTCCTGGATGATTCCCTTCTGTTCTAACCAGATAGTATAATATGTCAGATAACTATTGTCCTAAACTAATTTAGTATTTATGAATTCCTTCTCATTTTTCAGAAAATTTAAATAAGATTCCTTGGTCAATTTTCTCAGTTACTGAACATTTAGGAACTTCTTGGTGATAACTGAACCGTTTATGAAATATCAGTACTTGTTATCTATACTCTACAGTTTTGTTAGTTTCCTACCAATGTAATAGTCACAGAGTAAGTGGATCAGATAGCAGAAATTTCTATTAGAACTCTGTAGACTGGAAGGCTGACCAGAGTATCATGGAGCTGAAGTCAAGATGCAGACAGTCCTGCATTCCCTTAGAAGACTCGAGTGGAGGTTCTGATTCCCTGGCTTTCCTAGAAGCCCTTGGCAGTCCCTGGCTCATGGCCCTCTCTCTGTCTTCAAAGCCAGTATGTTTCCATGTCTATGACTCTTGTGTTACAGCCATGCTGCCCCAAAGCCACAGCTGGGAGAGATTCCCCGCTAAGGAGCCCTGTGATTACGTTGGCTCCACCTGGACCCAGTTTCCTCATTGTAAGGACCTGGTGCATCTATATAGGATTCCTTTTTGCCATATGAAGTAACAATATCCACTTTTCAGGAACATATTTGGGATATCTTTTCTACTCACGGCAGGTTCTGAGCTGTAAAGACCCTTTGGGCTTACTTGTATGAAAAGGCAATTATTTTTTACCTGTTAATCAGGAAGTAGTGACATCATTGGGCTGTTTTAGCACATAGCACAGCGTTTGTAATAATTAGGTCTAACAGCTATTGCATTTTTTCATTACTTGACACGCATTACACTTCAAGTCAAGTCTAAAGGGAGGATAATAAGCATCTCGGAGGGAAAAAAATACCAGGGTGGACTATAGGACTTCTTGCTGAATGTATTTTGCTCAAATTTTATGTAACTCTTAAATGTTTTTGCATTAAAATTCCTTTTAAATACTGATAATTCATTTTTTGGCTAATCAAAGTCCTCTTTTTTGCTCCGAATGGTATGCTAGTGGACTGAAATCCAACATTCTTTCATAGATTTTTAAGTTTACATTCACTGAGAATGAACAGTGTTTCAAAAGGTTAGCAAGCTGTGAGGCTGAGATACGATTCTGAGAAGCATTTGAACATTTACAGTGTCAAGAGGAAAGGGATGTTGAATAATATTTAAGCATTTCCATTAATTGAAGCCCACCAGGTGATAGCTCCAATCGTGGAAAGTCTAAATTCTGATTGGCAGAAGTAATTAATGCAAGTAGCAACAACAACTGGACCTGTATTATATTCAGTAGATTCCATTAAATGTCTCTAGGATACATAGAAGGAAAAGGTCAAGAGGAATATCTAGTTAATCATTTTATGAAAAAAATATTGCCATCTCATTTAGATGGTTGTTAATTTGATGACTTACAGGGTGGTATTCAGAGGAGGGTATTTTAATATCAGCCTCCTAATTATGTGGTCTTTTTTATGGAGTCTCGGTGATGAGAATTATTTTTATAGATCTGTCTCCCACACATCTACTACATGTCAAGGAGGGAATCATTTATTACAGGAAATCTGCACAAAGATGTGCTCTTTATTGCCAGCTTCACTATCCCCTGAATATTTCAGTAAGAATGTTGAGATCAGTTCTTTATTCTCCTCCAGAGAGAAGTGAGCCCACTCAGGAGTCCTAGTATGTATTCATCTCATTCTTTTTTTCTTTTTTCTTTTTCATTTGTCTGTTGTGAGCCTGGGTGCTGTACCTGAGTCTCTTTGTGCTCAAGACTAGTGTTCTACCACTTTGAGCCACAGCGCCACTTCCAGTTTTTGAGTAGTTAATTGGAGATGACTCTCACAGGGACTTTTTTGCCTAGGCTGGTTTTGAACTGCAGTCCTCAGATCTCAGCTTCCTGAGTAGCTAGGATTACACAGTTGTGAGCCACTGGAGCTCAGCTTCATCTCATTCTTAAACTGACCTACAATTTATCTTGCAGTTCTTCTTGTTTTCACCCCTGAATTCCACATTTGTCCATCTAGTTGGACCTCTATGTTGTGGTAATGGTGATTTCTTCCTTTTCTTTCTCTCTTCTCCTCTTTCTTCCCCTCTTCCCTTTCTCACATGTGCCTGTTCTCTGTTCTGATGCAACAGACCCTCCAGGGTGTTATGCATCAGAGCTTTCTGTTTTCCCAACTCCTAATTCTACCCCTTCTGTTTCAGAGCTGGGATGCCCCTCATTTTGTCCTTTTTCTCTGGTGACTGTTATCATTCTGATGCTATGCTGAGTATTTCTACTTCCCTGCACATTCATACCTTCCTCTGAGAAGCGGAAGGCAGAATCTCTCCTAGTGATCATCTACATATGTCATCTCACCACTTTTTGACTCAAGTGTTTCTTCTCAGTGTCCCTGGTCACTTATAGTGGCCATTTACCCAGAAGTTTGTATATATTTTTATATCCATGGATATAAAAATGGATACATGGAAGCAGTTTTTTAAACAACACATGCAAGGAAGAGTAACACACATGTCTCTATAGAAGCACTTTTGAAGACCCGAGGAATGGATTATTTCCTACAAAACTAAAAGTTATCAAATAACACCCAAGGAAATGTTGACCATTTGACTAGACCAGGGGAATGGACTAGAGGTGAGGTTCAGCTGAAGTCTCTGCTGAACTATTTATCTTTTAGAAGAACAAACAATGGTATGTGAAGTCTTGTAGGTCCTAGAAACAGATGGAAGTGTCTATAGGAAATACCAGTGAAACCTGAGCCAGATAGTACAAAAGAAAACCCTCCCCAAATTCTAGACTATTAATTCAAACTATGTATGAGCGTACGTGAAATTCTAAATAAATAATGGCAAATATAATCCAGTGATGTATTAGAAGAGTGATATGCTATACCAAGGAAGGCATACGATTTATTAATATGAGTCAGCCATTAAACCTGGCCTAGTATTGCAGTGTTTGAAACACACAGAAACTTTGACTTACTCCTGGATTTTTTTTCTTTTTTTTGCTAGTCCTGGGACTTGAACCCTGGGCTTGATGATTGTTCCTGAGTTCCTTATTTGCTCAAGGCTGGTGCTCTTCTGCTTGAGCCATACCATCACTTCTGCCTTTTTTTTTCTAGTGGTTAATTGGAGATAAAAGTCTCATAGCCTTTCCTGCCTGGGCTGGCTTTGAACTGTGATCCTCAGATCTCAGCCTCCTGAGTAGCTATGATTAGAGCCATAGATTTTTTGATATCCATATTTTTGATCATTGTGATAAAGTAGTATAAAATTAAAAATAATAAAAAGTAATTTCAAACACAGAATTTTTAAATTCCCTTACATACAACAACACTACTCATTTAATATGGAGAAGCTTTTAGTTACTTCCACACTACCATGAGCTGTGTGTAAACCATTGTGGGACCTGCTGATGGTGTCCCTGTCTTTAATTTTGGGGAAAGCAGCCACTTCAAAAGCAAATGGTCCATGTATCTTTGGGTCTGGCTCACTTCACTTACTATAATTTTTTCCAAGTCCTTCCATTTCCTTATGAATGGGGCAATGTCATTCTTTCTGATAGAAGCATAAAATTCCATTGTGTATATGTACCACTTAGGCTAGTCACAGCAGAGGATCACAAGAACCTAAATAGCTATGCCCTTATGAACGCATAAGATGATGCTAAGTGAAATGAACTCCATGTTATGGAAACGACTGTTATATCACTGTTGTAATTACCTTCAACATGCCATGTGAAACCGTAGCTTCTATTGTTGATGAACCTCTTGTATCCCCTTCCTGTCGTTGTACCCGCACTATCACTGTATCTTATCTGAGTACACTAGATACTGTATATACTGGTATTAGAACTAGGGAAGTGAAAGGAAATATCAAAATTGAGAGACAAAGGATAAAAAGACAAACAACTCCAAAAGCAATACTTGTAAAACCATTTGGTGTAAACCAACTGAACAACTCATGGGGCGAGAGGGATGGGGGAGGGGGGAGGGGGAGGAGGGAATGAGGGAGGAGGTAACAAACAGTACAAGAAATGTACCCAAGGCCTAACATATGAAACTGTAACCTCTCTGTACATCACTTTGACAATAAATAAGGAAAAAAAAAAAAGAAAGAAAAAAGCAAATGGTGTCCCAAAAGCAAATTCAAAGTTTTAGTAATCCTCTCAGGCCCAAAGGACATATACTTTGCTTCATCCAAGTGACAAAGGGAAGATTTGATGTCCATTGTCTTGACTAGAACTTAGGTGGTACTATGGGAAGCATGAATCGAGTACCCTCAGTACATATCAGATGCTATGCATTCATGGGTTTTCCTCAGTGGTCGTCTCCTAGAAGCCATATACTGCAGATCCCAAGAGTCTGTAATTCATATATTAACAAATTAAAAGGACAATACCATGTAATGAACTCTAGCATTGAAAAGGCTTTTGATGCCCAGTACTGGTGGCTCACATCTGTACTCCTAAGAGGCTGAAGTTGAAGGGGCTGAAGTAAACACACTGGATGTTTAAAAAAATATACATTGGGATATGACACATTATACAGGTCTCTAGGCATTCACATATGGTAAGACCAAAGGAAGATACTCTTAAGAGAGGAACATAAAGGTGCAATACCTATGTGCATCTGATTATATGAAATAATATTTATCAAAATGAACTCCAGAAAATGGAAACAATAGTTGTTTTTTGTTTTCTTTTCCTTCTGTCTTGTTTGTTTATCTGTCTTTGCATGACCAAGTTGGGACACAGAAATGGTAGGGCAAAGGGTGAACAAATGCACCATAGACACCATGTTGAAAACAGACTATCCAACTTGTGGGTGGGGGTGGGAGGGAAAAATTGGGAGAGAGGAAGGAAAGGGGTGACATTGTTCAAAAAGAAATGTTTTCTTTATCTGACTTAGGTAACTTTAACCCCTCTGTATATCACCTGTATAATAGCAATAAAAAACTATTATAAAAATAAAAGAAGCTACTAGACTGAGAGGAATAAAAAGCTTTTCAGACTCCCTTTTCAACCAAGAGGTGGGCCCAGTGGTATTTGCCCATTATCTTACCTATAATTAGAAGCCTAAGAGAGGTAGACCATGGCTGAGACACATATCTGCGCAAGAACCAGGACACTGTTTCAAAAATAACTGGCACAGAAAAAGATTGGAGGTGGGGCTCAGCAAGTATGAGGTACTGAGTTCAAACCCCAGTACCACCAAATAATAAGCACCTATATACATATACATACATACATACATACATACATACATCATACATACATACATACCTGAAAGAGACAGACCACTCTCTGGGGATGTGGTGTTCAAGCATTAGCTAGAGCAGAGCCACCTGGAGACCTTGTGAAACCAGATTACTGGATCTCATCCCAAGAGCTTATAACTCAGTAAACTCCCAAATGTTCATTGATGCTCCCAAATTGGTATTCACAACCATTTACCAGGTGACCCTGATGCAGCTGGTCTGGGTTCCACATGGTGAGAACCTTATCAGTGAAAAGCACAAGTTCCACCATTTGGGAAAGTTCTTTGATCATCTCCATCAGGACTAGTGATTTCTCTACCTCATTGGACTGTTTCTGTTGTATTGCACACCATTCTCAATGCTTAGCATGTAGCAGAATCACTTGGAGCAATTATTAAAACAGATTGTGAGGCTTACCCACAGAGCTTCTGACATGTTAATTCTAGGATGTAGTCCCAAAATTTCCACAAGTTTCCAGGGCTTGCGGAGTAACTTACCTTGTTTACAATCTCTCTTCTCTGCTAACCATCTAACACTGAACTCAGCACTCAGCCATCATCTGTTGAATTTCTCACTCCCAGTCTGTCTCCTTTAACTCACTGGAACCTTTAACAAAGAAAAAAGTAACGGCTATAACACAGCTTTTTAATTCCTTTTTGATTTGTGTCAACTTGTTTTCTAATTTCATTTGCCTCCCAGCCCATAGCGGCCCCTGAAACCTCCTCTTTGCTCTTCCCCTGGCTTGGTGTCTCCTATTCATTTGGCCCTCTCCATACCCGCTCCCAGCTGCCCACAAACCTCACCATCTGCTCCCATTTCCCCACTGCCAAGAGCTGCCACAGAAATTCCCCTGTGTAGTCAGCTTCCAGCAATCACCTGTTCAATGAGGGAGGCTGAGGACTGCTTTGCCTTCCTTTGATTCAACCCTGGTTCAAATTCCACAAGTCTCCTTTGGCCCATGCTTTAGAAGGAAGACACTACCCTAGCCTTTCTCCTGTGCCTTGAAGGAGATCAGTGATGTAGTTCCTTCCATCTTCTTCCTTTGCACCAAAGACTCCTATGTTCCATCTAGTTCACCATCCTTTCATTTGTGTTAGCTTTCTGTTAACTGAGACAATGAGCTTAAATGGTGGAAAGATGATTGACTGATGGTTTGAGAGATTTCCGCTCGTGGTCACTTGGCTCTGTTACCCTGGGCATGTGGTGAGGTGGAACATCATGGCAGCCAAGCCTCTGGCGAGGGAGACAGCTCACCTTGGGGTGTCCAAGAAGAAATGAGGAAGGAAGGTGTTAGAGTGCTTGATGGTACATTTCCAGTGAACTAATTGCTTCATAGTAGGTGCCAGCAAATAAACTTTCTACCCCTTCTCACCAGCACCATGGAGGGCTGGGAACAAAGATTTCAACACAGGAGTCTTTGAAGACATCAGTCTCCAGCTCCTAATAGCACTCTTCCCGCGCCTGTGGTCTCGCGCAAGCCTGCGCACTGGCCTGCCTCTTCTCCAAGGATGACCCCATTTGGCTGAGAGGCTCATTTCTCCTTCTCGGTTTATTTCTCTCAGCAGAGAAACTAAAACACTCTTATCTTTGCGTTCTTTAGTTTATTAAAACAAGGAAAGAAAAACATTATGTTTTCCTGAGCTCTGTTCATTAGCCCTTTGAGCTCCCGTCACCTTCCTTTTTCTCTGTTTGCAAACCACTCAAAACTGGTACACTGCTGCATTTCCCTCATGTCCTCTACTACCGGCTGCTTCATGGAGCCTTCTTCTCTGGTCCCAGAGACACCTGGGCTTTGAGACCAGCAGCAGCTTCTCCAGTCTCTGTTCTGGAACATTTGGTGTGTGATCTCCCTGTTTTTGAGAGCCCTCTGCTGCAGGCTTCCAGGCCTCTTCCTCCTGGAAGTTTCACTTGGCTTTATTCCTTGTTTCTTTTCTGTTCCCTAGTCACTTCCAGCAAGGCCATTGGCCCTCTGGCCTGCTCATCTTTCTCACTATTTTCTGCATTATTGAGTGCTTATGGAAAATTTAAAATTGCCTTTTGCTGGTATATATTTATTATAGGTGATTCCATCTACCTAAAACGAAACACCTCTGAGAATATTCATTTTTAATCTCTACCCCCCTCCCCCATACACACACATTTCGTGTTGGCTTCTGGAGGCTGAGACTGAGCCTCAGGAGCTCTGTCCCATCCACAAGCTGTCCCTGGATGGACTGCTGTGTCTTCTCTCAGATTCCTTCCCACCTGTCCCCAGGAAACCCTCCACGGGTCATAATTTTCTATCTTCAGTCCTCCATCTCATCAGCCAGGCTCTCTTTTCAACGTAGGTTCTGGTCTGCTCGTCTCCCTCATAGCTCCCAAGTCCATAATGGTTTTCTAAACCAAGTGCTTAGGCTGACTTTGCTGGGCCTCCATGGCCTCATTGCCGCCTTCCCATCCAGCAGCCTGGCCCCCCTTGCCTGTGACTCTGCTCAGACGCTATTTACAGAGGCAGCTCTTTACCTCTCAGCTTCTTTGCTGATTCACCTAGATTGTCTTCTATATTCTTGCTTGCCGCAAGAAGAAATGGTGCCCTGTTCTGTTCACAGTGAATCCTTCTTCAGCTTGTTCCCAGACATACTCTTTGCATTTCTTAACTAGAGCAAGTGGACACTGGGTCTGCTTGTGTATTGCTCACCCCCTGGTATCCTGCCGTCTGTCAGGGAGCCGTGATGTCGACCCTCCAGCTCATGTCTTTCTCCTCTGGAATGAATTTGGTGTGGATGGGAGTAGGCTCTTGCCACATCTCAGGGCACACGCTACCTACCTTGCCTGGGGAGGTGAGCGGGAAATGAGTTTTCACCTCCATTGCTCTGAAATGGAAAGCAACCCAAATGTGCAAATGAAATATGCAGTAGTTGGAGCATGGAGAAGTCCTTGCTGCAGCAACAGGACAGAGTTATTAAAAACGGGAATTGTGGAGTCAGTTTGCTGCTGGTCGGGGGAGGTTACTCAGCAGTGATACGCAGTCAACAGTAGGGAATTGTGTCCCTTTCAAGGTGCCCACAGAATACAGTCTTGTTTGTAGAGTGTGTTGTGAAATTGGTTGGTTGTTGTTAACAACAACAACCCCATCCTCGGATGGAGCCTTCCTTTACCCAACATTAGTTCAGAAACAGACTGGAAATATGGGTGTGCGTGGGACTCCTGAGGTTCTGCAGGGACTGCTCCGAGATATGAACACTAAGATGTGCACAGTTCTGTCCTCAAGAGTGATAATTTATTCATTCTTCACCCCTGCCATTTTTAATTTTAGTGCAGAAAATTACTAATAAATGCCGTGTGGCTTCCTAGAACAGGGTGTGCTTACTGCCCGGTTGAGAGCATCCTCGCTCGGAGTTCTCAATCTGCGCTGGCCCAGGTTGGGTGAGGAGGAGGGAGGCTGAGTGCAGGGGCGGAAGGGCCCCGTGTTCTGTTTGGAAGATGCTAGGATTGGGGCTCCTAATAGAATATTTTGCAAGTAAACATGGGGCAAGCTAGAAGGAATTTTAAGGTTTGAAAAGACTTCACCACCGATTTAGGTCTTTTGCATTTTTAGAGGAAAATATTAAAGTTAGGATAAATAGACCCTGTACATATTAGGACCTCATTTTGGGGAATAAATATGCTTTGCCAACATGACTTCCAAGCGTTTAACCATATTTGCAAAGGGCGAATCTATTGGTTTCCCCACATACTTAATTTTATGGTTCTTCAGTCTGAAGAGTGACTGATTTAATATGTGCTTCCACTGCATTTTGACCCTGTGCTAGCATGAGCCAGGGTTGTAGAGTGTTGTATAGTGGATGTGCCCGGGCAAGGAGTTTTGTGTAAATCCACTGATTTCCAGATGCTTGAGTTTCAGTTTTGTAGAAGGACAAAATTGCATTATTAATTTAATATTCAGTGTGGTGAAAGTAAATGGAAGCTGGGCAAGAAAGTACACACTTGTAGTCCCAGCAACTTGGCAAATTAAGTCTCTAAGATCACTTGAGCTCAAATCAAGGCCAACATGAGCAACAGCAGAATCCTGTGTTGAAAAATATAGAAATATACCACACATATGCTTACATGTACACGTGCACATTCACACTCGCATACACGCACTTTCCAACTGCCAAGTTCAGCACATCGCATATAACAGCCAGATACTAAATGATTGATAATATAAAATCAATACCTATTTTCTCTGCTACATGACATTTCACAGAAGAAAACTAATTGGGATGTTTTTCTGAAGCAAAAGTTAACAGAGCTACACATATATCTAATTTTCTACAGGATAAATGCCATACCTATAGCATGTTGCAGAAGTGCATAAAATATGAGTGGCCAAGCACTGCTTCTCATAATTGGTTCCTTCTCTCCAGGAACTTGAAACTTGAATTGATCAAAATAGATATCCTAGAATTCATTTTAAGACCCAAAGTGCTACTCTGCGTACTTTCTTTCCCTTTTGGCTCTCGAAACAAATATTTATGGGCAGGAAAGTTTTCAGTTCCAGAGATATAGAGAAGAACAAAAACAGCCACACCTCCTTCTTCCTAGAGGCTTGAGCTCTCCTTCAAAATAAGAAAAGAAAACAAGTGTGATGGCTTATCTGCCTGCTGCCCAGACCTGCAGATGCTAAGGCAGAAGCTCGCTAAGGTCACAGGTTCCAGGCTGGCCTGGAAAACATAGCAAGGCCCTACCTCAAAAAAAAAGAAAAAAAAGAAAAAAAGAAGTGAACTGGCTAATTGCCACAAGTGTAATTTCTGTGGAAAGGAGAAGACACTGCAGGGAGAAGCAGAGGAGGCAGAAGGCCTTTGGGATTCTGTTAGGAAGAACCTATCTCCAGGCCTCAGGCAGTGCACTAATTCTCTGCCTTTATTAAAATTTGCAATTCATGGGAAGTTGTTATTGTCTGATATTATGTGCTCTTTTATGATAAATTTTGAAAGGTTTCCTGCATACTTATGTAATCGAAAAATAGTTCTTAGAGCTATGATTTACTTCTGGTGAAATGACAATGTATGACAATCGGAAATCTGATTAAAGTGAGAAATTACACACAATCTTTTAAAGAACACAGCTGCTGGAGAAAATGAGAGATCTATATTTGCCTTTGAGTCCGATGCCGCCGCAGTGTTTCCTTAGGAAAGCACGTAATTGCACTGCAGCAAAATGCTTGTGTGAAAACAGGGAAGTTAAATAATCTAACCAGAGCGTCTACTTTCTCTGTTTGGCAACATCTCACTGAGATGTGGAAATGGCCACACACCAGAAGCTTCTTGGTGGAGGCCTCCGCTCCCTCCCTCCCTCCCTCCCTCTCTCCTTTCCTCCCTTCCTTTTCCCATCATCTTCTTCTTCTCTCCTCCTCCTCCTCCTCCTCTTTTTTCTTCTCCTCTTCCTCTTCTTATTCTTGGTCCTTCTCCTTTCCCCTCCTCTTAGTGTTTCTTCCTCCTCCCCCTCTCTCCCTTCTCATCTTCCTCTTCCTCCAGTTTTTTTCTCCTTTTTCTCAGGAACAAAGCTTGAATTCACACAAAGGCCTTATACTTGCTCATCTTTATTGCTCATGGCTGACATTCTGTCACTTGAGCCATACCACCTGCCAAGTTTTTTGCTGGCTAATTGGAGATGAGAGTCTCTCAGACTTTTCTTCCTGGGCTGGGTCCTTCACATCTCAGTCTCTTGGGTTGCTAGGCTTATAGGCATGAATCATCATTTCCCAGCTATTGATAATAATTCTGTTAATCGTATTGATGATTTCAGAATTCTACTACTTTGGTACTATACTTTTGGTCAGTTGCTCCCCAAAACAGTTAATGTAAAGGTGAACACAAGTGTTTTTTTGTTTCTGTGTGATAGTATCTTTTCCTTTATTATCCCAATTTAAATTAGCTTCTTGGTTAATGACAAATAGTTTTTATCTACTAGACCAGAGGAAGGGTTCTACCTTTATCCTAGTGGACAGTGCTTTTCTATTACAGGAAAGGTAAGAAAGTGCCTTTGTAAATGAATGGACTTCTACAGAAACCATCCTTGCACAACTCGCGTTGTTGTTTTTATTGGCCCATCAGGTTGATTTACTGGTCTGACACATTTGGCCACTAGCCACCACCAGGTCTGACCTGTTACCATCTGTACCTTCTTCAGAACATTGCAAGCAAGACAAATGTTAGGCACTTCTCAGGTTGTTCCAGTAGAGTTTCCAAGGATGTGCTGTGTATGATAAAGGAATAATACTGTAGGGAGATTTTAAAGTGTGAAAGGTAGCCCACAAAGAATATTTACATTCATCCCACCACCTGTAACCCATATTCCTCCATGCTAACACTGCTAATATTTTATTGCTAATTTTTCCTTCCTTCCTTCCTTCCTTCCTTCCTTCCTTCCTTCCTTCCTTCCTTCCTTCCTTCCTTCCTTCCTTCCTTCCTTCCTCCCTCCCTCCCTCCCTCCCTCCCTCCCTCCCTCCCTCCCTCCCTCCCTCGCTATCTTCCTCCCTCCCTCCCTTCTTTCTTTTCTCCCCCTTCTTCCTCCCTTCCCTCCCTCCTTCCCTCCTTCAGTTCTCCTCCCTCCTTTCTTTCCTCTTTCTTTCTCTCTCTTCCTTTCTTCCTTTCTTTCTTTCTTTCTTTCTTTCTTTCTTTCTTTCTTTCTTTCTTTCTTTCTTTCTTTCTTTCTCTCTCTCTCTTTCTCCTTTCCTTCTTTTCTTCTTCCTCTCTCTCTTCCCCTCCCTTCCCTCTCCCAAGGCTTGTGCCTGCCTTCCTCTCCTCTCCCCTCCCCTCATTCCTATTCTCCCTTTCCTTATAGTCAGGTCCTTTTGGTTTTTTTTCTCACATTGCTTGCTCACTTGCTCAGCCGGTGCTCTACTGCTCGAGCTATGCTTCCAAGCCAGCTTTTTGCTGCATGTTTTGTAGACAGAGTCTTTCATAGCTTTCTCTCATATTCTCCTCACTGGCTCACATGTAAGTGAGACTGGGAAATTCTTCTCTCGTGTTTCACTTAACTCCACTAAGGATCATGTGTGCTGTTTCCTGTTCTAAAATTTTAAATAATCCTTTTAATTCTCAATTTTTTGTTAAATATTAAAAAAGGATAGAATATTTATCTCCTCAGAATGGTGTGTTTGTGTGTGCACACGTTTTTATTTCATCTACCCCTACACTAATGTCACTTTACCATCTTATGCTTACTGAGATGCAGACTGCAGTCACCAGCTTCTCTTCTTGCCCTGCGTCTTCTGCAGAACATCATTCACCAGGAGATAACGCATGGGCATAAGCTGCAAACTTAAAAGAATAGCTAATTCTGTTTGCGAGATTTTTATTGTTTAAAATGACATGCAGGGACTGGGAATATGGCCTAGTAGTAGAGTGCTTGCCTCATATACATGAAGCCTTTGATTCCTCAGCACCACATATATAGAAAAAGCCAGAAGTAGTGTTAGAGTGCTAGCCTTGAGAAAAAAGAAGCCAGGAACAGTGCTCAGGCTCCGAGTTCAAGCCCCAGGACTGGCAAAAAAAAATCTAAAATGACATGTAGTGAATTTCAGTGATCAAGTATTCATCCAGACAACTTGGAAAGCAGAAAAACAATGCAGGGGGCACGTTGGGAGGAAATTATTTATCTAAAGGTGAATGGAGAGAGAGAAATTATTTATCTAAAGGTGAATGGCGAGAGAAGGGGTGTGTGAATGATGACTTCATTGTCTGTATACATGTCTTCAAATGGAAAACTGAGGGCATTTGGTGAGATTGGAAGAGATGGGGGAGAATGATAGAAGGTATGATACTGACCAAGTTACATTGTATTCACCAACTGACACATTGAATTAAAACCCCTTTGTATAACTACTTAAGGATAATATGATTTTTTCTTTAAAAATTGTTAAGATTTTAACTGACAAAATTTTTAGTCTCATTTTAATCCATTGAATATTTACCAAAAAAAAAGGATCATTTTGTTTCTTTAGCCATTTTCCCTCATTTAGTGGCATATCATTAACATAACCTTTCTTTGCCATTCGGCAACCTTCCACAATGTAATCTTCCTGCCTATTATTAAAATGACATTTAATTAATTCCCCTTGGTAGCCCTTTAGTTGTTTGCAGTGTTTCATTATTAGGCAGACTTAGAGAAGAAATCTTGCGTTTTGTCCTGTGGCAAGTCAGCTGTGATTTCATTAAGACAAATCCTGGAGGGAGAATTTCTTATTCCAACTGTGGAAAAATTCTGAGGCTTTTGACAAATACTGCCCTATTGCCTCTGACAGGTTGTACCCACTGACATTCACACCAAAAAGAAGCATGGAAGTGTTGAGGCTAGTTACCTTAAAATTAAGCAAATCACTGTCCACAGTGCATGGCTGAGCCCACCATCCTCGAGGGCATGCTGTTAACTGCCCACCTGCACCCTCTCCCCAAGTAGGGAAAGGCGAGTGGGAAGTAGGGAGGTGATTTGGCTGTTTGCACACAGTGCGGCATAAGTCTCTTGAGCGAGGCTAGGTCCTCTGATCACCCACCTCATTAGCCTGCTCCTTGAGTTTACCTTCCATTAAATGTTACTACTCTTCCATCCTTCATTGCTTTATATAAATCACTGGGGTTTTTTTTTTTTTCTTCCAGCACCTTCCACAGCAACACAGGAAGCCTGGTCCTGGGAGCAGTACCTGAAAGAACAAAAAGCCACAGCTGCACCTGTGGAGCTGTTTTCCAAGGTCAGCCACTGAAAGTCTTATGAGTTTTGCAAGGAATCAATACTTGGGAAATTTAATTAAAACATTTACATTTGCCTCGATGGCACTTGACGGCCAGTTGACCCATTTGAATTGGTAGACAGTGGGCAGCACAGGTGGTCAGTCTTAGTTTCAAAGTGTGCACTGGAGCCTGGGGTTGTAGCCCCTGTGCTGCTGCTTACTAGCTCTCTCATGTCAACAAGTCTTTCATCCCTCCTGGTGCCACGTTTGGGGTTTTTTGTTTGTTTGTTTGTTTTTTGTTTCGTCTGTGAGGTAGAGAGTGTCCCTTCCCTGCCTCTCTGGATTCTGGGAGGACTAAATAATGTATGCATATAGGACAAAGGATGTGATCTGTATACACTAAACATGTGCCTTGCCTGGTATCATTTATTTATACATGTCCTCCCAAGGGTCACGTTGGGCTGTTTTGAGGAGCTGCGTGGTAGGGTGTGTCAGATGAGATAGTGGAGGAGAAATGCTTCACGAATTACATCCTATACGACTAGAAGGATGTACAGTGCAGCTAGTGACTGTGTCTGCCGGCCTCTGAGTCTTGTGATGCTAGGTATCAGCCTTAACCAAGGTTTTTATTACGTTTGCTGCTCTAATGCTCCTTGGTGTGTTCTCAGTGTTTCATGAGAAATTTATACAAACAACAATTGCATTGAATTTGATGCACTGTGTGGAATTTTGATCTATAGTGAGAAGCTAAAACTTTTTATTTGCTGAATGAAGGACAGGCGTAAAGTTCCTGTGGAGGTGGAGGGTGGGAGACCTCAGAGGGCTGATGACAGGACATGATCGTGCATGGTTCCTTGACAAATAACACAACTGTAAAGGTGCTTGAACGGGGATATTTACCAGTTCTACAGTGATGGAGAAATGTTAAATCAACAAACCACCGTCCACCACCACCAAAGCAGGTGCTCACTGGCCGTGGAAGGTTTGTGGGGCGGGCTTCCTAGTGACCCAAAGCTGGAAGGAGACCTCCTCCGAGCCTGGGTGAGGAGGGCAGTCAGAGCCCACTGGCTCGGCCTGGGTTTCCCGTCGTCTGCGCTTGCTCAAGATGCCGTTATTCCATCTCGACACTTAAGTTTTATGGAAAAAGAAAACTAACATGGTTTAGAACTGGCAGCTTCAGTGCAGTAGCGAAGGCAGGTTCCTGTCAGCCTTCCAGGGAGGAGGATTGGATTGAATTTAGGCTCACACTGACATCATGTGCTCGACCTCCAATGCTCATTTTGCCCTGCAAATACTGTAATCATGCCATTCAGGCCTGCCACTGTGATGAAACTCTTCACCCTTAAACACTGACGTGTGGACAACGATGCTTAAAACCGTTTGCATATCTACAGTGGAAAACCATTCCAAAGACACGAATGTAAAACTTGAAGATACAGTCTTCATAATGACACTCAAGTTTTAGATGACTTATCAAAGCCATTTACCCTACACACTCCTAATCCCATCATATATATATATATATATATACATTGTCCATGATAGATACATTTTCTACTGAGAAAATGTGTGTATATTTCTTTAAGGAAAGTAAGTCATATTTTATTTGCACACAAGCATTTTTGCCTATTATAGATCTATTTTAAGTTTCTTTTTGTATATAACCAAAGAAAGTGTTTCCTATTTTACAATTTATTTTACCATCTGGGATAGTGAGTACACAAGTGTCTAAACACCTTCTGCTGACAGAGAAAATTTTAAAAACATTTTTGCTTCATTACTGGTGAGATATGACTACTATCTTGAATTGAACTTTTAAATACTGCTTTTTCCTTTTGTACAAGGGTTGGTATTAAGTGTGTTTCTCTCTTACACCTCCGGCTAATTCTCTCATGCTGGCTCACTGTCCTGTGTAGCATTCTGGGACCTTCTTTTTACCTTGGTGCTCATCCCCTTGGGTCCATATTTGTCTGCTGAACCTGAAGTCCTCCAGTGTGGGCGCATCTCACAAGTGCATCCTTCCTGTCACTGGTGGGGATGAGAGCTGGGGCCTGCGCCGGACCTGCAGGAGGAGCTGAGAGACCTTGGATCTGGCCAGGAGCAGCCCGCGGGCCTCGCACCAGCCACAGCCCTTGCTTGTTTGTGAATTGGGAGCTCAACCACTCTACTGCCACATGGCTGTGTTGGCTGACAGCAAGACCAGCACTCCGCTCCCCCTTGGCCCAGGTGTGCTGCTGAGCCCGGGGTGCTCAGCCCCCTGAGCAGCCAGCTGGGGATTGCTGGGAAGAAGGGTGGAATTCAGACTTAGATCCCAGCAAAGTGGGGGATACGTCGACATTTTTGAAATCATTTTGCATTTTTGAACAAGAAATCACGATGAGAAAAGTTAAAACCCTTTTGGCCTTCTGGATAGATATTTTACAGTTTAATCAAAGAGGTCTAACTTGCAATCTATGTAGTTAAGTTCTGTGGCTAGCTCCTATCGCTGCTGTAGTGAATGTCCACACGTGTCGTAACTGGACAGTACAGATGTCTTCTGGTGTGATTGGGGAAGTGGGGAGTGTGAATGGGCTCTGTGGGCGCTGTCCTTCCTCTGCAGGCTCTTGTAGGGCACCTTTTTGCTTACTTCTCCTCACTCTCATTTCTGCTCACTTGTCCCTTGTCCCTTGTTCCCCTCTGGGCCTCTCTTGGATAAGGACTTTGGGGTGAGATTGGGCTCATTAGATAACTCAGGAGAGTGTCCTCATCTCAGAATTCTTTGCTCCACCTGCTCTGCAGGGCTTCGCCTGCTACCCAAGCCCAATGTGTGGGGCAACTTCAAAGGCACCATTCTTGTGCCCAGTACAGGCCCCATCCCCTTTTGGTGGCTGAGGCAGGCCGGGCCCCTGGGCCTAGGGATTCTCAGGAGTCAGTTCCCTCAAGATTATTCTACTGTGCCAGTGCAGCCTCAGCTCAAGCTGCTGTTTTGTCCTGCTCCCTCCCTCCCCCCACCCCAGTGCCCCTGCACGTCCACTACCTGTGTGCACTGACCAGGCCCGTGTCTGCATTCCTCATGGTTGCCGGCAGGCTGGTCCCCCAGCTCCTCATCAATGCCATTCTTCTGCTGCAAGTGTAGTCTTACCTCCTCCTCCTCCTCATGTGTGGTTTATGTGCTTTTACTCCACCATTTCCATTCCAGGTGCTTCATGAGTGTGAGTGTGAGTGTGTGTATGCACACGTGTGTGTCTGTTCTTACACTAGTTACCTCGTCTGTTTTCCCCACCCCCGCCAAGTTCCTCTCCCACACCTTTGCCCTTGTGGTAGTCTGTCCAGCTCCCTGGTACCTTAAGTGCTTTCAAGGGCGGTACCCTCCCCTGCATGGCCCATCCCATAAGCTGTCGCTAAATCTTTTCTATACTGGGGACTCTAGTCTTATTAATTCATCTGTCCACAGTCCTTCCAGATGTTTCCCTCTCCTCTTCTCCCAGAACCAGTTTTGTTTCAAAGGTTTCCATTTTCTCCCCCTGCTTTGCACTTCTCCTGGCCATCCTCCGTGTGGTGTCTATGTCCTTCGGGTTAACCATCCTGTCACTGAGATCCTTGTCCCCCTGGTCCCCCAAGACCCCCTCCTATACCTGCTGCACAGGCCCTGGCTTCCTGGGTCAGATTTGCCTCAGGTCCCACACACTCAGGTGCCTTGAAAGTTGGTGGCACGGCACATCCAGAGCCCTCATTGGCTGGGTGTCATCTTTGTTGTAAGCCTGACTCTCTCTTCCTTGGAAGCCATCCCCAGTCTCACAGGACTCTTTCCTGCCTCCCATTAGAAGCCATTACTTCTTAATGGACCTTAGGCTTTTTCCTGAAAAATGTCACTTTGCTCTGACCTCTCCCACACTGTCCTAGGAAAGGCACCTCACCACTGTTATCAGTGATGTTATCACTGATGTTTGCTCGAGATTCTTTCCCTCCCCACCTGGCTGGACCTTTCCCTCCACTGCTCCCCTCACCCCCCAGCTGCCAGTGAGCTGCTTCCTTGCTTCTCTTCCCTCCGCTTCCCTCAGGCTATACATTTCTCAGTAGGCCCCAGCTGTAATAATAACAAACTCTTCCCTGGACTCTATATTTTCCTCTCTAACTCATGTTCTTAGCCCAGGCCAGCTTTTTGACATGTAAGAGCCCCCTTTCTCTTTCTTTGACTTTCCTAACCTTTCTTTTCCCTTTCCTATCTTGCACCTCGTCCTGCCTCTTATCCCACCATTGCTTGAACCTGTGTGTGGAAGTGACTACAGGGGTGCACCTCGGATGCCGGCAGGCCTCATCTCTGCCCCCGCTCCAGGAGTCATCCACCCTGGCTCTCTGGTCTTGTTCACTCCTAATTGCTTCTCCTTCTGCTCTCCTCATCTTTGCTTTCTTCTGAGCTCTGGCCTCAGCCTCCTCCACTGGGCTGACAAGGCTCCAGTTTCCTCAGTTTCCACCCGAAGGCCATGCAATGTGGTTCCCACTTCCCTCTAGGGCTTCAGGCCTGGTGCGGTGTCCTGGTGCCCACCGTTCTCCTTCTCAGTGTGCAGACAGCAATCAGTCGCATGGCCTCCTAGGCTGCCCTCTCTGTCTCTGTGAAAGGCTGGCTTGGCTCCCGCCGCTTCTCTGAGCTCAGTACATGCAAGTTGGTCCACTGGGTTTAAGTCTACCCCGTAATTATTCTGGTATTGTTCTCAGTCTCTACCTCTACTGCTTAATTTAGTACAAAGCCCTGGATATTTTTTAAAACATAGATTTTAGCTAAAGTTTCTTACCAGGTCTCTCTGTTTCCCTGGGTTGGCCTTACCTGCATAGTAGCACTGGAGTGGCCTTTTTGATCTGTTTCTTCTCCATGTCACCTGTGTATTTAACATCTTTGGTAGCTTTTTAAGCTTTTCTGTTTGACTGCTTATAGGTGTATTTTATCTCTTGGTGAATTTATAATCTCCCTAGAGATTGACTGGCTTTCTTTCTTTCCTCTTTGTCTAATTTCTCTTGGCTGTGTAGCTCCTGGTGGGCGGGGGGGTGGGCATCTATTATCTCTGCATGCCTTGAGAAGCATTCCTGTTTTCTCTTCTTACAGGATGCAACTTTCTGACCCTTCCTGTTAAATTGAAAATAGTAAGTGATCACCTACTGTTTTAGGGACTTTTGGATGACTCCTATCTATTAAAATGTCCAGTGTAATGATTATGTTTGATATATGGTTCACTTCACTAAGTAACAAGCACTTCTTACAGTTACCCATTCTGTCATAGCCCTTTGCCCTTCCAAAAGGCCTTTTATCTTCTCCTGATGGCCCCATGCGGTCTGATCTGCCCCTTCATTCACAATACCAGCCTGGCCCTGTCTCCCTGGACTCAATTGCCAAATCAGGCCTTGCCTGTTTGGCCACTGTCACATTCTGCTCTTTGTTCTGACCTGGCCTGCCCGTGGAGGGGGCTCCAGCATCTGGCCTTGACCCTCGACCCTCAGGACAAGTACCTGGCCGAGAAGCTTCCATCATTCACTCCATTCAGCCTCATACTGCTGCCCACTAAGTCTTCCTCACCCCATTTAATCTGTCTTCTTCTCTCCTAGCCTTCATCCCTGAACACAGGAGGACTTTCTTAAGGTGAGGACTGACCTAATTCTTTACCTGACCAAGGCATAAGTACACAAATTGTAATGCCCACCTCCTCCTCTGCCTCCTTCAGTGCCATCTTTATCTTGGATGCTACACACGCCACTTTTCTGTGTGGCAGTTTGCCCCTCCCATTAAAGTGTAATATACTCTGTTGTGATTTTGGAAAGAAGTCCCTAGTGACTTTATAAGGAAACTCTAGCCTTCTCTGGGACGAAAGGGTTGAATTTATCTGCAGAGAGGTCAGGAGGAACCAGAGCAACATCCTCATTCTGCCCTCTAACGGAAGATAGTCTCAGTCAAAGACATTCCTGTTTTCTCTGTTTTCAGTACTTGAAGTCTAAGCAAAAGGAAAAGCTCCTCCCTTCCTATAACTCCTCTGGAGTGCAAGTATATTTTAAAATCTCTTCTTCTCCTAAATAAAATCTGAGAAACCTGGGTATTTTGTGTTCAATAATGTCTGGGTTTGTGTTTAGCTCTACAGGTGCAGAAAGATGCACCTGTGAAAATTTCTAGTTCTAACTCCCTGTAAAACTACCGGCTACACCGCAGCCTTTCCAGATGAAGCAGTTCAATCAGATTTCAAGCCTTTGTGTTATGAGCAGGCGTCTACATTACTTGAAAAATCATTGAAAATACTATCCTCATGAAGATCTTTCTTAGAGGACACTTGAAGCCCCAATCATGATCCATGTGGTGAATGTGCAATGCTTGCTTCGTATTTATGTAAACTGCAGTAAAGTACCTCACACATGCTGACATGTCAGTTCCAAATTATAATCTCAACCCATATGTTCTTTTGATTTGCTAAAGTGTTTGTTTACCTATTTTTGTCTTCTGTATGTATTCTGTTGTCCTCTGTTTGAAGGCAACTTCATTGGTGTTTAACACTTCTCCTAGGGGAGTAAAAACATTTGTTGAAGAAATACTGTGTGTATTATATTCAGATGTTCGGCTGAGGCTTAAATCATCAGTAAGCTCACAAAGCCCATTTAAATGTTCAGTGCAGCTTGACACTGTGACATCTTTAAGCTGGATAATTGCTGAGGTTCTGAGGAGCAGAAGGGAGTCTCATTCCTATTCGTTTCTCACAATCTCCAGGGCCATAAGTTGTGGGAGAAAACTGAAGGTTCGTCTTGATCTTGTGGCTCAGATACATTCCCTATGTTCTGGATCTGCTTCTCTGAAATGCTTTAATGATTTCAAGCATCAGAGCTGCTGATCTGAAGGCTGTATCTGGCGGGAGCTGCTTCTGTTGTTTGGAGGTGGGGCTTTACAGGGCGTGGGGAGATCTAGAGCCCTTGGAGTGGTGGCTTATCTGCAGTGCCAGCTGGGAGCAGAGCAATGAGCCCAGAAATCTTCAGAAAGATGGGAATTAACAGGAGCAAAGAGCGACATTCAGAATCAAAGGTAGACAAGACCCTTCTCCTTTAGTTAAAACAAGCAAATTAGGAGGGTCAGTCCTTGTCTCCTTCCAGCTTCCACCTCTGGAACAGTTAAGTCATTTGGAAAAATAATAGATGGCTTTATTGTTTAGATACCAGACCAGAGGTTTCAAGGCTGTGAAAACTGCAAAAAGTTTCCTCTATGTAATGTTTATGATGCGCTAATGGGTTCTCTTGTTGATGATCTCAGGTTGCCTGGGCAGAAGTGGGTTCCCTTTTCTGCTCTGGTCTCTCTCTCTCTCTCTCTCTCTCTCTCTCTCTCTCTCTCTCTCTCTCTCTCTCTCTCTCGCTCTCTCTCTCTCTCCACCCTCCCTCTCTCTCCTCTCACTGATAATGTAGTCAGCAGTTATTATTCATATTAAATGTTTATTATGTGGCTAAATTTCATATTAACAGTACATTCTAGGAACATAATAACTTTTACATTTGTGACTGTAGCAGAATGATTCATAAAAAGCCATGAAGACTTGCATTAACATCATGAAGTATGCAGTTGTTGAGCCCCGAGTTCATGCCCTCTGCCTGTAGGAGGTGTCTTGGTATCATCTTGGCAGCAGTTGAAATTCTGAGTTCAGAATTAATGTATAAGAAATTGTTGGACGTAACAAGGAAGAGTCTGTAGGAATACTTGGTCAGCCACCTTGGCGGATGGCAGGTAGGCAGTTTTGTTTCACTCTGCAGGTGGTAGTTTCCCCACTAGACTTAAGAGAGAAGGCAGGGACAGCTGTGACTTTGCAAAAGGAAAAGCTGAAGTGTGCTTCACTGCTTGGCCCACAGGGCTGAGACAAGCAGCTCTGACAGCCCTGAGTTCTGCTAGTTAGTACCTCCCAAATGTAGTATACCTTTGCTGCATTCATCAATATTGTACATTCCCTTGAAGACTCTTAGGTGACTTATACTTATTTTTTAATCATAAACCTTTTAACATTAATGAAAACTATTGCTACAGTTCTTAGTGGAATTCTTTATTTTTTCCACTCCCCAGATTTATTGAGGTATAATTTGCTGAAATATAATTAACAGATAAAATTATACAGAGTTAAGGAATATAATGTGATTTTTTTGTCAAAGTGTGATACAGAGGGGTTACAGATTCATATGAAAAGCAGTGAGTACATTTCTTGTTCTACTTGTTACCTCCTCCCTCATTTCTTCTCTCCCCTCCCCGCTTCCCTCTACCCCCAAGAGTTGTACAGTTGTGTGGTTGTTTTATACCAAATGGTTTCTAAGTGTTGCTTTTTGAATGGATGGTCTTTTGGTTCTTTGTCTCTCATTTTTGGTATTCCCTCTCCCTTCCCCAGTTCTATTACCTGTATCAGACAATAGGAAGGGTATTCGGATGTAGTACAGTGGTAGTGAGGGTACAGCCACAGGAAGGGACTACAAGAGAAACAAAACTAGACAAACCACTCAGTCAAACAAACTGACAAGAAAAAAGAGAAAAAAAGTAGTACGAGTTCACATGGCATGTTGAGAATAATTACAACAGTGGTATAACCCTTGTTTCCATAACGTGGAGTTCATTTCACTTGGCATCTTCTTATGTGGTCATATGAGTGTAGTTATTGGGGTATTTTGGTCTTCTACCATGACTAGCCTATTCCTGTACCAGCTATTCCCTATGAGGGAGACCATAGAGTCCATGTTTCTTTGGGTCTGGGTCACTTCACTTAATATGATTTTTTCCAAGTGCTTCCATTTTCTTACGAATGGGGCAGTGTCATTCCTTCTGATGGAGGCATAGAATTCCATTGTGTATATGTACCACATTTTCCTGATCCACTCATCTACTGAGGGGCATCTGGGTTGGTTCCATGTTTTAACAATGACAAGTTGTGCTGCGATGAACATAGTTGTGCTGGTGGCTTTATGGTCTTGCTTGTAGTCTTTGGGTAGATGCCCAAAAGTGGGGCTGCTGGGTCGTAGGGGAGCTCTATGTTTAGCCTTCTTAGGAACCTCCACACTGCTTTCCAGAACAAGTTTGCATTCCCACCAACAATGTAGTAGAATTCTCTTTTGGCCACATCCTCTTCAGCATTTGTTATTATTAGATTTCCTGATAATAGACATTCTTACTGGGGTGAGGTGGAATCTCAAAGTTGTTTTGATTTGCATTTCTTTTATGGCCAGTGATGTAGAGCACTTTTTCATGTGACTTTTGGCCATTCTCATTTCCTCTTCAGAGAATCTGTTTTTAGGTCTTTAGCCCATTTGTTGAGAGGGCTGTTGGCTCTTTGATTGTTTGTTTTGGAGGAATTTAACTTTTTGAGTTCTGTGTATATTTTAGATATCAGGCCTTTGTCCGTTGTATGGCTGGTGAAGATCTTTTCCCAATCTGTGAGCTTTCTATTTATCTTGGAAGCTATATCTTTTGCCCTGCAGAAGGTCTGCAGTTTGATACAGTCCCACTTTTCCAACTTTTCTTTGATTTTTTTGATTTCTGGGCCTTTGTTGAGGAAGTTTCTTCCAGTGCCAAGTAGTCCTAGCATTTCTCCTATTTCTTCTTGCAGAGTTTTCAGGGTGTCTGATTTTATTTCCAGGTCTTTGATCCATTTGGAGTTGATTTTGGTGCAGGGTGATATATAGGGGTCTAGTTTTAGTTTGTTACAGGTGTTGACCCAGTTTTGCCAGCACCATTTGTTGAAGAGGGTGTCTTTGTTCCAACCTATATTTTTAGCTTCTTTGTCAAAGATTAGGTAGCCATAGGTCTATAGATTCATTTCAGGGTCTTCAGTTCTGTTCCATTGGTCCTCAGGCCTGTTCTTGTGCCAGTACCAAGCTGTTTTTATTACTATAGCTTTGTAGTACAATTTAAAGTTTGGTATTGATATTCCTCCTGCAAGGTTCTTTCTACTTAGGATTGTTTTTGCTATTTGGGTCTTTTTTTATTGTTCCATATGAATTTCTGAATTGCTTACTCTATTTCATTGAAGAATGATGTTGGGATATTGATGGGTATTGCATTGAATTTGTAGATAGCTTTTGGTAATATCGCCATTTTCACGATGTTAATCCTCCCAATACAGGAGCATGGGAAGTTTTTCCATTTCCTTAGTTCTGCCTTAATTTCCTTTTTTAGGTTTTTAAAGTTCTTCTCATAGAGTTCTTTCACTTCTTTGGTTAAGGTTATTCCTAGGTATTTTATGTTATTTGAGGCAATTGCAAAAAGTGTTGCTTTTCTGATTTCAGCCTCACTCTTCAGGTTGTTAGCGTATCTAAAAGCCATTGTTTTTTGAGGATTTATTTTATATCCTGCAACTTTGCCACAGTTTTGAATCAGCTCTAGTAGCTTGGGAGTAGGGTCTATGCGGTTCTTTAGGTAGTGGAATTCTTATATCCACTTAAATATACCATTTTATGTAACCTTAGAAGAATTCTTGAATCATTGAAAACACGAAGAATATCTCTCACCCCCACCATTAGAAACAACTTTATCAAGGTATAGCTTGAAAAAACAATTTTGTATGAGTACGTGTGTGTGTGTGTGTGTGTGTGTGTGTGTGTGTGTATAAGTTCTCAATTTCTCCATGATTCAAACAAAAGAAAATCAGAATGGTGAGGGGGGGTCTCAATTCTTGATCACAATTGAGTGGCAGTTATAAAGCTTGAGGAAGAAGGAGGAAGGTTTTATGACCCACCTCAGTTTCCCTGTGTCTTGCAGAGAGCAGGTTTTCACAATGGAAAGATCCTTTACCTGGATGACCACGGAAGCTATAGGAATGCAACAGAAAATTGGAATTCAAAAGTAGCTACAATGAAAAAAAGCAAATAGCTACAGTGGTATGAGTTCTTGAGTGTTCATAAAGTCTTGGAAGGTGTAAGAAACTATGCTCATATAATGAAAACACACATAATCACACAATGGAAAGTCTAAGGATTTCTTCCAGGCTCCAAACTTGGATGTTAATTTAAAATTCACTGCCTCTGCTCAGCCAGGCGCCAGGAGCTGCCTGTTTTACCTCCTGTACAAAATGCATCTGGCCCCTTCTCTCCACCCCAAGTTCCTTGTCACCTGCCACAGCAGTTGCACACTTCTGGACTGCTAGTATAGCTTCGTGCACATATCAAGGTTTGAATATGGGTTATAAGTTCTCTACTTACCGACTCTGCAAATGGAACTATTTGTGGAAAACTCTTCATGTTCTTCGAATGTGCAATGAAACTCTTCTACTGGATTACCAAAGCTGCCACTAATGAGATCTGTCTAAAATATAGGCACGATTCTTTTTTTTTTTTTTTTTTTGCTTGAACTTAGGGCTTGTGCACCATTTCTGAGCTTTTTTGCTCAAGGCTAGCTCTTGAAACATAGTTCCACTTATGGATTTGGGCTGGAAATAAGAATCTTATGGGCTTTCTTGCTTGGTCTGGCTTCAAACTACAATCCTCAGATCTCAGCTTTCTGAGTAGCTAGGATTATAGGTATAAGCTACCAGCCCTTGACTCATTGGATCTCTTTAGGCACAGCACTCCTAATAATTTTCTGTTGTACAATTGTGGATCTGGACAACTACAGTGTACAGTACCATGGAAGAATTTTGAGTGAAATAGAGGAAACAGTCCAAAAATTCATATAGAACAACAAAAGACCCCGGATAGCAAAAACAATCCTAAGCAGGAAGAACAGCACTGGAGGCATATCAATACCAAATTTCAAACTCTATTACAAAGCTGTAGTAATAAAAACAGCTTGCTATTGGCACAAGAACAGGCCTCAGGACCAATGGAGTAGAGCTGAAGACCCAGAAATGATCACAGACCTATGGCCACTTAAACTTAAACCCTCAAAAATCAATGGCCTTTCTATATGCTAATGACCAGAACACCGAGGCTGAAATCAGGAAAGCAACTCCTTTTGCAATAGCCTCAAAAAACATAAAATACCTTGGAATAACCTTAATGAAAGAAGTGAAAGACCTCTATGATGAGAACTTTAAAAACATGAAAAACAAAATTAAGGCAGAACTAAGGAAATGGAAAAGCCTCCCATGCTCCTGGATTAAGAGGATTAATATAATCAAAATGGCAACATTGCCAAAGGCTATCTACAAATTCAATGCAATACCCATTAATATCCCAACACAATTTTTTAATGAAATAGAGGAAGCAATCCAGAAATTTATATGGAAAAATAAAAGACCCAGAATAGCAAAAACAATCCTAAGCAGAAAGAACAGTGCTGGAGGAATTACAATACCCAACTTCAAACTGTATTATAAAGTTATAGTAATAAAAACAGCTTGGTATTGGCACCGGAACAGGCCTGAAGACCAAAGAAACAGAATTGAAGACCCAGAAATGAACCCACAGAACTATGCCTACTTAATCTTTGATAAAGGAGCTAAAAAATTGGACAGAAGAAAGACAGCCTCTGTAACAAATGGTGCTGGCAAAACTGGTTCAACACATGCAACAAACAAACTAGATCCTTATATATCACCCTGCACCAAAATCAATTTCAAATGGATCAAAGACCTCGAAATTAAAACTGATACCCTGAAAATACTAAAGGAAGGAGTAGGAGAAACACTTGGGCTCCTTGGCACAGGACAGAACTTCCTTAACAAAGACCCAGAAATGCTACAAATCAAAGAAAGGATGGACAAACGCGACTGCATCAAACTGCAGAGCTTCTGCAGGTCAAAGGACATAGCTCGCAAGATAAACAGAAAGCCCACAGATGGGGAGAAGATCTTTACAGGCCATTCAACGGACAAAGGACTCATATCTAAAATATATGCAGCACTAAAAAAAATTACATTCCTCCAAAACAAAACCGCAAAGAACCAATAGCCCCCTCAAAAAGTGAGCTAAAGACTTAAAAAGAGACTTCTCTGATGAGGAAAAGAGAATGGCCAAGAGACATATGAAAAAGTGCTCTACATCACTGGCCATAAAAGAAATGCAAATCAAAACAACATTGAGATTCCATCGCACCCCAGTAAGAATGTCCTATATCAAGAAAACTAACAATGACAAATGTTGGAGGAGATGTGGCCAAAAGGGAACCCTACTTCATTGTTGGTGGGAATGTAAACTGGTTCAGCCACTCTGGAAAGCGGTATGGAGATTCCTCAGAAGGCTAAACATAGAGCCCCTATGACCCAGCAGCCCCACTTTTGGGCGTCTACCCAAAGACCACAAACAAGAACACACTAAAGTCACCAGCACAACAATGTTCATCGTAGCACAATTTGTCATAGCTAGAATTTGAACCAACCCAGATGCCCCTCAGTAGATGAATGGATCAGGAAAATGTGGTACATATACAAAATGGAATTTTATGCCTCTATCAGAAAGAATGACATTGCCCCATTTGTAAGGAAATGGAAGGACTTGGAAAAAATTATACTAAGTGAAGTGAGCCAGACCCAAAGAAACATGGACTCTATGGTCTCTCTCATAGGGAATAATTAGCACAGGTTTAGGCTAGTCACAGCAGAGGATCACAAGAGCCCAAGAGCCCTTATGAATACATAAGATGATGCTAAATGAAATGAACTCCATGTTATAGAAACGACTGTTATATCACTGTTGTAATTACTATCAACATGCGATGTGAAACTGTAGCTTCTATTATTGATGGTCCTCTTGTATCCCCTTCCTATGGATGTACCTGCACTATCTGTGTATCTTATCTGAGTACATTGGAAATCATGTATACTGGTATTAGAACTAGTTAATAGAAAAGGAATACCAAAATCGAGAGACACAGGGTTAAAAAAAAGACAAACGACTACAAAAGCAATTCTTGCAAAACTTTTTAGTGTAAATCTACTGAACAACTCATGGGGGGAAAGGGAAAAGGGGAGTGGGGAGGAGGGAATGAGGGAGGAGGTAACAAACAGTACAAGAAATGTATCCAATGCCTAAAGTATTAAACTGTAACCGCTCTGTATATCAGTTTGACAATAAAAAAAAAGAACAAATCCTCAAAGTAACAACTCTCCCCCCCTAATAAATGGGCTAAAGACTTAAAAAAAAAGATATCTCTGAGAAGGAAATGAGAATGGCCAAGAGGCACATGAAAAAATGCTCAGCATCTCTGGCCATAAAAGAAATGCAAATCAAAACAACATTGAGATTCCACCTCACCCCAATAAGAATGTACATTATCAAGAAAACTAATAACAACAGATGCTGGTGGGGATGTGGCCAGAAGGGAACCCATCTATACTGTTGTTCAACCACTCTGGAAAGCAGTGTGGAGGTTCCTCCAAAGGCTAAACATAGAACTCCCCTCTGACCCAGCAACCCTACTTTTGGGCATTTACCCAAAGGATTACAAGAAAGACCACACTAAACCTACCAGAACAATTGTTTTCATCGCAGTACAATTTACTATCACTACAATATGGAACCAACCCAGATACCCCTCAGTAGATGAATGGATCAAAAAAAAAAATGTGGTACATAAACACCTGGAATTCTATGCTTCTATCAGAAAGAATGGCATTGCTCTGTTCATAAGGAAATGGAAAGACTTGGAAAAAAAAAATCATACTAAGTGAAGTGAGCCAGACCCAAAGAAACATAGACTTTATGTTTTCTCTCATTGGAAACAATTAGTATATGTCTAGGATAGTCCTAGCAGAAGAACACAATAGCTCAATTGCTATGTAGATATGAACACATAAGATGATGCTAAGCAAAATTAGCTCCAAGTTATGGAAACAAGTGGTGTGTATTATTGTTATTATTTTCAACATACCATGTGAAATTATGCCTTTTTCTTGTGTCTTTCTTTCCCACAGTTATACCCCGGATGTCACTGTTACTGATTTTGGTACTCTGGGTGTTGTATATATGTTTATCGGAACTAGGGAAGGGGAAGGGGAACATTAATAAGAGAGATAAGGGGTAAAAGGTGAACCAAAGCAACAGCAATACTTAAATACTATATGCTGTAAACCAACCGTGCAACTTGGGGGAGAGAAAGTGGGAGAAAAATGAGGGAGGAGTAACAAGTTTGATAAGAAATGTACTCACTGCCCATGGACTCTATGGCCTCCCTTATTGGGAATAATTAGTACAGGTTTAGGCAAGCCATAGCAGAGCATCACAAGGCCCAATAGCTATACCCTTAGAAACACATAAGATGATGCTAAGTGAAATGAACTCCATGATATGGAAACAAGTGATATATCACAGTTATAACTACTTTCAACGTCCTATGTGTATGTGTAGTTTCTATTATTGATGTTTTGTATCACCTTCCTATGTTTGTACCTACACTATCTCTGTAATCTTATCTGAGTATATTGGAAACCGTGTTTACTGGTATTGGAAGTAGGAAATTCAAAGGGAATACCAAATTCGAGAGACACAGAGTAAAAAAAGAGAAATAACGACCAAAGCAATACTTGCAAAACTGTTTGGTGTAAGTGAACTGAACAACTGGGTGGGGGGAGGGAAAGGGGGGGAGGGAGGGGGCATGAGGGACAAGGCAACAAACAGTACAAGAAATGTATCCAATGCCCAACGTATGATACTGTAACCTCTCTGTACGTCAGTTTGATAATAAAAATTTGAGAAAAAAAATAAAAATAAAAAAAAAAAGAAATGTACTCACTGCCTTCCATATGAAACTGTAACCTCTCTGTGCATCACTTTGGCAATAAATAAATAAATTAAAAACAAACAATAAAAGGAATGTGTGTGTGTGTGTGTATTGACACTGAGCCTTGAACACTTTTTTATTGTAAAGTGATGTATGGGGTTACAGTTACACAAGTCAGGTATTATGTACACTGCTTTTGAACAGTGTCTCTCCCTCCTTTTCTCCCAGATTTTTCCCTCCTGGTCCTCCCCTGCAAGTTGTACAGTTGATTTCCAAGAAGTAGAAAAGAACTCCAAAATGTAACATAAAAAATCTCCTGTTTCTACTTTTTGGAGCTCCTTTTGATACACATCCTTTTATATGATCATATGCACATAACTCTTGAACCTTTGTGATCCTCTCCTAAGAATATCCTTCTTTGGTCTCACTGACTGAATATTTAGAATCTTGTTTAATTAACCATCTCCAAGTGTAATTTTTTGTCTATCCATTGGGTTTACTTGTAGATTTATAGGCTCATTCTAACTATTACAAATGAGGGATACCATGCAACCTGTGTTTCTTTGAGTTTGACTTACTTCACTTAATGTAATTTTTCCAAGTCTTTCCATTTCCTTACAAATGGGACAATGTCATTCTTTTTGATGGAAGCATAGAATTCTATTGTGTATTTTGTTCATGCATTTGTTGACTGAGGGGTGTCTGGGTTGATTCCATATGTTAGCTATTATAAACAATGCTTCAATGAACATGGTTGTGCTGGTGGCTTTAGAGTGGCATGCTCTGTGGTCATTTGGATAAATGCCCAAGAGTGGGATTGCTGGGTCATAAGGAAGTTCTAGATGTAGCCTTTTGAGGAACCTCCATCCTGCTTTTCAGAATGGTTGAATAAGTTTACATTCCCACCAACAGTTTAATAGAGTTTCCTTTTGGGTTGTTGTTTCTTTGAGGATTTGTTTCGGGGGTATTTAATTTTTTGAGCCCCATGTGTATTTTAGATATGAAGCCCTGGTCTGGTGAATAGCTAGTAAACATCTTCTTCCATTCAGAAGCTTTCTATTTATCTTACTAGCAATGTCTTTGGCTTTCTTGGTCTAGGCTGGTGCTCTACCACTGTTTTTTTAATTTGTTTTTGCTTTAAAGAGCTATTTCTTCTCTTCTGAGAGTTTTGATTGTGTATGTGTGTGAGGGTATTAGTACTGGGATTTAAACTAAGGCCCTCATGTTAGTTAGATCTCTACTTTGAGCCATAGATTTAGTTATTTTTTGAGTAGGATCTTATATTTGGTTTAAAAGTCTCTGTACTAGTAGGGAGGCATAAGCAGGATATTATTGTCCTCATTTATTAGTTGTAACTGGGTCTTGCTAATGTTTTGCCAAGGTAGTCCTCAAATTTCTATCCTTCTGATCACTCCCAAGAAGCTGGGATTACATGTATGAACCACTGTACTTTGCTTGAATTATTATTTTTTATACAATATAATGTACAGAGGGGGTTACAGTTATATGCTTAGGGTAGTGAACACATATACATTCCTTGTCATACTTGTTACCCCTTCCTCATTTTTCTCCTGCCTTCCCTCCCCGCAACCCTCCCCTTGCTTTCATCATTTTTTTTGTTAAATTTTTATTGTCAAACTGAGGTACATAGAGGTTACAGTTTAATACTTTAGGCATTGGATACATTTCTTATACTGTTTGTTACCTCCTTCCCCCTCCCTCTTTCCCTTTCCGTCCCATGAGTTGTTAAGTTCATTTATACCAAACAGTTTTGCAAGTATCGCTTTTGTAGTCGTTTGTCCTTTTTTTAGCCCTGTATCTCTCGATTTTGGTATTCCCTTTCTATTTCCTAGTTCTAATACCAGTATACATGATTTCCAATGTACTCAGATAAGATACACAGATAGTGCAGGTACAACCATAGGAAGGGGATACAAGAGGACCATCAATAATAGAAGCTACAGTTTCACATCGCATGTTGATAGTAATTACAACAGTGATATAACAGTCGTTTCTATAACATGGAGTTCATTTCATTTAGCATCATCTTATGTATTCATAAGGGCTCTTGGGCTCTTGTGATCCTCTGATGTGACTAGCCTAAACCTGTGCTAATTATTCCCTATGAGAGAGACCATAGAGTCCATGTTTCTTTGGGTCTGGCTCACTTCACTTAGTATAATTTTTTCCAAGTCCTTCCATTTCCTTACAAATGGGGCAATGTCATTCTTTCTGATAGAGGCATAAAATTCCATTTTGTATATGTACCACATTTTCCTGATCCATTCATCTACTGAGGGGCATCTGGGTTGGTTCAAATTCTAGCTATGACAAATTGTGCTACGATGAACATTGTTGTGCTGGTAACTTTAGTGTGTTCTTGTTTGTGGTCTTTGGGTAGACGCCCAAAAGTGGGGCTGCTGGGTCATAGGGGAACTCTATGTTTAGCCTTCTGAGGAATCTCCATACCGCTTTCCAGAGTGGCTGAACCAGTTTACATTCCCACCAACAATGAAGTAGGCTTCCCTTTTGGCCACATCCCCTCCAACATTTGTCATTGTTAGTTTTCTTGATACAGGACATTCTTACTGGGGTGAGATGGAATCTCAATGTTGTTTTGATTTGCATTTCTTTTATGGCCAGTGATGTAGAGCACTTTTTCATATGTCTCTTGGCCATTCTCTTTTCCTCATCAGAGAAGTCTCTTTTTAAGTCTTTAGCTCACTTTTTGAGGGGGCTATTGGTTCTTTGCGGTTTTGTTTTGGAGGAATGTAATCTTTTTTAGTGCTGCATATATTTTAGATATGAGGCCTTTGTCTGTTGAATGTCCGGTAAAGATCTTCTCCCAGTCTGTGGGCTTTCTGTTTATCTTGTGAGCTATGTCCTTTGCCTTGCAGAAGCTCTGCAGTTTGATGCAGTCGCGTTTGTCCATCCTTTCTTTGATTTGTAGCATTTCTGGGTCTTTGTTAAGGAAGTTCCGTCCGGTGCCAAGGAGCCCAAGTGTTTCTCCTACTCCTTTCTTTAGAGTTTTCAGGGTATCTGTTTTGCTTTCATCATTTTTTAAACCTTCCCAATGATGGACATCATCATTGTAGTCTACAAGCTTCTGAACTCTATGATTATTAACACTGAAACAGTTCCTTCCAGGTTGGGTGGTGTGTATATTCTTTCCTTCTGCCTTGTGTAATCTGTTCCTTCTTTTTCTCTCATTTCTTCCCTCTCCCGCTGCCCTTGCGTTGCTTAGTTTGCTTTCATCAATATTCATTGCTGCTGTTCGGCCCCCTCTACTGTATTTTTTCCCTATTTCCCACTCATTCTGTGCCTTCCTCCCAGCTTTCCTTAGATGTGCACATGTACACACCATAAGTGAGGTAAAGAATACAGGGGCTTCCAAATACTATAAGACTAATTAAGGAGAAGTCATTTGCTTCTTTATCTTTTCAGTCTGGATAAATTTATGTACATATGAATTAGTGTTTTTACAAGACTGGTTTTGTTTCCCCCATGAGTAAAGAAAATCTTTTAATGCTGACATGCTACTAAATCCACTGTGATCAAGTTTCTTATGCTATACTTTGCTTTTATAAGATCTCTGGTGTCTCCCAGTTCACATTTAGAATTGTGATGTTTCAGCACTGGAGATGTATACTAGAACAATGTATGATGTGCAGATGATGGTGACATAAAACTGTTGAAGCAGGCTGCTGTGCTGATGGAAATGGTCTTCGGTGTCATAATAAATTCTGCTTTTATCATCCACACGCAGACCTCCCATGAATCTCTTTCTCCTGACAGCTGTGTGAAATCTTTGTCATCAGAACCTAGTGGCCTTGCTTAGTGCATTGCATAGTGGGCTAAAAAGGTGGGCCTCTGAGGCTGGGGCTTGGATTGTATGTCAGATTTCCCCCACTCTTCCAACACTGAATAAGTATCAGCAAAATGTGGACATGTTTGTGGCCTGGGCCAGCATCTGGCGTCAGATGTAGCCATGGGCTGGCCACCCTAGTTTTTTCCTGGGTCTTCTTGGAGGATGCTCTCTTGACGATCATGTTCATCTACCCTGCCCAGTCTGCAGTGAATCCATGAACAATTGTCACAAAGTACTCTCTGTGCTCATGATCATGTGCAATGTGCAGAATTCCTTACTCAGTTGTACCACCTCTCCAAGACTCTGCCATTGGTGTCAGGGGACTTGGGGAGCAGAGACCCACAGGGAAACACAGACAGCAGACACCTGTGGGGACACAAACCTCAGGATTGCTCTTAAATGTGGCTTTGCAGCAGCCGGTCTGGATTTTCTCTACATGTAGCCTTTCCCCCCAACACCACGAATCATTTTCACAAGCTTTTAAAATAATAGCTCGTAATTTGTACCCGCCTTTGCTATGAGGATGGAACCTTGAATAATGCTTCTCCATTATCAGTGACAAAACAAAACAATTTCCTACCAAAATATTACTTTGCCTCCATTCTGGGACAAGAAAACTGCAGAGCAACACAGCTTGTCTTGTGTTTCCCAGAGCACGGTGGGCTTTGTTGGAAACACTTTTAAAGAAGCCATTCCTGGTGAGTGGCCAGGTTGTGCCAGCTCTGTCCTTTACCTGATCCATTGTTTGGCAGGCTTCCTCAACCGGAGTCGTCAGTTATTGATTGTGCTATTACACTAGCTGTATGTTGTGGAGAAAGTCTCTTCCCTTGTTTGGGTGGACTTTATTTAACTGTCAAAGTGTTGTTTTTAAAATAAAGAGATCTACATGTCTTGGGACCCTGTGTGAGTTTCATGGGCTTATTGTTTGCTTTAGGTATGTGATTCTAGCTCCCTTTCCTTATCAAGAAATACAGTGGGGTTTTATTTTATCAATTGAGAAACCCTTGTGTTGAGAACTGACTTTCAATCTCCGTGGAATATGGTTTTATAAAGCACAGCAATGATTGTTTTTAAAATGGAAATTGTTTATTGTGAAATCTGTCATGTCATGACTAAATTGTTAAACAAAAAAAGCGGACCTTGGAAGGCAGTGATGTTTCTCTCGAAGGGTTGCCTTTCACAGGGTTAAGTGAGTACTTTGTGAGGACTGCTGTGCTCTAGCCACATGGTTTCAGGGCAGCATTAGAGGAAGCCCCCGGGGATTAGCTGAAATGTTGGGAGCTGTAGGCAGGGGCAGCCCATGTGGAGCTCACTGGGGCTGTGAGGTGCTGGGGAGGCCCAGGGTTTCCAAGCACGTGGGATTCAAGGCCACGAGTGCTCACCCCACTTCACTCTGCTGCCTCCCACACCGACATCGAAAGCTCTTGGTTGTGTGAAAATAGGAAGTCTGTTGTGTTGCCTCTGGAGCTTCCTGGTTCTCCATTATTAATATGCTTCCCGCCCCCCCCCCCCCCGTCTCTTCTTCACAGTACTGTGTGTGCTTGGACGTGTACGTGTATGTGGTATGTTGAAGTGAGCATGGAGGTTTCAAAGCAGTGAACAGGAGGCAGGCACACCAAACCTGCTAAATGCAATCTGCTAGGAAACAGAGTTAATGTGAAAAGGAGTCTGGGAGACACACGTGACATTTGTTTCTCTTGAAATAAAATATCCTTGAGAAATCACTTATTCTTGCCATTTCACTTTTGGATTTTATTCTCCTTAAAGTTTTTCCTTAGGAGCTTCAAAGGGATCTGTGAATGTAAGAAAGCTTTTAACAGCATTTTACTAGCCAATTCAGAAAGATTTAAAAGACAGCCCCATGTTTATGCAGAATGAATGGTGGTACCCACACATGGTAGAATACACTGCAGCTGTTAAAAAGGCTGGGGTCATCACTGTGCTAGCATTGGTGGCTTTCAGGGACTTGGTACACCAACAGAAAGCCGTGCACAGAAAGGCATGATATCATTTGCATTTTTGTGTAAGAACAAAGGGAAAACAAGAACAGCACATGATCGCTTAGGAAAAAATGAAACAAAAAAACAACAAAAAAAAAACAAAGACACAGGACAAGCTAGAAAACCATGATTACTCTAAAGAAGTTTTAAGAGGAATGAGGTTGATAGGACCAGGGACAGAAGAGAATCATCTTTGAGTACTGTGTGTTAAGATTTTAACTTTCAGAAACTTATTGATACTCTATATACTAAAAAATATACTAAAAGATAAAAATAAATATTATTGTGAACTGAAAGCAGTTTTAGGTTAATAATCTCACTTGTACTTGAAAATATACCATAAATGCCCTGAAGAGGGGAAACAGTGAATCCACACTTATTTTAAGTCCCATTCTATGATGGCAGAGTGGAGGCGGGAAACAAACTCATGCTTCTCTGAGCAGGCTTGTTTGTTGTGGTAATGGAAATAAAACAGTCCAGACATCAGAGGAGATGCACTGTAGGACTCAGTAAAGGATACATGGATTGACCTCATCAGAGAAGAAATATGAAACAGAATGGGATGCAATCTATCTGTTTGAACTTAGGATTTATAAAACACCAACATGTATGTGTGTGTTGGTTCATGTGTGTATGTGTGTGTACTCTTGGTGTTACTATATGGTGAAGAAATCAGAAAGCAGAATAATTGAATGATCAAAATGAACATTTTCATCAAGAAACAGGGGCTGGGAATGTGGCCTAGTGGTAGAATGCTTGCCTAGCCTCAGTACCACATAGATAGAAAAAGCCAGAAGTGGCGCTGTGGCTCAAGTGGTAGAGTGCTAGCCTTGAGCAGAAGAAGCTCAAGTGTAGTGCCCAGCCCCTGAGTTCGAGCCCCAAGACTGGCAGAAAAACTAAACAACAGATGGCACTCAGGTACCTCTGGGTGTGACATCCTGAGAGGGATGTAGCACCCCTGTAGTACTCTTGCAAAAGGAAAAATAAAGTATTACTTGAATCTGTTTATGAAGAAAAATTAAACAAATGCAAAATGAGAAATATTCTAATGGGAAAGTCAGAGGGAAAGATTGTATTCTTAAATAAATTTCATTGCTCCAAATGACAAGGATGCATGAATAGAAAAATGTCAGAACTAAGGGAGACTATGGACACTGGCCAACTAGAAATAATATCTGGTTCTAAGTTGTTTCTTATTTGTGGGGTGGTGAAAGGGGCTACTTGCATCTAGTTTGTCCTCTTGGTTCCTTCTGAACCTCAACAGTTTAAAAAAATTACTTGGAAAATATCTGTCTAGTTTCAGAGTTCTGAAGGATTTCATAGGACGGTTGTGCAAGTATGCAGGAAACATACTTTACCATATTAAAAGGACATCTTTCAGCTGAGCATGCTGACATTTATGTATCACTTCAACACTTGGGGATGCAGAGGCAAAAAAGACACGAGTTTAAGGCCTCTTTGGACTATCTCGCAGCACCCTTTCAAGAAAACAAGCCGGAAGTTTCTCCATAGCAGTGTAAACAGTAAGGGCCCAGCCACAGATAGAGAATGGGCAGTTCATGTAATCTACAATGATTGATCAAAAGAGATGTGTGAGAGGTTCATAGGACTTTATGCTTCATGGATGAATTGAGAGAATATTAACATGATCAAATAGTCACTGAAGGCCAGTTACATATAGTGTATATAGGATGCTCTTAAGCTACATTAATAAGCTTCTAAGCTATACAGTAAATTTAATTTTTAAAATATCTATTTTATTTCACCTTTTTAACAAACTATAGTCACATACAATTGTGGATTATACAGTTATAATGTGACTTTTTAACATAGTGGATGATTGGATCAAACTAATGAACACATAAATTACAAATACCTAGCATGTGCCCCTTCTGTAACCTAAGATTAATGACATACCCTTTATATCCCAAACGCTGGGAACCACTTGCCTATTCTCTGTTTTTATAAATTATGTTGTTTCAGACTCCAGATAACAGTGACACAATTTAACTTAAATTGTGAAGCAATCTAAATGACTTATGTTATATCATGAATTTTCCTAGGATCAATCCTTTCCAGAGCATGAAAATGGTTTTCAGATTGGGATGAGATTAGAAGGCATTGATCCTCGACACCCATCGGTATTCTGTGTGCTTTCTGTAGCTGAGGTAAGAGATGGTGTTGGCTTAGGCAGATTTCATAGGCATAGAATTTTATAGAAAATAAAAGATTAGAGTTATATTGTAACTTTAACAAGTTCCAGTACATTATGGATTTATTTTAGTCAGTAATGGGTGAAATATATTTCTTAATGTGTTTTTCCTTCCTCAGAAGATGAATTTTCTAACACTTCCATCAGCTTGCATTTTCTTGACTTAATTGGTAAATAGTTTTCATCTGAGGTTGATAATAATCCGTGAGTCCTACCATGTTTGTTAATTCTATTAGAAGACACATAAGTATTCATGTTTTAGCTGAATGAGTGAAAAACGGACATGAATTATGTTCACATACATGAATTATACATTTATGTAAGTATGTTCATTTTATGAAAAAAAATATATCTCAACCATTCAGGAAAGTAAATAGCTTACAAAATGTGAGACTTACTAAACATATTGCTAAGTTAATACAGATGTCTATATTTCTAATAGCATTGAACTTAGAAGTCACATACATTTGCTTTACTTGATTGATTGTAGCTATTAAACTCAAATAGCATACATAGATGATCTGTTTTTCAGGCTTTTATTATTTTCAGTGTTGAGTATACTGGTCCACATGTTAGTTAAAACCAGGCCTTGCTTTGTCTTGAGATATGAATCCAAGCCATACAGCAAGAGATGTGGTTTCTGAATGTATATTTGACAGGTATTGAATTACTAAATTAGTCAACTAAACTACATATGTCGATCTCAGATTCTTAGGTTGGTTAGAAGTCTATATTTTTGGTAGATGGCTTTAGGTAGCTAACAATATCTCCTTCATCATTATTTTGTTTTAATCAGATGCCATATCCTGTATTAATGGGTTCCATAATGAAAACATTTGGATGGATGGACTCATGTGTTAATAGCACTGACAAATAGCTGAGTATTTTGTGCCCTTTGTGCCCACTTCCAATGTATGCCACTTAAGCAATGGTCACGGACGTGCTGTGTTGCAGGTGTGCGGTTACCGGCTGAGACTGCATTTTGATGGTTATTTAAGCTGCTATGATTTCTGGATTAATGCTGGTTCCCCTGATATTCATCCAGTAGGGTGGTGTGGAAGGACCAAACATGAACTACACATCCCTAAAGGTAAGTTTCGATGCCTTTACCAACCCAATACAGTTACTCACTATTTCAGTTTCATTTTAGTAATATTTCATAAAAGATTAACAATAAAATCTGGTGTTCATTGATTTCCAAAATGAAAGTGTGACCTACAATATTAACATCTTCAGAAATAAGTACCTTTAGCCAGACACTGGCAGCACCCCTATAGTTCTGGCTACTCAGATACAGGTGGAAGCTGAAGGATGATGGTTCAGATCCAAACTAAGTGGAAAAGTTCTTGAGATTTTTATCTCCAAAATAACAGATATAAGGTATGTTTCATGTGGTAAGAGTATCAGCTGTGAGCAAACAAGCTGAGCGAGAGAGAGCTCAAGGCCCTGATTTCCAGCCCTGGTACTGGTAAGAAGAGAAGAAAGAGGGAAAGAAGGGAAGAAAAGGGGAAGAGGAGGGAAAGGGAGGGGAGGGGTCGAAAAGGAAGGGAAATCATGTATTTAAAAAAATCATTTGTAACTTTTTAGATCAGGTCAAATATTTTGACAAAATATAGTAGGCACAAATAAAATACTACAGAAACATCTTCTTGTAAAATTTATTACACCCTACAAGGACTACATAACTAATGTTTAAATTGTGGTCAGAATGAAATATCTGACTATATCAATGATACTGTACAGTGAAGAAATAAGTAATATATCCCAAACTTGGAAATAATGGAAATCAGGAAACTGAAAAGATTAACAGTTTCTTTGGGAAATAGAAGTCTCATCTTTGTCTCATTTTATGTAGAGGAATCTGGGCCAGGAAGACAATAGTGAATCTTTATATTTACTGAGGATATATATGTGTGTGTGTATGTATACACACATATATGTATATATGTATACACATACATGTGTTACATGTATATATGTGCATATATGCATACACACATATATGATATGGTCCATGAGTTGCTCATGGTCCATTAGATTTTGTACAACCAACTTCCTTGAACATTTTCCTGCTTGCTGATATTCTGTTGAATTACTGTTCGTCTGCATAGTCTTAGTAATCACTTTGAATGCCTCTTGGGATCTATGTGACATAGTCTTTTGAGAGTGTTGGATTTCATAGCTTCTGCTTCTGGTCAGGCTATTGGCTCATTCATCCATTAGGTGTGATGGAGTCCTTACTGGGTAGGTGCTGGTGATGGCAGAGTGAATGAAACCAAGTTTTTGCCTTCATGGAGCTTTCCTTCCAGAAGAGGGGATGACTGAGCAAGGCTTCAGGGACATTCTTTTCAGTGGGGTGTGAGTGGGCATGGCTCCACATGGCTACAATTTGGAGTTTCAAGGAGAAAAAGCAGAAAAGCAAGTCAAGAAGGTAGACAAAACTAGAGGGGAGCCCATGACCTTGAAGGTTGTCAAAGGAGTTTGGCGTGGTATGAGGTTCAATCAGAATATATTTACTGAGCTCATGTTGTGTGGGCCAGCTCTGTGTGAGCCACTTGAGAGTCCATGCCAGATGGTCTTTGGATTGTGGAGGGATTTCTGTAATTCCCCCAAGTATCAGGCCTTTTGGGTGCATTATCAACAGGGCCTCCCATCCTGTCTATGACATGGCTTCCTCAGGAGCAGGGTCTCCTGACCCAGGGTCTCCTGTCTCATCCCTTTGTCTTTTCTAGAAAGCCTTACTTAAGGAAGCAAGATAAGAACTCTCCATCTTTGTGGGGAGTGGGGTGTCTCAGGGACAAAGACATTGAAGCAACCGCAGGAGAATGCTTAGGTCTTAATGTAAATTATTAGTGCTATGCTAGGAACATGGGATTTGTAGTAGAAGACTGAATAATAAAAGTAACAATAATACACTTCATATGCATCCGACAATGCCTGGTGGTTGTTTTGAGCAGTGTGTCCTTATTTTTTCAGGTTATAGAAAAGATAAATTTGTTTGGATGGATTACTTGAAGGCCTGCAAATTACAAAATGCTCCTAAGAAATTATTCAGAAACAGAAGTTCTGTAAGTATTTTCTTCCTCGGTATAAATCAGGCTTTCCCCTGAGCTTAAATTTCTTCACAAATTCACTTTATATTCTGTTGTATTTTAATCCTTGAAGGAATTAGGAAAGTCTTAACTTCCTGTAACTATGCTCACTTAATTTGCTACAGTTTCTTGTAGGCATATCCTTTTTTTCTCTTCAAAAGTATAATTAAAGACTTCAATTAAATGTTAAAAGTTGGAAACTTTACATTGAAAGCCCACTAAAATTAAAGGTTTTTTAATAAGCAGTTTTCATTTTGCTTGCTTGCAGTGTGCTAGTGTTTTAAGCTTAACCTAACTCAGCAGCTACTCTAGACAGACTTTGGCTGTTCCTAGCATAGATACCTGTATGCTAGATGGAAGAAAACATGAGGGACATTTCCTATAGACATGAGGTGTTGTGAAGACTTGAGCGCTCCTATGACACCCTTGTCCCAGCCACCCAGAAAGCCTTCCATAAGCAGGAAGGTGCTCTCTGGGCTCAGAGAAGAGTGGGGCACTCGGGGAGAGGGCAGAGCAGGACAGAGGTTTGGGGTTAGGGCTTGGTTCTGCCACCTGAGCCTAGGTCATAGAGCAGAACTGAAGCTTGGGGTCAGGACTTAGCTCTGCCACCTAGGCCCATGTGTAAATGCTTCGCAGAATTTCTAGAGACTTTTACTTCCTGATCTTGAAATAAATATTATACAGCTGCTAAATGTGTTTGTAAGTGTCAACAAGAAGGAATTAACAAACATGAACATGCTTTAAAATGAAATATGCTAAAGGAAAATAAAAATCAGTGGTTCAGAATACACAGTAAAGGAACAGATGAAAACTCGTAGTTCCCAGTATTGTGTGTGTACCCCCTAAATCCTAAGGCTGACTAGTTATAGACACTGCATACTTAGAATGAGGTTTTACAACTGTTGATGTTAAATGTTAATGTTAAAATGGCATTTCTAATTGGAACTTTATTCTTAGAATAGTGTATATATGAAAACCAGTATTCTTAGATCTAGTGAGCAAATGATAGTTGGTGCTTAAATCGAGTGTGTCCTTACCACTTTTCAAATACTGTTATTTGGCAACAATACAAAAGCTCACAGGGAGCTTAGAACACATATAGTCCTTATTCATAAAGTGCTGGGTTTAAGACTAATACAATGAAGATGATAAGGGAAAGATATCCATCCTCCCTGTGTAGCAAATATTATTTTCCACCTATTATTAGAGGCAGATAGACATGGAATCATGTAAGTTGATCAAAGTCGTGTGTGTGTGTGTGTGTGTGTGTGTGCATGCACACGCATGTCCTGAGGTGCACTCCTTTCCCCGGCCTTCTTAATGTATGTGGCTATTTATTCACCTGGCACTCGTGGCTCACTTCCAGGGTGAGGAAAGTGTTGACTCTCCACCAGCTTTGCTGATGCCTAAGTACTGAAGAGATGCTGCCAGTGGCTCAGCCCAGTTAATTTGCTGTTTCCTTTTTGTGCCTCTTCTCCTTCTGGCACCTGTCAGAATGGGCTGATGTCTAAGGAGCTTCAGGTGGGAATGAAGCTGGAGGCTGTGGATAGGAAGAACCCATCCTTGGTCTGTGTAGCAACCATAGCAGACATTGTGGAAGATCGCCTCCGAGTGCACTTTGATAACCGGGATGAGAGCTATGATTACTGGTGAGCTTTCTTTTACCTCTTCCGTTCTTTTTTTGTGTATGTGCTGGTACTGGTATGTGCTTGAGCTATGATCTTATGCCCTCAGCTGGCTTTTTCTACTCAAGGCTGGTGTTCTGTCAATAAGCCATAGCCCCATTTCTGAGTTTTGGTTTTTTTCTGGTTCACTGGAGATGAGAGTCCCACAGAATTTTCCACAGGGACTTACTATGAATCGTGATCCGCAGATCTCAGCCTCTGGAATAGATAGGATTACAGGTGTGACCTATTGGCACTCGACCTATGGTGGGTTTTATTTTTTTTTGTGTTCATGTTTGGTGGTATTCTCCCATTCTCCCTGTCCTAAGAGTAATGCACAGTAGGCATTTAGAGGATAACTAACTCTTCAGTACCACTGCTCACATATCTACTGTTGAATTCAAACAGCTGAGGAACTTTCTTTTCCATTCTCTGGGAAGTAACTGACATAAGGTGGGCAGTTCAGAGCTCTCCATTGTGTTATGCCAAGTTTGTAAGGGCAACAGGAGGAAGTGAAGACATTGCCATCCATATGTATATGGGCATTTCCTGGCCTGAAACATGTTGAGCTTAAACTCTCATATAAAAGAACGACCCAGAGAAAGAGGAATAGATTATAGGAAAGCCTCCATGGAATACTTTATGAAGCCATTAATTGCGTGAGTTAAAAGAGTTTACTGGAGGGAAACTTGAAATATGGAAGAAGAGGTTATAGCACAAATAGTTTTTGGAGCATTTTCTCATAGTGAGCCATCGCCTCAGGCTGTGGGTCTTTGTGTGTGTGACCAAGGCCCAGTATCCCCTTTGAGCTAAGAAGCAGAACAGAAAAATTATTGTATGTGTCTTGAATAAAATTTCCTGATTTCTTTGAAAAGGAAAGGGAAGGAAAACCTAGTCACTTGGATTCTTGATTGGACTTTCCTATTAAAATTTGGACTGTCCTATTAATGTTCTCCCTTGGTCCTAGTAATAACAGATAGAAGAGATTTCTTTAAATGTTTACCCTGGGGATATCACTCATGTTTTAGGTCCTTGTCAATCCCTCTCCTTATTTTATGCTTTTAAATTTCAAGGAGGTTATGCAAAGCAGAAGTGTTGTCAGTCAGCATGCAAATATAGTCGTACAAATGACTTCTAATTCTGAAGCAGTGAAGTACGATTTTCCATGCTGTCTCTCTATCCAGGATGCTCTTAACTATTGGATTCTTTCCCTGGCTTTGGGTGATAATCTGACACAGACTTCTTTCCACAGGTGTGATGTTAGTAGTCCTTATGTCCAGCCGGTTGGTTGGTGTCAGGAGAATGGAAGACCTCTGATAGCGCCCCCAGGTGAGCAGACTGGTCTTTGAAGTGCTCTCAGTGTGAGTGGTAAAGTTATTTAACTATACAGTGTGTAAGTTGGGGTGGGGTGGGGGTTGAGGAAGGCCTGTAATTGTCTGTTTACCACCTAGTACTTGAAATCGACATGTCCTTCTCCAAATGAAAGCTTATGTTTATAAAGATTTATTAGGCTGACATTTAAAAATGTTGCTTTTTTTTAATCCTAATGTTGCTGAGGATCGACATTTATAACTAGTTATTTCCAAGCCCATAATTTATTTTTTAACTTAGTTCATTAGCTGAACAATAGGAATATTGAATCCATTTAATTTTGTTAAGTGTAGAGGATCTAGAAGTGGAGAAAAAATCTAAAAGCAGAAACATATGTCTAGGAGTCTGCCTTCCCCACATTTCTAGAAAAAGCTGGAAGTGAAAGCCTCAGAAATGAGAATTAATGACCCTGACATTATCCTTCAACAAACCAACTGAATTACTGAGTAAAATGGTTGAACAAGGATTCTTTATAGTTCATTTTTTCTTATGCAGAACTACTAAAAATACATAAGTGCATACACATTTATTAACAGAAAGAGAGTAGATTCAAGGGAAAACTCAAACAGCATAATTCCCTTAGAAAGAAAAATTCAAAGCCAGGTGCCAGTGGCTCATGCCTGTAATCCCAGCTACTCAGGCAACTGAGATCTGAGAATCACAGTTTAAAGCCAGCTTGGGCAGGGAAATCCATGAGGCTCTTGCTTCCAATAAACTCCTCAGAAAAAGCCAGAAGTGGTGCTGTGGCTCACGTGGTAGAGTGCTAGCCTTAAGCAAAAGAAGCTCAGGGACAGTGCCCAGGCCCAGAGTACAAGCACCAGGACTGGCAAAAAAGAAGAAGAAAAAAGAGAGAAGAGAGAGAGAGAGAGAGAGAGAGAGAGAGAGAGAGAGAGAGAGAGAGAGAGAGAGAGTCAGAGTCAAAGTTCAACAAAATAAACACCAGGAACTGGGAAGTTGAATGGGGTGGGGTGGGGTCAAGGGGAGAGGGTAGACAAATGAAAAGAAGGTGGAGAGAATGCAGTCAAAAATTCAAAGTCTATCCTACAAAATTCAGAGTGAGGAAAGGAGTGGGTTGGGGGGATGGATGAGAAAGTTGAAAGTGGTGACATCCATCAAGATATATTGTATTCATAAACTGGGTTGTTAAATAACGAATCCTTTGTACACAAAGATAATAAAAATACTTAGAGCCTTTCCTTATTAAGTCTCTTTGTTTCAAATTTTAAAATGAAGGGAGCTAATGAGTATAACTTAGTTTGCAGTAAGTCCTGAGTCCTGAATTCCAAACCCACCCCCAATAAAAACATAAACAAAACAAAACAAAAAAAATGAAGTTTTTGGTTATGTCAATTACTATGTTTAAAACAAAAGTCTCAAAGAAATAATTTCCTTCAAAACAATTCCCAAGAGTAAACGTAGATTGTAGGACATACTATCTGGAATGGAAATGCTATTTGATTTTTAATTTGAATCATTCGTGAGGTTTGCTATTTTGAAACCTTGTTTTCCCCTCCCCGACTACACATAAACAGGACCTGCCTGCCATCAAAGTATTGAGTTTGGTAACAGAAAATTTAACCATTTGACAAAAGAGTTAAAACACAAGACAGTATTCAAACTTATCTATTTAGTCTTGAAAGGATTTTATGAAATGTGTAGCAACTTAAATTTTGCTTTTGAGATGCAGAGGTCTCTTTTCTGTCAAACTGGCTGGAGCTAACTGTAGAATCCGGTTCTTTAAGATGAGGTGGAGTCACCCCAGTAAGAATGTTCTTTATCAATAAAACTAACAATAATAAATGTTGGAGGGGATGTGGCCCAAAGGGAAGCCTACTTCGTTGTTGGTGGGAATGTAAACTGGTTCAGCCACTCTGGAAAGTGGTATGAAGATTCCTCAGAAAGCTAAACATAGAGCTCCCCTATGACCCAGCAGCCCCACTTTTGCACATCTACCCAAAAGACCACAAACAAGAACACACTAAAGCCACCAGCACAACAATGGTCATCACAGCACAATTTGTCGTAGCTAAAATATGGAACCAACCCAGATGCCCCTCAGTAGACAAATGGATCAGGAAAATGTGGTACATATACACAACAGAATTTTATGCCTCTATCAGAAAGAATGACATTGCCCCATTCGTAAGAAATGGAAGGACTTGGAAAAAATTATACTAAGTGAAGTGAGCCAGACCCAAAGAAACATGGACTCTATGGTCTCCCTCATAGGGAATAATTAGCACAGGTTTAGGCTAGTCACAGCAGAGGATCACAAGAGCCCAATAGCTATACCCTTATGAACACATAAGATAATGCTAAGTGAAATGAACTCCATGTTATGGAAACAACGGTTATATCATTGTTGTAATTACTTTCAACATGCCTTGTGAATCCGTAGCTTCTATTGTTGATGATCCTGTTGTATCCCCTTCCTGTGGTTATAGCCGCACTATCACTGTATCTTATCTGAGTACATTGGAAAATGTATATACTGGTATTAGAACTAGGGAAGTGAAAGGGAATATCAAAATCAAGAGACACAGGATAAAAAGACAAACGACTCCAAAAGCAATACTTGCAAAACTATTTGGTGTAAACCAACTGAACAACTCATGGCGGGAGAGGGAAAGGGGGAGGGGGGAGGGGGAAAGAGGGAGGAGGTAACAAACAGTACATGAAATGTGCCCAAGGCCTAATGTATGAAACTGTAACCTCTCTGTACATCACTTTGACAATAAATAAGAAAAAAAAAAAAGATGAGGTGGGGTGTCGGTCATGTGGTCTGAGTAGGGGCTCTTAAGGAAAAGGATGCTGCTCCTTCTGGAGGCCTTTTAGAGAAATAACTTCCCTTCTCTTCCAGCATGCAATCTATAGAAATTATGGTTTCATTCAATGTTCAAGTACATCACTCTGACCATATTGCTGTAAATCCACAAAGGTACTGTGTATTGCGTTAAGAACCAGAGGTCTAGCAACATGCCCTGATTCTTCTGACTAATAGAGGCTGAATCTAAGGTCACCAGTGCTTCCTGGGTTCTCATTGGAACCCTTACTGGAAAATCAGTTGCTTGACTTTATGTCTCCACTGTCTAGTCTGTTTTGATGATTTATGAAATACTCTAACTTGATTACTGCTCCTTTGTAGTAAGTTTTTAAATTGGAAAATGTGAATCTTCTATCACTGTTCTTCTTTTAAGATTGCTTTGGCTCTTCTGAGTCCCTTGTGTTTCCATAGGAGTTTTAGAATTTACTTGTCAAGTTCTGTTACAAAGAAAAAAAATCCCCAGCTGGGATTATTTTTTTATAGAAATTGCATTGAAATTGAAGATAAAATTGGAAATTATTCGACCTTTCATAATACAAAGTTTACCATTTCATGGTCATGGCCATTTTTCTGTTTTTATTGAGTTTTCTTTAATTTCCTTTTCATAATAATTGCAGCCTTCAGTATGCAAGCCTTTCATGTACTTGAATCAATTTCTTACTAAGCATTATTTATTATTTTATTAAATTGAGGCAAAATTCACATAGTATGCAGTTAACTACTTTAAAATATACAAATTGGTCATGTTTAATGCTAGCGTTCTCAGTTTTCAAAATGTTGTAAACTTAATTAATAAGCAGATACTTATTAAACAGATGCTCCCTAGCCCACTCCAATCTCTGTGTAACCTCTAATCTTGTCTGTCTCTGTGGATTCACCTGTTCTAGCTATACCATAAAGAACATGTCATAAAATATCTGGCATCTTGTGAGTCTTCTTTCACTTAGCATAATGGTTTTAAAGTACATCTAAGTTGTGGTATAGTATATATCCACAAGTTGGTTTCTTTTCTTTGTTTTAAACCAGCATTGGGTCTTGAACTCAGAGCCTGGGGACTGAATATTTCCATTTTTGCTCAAGTTTGGCATGCTACCACTTGAGGTACAAGTCTACATCTAGCTTTCTCTTTTGATGGTTTATTGGAGTTAAGAGTTTTGTGGAGTTTCTTCTGACTTCAAATGATGATCCTCAGATATGACTCTCTTGTGTAGCTTAGGTTACAGCATGAGCCACCAATGCCTGGTTAGTTGACTCTTTTTTATGGTTAATACTATAATATTTAGAGTTTATTTATTCACTAGTCTGGTGCTGAGCATTTAAATTTGTGGTTAGAAAATAATCTGTGTATGATATATGTATATATAATGCATATTATATATGCATGCAGTGTTAAAATACAGGAAATATATTTTTTAAAAAATTAAAATAAACCTCTTGAATGATTTGTTTTGGTTATTCACTGGGCTTCCAAATTTGGTAGTTGTTGTTATTTTACTTAAAGTAAGTTTATACCTTGGACATTATTTATGCCTGTGGATTTTTACATTAAGTTTTATTTTATGGCTTCAATTGCTGTTGTCAGGAAAGACACATTTACTATATTTGTCACTCTGTGTGTGTGTGTGTGTGTGTGTGTGTGTGTATGTGTGTGTAATTGTTCTGCCCAGAGTAGTTAAATCTGGTGAAATACAAGAGCATGTCTGATCTGCAGAGTTGCCCCTTTGTGCATTGGCACACTCTCATCGATTGCAGATAAAAGAGACTCCTTCAGAGAGAGACTCGAGGGTCAATTTTTAAGCATGTAAATATAAAATGTTAAAGATGTTTTGCAACGATACACATTTAATTCTGTTAGACATTCTATTTGTCATCTTTCTGGCGAAGCCTTTTGAAAACATGGCAAGGCCTTCTGTTCCTATAGATGAAACATTATAATGGAATTTTAGTTGAAATTACAAAATGACCAGACAATGCTAGAGAGTCATTTTGAAAACCAATCTTAACAACATTCCTCTTCACACAGGTTGTGAGTTCTCACAGAGACCTTGACCTTCCTTCTGTGGGGGACAGATAATATTCAGCACAACCTTCGGATACAAAATTTAAGGTTTCACCTGACAACCACTCTGATGGATAAAACTAAAATATAAGGTTTTGTGGGGATGCAGAGAATCTGAAAATGTCACAGGGTGAAGGAAGATGCAACATGGGGCAGCCACTGTGGAAATAGATAGGCAGCTTCTCAGCAAATGGGATGTAGAATTACTTCAATTAGTTGGGTGTCAATTTGTGACTCAGGCAAATCTGATTCTTTAAGTGAAACTATTTAGTAGCATAGCCTGAGTGGTACATCATGGAGCCCACTATGTTCAGTTGAAATTTAGATCTTTCTGTTAAAGAACACTGAGAGGATTGTCAGCGGAAGGTCGTATTTCTTGCTTTGTTTAACAGTTTACACAGCGCCGAGAGGGTTTTCTCAACAGCTTTCTCTATATGCCAGTCTGCACTATAGTTCATGAGGAGACCCCCACCTGCCATGTTGGCAGGTGGACAGGACACCACAGTGACTGTCTGGGCACATCTCACCAACAGTAGGACTAGGCTGGACCCCAGGAGGAACAACCCTAGCAAGAACGCCTCTCTCATCACAGAGAGCTGTTCACCTTGAAGGCAAATTGCAACCTGACTCAAATTCAGTCCAACCAATGTGTGTTTAGCAGTTTGTGTATTGATAGAATTCAGAGAACCAAATAAAGCAGTCTGTTTTTCCTTGTCTTAACAGCTTTATTAGAGCATAATTCACATGCTATATGAGCCATCTATTTACAGTAAGTATGCAATTCATACCTATTATTACCCGATTCAATTTGGTAATGTTTTCATCACTCAGAAAGGAAATCTCAAGCTCCTGGCAAGCATTTGTTGTCTTTATAGTAATTTCCTTATTCTAATGTTTTGTGTAAATAAGAATTATACGACCTGTGTTTGTCTGTATCTGGCCCCCCCCTTAGCATAGTTATTTTAGGTTTATCTACAATGAGGCAATATCAGCATAGCATTTATTTTTATTATTTTTAAGTAGTTGTACAAAGTTTCAATTCAACATGTTAGTTTATGAGCACAGTGCATCTAATCTTGGTCAATGTCCCCCCTCCCATCATTCTCTGGTATAACTCTCAAACCTACCCATTTCCTCAAGACACCTAGTTCTATTTTCACATATATAAATCAAATATCATGCCTGGTTTTGCCCACCCTGTCTTTCTCCATTCATATGTCCCGTCTCCTTTCTACCTCCCTGTTGCCACCAACAAACATGCTTGGCTTCTTGGTTTTGTTAAACTGTAAGTTAATTTTACAAGGGAGTTACACTATTGCAATCCTCCCTTGTGTGTACCATAGTTAAATCAATTTGTGTGTGTGTGCACACGTATGCGCGTGTACACATATGCAAGCATATGGCCTCTGTATATATTAACATATGTTTATAATTCAGATCTAATTTCCACATATGAGAAAAATATGTGTCTTTGTCTCTCTGAGCCTGACTTCCTTTACTTAATAATACCTTATTAAATATATATTTTTCCCCTTCAAGTAATTGTATGAAGAGGTTTCAACATGTCCATTATGTGTATCTTGATCAGTGTCATCCTTGAATGGGATTTTTAAAATCTGTTTATTTTTAATGAACATTCCAGTTGTTTCTACCTTAGATTGTTTTGAATAATGCTTCCCTGAACATTTGCTTGTGAGTTTGTGTGTGAAGATGTGTTTTTGGTTCTTGGATATGTACCCAGGAGTGAAATTGTTGGTAGTATAGTAATTCCACATTGAGTTTCCTGAGAAACTGCCTGTTTTCCATAGTAAATGCACCATTTTACATCAAACTCACCAGCACTCATTAGAGTGGTTCTAAAGTAGAATCTTGTTTTGGGATCTCATTTTTCTCAAATGTTCAGTATGCCAGGTGACTCCACATGATGTTGATGAAGATTATTTCAGTTTCCCCGGTAGAGAACTAGTATTCAGAGAGTTGTGGAATTGTCTCAGGCCTCGCCTGTGGGAGGAGAAGTCTGCTTTTAGTAATGATAGCAGGCCTCAGGAACCCCATTGCCCATTCCTTTTCTTTATTAAAAAATTATTGTAAAGGTGATATACAGAGGGTTTACAGTTACATATGTCAGGCAACAAGTACATTTCTTTTTGAACAGTGTCACATTTTCCCTCATTTTCTCCCAACTTTTTCCTTCCTATCCCCCTCCCCCACAAGCTGTATAGCTCATTTTCAATGTAGTGTCTAGTGAGTACTCTTTCTGAATTAGTTTACCCTTTTTCCAAACATTTTTGTGCTTCCCCTTACCTGCCCCCAATCAGATAAACTGACATACAAGACAAAAGGTTCAGAAATTAAAAAAACTGCAACAACAGGGGAAAAACAGAAAGAAAGAAAAAACACAAAAAGTGAAACACTAAAAAAAACCTCTTGTTTCCATTTCTTGGAGTTCATTTCGATAAGCATTGTAACCCCCTCCATGATCTAGCAATCCCACTCCTGACCATTTATCCAAATGACCACAAACCAGGCCACACTAAAGCTATCAGCACAATCATATTCATTGCAGCATTGTTTACAATAACCAAGATAAGGAATCAACCCAGATACCCTTTAGTGGATGGATAGAGAAAAAAAAATGTGGTATATATACACAACAGAATTTTCTGCTTCCATCAGAAAGAATGATATTGCCCCATTTGTAAGGAAATGGAAAGACTTGGGAAAAAAATATATTAAGTGAAGTAAGCCAGACCAAAAGAAACATAGGTTGCTTGATTTCCCCTCATTTGTAATAATTAGAATGTGCCTATAATTCTGTAAGTAAACCCAATAGATAATAAACTACCAAAAGTTACACTTGGGCATGATAAATTAAACAGGACTCTTAGACCAAAAGAGAACATTTTTAGGTCAAGACCATCAGGCTCTGTTCCCATTCCTTTTCACCATGTGCCCGATGTCCTGCATTTGAGCTTCTGCTGTGGGGGAGGAAATCTTCCAGGGAAGCCCAGGACCACAGGACAACAGCATCGCTGTGGAAGTAGTGCTTGGAATCATCTTTGCTGTATGTGTGAAACTAGCAGAGGAATGTGGCAGCAGGAAGGCTGTTAGGTGGGAGAACTAGTGTGCACAATGGCAAAATGGCAAGTCTTTGCCTGTTTAGCATTGGAGCACCATGAGTAGCCCACTGGGCTGTAGGGTATGGGTAGAGAGACACGGAAACCAGAGCACTCATCTAGAGTATTCAGCTCAGGCTGACTTTATGAATATTTTTACTTTAGGCTTAAAGTAATGACCAAGATAATGATGATGATGATGATGATGACAATGATGATGATGATGATTACCATGATGATGATGATGATAGTAATGTTAATAGGACTATATATGTATATTTGTGTGATATCTGTATATAATAAACTATATATATATAAATATATGTGGACAGTATAAAAGGGGAGGGCTGACTAAGACAGAATCATGGGAGGGGAAGGGCAATTTGAGGTGTGCAGAGGCTGGAAGGACATATAGAGAAATTCAAATTATATAAAACCACATTGAGATTCCACCTCACCACAGAGTGGCCATTAGCAAGAAAACAAATAATAGTAGATGCTGACAGGAATGTGGACAAAAGGGAGCCCTACTACACTGTTGGTGGGAATGCAAAATGATTCAACCACTCTGGAAAGTATGGAGGTTCCTCAAAAGACTAATCATCGAGCTCCCCTATGACCCAACAATCTCACTCCTGGGCATTTACCCAAATGTTCACAAACAAGACCACACTAAAGCTACCAGCACAACTATGTTCATTGCAGCATTATTTACCATAGCTAAAATATGGAACGAATCCAGATGCCCCTCAGTGGATGAATGGATCAAGAAAATGTGGTATATATACACAATGGAATTCTATGCTTCCATCAGAAAGAATGACATTGCCCCATTCGTTAGGAAATGGAAAGACTTGGAATAAATCATATTAAGTGAAGAAAACCAGAGTCAAAGAAACATAGACTGCATGGTTTCCCTCATTTTTAATAATTAGTATATGTTTAGGATAGTCCTAGCAGAGGATCACAATAGCTCAATAGCTATGTATGTATGACAGTATAAAATGATGTGAATAGAAATGAACTCCAAGATATAGAAACAAGAGGGTATTTTTTGATGTTGTTATTTTTTTAATGTAGAGTATGAAGTTATTTCTTTTTCCTTCCCCCTTTCACTTTATACTGTGTAGTCAAATGTTTTTAATTCTGGTACCCTGGGTCTTGTATATATATTTATTTTATTTATATTTATATCTTGTATTTATATTTATTTTGATTTGGGGAACTGAAGGAGAATAACAAATGATAAAACAAAGGACAAAGGAAGAATCAGCGCAACAGTGATACTCACAAGACACTAGGTTGGAAATGAATTTTACAATGTGGGGAAGGGAAGTTGGGGAGGAGGGAATGTGGGAGGGAAAACGAGGGAGGGGGTAGAAGTGTTTGACAAGAAATGTACTCATTACCTTACTTAGGTAACTTTAAGCCCTCTGTACATCACCTTTACAACAAAATTAAAGTAAAAAACAAAGAATATCAAATATGCCTTCTGTCTAACTAGAAAAGGCTAAAATTCCAGAGTGAAAGTTTCACCTGTCACACATTTTTTTTTTTTATGGTACAAACAAATAGACATGATTAGGTATGGATAGAGTAGAGACTGGAATACAGAATATGTAAACAAACTTTTACATGTATGATCTGATGACTTTCAACAAGAGTGGCAAGGTCATTTATAATTTTCTTTTTGGTATAGATAATTGAATTACTAATAGAGTGGTCATTTAAGTCACCTGCTAACATTGTATCTGGACCAGTCTCTTCATGTCCAGTTAGGTTTGTCTTATGAACTTAAGTGAAGCAATATTTGGTTCATATAAATTTACAAATGTTATATCTTCTTTCTGTTTTTTGTTTGCTTGTTTGTTTGTTTTGGGGGTCCTGGGGCTTGAACTCAGGACCTGGGCTCTGTCCCTGAGCTCTTTTGCTCAAGGTTAGCATTCCACCGCTTTGAACCACAGCACCACTTCTGGTTTTCCTGATTGTTATTTGGAGATGAGTCTCATGTCCTTTTCCTGCCCTGGATGGCTTTGAACTGTGATCCTCAGATCTCAGCCTCCTGAGTAGCTAGGATTATAGGTTTGAGCCACCAGCACCAAGCTTATGTTATATCATCTTGATGCTACTACTATAGTGAACATCTTTATCTCTTTAGAATTTGGCTTGAAGTCTACCTTTTCAGGTGTGAGTGTTGTTATACCTACTTGCTTTCCTAATTTTCATGTATTCATTTATACCTCTCATGAATTTATTCTTTGCTGATCTGTGAGTCTGTGACTATCTTCCTATCCTGTACAACGCTTACTTACTGTTCTTGAATCACTTTCACTTTGTCTTAACTTGAAAAATCTTAATTTCTCTAATAATATCAAAAGATAACTTAGCTGAACATAGTATTCTTGGTTAGACGTTTTCTACTCTCAGGGTTTGACATCTGTCATGACATAAGTTGATGGTATGATTGATTGATTCCCTCTTTCCCTCCCTCCCTCCCTCCCTCCCTCCCTCCCTCCCTCCCTCCCTCCCTCCCTCCCTCCCTCCTTCCCTTCCTCCCTTCCTCCTTTCCTCCCCTCCTCTCTTCCTCCCTTCTTTCCTCCTCTGTTTTTTTCTCTAACCAGTACTGTATTGGGGTTTGAATTCAGAATCTCAAATTCAGCTTGCTTGACTGAGTGAGGTTCAACCATTTGAGTCACAATGTGGCCCAGGCTTTATCTGTACCATTTGGAGATGGAGTCTCACTGACTTTTCTGCTCTAGCTCACTATGAACCACAAACCTTTGGATCTCAGCTCCCAGCATAGCTAGGATTACAGTTGTGAGCCAGTAGTTCCTGGCTCTGGATTTATTTCTTGAATATAATATCAAAGGCATGGGCTATAAAATGCAAAGTAGGCTATTTAGACTTAACCAGTAGAAACTTCAAATATCAAAGGACAATATCAATAGGCACAAAAGAAAATTACAGACTGGAGAAGATATTTCAAATCATATACCTAATTAGGGATTACTATTCAGAATAAATAGGAAATTCCTTAAACTCAACACTAAAGAAAAGCAATGCAAAATAAGCAATGGTGGTTGGAGAGGTAGCTCAGTGGTAGAGTGACAATACAGTACACACAACTCTCTGAGTTTGATCCTCAGCACCACCAAAGAAATGACAATGACAAAAATTTGCACAGGACTTACATACACATTTCTTCAAAGAATGGCTAGTAAGTACATGAAATGATAGGTACCATCACAAATTTACATTAGGGAAGTGCAGATTAAAACTACAAAGTGACATCATCGTATCCTTTAGGGTACTAAAGGATACTACTTGTTACTTGGATACTAAAACAAGTATCTAAGGAACAAAACCCAAACACAATAACAAGCCTGGGTCAGGATGTGGAGAAACATCAACTTTACTGTACTGTTTCTGGATCTATTGGTTTCTATCAGGAATTTGCCATCTGTTTTCAGCCCCATGCAAATGCCTGGTGACGGCAAATCCTGAGGCTTTTCTGGATTCTTTCACATAGCTTAGCTGCTTCTGATTGGCAGCCTTCCTTAACATATTTATGCTTGGCATTCTGAACACTATCAACTCAGTTTTCATTCACTGCCTCCATTATGGTTTTTCAAAAATTTTTCTTGACACATCTTCTCTGCATTTTTCTGTGGCTTTATATCCTCATGTTGGTTGGGTTTTTATTTGTTTTATCTTTTTGCCTACAAAACATAATGTTTATACTGTTGTTTTTTGCTGTTTTTGTCTGCATGTGTGCCACTGGTACTGGGGCTTGAACTCAGGGCCTGGGTCCTTATTATTTTCAGTCAAGTCTGGTACCTACCACTTGACTGACAGCTCCACGTCTGGCTTTTGGGTGGTCAATTGGAGAAAAGAGTCTCATAGACTTTAGATGCGATTGTTTGGGGCTGAGATTCCTCCAGGTCCTTGTGAATCTTTCCTCTTACCTGAAATGACATCTGTACTCTCACCTTAGGGCCAAACTCTGCAGTGGCTTGTTATCACTTCCACCCACATGCGTTGGGTAGCACTCAGCCCCAGCTTGCCTTTAACTGTAGCAGAATCCCGAAATGGCAATTCAAAGAAAACATTTGGAACTACTGCCATTCCATGCTGTACACATGCAGCTCTTCCCAAGTTTGTGAGCACAGCCCGGGAACCTACATGCACCCCACATATTCGTGAACCCATGTATTTCCTTCATCATTGCACTATAAGAATTTGGTTGTATCAGGCACATATGTTTCTGTGTCATTTTGGTCTCACCCAGCTATGTCTCCTGGAAGATACTTTCCTATTCATTTGGCATTATTCTAATTATTTCTTTATATCAACTACATAATATTTCATGATATGTTGATACAAGTATCAAATTAATTCAGCATGTTCTCTCTTGATAAACATTCCTTTATAAACATCTTCACTTTTACTTTGGTGACATTTAGATGGGAGTGCAGCTACAAGTATGTGTGCGTTGCTTCACTTTGTAACTGAAGTACAGCATGCAATTGTCTTGTGAATGAATGCTGAACACAGGTTTATTTTTAGAGAATAAAGCCACAATTATTGAACATTGAGGAGAAAATGGAATGTGTTTGGAGTAAATATCCAGTTTCTTTCTCTACATTCCATACACTCACCAGCTTGCTGAATATTGCAGACAGTCTAGGTATTTGACGAATGCACCAAAAATCAGTGTTCTCATAACTTACAGCTACCTAAATTTATCCCGTACTTCCCTGCAGGACTAAAGTTACTATAGCAACATTAAGGTAAATCCTTTAATTTTAATATTAACTACTGTTTTTAGCCTCTCAAGGAACTGGTGCATTTTAGCTGATAGTATGCTGTTTCCTATAAGTAGGTTCTTTTGGCATAGGAATATAATATTGTATGGAGGCAAAGGTAAATAATTAATTAATTGAACAGCTATTAACTGAGTGTCCTTAAGTATGAGGCACAGCTTGGAGCTGGGTACAGATCAAAGGATAATGAAAATATAGCATATGACTATATTTAGATCAGACATAAACAGTCACCGAGTGAAATATTATATTGTTAATGGGAGTGAGAAAAACGAAAGGGAAGTATCTGGTATTTTATGCTAAGTCATGTCTTCATTAGGAGAGAGACAAAGAGAGATGGAAAGAAACTGAGAGGATGGAGGAAAGGAGACAGGAAGAGGGGGAGGGAGAAGGCGGGAGGGAGGAAGGGAAAGGGAGAGCCAGAGCTAAAGAGAACATTATGGCCATGGGAAGCTAATTCGGGGGGGGGGGGGTCAAGGCCTTCAGAAGTCCATGTGGTACCAACAGATGTGATTCTGGTGACTTCACTCAACTCAGGAGAGTTTCTTCTTTCCATGGTTTACTCTGGATGAACTCTGATAAGGGGCAAGGCATTGCTAGTTTATACCAGTGATCAGAGCTCTCTGTTGGGACAAATATGACAGTCTGTTATCAATGTGAGGGAGTCTAGCTTGAGTTCTCTTGCCAGAAGGATTTTCATATTGAATTGTGATGAGCCAACTATGACTCAAAGTCTTGTGGCACATAAGGTACTGTAACTGTGAGGAGCAGCTCAACGTTTTGTTTGTTCACAGTGCTGGGCCTCCAAAGCTAGGTCTTTGCTTAGGTGAGACACTCATTTACTTGCATTTTGAAAACAAAACACAGTTCTCCTGTATCAGGCTTAATGGTGATTGAGGTGTTTGATGTCTTCACGTCTTGTATTTCTTGTATCTTGAGTCAGTGTTGTGCTGTCCAACTTAGAGCAATTAGAAATGGCTTGATGCTATGGCAGTCTTCAGAAAGGCTTCCCCTCCACATTCCTGTGTGTGCAGAGCCTCTGGCAATAGTGGAAGCTTTCTGTTCAGGCTAACTTTCCTCATCTCTGCCATTGAGAGGTCTGGGCATGGAAAGAAAGAGATGAGTCAGAGTGACTGAGGGTCTTTTTCCCCCCCCTCAAAACCTAGGCTCTTAGGTAGCTGACAGAGCCATGGGGCTTTGCTGATACGCATCTGACCCTCTGTCCTCTCTTGGTGATTTCTCTTTGACTTGAGCCTAGCAACATTAGTAAGACTCAAAGCAGCCCCTTAGAGGTGTTGGCTTCTGTACTTCCAGACCAGGGGACTTGTATTACTATGGACAAGGTCTTCCTCTTCTCGAGTAAAAATGAATAGTTAAATGCCGAGGCCTATTAAACTCACCCAGCATATGTGTTTGTGGTCTGTAATCTTTTATTATGATTGAACCTACCTGTCAATGAGGTTCCTAGAATATTTTTTTTTATTGCTGGATATTAAATGGAATTTTTTTCAATTACTCAAAAAGTATTATTGTAAAAAAGTGTTGTTGTTGTTTTTCTAATATGCTTCTTCTTTTTAATTCCTCAATTTGCCTCAATGTATTAATGGCCAGCCATTTCCCTACAGGGTAAGATGCTCAGCCCAGATCTGGGATGGAAGGACGTGTGCTATTTATTTGTGATCCAATATTTCTTTCAAATATTGTAGGGGCAAATGTAGGGTTTTCTTTTTACATTTGTGGTGGAAAGTAGCATTAAGGATGTACTTATTGAGAACCAGTCTCACACTTGTTTTGACCTTCCTTGCATGGAACTGACAATGAAGGGATGTTGTGTTTGTCTTGTATGATGTCCTCAGTCATGTGACCTCTTGGATGATGATTGACTCTTCAGTCCTGCCTGGGTCACTAGCCAATGTTGGTCCACTCACATCATGGGGTTGCAGTAGAGCATGCACTAACACACACCTTTCTGTGGTGATCCACTCAACTGTAAGGCTAGACTGGTGTTATTCTGACTTACTTCTGACACTTCCTAGCACCACAGTAATACATAAAGATGTCTCAGGAACAACATCTATTATCGATGGGGTGCCCACTGCAGCCACTGAGGACATGGCAGTGAAAGGAATGTAGACCCCCTCCCCCCCCCCCTACACACACCTTCCCCAAGGGCTCCCACTGCTGGATTCCACCATACTGTGTAAATGCAGTTCTCAGTACGCTGTTTCTCCTAGGCGGAAGCCAGTTAGAGGTTGACTTTCTTTGGGAGGAATTAAGAGTCGAAGGGATATTCCTTATCCATGGGGTGCTTCCATTCTTGTTTCAAGCAGCAACTTAGACTTTTGAAAAGTAGCTGTGGGGCATCTGGGTTGGTTCCATATTTTAGCTATGATAAATTGTGCTGCAATAAATATTGTTGTGCTGGTGGCTTTAGTGTGTTCTTGTTTGTGGTCTTTTGGGTAGATGTCCAAAAGTGGGGCTGCTGAGTCATAGGGGAGCTCTATGCTTAGCCTTCTAAGGAATCTCCATACCACTTGCCAGAGTGGCTGAACCAGTTTACATTCCCACCAACAATGAAGTAGGGTTCCCTTTTGGCCATATCCCCTCCAACATTTATTATTGTTAGTTTTCTTGATATAAGACATTCTTACTGGGGTGAGATGGAATCTCAGTGTTGTTTTGATTTGCATTTCTTTTATGGCCAGTGATGTAAAGCACTTTTTCATATGTCTCTTGGCCATTCTCATTTCCTCATCAGAGAAGTCTCTTTTTAAGTACTTAGCCGACTTGTTGAGGGGGCTATTGGTTCTTTGTGGTTTTGTTTTGGAGGAATGTAATTTTTTTAGTTCTGCATATATTTTAGATATGAGGCCTTTGTCCGTTGTATGGCCGGTAAAGATCTTTTTCCAATCTGTGGGCTTTCTGTTTATCTTGTGAGCTATGTCCTTTGCCTTGCAGAAGCTCTGCAGTTTGATGCAGTCGCATTTGTCCATCCTTTCTTTGATTTGTAGCATTTCTGGGTCTTTAAGGAAGTTCCGTCCTGTACCAAGGAGCCCAAGTGTTTCTCCTACTCCTTCTTTTAGTGTTTGGATCAGGAAAATGTGGGACATAGACACACTGGAATTTTATGCCTCTATCAGAAAGAATGGCATTGCCCCATTCGTAAGGAAATGGGAGAACTTGGAAAAAATTATACTAAGTGAAGTGAGCCAGACCCAAAGAAACATGGATTCTATGGTCTCCCTCATAGGGAATAATTAGCACAGGTTTAGGCTAGTCACAGCAGAGGATCACAGAGCCTAATAGCTATGCCCCTATGAATGCATAAGATAATGCTAAGTGAAATGAACTCCATGTTATGGAAACAACTGTTAAATCATTGTAGTAATTACTTTCAACATGCCATGTGAAACATGTGATATGAAACCGTAGCTTCTATTATTGATGACCCTCTTGTATCCCCTTCCTGTGGTTGTACCTGCACTATCACTGTATCTTATCTGAATACATTGGAAACTGTATATACTGGTATTGGAACTAGGAAAGTGAAAGGGAATACCAAAATCGAGAAACACAGCATAAAAAAACAAACAACTACAAAAGCAATACTTGCAAAACTGTTTGGTGCAAACCAACTGAATAATTCATGGGGAGAGAGGGAAAGGGGAAGGGGGGAATGAGGGAGGAGGTAACAAACAGTACAAGAAATGTATCCAGTGCCTAACATATGAAACTATAACCTCTCTGTACATCACTTTGACAGTAAATAAGGAAAAAAAAACAAAGAAAGTAGCTGTGGGAAGCAGCCTCAACCTGTGTCCTCCCAAGGTCTCCCAAGGGCTGGGAAGCAGGAAGACAGGGAAGGCAGGCAGCACTTGCAGGACTCCTGGTGTCAGTAAGGCAGTCTTCTCTTTCTTGGTTTCATAGAGGTAGTGCATGCTTTCCTTTTTCACATAGGCCTAGTGTTGCTTAAGAACCTGTTACTATGTCATGGCCTGTTACTCTTTCTTGTTTATCAGGAAAGGAGGCTTTGCCTCTCATAGCAGCTGGCCAGACTCTTCCCAAGTAGGGAGTAGGGACAACTTGTTGCTCTGAGCCCACCCCCTCTCCCCCCTTTCCCGTCTATGCTGTCTTTAGCTCAGCCTCCCCAACCCCCCTTTCTTTCTTCCATCCTTGTGACTCTTCATGTTAGGCACCGGGTACAATAATACCTCAGTCCTGAAGGAGTCAATGGTGGGCATATAGGGCAGAAGCTATGTAGAAGGCTGACGATGTTAAATACAAAGAATAGCATTGGACATTTTTTTAAAGTATGAGCTGTGAAAAAGCACATGCCTTGAGGGTTGGGATGGATGGGGGAAGAGAGGGGTAACATTGATCAAGAAAGATTGTACTCATAACCTGACTTACAGAATTGTGAGCTCTTTGTATAACTACTTAATAATAATAAGCACATGACACTGTGTGGAAATAACAGTTGAACAGTACGAAGTATTTATATAGATGAGGACAGGGAGCAGAGGAAACTCCAGGAAAGCTTGAAATGTACTTATAGAATGCAAATAAGACAAGTTATGAAAGTAAATGTAAATTATTTAAAAACACAATTTGAAGGTGTTTAAAATAGACACACCTAGAACAACTAATTGAAGGGTAAAAGTTATGAAGCCAAGCACCCCCGTAATCCAGCCAAGAACCCTGTGTTCCGGGAAAACACACCACAATTCAGCAACTTTACTTCTCTGTGCATTCCAGCAGAACAGTCAATTAAAAGAAGGTATTAGAATGCTGACAACTGCACTTCCATAATTATCCCAATGGGAACCATGCAAGGGAACATCGTAAGTAGGAGAGAGATGTGAATTATGGAGCACTTACATGTCGGAATATTGTACAACCATGGAAAGGAATGTTCTGCATGCAGTAATCAGTCTAATGATCTTCTTAGTGAGAATGCTGAGTTCTTTCTGTGGACTCCTTGTCTGTCAGAGGAAAGCGTTTCTGTGCAGGTTAGCAGGCAGGGGGAACTTGTGCAAGAGCATGAGGAGCCAGCTAGAAGGGAGTGTGGTGGGATGGGGATGGGGATGGGTTTGAGGGATTTGTGTTTGGATCTGCTCATAAAGGTGTGCTAGTTCTATGAATAATTTTCCAGCTATTTTCTGGATTTGGGAACATTGCTGCAATAGATTCTACTTTAGTAAAGTACTTACAAATGAAGAAAAATGATCAGAAGTACTGAGAATGTGAAAATATGTAACAGACGCTAGTATACTACTGTTGACTTTCTGCTTAAAGCAGAAACAAGCTTTGAATAACAAAACTGTGTTAATACCAAATTTCACAACCCATACATATATTCTTTAATTTTTAATCCTGTATCGTGCTAAAAAGAAATCCTTGAATTCCCCAAACAGGAATTGTACGTGCCAAAAGACATTCTAAAACTAAACTAGGCATTAATATTTTAAATAAAAACACAACCTGGAAATTTTCTTACATATATGGCCAATCAGTCAATTAAGACAGTAGTTTCAGATATAACTTCATATGAAAGTAAAAATGAAAAAAGTACATTATTCATAGAAGTATGCGTTGCTTTCTAATGCTGTATGCAATAGCAACAAAGGCAGGTTTATGGTGGTCTTATATTAATTTTTAAAATTGGAAACAAACTACTTGCAGTCCATTTTGATAAAACAAGTGCAAATTAAAACCTGGAGAAGTAAAGGAAAAGCTGAAAACAGCGTAATTAGAAAGGAAAACAGAGCTAATGAATAGATGTGAGTAGTTTTTCTTCAAAAGGACCAAAAGAAGTCACTGCAGTGTAGACCTCAATAAGTGGATTTGTGGTAAAAAGAATACAAACAGCAAGTGAAACAATATACTTAGCCAAAGAGAAATTGAATTAAAAATGGTAGGCAGCTCTATACTGTGTACTGGGGATTGAATTCATGGCCTTATACTTGCTAGGCAAGCTGTTTACCACATCAACTATGCCTCCCCTCCCCCTGTCTGTTTCAGATGCAGTGAAAAATAGCAGTGTTGGCACATTGTGATTATGCAGGCTTAAAATGAATGTTTTTAGATATAGAATGTTTGGAAGAATTGGAAAATTTATCTAAGTCTTTTTTGCCATTGATGTTTTGAGGTCAGATGGCAGGTTGTAGGTTTTTCCAACCTTCTAAAGAGCCTTCTGGTAGGTCTTGGGAGTTGAGTCTTGAGTAAACACCTAACACTGTTGAGTACTTGTGTGGTCCTGTGATCTGGGTCAATATGCTTGACTTTGTTGAGTGAATGAATGAACCAATGAGTAAGTGCTTTCATGCCTTTCTGCCTTACTGTGTCCAAGACGAGCAGAAATCATTCATGAGGTCATGGTACAGTTCTTAGTTTACAGTCTGATAAATAGTGACCCTACACATGACACTGTGTTACATTATCAAATATTTTTTAGTTAAAAAATCTGAATAATCTTTTCATACATATGTATTTTTTCAGGATATACTGATCCAGAAAACTTTTCCTGGACAGAATATCTGGAAGCTACTCAAACTAATGCAGTCCCTGCCAAAGTTTTAAAAATGGTAAGTTCCATATGGGCAAACACTCTGGCCTTCAAATGCTCTTGTTGAGTCCTGCTTCATGAGTTGTTTTAAATGATTCTAGTTTTCTGTTTTTAAACATGTTTCTTTTCCCCATAGCCAACTTACTTTGCTAGAAACTTCAAAGTGGGTGACTCCCACTTGCTTCTGTGTCTATATAATAATGTAGGATATGGTTTTCTTTCTTAAAAATCACAAGTTTTACATGTTGGCACCTGCCTGTAATATAAATGCTAGGGAGGATGAGGCAGGAGGCTCTCAAGTTCAAGGCCAGTAGGCCCATGTAGTAAGATTCTGTCTCAATATACAAACCAAACAACAAAGGAAAACAGTAAAGCTTGCCAGGGTACCACTGAAAGTGCCTCTGCACCTGCTGATGTGGAGACCTTGTAGCTCCCGATCCAGTATTGTCTGTCCACAGGAAGAGAAGTTTGAATTCTCCCCGTATTGTTTAACCGGGCATGGCTTGAAGGTTCGCCATGACACAGTGAGACCCCAGGAATGCCTGCTGTCTGTGTGCATTACTTTATCCAGTTGAAGGAAGATGTTACTTTCAGCAGTTGTCAGAATACTGATTTGTACAGGTCAAGTTCACATGGATGTACTAATTCCAAGGTTGACTAAGTATAGATTAATTTACAACGTCAAGTGATTTGATAAGATTTGGCATGGTTAGAAATATTTAACTTCTAATGGGCAATTTTCAAGTCAGTTCCCTTCAAGACTAATTGTGTGCCCCAGACTTCTGGATTTGTCTGTGATAATCATTTTATTTCTTGGATTTCTTCATATTCTCATCTGCTGAAAGTTTTCTAGTGATTAAAGGGGCTTGAAATAAAACGCTGTTTGATGCTCTGGTTTTGTTTGAAATGGTAATCATGTGGACATAGGAAAGGATATATAACAGGAGTGAGAAGAGAGGTACCCAAGTTCTACAGAGGAAGTGTGTGTGTGTGTGTGTGTGTGTGTGTGTGTGTGTGTGTGTGTGTCTATTTAGTACTGTGGCTTGAACTCAGTGCCTTGTGCTGTTGTTTACCTTAGTTATTTTTTTTTGGGGGGGGTGGTTTGGTCATACTTTGCTGGTTAAGTGGAGATGTCTCTTAGGCTTGTCTTCCTTGGCTGACTCTGAACCATGATTCTTTGATCTCTGCCCCCTGAGTAGCTAGAGTGATAGGTATGAGCCACCAGCTTCCAGCCTACAGAGGATTGTAAAACTCAGGATTTCAGTAACAAAACATTCTCAGCTACTTGCATTCTTTCTCTCTTGCTTTCTTTCAAAACTTCATTTTACTATGAAAAAAATGTTTGCAGTACTAGGATTTGACCTTAAACTCGTGGGCTTGCTAGCAGAGGTTCCTCTATGTGAATCATGTGCCCAGACCTTGGTGCTGTAGTTATTTTTTGGTAAGGCCAGCATCAGATCACAGTCTTCCTGTTTCTGCTTTCCACATGGCTGGGATTACAGATGTGCACCACCATACCCACACCTTTTACGTTACTTTTCTAAGAGAAAAAAAACATACAAGAAAACAAAATGATGGAACTATTTAGTGAAAAAGGCAACTTGTAGCCTCTGTCTCATGGACATGGTGGATGCAGTTCCAGTATGTGGCTTTGTCATCTACAAAACTAAAGAATTTCATGTTGAAGACAGTGTCTTTGGGGAAGACAGTGAGATTTTCAGGGATCAGAGAACAACATTAGCACACTCCATGTATTAAACGTAATTATGCTCTGAAGAAAATGGAGCAAAACACACTAGATATTGGAAAAGGTGACCATTTATTACTCCTATATTAGCAGGCTTTTATTTTCCCATGGCCATTTCTAGACTTAAGTTTCATACACTTTCATTTCCTGTAATGTCAATAGCAAACTTTTATGTGCAATAACAGTGAAAGGTTTTGGTATGTTATAAAAACTTCAGGGTGATTTTTTGACTCTGGCTTTTGATCGTTAAATTTCTTAGGTTACAATGACTTTTTAGGTCCCCTTACTAGGTCTTTTTTTCTGTCCTATCGCCTTAGCGCCTGTGTGTCTGTGTCACTGACACTCGGTCCCTGCATCTCGGGACTTGAAAGGAACCTCAGCGCAGCTGAGGCCTCTCATCTCGCTGATGAAGTGACAGATCATGGACTGTGGCTTTCACTTATAGCACAGTATGATTTCAAGACCACAGTTGAAATTATGATCTAAGCTTGATCTAAGCATGGAATAGTTTAGGGGCTGAGTGGGGCTGGGAAAGATGAAAGAACAATGGAAGGGATGACGTTGATCAAGATACATTGTTCTCAGAAACGGATGTGTTGAATTGAATCACCTCCTTAAAGATAGTCCAAAATTATATATATTAAAACCAGTTTAGATTTAGGAAGCATTTTATGCTTTTTGAATTATGTCTTCAATCATTTAGCCTCGTTGGCTATACAATTCTAAACTGGGCAAGACTTAGAATAGCCAAAAATGTCTCCATTTGTAAAGGCTAATTTCAAAAAGGAAGAAATCTAAACAAACAAAATCTTTTGAGAATGTTGATGTGATAGTTCACGGAGTCAGAATTGAGTCTGTCTTTTTTAGCTACCTTCAACATGGCCAAAAAATAATAATTCCCCTCCCAGGTTTTTGTGAAACAGATTTGAAGAAGTACATAAAATCCTATGAGTTGTGAAACCCAACTGGGTTGTTTAACCCAACTGGGTTAAAGATCTGAATATTAAGACTAAAGCAATGATACTTGAGAAACATTGACTAGATCTGAATTGTGAATGTTGAATTGAGAAGATTGAATAGATGATATGAGTGTTGCATGACTTATAATGTTCTTTAATATTTCAGAGGGGCCCTCACGGTTTTCTGCCAGACATGAAACTTGAAGTGGTGGATAAACGAAACCCACGCTTAATTCGTGTTGCTACAGTCATAGATGTTGATGACCATAGAGTAAAGGTACATGTTTTCAACCATTATGTTATTTTATTTTGCTGGCATTTCTCCAACATCTCTTCTTTATCATCCTGCCATGTCCTTTACTTTCTTCAAATTTTAACTCATCTGTTCAGTGGTTTTCTGGGAAGAAAAACGATTCTGGATCTGACCTGAGAAGAAAAACCATTTTGGATCTGCCCTTGACCGTGGCAGGATGAAGTAAGTAGGAGGATTTCTAAGACAATAGGCAGAAGGTGCTGTGGCCCAAGAGAGGCTCCCTGCAGACAGTACAATTAGTACAATAAATTTCCAATCAGTTTCTTCTCTACTTACTTGAGTTTTGGGTGCAAAGATTTCCAGCTTATCTGTATGTGGACTAAGAAATTTGATAGACTGAATAATATAGATTGAGAGAGGGATCACAATTCTTCATTTTCTGTTCTTTTCCCCTAAAATAAAACAAAAAGCTTAGTTTCTGTAACTGAAAGGAAATATTAGATTTTGAGTTATATTTGATTAACAGATGTCTATACTGTCCTTGTTGATGGCATTTTAAATATGCATATTTTCAAAATGAAATTTTCCTAGAGTGAAAGCTTTGTATCTTTCTGGTGCTGAGAGCTGAGAGCATCTGTGGAATTCATTAACTCTTTTATAGCATGACAGCTGAAAAATGATTTCCTGCCCAGCATTGTTCTTTTTCAAACTAAGAAGCTCAAAGTCAACTAAATTTAATAGGTGCTAGTATTGAAAGGTGTATTTGTTTCATGTACAGTTGGAGGACATTTTGTTTCCTTTATCCTTAATTTGTAAGCAGCATCTTAATTCATTTTATTGAAAATATTCAGTACATATATTTTGGTAAAATTTGGAGAAGAGTATCTTGCTTTGCTAAAGATTACCAAGAACATACATTTAATGTTCTTAATTCTCCTGAAAAAATTAAACAATGATTATGTTCAAACATCAGTTAGGTATTTACTTGCCTAATACATTGTTATTAATGTTTTAACTTTAATTTCAAGAAAATTGCTAAAGATTTGTAAAAAATGTATGGCTTCATTGTTTACTGGCTATCATACCAGCTTTGTAGCAGTATGGTCCCTGTACTATCATATTCTGTTATTAACTTTTAATTTTTTATTGCATTCCTCAGAAAAGCTCAATTCTTATAGTACATCAAATATTTTCTAGTGGTTGCATGTGTGTGTGTGTGTGTGTGTGTGTGTGTGTGTGTGTGTGTGTGTGTTTGCTGGACCTAGGACATGAACTCATGGCCTGGGCACTGTCCCTGAGCCTGAGCCGCAGCTGCACTTCTGGCCTTTTGTGTGTGTGTGTGTGTGTGTGTGTGTGTGTGTGTGTGTGTGTGTGTGTGTGTTTGTAGTTAATGGAGATAAGAGACTACTGGACTTTCTTGGCTAGGCTGGCTCCAAACTGCAATCTTCAGATCTCAGTGTCCTGAGTAATTAGGATTACAGATGTGAGCTACTGGCACCTGACTTGTTTTCTAGACTTTTAATTTTATTTTATATTTTATTACTATTTATAAAGTATGTAAACTAGTAGTCATTGGAGCATTGCTTGCCAGTTTATTAGGTTTGAACCTATTGGATTAACTTACTACCTTAAAATGCCATTTAAGCCAAGAGCCAGTGGCTCATGCCACCTAGTTACTGAGGAGGCTGAGATCTGAGGATTATGGTACAAAACCAGCCTGAACAGGAAAGCCCATGAGACTCTGATCTCCATTTAACCACCAAAAAAATCTGGAGATGGAATTATGGCTCAAGTGGTAGAGTACTAGCCTTGATCCAAAATGCTCAGGGTAACACCCAGGCCTAAGTTCAAGCCCCAGAACTGGCTCATGCACACACACACACACACACACACACACACACACACACACACACACACACACACGTTTGAAAAACTAGCTCCCAAGTGATTTTTAATGGCTTGTATTTATCATCTCAGTAATGACATTTTAAAATCTCTTCAATTTTAGCTTATCCTTCCTAATACACATTTTACATATTACTTCCTTGTTCTTTCTCTTTCATGGAAATTACCCTGTCCTGTTTTTACTAGAGAAAGGAGAGTTTACTAATCCGTAGTACCTCTGCAAGTGGTGGAGCTGTAATTGTTATTTCTGTGGTGCTACATGTAATGGAAGTCCCATTAGCATTTTAAGCCTTAATAAAGGTCTATTTATGCAAATGGAACTCTGCCTTGTGTATCTTATCAAAAGTGAAATGAATTCTCTCCGCATATGATTTAGTCTATCAGTTTGTCTCGGTCTTACAGTGGTCATCATTGGCTTGAAGCTGTGCACACAGTGCTAATCTCTTACTCATTTCTAACCAGTCTCCCACGGACCTTCCATATCCACCCCCTTGCAGTCTGTTCTTCCGTTGTCTCACCTCATGAATTAGAGGTGTAAGGTTGTCAGCATGCTGGCCATCTTCTGATTAGAAGCAAGAGTCAAACCTTACAGTTTAAATTCCCATTCATCAATGTTCCTCAGAAAAGACAAGTCAGCCGAGTAAGTCTGCTCCTTGATGGAGTCCAGTATTTCTGCATTGTCACCAACACTTACCTTTATCTGTTTTCATTATTTCATTTTGATTTTTTTTCTAAGCCATCCTCCTACACTTTGTGTTCTTTAAGTTAAAAACCTATGAATTGCTATTCTTTATATGTGCCCATTTACGATATGGTGGCCAGGAGGAGTAGGATAAAGTCACTGGCTCAGTGACTGTAGTTATAGAGGCTGAAACCATAGCAGGCATGTTGGTGTGATAGAATCTGGAGTGATAGACTAAACACTAAGCTGTAGACCAAACAGTGGACTAAAATGTGCTCTCTTTGTTCCAGGAACCAAGCTAAGTACATTAAATCTTTATAACTAAAACTACTCTTACTACTCATAGAAAGGTATTACCTCTGCCAGGTGCCACTGGCTCACACCTGTAATTCTAACTACTCAGGCTGAGATCTGAGGACCACAGCTCAAAGCCAGCCCAGGCAGGGAAGTCCATGAGACTCTTACCTCTAATTAGCTACAAGAAAAGAAAAGCAGAAGTAGAGATGTGGCCCAAGTGGTAGAGTGCTAGCCTTCAGCACAAAACTCAAGGACAGAGTCCAGACCCTGAGGTCAAGCCCCATGACTGGCGAAAAAAAAGAAAAGAAAAGATTTAACCTCTATTCTGATGTTGACAGGGAGAACTTAAGTATCAACTAAGATTTTAAGGTGTTTGATGTTTCTCTAGTTTGGAAGCTAGCTGAAAGCACTGGGATAACTGGACATTGTAAGCTGTCAATTCTGCAGATGTTGCATGATTCATGATAGTCTACTTCCTGGCACTCAGCAGTCCCTATCCCATCACTAGCTGGGCCACGCCTGGCTGATGTGCATACAGACAATACTCACTTGCCCTGATAGATAAGCCTGACGTTTTCCATATCATGGGAGATCCTGTTTCCTCTTATGTTGATTATTAGGCTTATTAATTACCATGACTACTTTCTAATAAATATTTATAATGGACTTAGTGTTTCTTGTTTGTTTTATAATAGGTTATCTCTTATGTTTAGTAATCATTCCTTTGTTTAGCTCCTTTCTGTACTCTATTCTCTCTGAAAGACTTATCAGGAAATGCACCATAAGTTACAGTAGTTGGATGGGTGCTCTTAGGTGAGGAAAAGTATTCTCTGACCAAAAAATAAATATATAAATAAAAGTAAAGCGAGGACTCAAAAACTGAGTACTGTTTGATACATATTTACCCAGTGGGAACTGAAGCTAAGCTGTAAAATGAATTATAAATAAATTCCAAATAGATGCTTTAGGAAGTTCTCCTGAATCATTAATAAATAGAATCTCTTCAGCAAGTCTTTTCATATTTAATGCATCAACTGTATGTATTTGTGGCATTTCTAAATGGAATTAGGGCATCGTGACCAAGAGAAATTGTCACAGTAAGACATCCACTTACTAGACTTAGAGAATATTTTGGATTTTAACTGAATCAATAGTTGAAATCTTCTTTTGAAAAAAAATTGCAGATGGATTAGCGCAAAGCCAAAGTTCAAATGCAAGCATGTGACTGTTCTCTTTAATTAGGGTCAGCCTGTCTTTGAGAAGGTTGCTTGACCGGGTGAGTCCTGGCTTAACTGTCAAGAAAGGAGAGCAGTCTAGAATAGATCATCTCATTTGTCAGTGTTCCTAATGGGGGCATTTCTGGAAGTGACTTTGAAATAAGAATAGGACAAGATACTAACATTAAAAATGTGTGTCCTTTGAGCAAACCTTGTAATTAATTACCATTATTGCCAAGGTGATTGACAGCTGAGTTCATCTTGGGAAGGAGACTGGCAATTTTCAAAAAGTATTATGACCAGTAACGAAAAGGTAATTGTCAGAGTTGGTGAAACTGTGAATTAGTGTCAAGCATAAGTTCCAGGAATGTCGAAGCAGGTTTTACCTGTTCCTGTTGCATTAGTGTAATTATAGGCGCAAGAAGCCACCGTGCTGGTAACACTAATGACAGTTACCCACAAGGGCTCCCCAGCTGCTTTGTCTATGCTGCTGGCTTTCGTCATTCTCACGATGACCAGTGAGTTAGACAACACTGAGGAACAGGTGTGGAGAACCTAGAAAATGTCTCGGCAGGTGGGAGCAAGCCAGGCAGCATGGGTGCTAGGTGCTAAGTGCTCCTTACCAGAAGCAGTACTATGTTTCCCTTCATGTGGCCACGCACTCCCTACAATTGCCCAGCCAAAGAAAGTGGATGTTTCTCACATTTCAATTTCACGTCGTTTTTACATAGTAGTACCATACTATTCCCTTTTTTTCTAGCTAAAAATGACAGAAGAGTATTTTTAATGTATGGAATTCACAAAAACAGGTAGGAGTGGACCTCATATTTGTCCCATAGACTGTCATCTACCATTTCCTGTCTTAACTAAATTGATTACTAAATTGATTAAGCAGTGAGAAGAAAGTATTGTAATCTTCACTATAGGACGTTTTGTATAGTTACAGCTTGTAGGTTTAGAAGAAATAGATGTTTTCCTAGTGTCAGTTGATCACCATTGATTCCTTTGGTTTCCAATGTGAGTACAACCCAGGCCCCAATGTGTAATCTCTCACACATGGCTAACCTACTACCACTAGAGCTGTAAGGAGAACGTTCCCTGTCACTGGTGTGTGTGTGTGTGTGTGTGTGTGTGTGTGTGTGTGTGTGTGTGTGTGCCTGCGTACATACAGTACTGGGGTTTGTACTCCAGGCCTGAGTGCTGTCCCTGCTCAAAGCTAGTGCTCTATCCCTTGAACCACAGTGGTTTTTTGGTGGGTAGTTGGAGATCAGAATCTCACAGACCTTCCTGCTGGGGCTAACTTCAAGCTGTGATTCTCAAATCTCAGCCCCCTGAGCAGCTAGGATTACAGGCCTGAGCCATCAGTGCTTGACCCTGTCATATTTTTGTTAAAGTTTCTATATCCAGACCAGAAACCCAGGCCTGACAACTGAGTGCATGACTACTGTGGTGGTGAACCAAGCTCAGAGTCCCCCTGGAGCGGCCTCACACATTCCCAGCCCACTCCCACCTCCCCAGCCTGACCTGCAGCATCTAAAAAGAGGCAGTGTGATTATTTGGCTGGAGGCACCTGCTGAGTCATGAGCTGGCTAGAATAGAAATAGAATGGCTCACAGCTTTCTATGCAAATCCTGTCTGGGTTGAATCTTCTTAAATTAAAGATGATGAGGGTTCAGCACTGTTTGTTCTTAACCCTCTTATTAGGGTTATATCTTTCTTGAGTGTCCACAGAATGCTACAGATTTCTTTGTTGTAAGAATGCAAATAGGTGTGTACAGAAATACTGAATTATATTTGTGTTGTAGGAGTAACTGTGCTTTTGAGTAAAACCAATAGTTCTTAAGCTAATAAAAATAGGCTCTCGGTATTCTAATTATTTCATTCAAAGCTATATATTTGCTCAGACAACTGAGATCCCCCTGACCTGCTATGACAATGAAGGCTTTTATCTCCCAGGCCTTCAGCCATGGGAACACACCGTGTTCCCTAAGAGTGGTAAGGAGTCTGTTGAACTCATCTTTGCTTTAAAGGATACTTACTCGTTCTCTGCTGCTTTCCTGAGTTTTTAGAATTGGGTTGCATGAGCAGCTGCAGTTTTGACATTCCAGGACCCATACCAATACTGATACTTAGCTAATTATGCCCAACATGGTTTCTTCTTCTTACATCCTGTTTCATTAGCATGCTATTTCTTTAACCACTGGAAGCATGTCTTTCAAGAAATTAACAACTAAACAAAAGCACCCCAGAATGGACTGTCTAGGCAAGATGGTGAACGTTCCACCTCCCTTCCAAGGCTGAGTCTCCTCCCCTCCGCTCCCCTCCCTTCCTCTCTCTTCTCAAATATCCAGAGTAAAGACTAGGACTTGAACCTGCCTTACAGTCTGGTTGTGAAGCCAAGCTGGAATCCCTGTTTAGTATCGTAGTGTAAGGTACAGGCCCTTGTACGTTTTTGAAAATTGATCATAAGTTCAGTGAGTGTTGTGAATAGAGATGCTATGGGGGAGATGGCCCCAGAACAGTTTCTGACTTATGAAACTGTAAGCTCTCTGTACATCACGTTTAAAATAAAAACACAGTAATAATAATGCTATGTAAGTAAACTACCTTATTATTTAAAGGCATATAGCATACCTGTACGTATGTTGCTTTCTTCTCCAAATAACACATGCCTTTATTTACTATATGTAGAGGCAAAGGAGACTTGAGGCAGACTGTGCCGTATCTGCATCTGTGCGTGCATGCGTGAGCTAAATGGGCACACACCTATAGACCATGTGTGTTCTTCCTCCTATTCAAATTGGAAACCATCCCTTGGGCCATGATTGCTCACGAGATTGTTTTTGGATCCTTGAACAGAGGAATATCAGGAGATGCATGGCTCTGGCTGTGGGCAGGTGAAGGTATGGGTGAGGGGCATGGGCAAGGAGGTCTCTGCCTAAAAAGCTGCTGCAGACCCTTTTCTACTTCTCCTTCTAAGATCACTCTCGGGACACCAACCCTGGGAACTCATGGAGAGTGTGTGTATTCATTCTTCTAAGATAGGCACAGCAGAACTACCCTATTCATGGGGGGCGCCTTGCCCCAGCCCCAAGGAGCCTGTTGATAGAAAAGAAGAGGTGTGTGGCCCCTGGACACCTAGAAGATGAGCTCCTATCGCTGAACCAAACAGAGGGGGCCAGCTGATGTGGACAAGCTGGTGCGGTCTAGAGGTACAGACTATTATGATGGCAGCCCCAGTGGAAGCATTTACTAGCTGGATGCTAGTGGCTCATACCCTTAATCCTAGTTATATCCTAGTCCCCTCAGCTAGGGGCTGAGATGTGAGGATTCAAGGTCAAAGTCAGCCTGGGCAGAAAAGTCTAAAAGACTGGAAGCTGGACGTGGAGGTGTGGCTCAAGTGGTAGAGCACCGGCCTTGGTTACAAAAAGCCAAGTGAGAGCATGAAAATTTGTGTTTGAGACCAAGTACTAACACACACACACACACACACACACACACACACAGAGGCACACACACCAAGACACACACACCGACAACAACTAGCAATAAAATTAAAAGGGGGTTCTGGTTTGAAGAGCAGACAGAGCACAACCCTAATACTCTTCAGGCAAGACTGCACCTGCAGGCTTCAAGGCCGGTATGCCGGCTGCTGACCGTCCATTGTAGATCTGGGTGTAGCATTTCAAAGGTGTAGCAGAGATGAGGGCTTCTAGAGACTTTCTATTTGCTATTCAGAATGCAGTCCACACCTTAGAGACTGGTGGGCCTTATTCCAGGGTGGGGATCGACATTGAACCCACTGGCCACTGCACTGCATGTGCACTGAAGGGGGAGACCCCCTCCTCAGGCATGAACACGAGATACCGATGTGCTGCTGCTCTGGCTGTGCTCACCAGGGCAGTGTTTGCTGACCTCCACAGGGACAAGGAGTGAGCGGCTGCTAGGGCTTCTCTGGGGAGCCCTCCTACTTACCATTTTGTCATATGTAACCGAACTTCACTGATAACTTGAGATGAGCGCTGTAACTTGCTTCTCAGTGGGGCAAGGAGGGAGAAGAGTATGGCAGAGGGCTGAGTGGCAGGCACACAATCTTGGGGTGTCTGCTTATGTCGCCTCTATCAGGCTCCCTTTAGTAGGGCATGCTGGTTATTTGTCTTTTTATTCTTTTGATGGTACTGGGATTTGAACTCATGCTTGGTAGGTAGGTCTTCTACTACAAGCCATATCCCCAAATCCTTTCGTGCTTTAGATTTTTTTCATACAGGGTTGCACATTTTTGTCTGGGACAGCCTCAGACAACAGTCCTTCTGTGTGTCTCGTGTAGCTGGAGTTGCCAATAAGAATCTTCACATGTGGCTTTTTTGTTGAGATGGCAGTCTCCATTAACGTGTAACCAGGACTGAGCCTCAAATTGTGGTTTTCCTAGTCTTCGCCTCCCAAGTAGTTGGCATTATAGGCATATCCACCATGCTCTGCGGAGTGGTAATTATTAATTGTAGGTTCTGTGCAATTATATTTTCCTGTTGTCATCTGCCTCTTTGGGCTATTGGAGTCTTCTTTTGGCCTCTTCTTCCTAACCTCTGAATATTGACATTTTCTAAGGCTCAAGTTTTGGCCCCTTTGAGTTTTTCTTTGCTAGTAGATCTCAAGCCTAACTGCCTATGTAAATGCTCAGCAAACATCAGTATTTTATAAAACTCCCTCAGGCAATTTTAATGTGTGCTGGTGCTGATAATTTCTGCCTGGTTCTTTCTCTCTACATGATTTCTTATCCATCCATTCTGTTGGTTTTCAGTGCCTTGTATTTGCAAATGATTTCCAAATTCTATCCACTACCATGACTACTTCCCAGCTGTGTATTTAACTGGTGCTTAACATCTTCTGTATCTTTCTTGTTAGTTTGTCCTGAACTGAAATACTTTAATTAATACACTCACACCTACGTCTTTCCTAGGTATTTTCAATTTCACAAATGGCAGTCTTATTTACCAAGTGACTCAAACCAGAGTCATAACATCTGCACATCTCAGAGCTACCATAGACAGTCAAGCAGAAGATTCCGCTGCATCTAAGTCCAGATAACACATCTTTCTCTTCCTTCCTCAGTCATATCTGTCCCCGCTTAGGGAGACAGAAAAGCTACTCTTACCTCGTCCACTATAATTCTCCCCTAGCAGGTCTCTCTAGATCCATTTGAGACCCTGTCAAGCCATACTAAACCAAGGTGCAGTTAATTAACATTTATTTATTTCTGGTGCCTGTACTGGGGCTTGAACTCGGGGCCTCACACTCTCACTTGGCTTCTTCACTAAAGGCCAGGACTCTAGCCCTTGAGCCACATAGTTCTGCTTCTGGCTTTTTGCTGGTTAACTCTTGGAGACAAGAGTTTCTCTGGACTTTTTTGCTCACCATTAGATAAGAATCAAGGTCCTCAGATCTCAGCCTCCTGAGCAGATGGGATTACAGGTGGGAGCCACCAGGGCCTGACACAAAGTGATTTTATACCTGTGAGCTGCATCACATGACTTTCTTACCTCCCTTTCCGTGTCTGGCCATCTTATATTGAGTCAAAGAACTGACCCTTGAGTGTGCCGTCCTAAATCCTCATAGTTTGGTCTTCCTCCTCTAGCCTGTCTTATTCTATGTTCTGCCACATTTAAAGACAACTACAAGATTTGGAGAAAAATAGAAAGTGACCAGAATTTGAGCTGTGGCTCTTGACTTGGCTTTTATCAGCCTCCCCTTTTAAGTTGATAATGGTACTTCACTCAGAGCTGTGTGAAGAGATCACCCTGCCGTCTGCCATCTGCTTTGGAACGTGTCAGCTTCTGTTCTTAGAGAACTGGCTGTCGTCAGCACACACTTCTCTTGGGCAGGGGCAGCTCTTCGAAGCCAACTGACTTCCAGCATGGGCCACTGGTGAAGCTCTTCAGCCATTTGGAAGTTGCGTCTTGACATCAGAATCACTGATGTGATGCAGGGACAGGGCGGAAAGAGAGCAGAGTGTGTCTCCCAAAGCAAACATCTGCTTTGTGAGAGTAGCAGAACGGCTTTCACTGATTGGCAGAAGTGGCAAATTTATAAATAAACATGGAGATCTAAAGAACATATGTACAATCTTTGCACATGCAAGTTCCATGTAGATACTTTGGGCCATTCCAGATTGTAAAGACACTGCTTGCCTAGTCTTTATTTGAGCCAGCCATTGTGTCTCATACCTGTAATCCCAGTGCTCTGGAGGTTGAAGCAGAAGGATTATAAACTCGAAGCTCTGGGTGACTTGGTAAGATCCTGTCCCAAGAATCAAAACAAAACTTAAGACAACAGGAAAGAAAGTTGTCAGTGAAACGCATGCTAGGTCCAGTTCAGCCTTCTGAGGTCCTTCTAGCAGATTTTTTTTTTTAAATTTTACCCCAAGTGTCTCTGTGTTTTCTGTAGCCCTGCCCATTCTCAAGTAGTGCCTATTCACAAATTTCGAAATGTGCTCAAACTCAATCCTGTGGCTGAAGAGGTCAAGTTCAGTTTTCAAATTTATCTTCAACATGTTTTATTTCCTTTATTGTCAAAGTGTGATACAGAGGGGTTACAGATTCATATGAAATGCTGTGAGTGCATTTCTTGTTCTACTTGTTACCTCCTCCCTCATTTCCCCCCTCCCGCTCCCCTTTCCCCACTCCCCCCAAGAGTTGTGCAGTTGGTTTACACCAAATGGTTTCTAAGTGTTTCTTTTTTTAATGGTTTGTCTTTTTGTTCTTTTTTGTTTTGTGTCTTTTGTTTGTCTCTTGATTTTGGTATTCTCTCTCCCTTCCCCAGTTCTGTTGTTTAAGGGGACCCTAAGTCACACAGCCTTCTGCTCCATTATTCTAATCAATGCATGGTCTCATGGCCTGGCTTGTGCTTTGTTCCCCATCTCTGCGCTGTCCCCCATCCTAGCTTTCTCATTCTCTTGTGTCTTCGCTTCTCATTTACTGGAAAGGCAGAAGAGACTCAGACCTGAACTAATAATGCCATGGCCAAGGCTACCTTTCTCTCTGTGTCTCAGTTTCTACTTGCTACAATGGGAGACTAATTCATTTTTTTTACATGAATTCAATCTCCAAAACTCCATCATCAGACTTATGGTTACTTGACATTAGATTCTATATGTTGTTTTTTGCGCACGCACGTGTGTGTGTGTGTGTGTGTGTATGTGTGTGTGTATGTGTGTGTGTGTGTGTGTGTGTGTGTGTGTGTTCTAGTACTGGGCTTGAACTCAGAGCCTGGGTACTCCGTAGCTTTTCTTTCTCAAGGCTGACTCTTTACCACTTGAACCACAGTTCCACTTGTGGCTTTTTTGCTGGTTAATTGGAGATCAGAGTCTTACAAACTTTTCTTCCCAAGCAGCCTTCAAACCATGATCCTCAGATCTCAACCCTCACAATACCTAGGATTAGCCACAAGCACCCAGCTTGCTTCATTTCTTTATATTTTGTCCACTAGGTTGTAAGTTAGTGGAAGGAATATTTTGACTCTTTTGTTTAACCAAGTGACCTTCATCCTTAGTGTCTGGAGTAGATCACCTGGCTTTTCCTCTCATGATCAACAAACATTTGAATGAGGGAAGGGATGTGTGAGTTGTAAATACCAATATACTGATGGTTGGTTATTGACAGTAAATTATTTTTAGTATTAAACATTTATTACTTATTCTGTTATACAAAACAAGTATACAGTAACCCTTGGCATTAACTTGATGCCTCCAACATATTTTTTCAGAAAAGAACAGGTCTTTATAAGCTACAGGAGATTCTGGATCAGTGAGTGCCTCTGTGATACCAATGAAACTTTAAAAAGCAGTATGCTTATTATAAGCCTGGCTGAGAATTACATAATGCTTGAGTAATTTAAATCATGTGTTATTTCATGGTGGAGGGTGTTTTCTCCCCTGAAATATTGACATAGTGAGTCATGGAAGTATTTTAATGTGTCAAAGAATCTGAGCCTATTATGAGGCCATTATACTAATAATGTAGGAACAACAGTGAGACCGCAGGGTAGTAATGGATACATAATGGCTAATATATGGTGGTGGGAATCAGGAACAGTAATGGCTGCTAGTGCTTTTCTAGTAATAATCAGCTGCTCTCCAAGCCTTGAATGGGAAAGGCTGCCTGCAGCATGAAGGGCTCAGATTGCTGTTTGAGTGTGGCCCCCTTCACTTGGCTGAAGCCATCTCAAAACCCAAGTTCATCTCTCTGCTTCTGAGCCAACCCAGAGAAGTCTCCTGCCCAATGGTGCTGTCAGAAGAGATGGGAAGTCTCCAGCAGTGTCTGATCACGGTGTATTCCCATAATACAGGAAGGATACTATTATATACCTTGCTTTCTCCTTCACACCTCAGCACTTAGATGAGACAAACATTTCATACCCCTGGTGCTTTGCTCTGCCTCTGAGCATGTGCCCCTAGTCCCTGCCCAGGTGTCTCTTGCTCTGCTTGGGTTTATCTTAGTACCTCCTGTTTCCACAGTTTGGCATGTTCCTAGAGGGAGGTTCTTGCCCATCTGGCCTGCCACCCTCCTGTGGACATTCTTGATCTGCCCCTGGGCCTCATATGTTCATTGTACGGTGATCCTAGAGACTCATCGTGCCCTGAAGATTAATTAGAATCATCTGTTCCCACCCATAAGCCATATTTGGCATTAAAACAGTGATCCCCATCTGTTGAGGCTCAATTTCATGTTTTCAGTTGCTGCCCAAACCCAATCTATTCAAGAATAAGGTCTTGGGGGCTTCTCTTGGACCCTAGGTTCCCCCTCCTTGTTCCTCACCTCTCCCTTCTTAGGCTTTTGCATCCAGTCTATAGGTGGCCAACTCTGTATCCCTGGCCTAACAACAAACCGTGCGGTCATCAGTCCTCTGGGGGAATGTCGCTGATAGAACTTTCTACAGAGATGGAACTGTATATCATCACCTCTCTTCAAGCCTTGGCAGTTGCCTCAGGTATCTCCTGAGCATTTGAGGTGTGGTAAGTGGGGCTGCCAAAAATTGAATGTAAGTAGTTAGACATGAAATAGCCACATGTGGACCAGGGCCATCAGACTGGACTTTTCATCCCTGGGGGCCTTCAAGGACACATAAAGGGAAAGCCAGGCAATGTGGACCTTAAGACTCTCTTGTGGTGTGATATTTGAGGAGAAACAAGGAAAAGAAAGAAAAAAAAAAAGAGGAGAGGTAAAGGGAGGGGGCAAATGTGGTTTAAAGCAATGCATGTATGAAAATATCACACTAAAACCAGTTATTTACTAAAACTTCCTGATTTTCTTTTAAATTCTAAAGGTTCCTATAAGGCATCAGGGGCTGATGCTTCATTTGGATCTGGGCCCATCTATAGTCCACCTGTTTGCCTTGTGTCTACAGGTCAGCTCTCTTCTGTCTCTTTACCATGAGTAGTGAACACCACAAGCTTTAATAAGCCAAATGGATTCTGAAAACCAAAATTACAATTCAGATGAATGGAAAGAACTGGGTAAACATGAAGCAAACCCAGTAATTCCTCAGTGATTAATCCTCAAGCTTACAAATTGTCTAAATATTTACATTAACCTTCCATTTCCATCATAAAGTATGTTTTCAGGATTATGAACAGCTCCACAAATAGATGCTGTGCCATCGAGCTGAAATGAGATGTATGCACACTGTAACAACCATAGAGAGACCTTCTTTTAGTACTTTGTAGAACATGTGGTCATTGTTTTTCGTTTCTGGCTAATTTGTAGGACTTTATCATTTGGACCTTTTGGGGGTTGCTTTTGCAGGAGCTCAAAGCAAATTAGCTGAAAGAGATGTATAGACTAAATAGTGTGTAACAAAAGTATGCAGTAGGACTGGGTAATTTTAGATCCATGGTAGTTCTATAGGTCAGAGCAGGGGAGAGAGGCAGGTGAAATATACAAGTACAGTCTCCAAGTCTCCAAGCTCAATCAGGTAGTAGAGTACTACTCGACTCTTGAGCTTTACCCCAGCCCCTTCGCTTTACTTTCTTTTTAACACAAGGTCTTAAGTTTTTGCCTAGGGTTGGCCTTGGAGACCAAGATCATCTTACATCTGCCTGCTGCCTACCCGGGATTTCAGGCGTGCACCACCACTGTTCTCCAGTCATTTAAAAAATATTTTTCTCTGTAGTGGTCCAGAAGCCAAGTTATGAGTATAATGCATCTCGACCCATTCACCCCTTCCATCCATTCTTCCCCATCTGTGCCCATCCCATCTACACCCTCAAGTTACACATTTTAATTTTTACATAATGTACATTGAATATAATGACTGCATCTGCTTGCCCTTCTTCCCTCCATTCATGTGCCTTTCCTTTGTCCCCACTTATTCAGCATTTATCAGCCTTCTGGTATTCATTTTGTGAAACAGTTCATTAGTTGTTCAAAGGAGTTTCACCATTGGACTCTTAAGTATATGATCCTTTAGCTACTGTATCCTGACTTGTAATATTCTAGGTAGATGCCCAAGAGTGGTATCACTGAATCATAGGGTAGTTCTATTTTTAATCTTTTAAAAGAATCTCCAAACTGCCTTCCAGAATGCTTGCCCTTGTTTACCTTTCCATCAACAGTGTAATAAGGTTCCTTCCCTCTCCCCTATTCACATCCCTGTCCTTACTTGTTGTTGTTGTTGTTCATATTCTTGATGATGCCAGTCTTAAAAGGGTGAGATGGAATCTCAGTGTTGTTTTGATTTGCATTTCCTTTATGGCCATGGATGTTGAGCAATTCTTCATGTGTTTATTGGCCATGCTTGCTTTTTCTGAGAAGTCCCTATTTTGCTTTTTTGCCTATTTATTAATTGTGTTACTTATTTGGGGGGGAGGGGTTGTTTCTTGAGCTCTTCATATATTCTATATGTTAGGCCCATGTCAAATAAATATCTGGTAGATATTCTCCCATTCTGTAGGATACCTTTTAGCTCAGTAATTCTGTCCTTCACTGTGTACAAACTTATTAGTTTGAGGCAATCCATTTGTTGATGCCCTCTACTATTTGCAGAGTCCCTGGAACTCTATTCATAAAGTTCTTGCCTATGCCAGTCAATCCTAGTGTTTCTCCAGCTATGTTCTGTAGTAGTTTCAAGGTTTCTGGTCTGATGTATTGCCGGAGCCAGCTGGCAGTGAAGAGGGAATCCTGATTGAGGGGGCAAGGATTAAAGAAAAAGAAAAATAGATAGAGAAAAAAGAAGAGAAGAGACAAAAGATGGGGTTCGGGAGGTCTGCAGCTTAAGATTGTAGAAAGAATGACATTGTCCCATTTGTAAGGAAATGGAAGGACTTGGAAAAAATTATACTAAGTGAAGTGAGCCAGACCCAAAGAAACATGGACTCTATGGTCTCCCTTATTGGGAATAATTAGTACAGGTTTAGGCAAGTCATAGCAGAGCATCACAAGGCCCAATAGCTATACCCTTATGAACACATAAGATGATGATAAGTGAAATGAACTCCATGTTATGGAAACAATTGTTATATCACAGTTCTAACTACTTTCAACATCCCATGTGTATCTGTAGCTTCTATTATTGATGATGTTCTTGTATCACCTTTCTGTGGTTGTACCTACACTATCTCTGTAATGTTATCTGAGTATATTGGAAACCGTGTATACTGGTATTGGAAGTAGTAAATTGAAAGGGAATACCAAATTTGAGAGACACAGGGTAAAAAAAGAGAAACAACTACAAAAGCAATACTTGCAAAACTGTTTGGTGTAAGTGAACTGAACATCTCGGGGCGGGGAGGGAAAGGGGGAGGAGGGAGGGGGGTATGAGGGACAAGGTAACAAACAGTACAAGAAATGTATCCATTGCCTAACGTATGAAACTGTAACCTCTCTGTACATCAGTTTGATAATAAAAATTTGAAAAAGAAAAAAGAAAAAAAAAGATTGTAACTCAAGGCTGCAGCCACGTTTATTCTTAACTTCCACTTTATATGCAGTTTAGGAACCAGGGAATAGCATAGGGTTGCTAAAATTCAAGAACACTGAGAGGCTTTGAAGTTCACAACATTTGATGGCAGTAAAGACAGGATGAGGTTGATTAACATAGGAATGTACTCCAGTGGACATAGCAAAGCGGACATAGCAAAGCAATTCCGGGTAGTGGCTGAGATGCTAGTAAACAAATGTCCTTGCACTTAGCATATCCTAGTGATAACAACACAGCCAGAGGTCAGAATGAGATTAGCTGCTCCTTCGGCTCCCAACAATGTAGTTTCTGGACTATAGTAGTTTCAAGGTCTTTGGTCCTTTTAAGTTGATATTAGCGCAAGATGAGAGACAAGGGTCCAATTTCAGTTTTCTACATATGGATGTTCAGTTTTCCAGCTTGCTTTCAGAGATAGTTCTCCCTCTTTTAAAATTAGGCTACCTCCTGTTTCCAGAATAGGTTGGATTACAGATACGCTCTACCATGAGGGGCTTGGGCCTATGATTATTCCTTTAGAAATATTTGTTATGCAGCCAGTGGTCAGTGTATGTCAGAGGACTGCAGAAATCATACAAATTACTCCATCAGATGTGAGATCTCACTAATGATTGTAAGTATTAGAATGCATCCACAGCACTACAGAATTTCTGGGGTTTTTTTTTCCCCTGATAGCTTTTAGAAATCTTATTTGAAACAGAGAATTAGCATGTTTGGAAATAAAGCAGACACATGGAACTCTAATATCTGTTCTATCCCTTCCAAGTGTGAGGGGTGGGCCCCAGAGTGAGCTTCAGTGGTGAGCTACTGACAAGCTCAGGTTGTGCTCTTCACACTTGCACTGTGAAGTTCTGTCTACTATGGACTACAAAGACTAGAGGAAGATGAAAGTCACATTCAGATTCATTTGTGTGGTTACAAAGTCTTTAAGAAACAAAGAGGGGATCAAAGATACAGTCTGAGTGAAAAGGCACTGGAAGTGAGGAGTGGGGAAAGGAAAGGCTTGGCACTAGCATGGCCACAGTAGCCACCTGGGGCCAGGCTAGAGGACTTACTGCAGTCAAAGATAGATGAAGAACCAGTAATAACTGTTGTTAGCTTTCTGTGGCCCAGTGTTGTCTTTAAGTGGCAGCTTTTAAGTCCCTGCTTGGCCTGACCTTGAGGTAGAACTTTAGACTTGAAAAGAATGGTGTATGAAATAATCACTGCAGTTCTTCCACTGCAACTGAGAGAAATCCAGGGCTAACTTGGTGTAAGTAAAAACAGGGGTGGAGCATCCTTAGCTCACTGCAGGAGAGGACACGGATGATCCAGCTGCAGGCACATCTGGATGGATCCAGGGTCTCAAACAACATGTTGCCTTGTTTATCTGCCTCCTTACCATCTCCCCCCTCCACATCTTTCTTTCATTTTCTGCATTTCTACCTCTTCCCAGGTCTTCTTCTGCCTCTGTTTCCCAGATTCCTTCTACTGTTGATACAAACCTTTCTTCTTGAAGATGATCTCTCCATTCATCTGTGGAGTGGATGCCAGCAGCTGTGCCGTAGCAGAACAGTGGCCCAAACAGCAACAGTCTTCCCTATTGCTCTTTGCAGAGAAGGAGCTAGGGGAGCACTGTTATGTGATCCAAAGCAAATGCTTAGGCAGATCGCAGTGGCCAGGATGTCGGGGTGCTCTGCTTGGCCAGCTGTTCCCTATGATGGAGATTCAGAATGGGGCTGAGTCATGACTGCCAATAGCTGTAGAGGTCTACATCTTCAAGGGAAGGCAAAGCACATAAACTCTAGAACTACAGCATCCCACAGTTAGCAGTCGTCCCTGCCAGTCTACAAGTCTTCAGGAAAAAGTGTTTTTGCCAACCTCATTGGAAATTCTTGGTCTTGAGACAGCATGCTCAGAAATCCCAGGCTTTGATTTGACATCTTTCAACTCCTCTTCAAGAATTTTCATGCTGAGGAAAGGGATGAGGGCTCGATACTTTCAATGCTTTGGACATTGTCTTCCAGATGCATAGTTCCCAGGGAACAACTAGATCTCTAGTGACTGTCAGTTCAGAGTTGGAACCAAAAACCTGAATTTTTAAGAGGCATCACTTGGTATACTTGGAGTCACATTCTGTTTAGAGAGCGTGTAGGTTAAGCATGAGTTGGGGTTTCTTGTTTGTGTGAGGAAGAGGGATCAGTGGCTCAGTCTGTGACGTCAGCATCACACATGTGTGTGAACACCTATCAGGCACATGAGGATAGTGTTGGCCCAAGTAATGGGGATCTTGAACATAGACAACAAAGAGGATCAGAATAGTGCAGAGGGACTAGGCCACACGGTGCCTCTCTGCTGATCACGGTGCCCACCAATGCCATTCTCTTTGTCTGCTGGGTGGGTTTGCAGAGGTTTCTGAAAATTCCATCTGGAAAATTCCATTTATTCTAGTGTGGGAAGCTCAGGCTTTCTGGAGAACCTAATGAGGCCAATCAGATAGGCAACAGCAAGCGCCCACAGAAGTTACATGGAGGAGAGCCAGTGATCGCATGGCATCTTAAAAATGTTTTCCCCTCTGCAACAAAATATTTTATCCTCAAAATAGCATTTTATAATAAAAATAAATTTCTTTTCAACTGCAAAGATTGTGAAGAGACTTTTTCTGAGTTTGCTGTTGGCGAACATTTGTGTGCGTTCCCAGACAGTCTGAGGCTGGGAAGGGACTGACTCATCCCAGGATGTCTGCCCCAAGTGGAATGTGTGTCAAGCAAGGCATGGCAGCTCCTGTCAGCCGGCCACATGCACCTCGAACTGAGCAGTGGGTAAGCAGTCAGCACTGCGGAGAGATCATACAGTAAGCCACCGAGCACTTAGGAGAGGAGGAGAGATGCACAGAATTCTAGCAGTCTGGAATCCTGAAGCGGATGGGAACCTGCCCCCCTTCCTCGGACTATGTTGTGCAAAGGGTCTTGGCTGCAAGCTCAGCTCATTTTGGTCTTCGCTTTCAGCTCCAGAACAGAAAATGCAATGGCCGTGGCCCACCTGAAAGCTCACATCACAAGGTCTTGACAAACATATTGTTCCCAACCTACTGCTCCCCTGAAAGATTTCTTTCTCACTTCTCCATGGTGTAGTCATTGTCTATGATCCTGAATGCCTGAGAGCCTACCTGAAGCCTTCGGGCTTCATTCCACACACCAATCGTTAGAAATGCTGCCCATCCTTCCTTCCTTCCTCTCAGTAGAGGAGGACACTGAAACTCAGTCTGGCAGGAGGAAGGAGCAAGGGGTAAGTAAGCTCATTGGGTGGATGGAGGTGTTCTCCCCTCCAGAGCTGCAGGAAGCTGCCTGGTCTGCTTTGGTGCTGAGGGCTCTTCTTTCACCTGAGGCCCTCAGCCCGGTTCCTAAATGCTAGTGATCTATAGGACATCTTTTGTGGCTCTCCAGGAGCCTCCTGTGTCTCTATCGCTGGCTCCCTGCCTGAGTCAATAGTCCCAAGGGCCCTCTCTTCCTTATTAATCCCGTTTCTGGTTATGATTTGTATTGCAGTTCAAGTGAAGACCTAGAGAGGGAGAAAGACAGTCCCTCTGCTAGCCATTTGGCCACACCTTACTCGTTGGATTTTAGTGAATGAAATGAGTCACTTTCCATGTTGTTTTTGTTAAATTTGTAATTAACTGAAAAAATATTTTCATAGGTATTTATTGGTTCTCAAAGCAGTCTTGGTTCAGTTTTCTGAGGCAGCAAGGCTGCTGTGGGCTCGGTTTTCTAACCCTAGCCCTTACCTGCTGCCTGGCCCTTGCTAGTTTCCATAGCAGCATGGTGGCTGAGCCCCTGCGTTTCCTCTGAGCACAAAGCCCATCACTGTGAATTAGGAATGTAGCACTCATTGATGTCTGAAGTTTTGAAAAGTAAAAATCACAAGAGTTTCTTTGCTTCTTCGTCCCTAGTGGGAAGGATTTCAACAGGCTCAGTCTTATTTTTTAACTCGTGCATAACTTATCTTTGGAAAGCTTGCTGGAGGAAATGTTAGGGCTTGCCTAGTTCCATGAAGCTCTATAATGTAGGCTGACTTGTTCTGTATTGGCTCAGATGAGGGTCACTGTCTCTGATATGGCTTTGGTCAAAAGGCAGGGTTAGAAGCCAAACCTGTTTCTCCCCCAGGATTCTCCTCCTCTGTAGCCTCACGCACAAACCTTGGAGGGCTATAAGGGAGAGAATTGTACTCTCCCAGCCTGGGGTGATTTCTTCCTTCTCCTTCCTAAAGTACCCTGGCTTTGAATGTCACATCTGCAAACTGCCTCCTAGCCTCCATAGGTACTTGCTGATGCCCCTTCTTCCTTGGCTGTTTGAGCTGGAAACTACAGTCACTATCCCCAGCTGCCCAGCCTCCCTTCTAGATGGCTCCAGTGTGCACTCACGTCCTCCTTCCACCACCTGTCTGTCTTCTCAGCAACCTGAACCACTTTCTCTAGATTGTTCTGTCTTCTGCCCTACCTCAGCCACTGGCCCTCATTGTCTTGTCATAGACCGGGCTGTGGCCAAGAATGGAACACTTCCTATGGTTGTGACCTTTCTTACCACTACTCTTATCCTTCTAAGCCATGTCCTTCAGTGCTCCAGATCTTTGGATCTTCAGCCTCCTTGATGCCATTGATTGTTTGTCCCTGTTTCTCCCTCACCATCTTGTTCCCCCCACTTCAGTTCCATGGATGATAGAGTCAGATCATTATGTAAACCCCAGATTCTCACACATTCATCATCTTTCTCTCAGTCAAAAACGCTTTCCTAGTAGAGTCTGACTCACTCCTCCCATGCTTCTTAAACATGACTCGGAAACTATCAGGACTGGTCCTGTGCATAGCCTCTCCTTGGAGCTGGCTGGAGTCCTGAATTTCTGTAACCCAGAGACCCCCCATTCTCTTAGCTAACTGTTCACATCTCCCCCATTGTCTTCCCATCTCACTCTGAGGAAACTGAAGCAATCAAGCCATAGCTCCCTTCCCTGCCAGTATTTTCATGTATCATCCACTTGCCTCTGTCCGTTCCTATCAGATCTCATCTTAATCCCACACCTGCTGCCAGATCAGCCCGAATGACAGTTCTCCTCTTTCCTGTATCGTCTCTTTTCTCCTTGCCTAGGTAATTTCTGCCAACACACAAATATGATGTTATTTTGGACTTCATTTCCTGACTCTACATCTCTGTTTATTTTATTCCACTTCTGTTTAAAAGAAATCTCTCTGAAAGAATCATCTACCCCTCTCATACTTACTTTTGTGCCAGCCAAGGCACCAACATGCATAATTTGCCTCCTCCATACTGACCACTTCTTTTCAGATTCATGGATTGGATGTCCTGACTCTGCCTCCTTTTCACCCTCTGAATGTCAGAGCTGCAGGACTTGTTGGACCTCTTTTTTTCATCTGTATCTTTCCCTTGGTGATGTCATCACGTGTCAGCACTGTAAATAGGTCTGTATGCTAATGAACTGAAATTTCACGCCTGCTTGATGTCTAGTAGGTATTGCAACCTGCTCACAGGATGAGCACCTCTTCTTGTCTCTGAACCTTCTGCCGCCACCATTCTACTGCTGTGTTCCTTCAATGACTTCTTCATTTCAGATTTAGGAGTTTTCTTTCCAGAATATCTATGTGGTTCATCTTTATAGCATGTTTTTATGTTGAATTTCTACATCTTCTTACACATTTTGTTTTGTTTTTCCTGTTTTTAGTGTACTTATCACTAACAGGCTTTATTGATCATTTTAACATCAGTGTTTTCCATTGAATTTCCTTGCCTGGCTGTATTTTCTCCTGGGTGCAGGCCACACAGTCCTGTTTGTGGCATGCCTTGTGCTTTCTCATGTATGTGTGATGGATGTTGTATATGAAATAGCCCCATGAAGGGTGATCATTTTTACCTGCTAGGCAGCTGGGGTGCCAGACTCTGAAGGGTTCATCCTTGCCCTCCTAAAGTACATGTCCACCTCCTTACCTCAGAACCTGTGATTGTGACCTCGTTGAGAGGACACCTGTATCTGTGCTTAAGTTGAGGATCTTGAGATTAGATCATCTGGGAATGAGATCATCAGGTGTGTCCTAAATTCAGTGACAATTGTCCTTATAAGACGAGGAAAAGACAGGAAGAGAGCAGACCGTATGAGAAGGGAGCTGAGATGAGAACCCGAGACAAGGGACACGTGAATCCACAGGATGCTAGGAAAGGCAAGGAGGATTTTCTTAACCCATCTCTCAGTACTCAGTGATGCTTCTACACTTCAATTTTAGACATCTGACTCACATATATGCAAGAGAACAAATGTGACTGGTTTAAGTCACCAAGCTTTCAGTCATTTGTTCTGTAGTGAACCGAATGCAGAGCCTAGCCATTTAGGGCCAGGAATGAGCTGAGCCCATCCAGGATAGGTGGCAGCTTAGTTTTCACACATCTCTGGTTTAAGTATGTTGAGACAGAGGATTCCTGGTAGTCATAGACCTTCTACCTACAGATCTGAACCAGGGTTGGCAGGTGGTCTTGCAGACTTACACCACACTCCCTAGGGTTCCCAGCAGCTCTGTGTTAGGCCACAGCACCCAGCCCCTGAGTTTCCTTCATACTGGGTGTCCAGTCAGCCCTACCTGTGAGCAACAACTCCATGGCCACCTGCTCCTCTGGATTGGGTTGCTCACCTGCTCTTCAGCTGTGAACTCAAGGAAGAACACAGCTCCCTTCTCTGCTCAGATGGGAACGGAACAGCCTGCATTGCTGCTGGTCAGGTCATGAACTTCTTGGCACTCATAATCAGTTCCAATATTATGGTTTTCATTAGTTAATAAAACATTTTCCTGGGGCTGGGGATATGGCCTAGTGGCAAGAGTGCTTGCCTCCTACACATGAAGCCCTGGGTTCGATTCCCCAGCACCACATACATAGAAAATGGCCAGAAGTGGCGCTGTGGCTCAAGTGGCAGAGTGCTAGCCTTGAGCAAAAGGAAGCCAGGGACAGTGCTCAGGCCCTGAGTCCAAGGCCCAGGACTGGCAATAAATAAATAAATAAATAAATAAATAAATAAATAAAACAATAAATAAAACATTTTCCTATTGTGATACTTCTGTTTGACCCATCAAGTCAACATCCTACCCAGATGCAGAGCTCCCTGAAATACAAGGCAGGTTAAATTAATGATTATTAAAATTTTTTAAATTTAATTATTTTAATTTATATGCAATATATGTGTCATCAAATATTTATTGATATCTTTATGCTAAAATCATTGAGAATAACCAGCTGCTACTGACTCATGCCTATATTGCTAGCTGCTTGGGGGGCAGATATCAGGAAGATCATGGTTTGAAACTATGCCAAGCAAAACGTTAGCACAACCTCATCTCAAAAGAAAAAGCTAGGCACAGTGGTTCATATCTGTCATTCTGCTATAGCAGAAAGTGTAATAAGATGATGGTCTATGCAGGCTCCAGCTAAAAGCAAGACTCTATCTCAAAACTACTTAAAACAGAGCCAGGTATTCGTGGTTCACACCTGTAATCCTCGTTACTTGGGAGGTTGAGGTTGAGGCCAGCTTAGACATGTAAGTAAGAAGCCTTCTTTCTCAGCCAGTGACTTGCTTGTGGTAGCAAATGCCTGTCATCCTAGCTATACAGGAAGCTGAGATCCCAAAGATCATGGTTCTATGCCACTCTCAGTAGAAGAGTCAATGTGATTTCATCTCAATGGAAAAAAAGTCACTGAGCGATGGTAGGAAGCTTAAATATGAAGATCATAATCCAAGTGTTTGCCTAGGAAGAATGGGAGACCCTATATGAGAAGTAACTAATGCAGTTAGTTGCTAGTGGCTCATACTTGCATCCTGTCTACCCTGGAAACTGAGATCCAGAGGATTGCTGTGTGAAAACAACCCAGGCAGAAAAATCTACAGGACTCTAAAATAACCTTCCAAAGGTTGTATTGGAGGCTGCAGTCAAGTGGTAGAACACCAAGATAGTAAGCAAGCCGATCAAGTGTAAGGTTTCAGAGTCCTCTACTGACAAACATAATTTACAGAATAACTAGCACAAATAAGGGGCTGGGCATGTCTCCATGGAAGAACACTGTCCTAGCAAACACTAAACTTCGAGTCCAAACCTCAGTGCTGCCATTAAAACAAACAAAAACAAAAAACACACAAAAAAAAACACAAAAAAAACTACAGAAAACCTTTCTTCAATCTTCTTGAAACGTGCAGTATAGTGACTGCAGTAGAAGACCAGAATTTCTTACTTCTGAAAAGTTGTAATCTAACACCTATTGATCAACCTCTTCATCTGTTATTCTTTCCTCTTCTCCTCCTTACAGTGTTCATTTCTCTCTGTCTGGCTGATTTCACGTACTATAAAGATCTCTACTTACATATTTGTTGTAAATGACAAGATTTCATTCTTTTCATGGCTGAATAATATTTCATTGTACCACATTGTCATCCATTCATAATCAATTGATGGACACTTAAGCTTCTTGGCTATTATTAATAACTATAATAAAAATGAGTGTTTAGATGTTTCTTTACCATACTTACTTTATTTTGCATGAATACCCAGAAATGGGGTTATTGGACCTATACTAGTTCCATTACAAGTTTTCTGAGAAACCTGCACATGTTTTTCTATAATGGCGGCACTAATTTCTATTATCAGCAATGAGGTGCAAAGGCTCCTTTTATTTTACATCCTCATTAGCACTTCTTACTTTTTCAAATTATTTTTGTAAAACTCCATTCTTCCTGTAGTGCAGTGGTACTAATATTGTGGCTTTGGTTTAGTTTGCAGATGATTAGTGGTATTATGCATTTAAGATATACCTAACGAATATTTGTATGACTTCTGTTGAATGGAAAATTTAATGCTAAAATATAGTAGATGCAAATGTATATGTGGTTGGTGTAAAATATGTTTATAATAATTTCCCATATAATTGGGAATTGGGAGCTAATTATCAGTACCTTTATTTTGATACCAATACTGCAGCTTGAACTAAGGACCTTGCACAACATTGGGCACTATCCCTTAGCTTTTTCTATCAGGGTTGGTGCTCTGTGACTTGAGCCATAACTTCTCTTCCAGCTTTTTGATGATTAATTGGAGAAAAAATATCGACTTTGCTAATCAGGCTACCTTCAAACCATGATCCTCAGATCTCAGCCTCCAAAATAGCTGGAATTATAGGCATGAGCCATAGGCATCGGTTCCATTTTTTTTTTTTTTTTATCATGAGTGGAGATTAGTGAGCAGAGTTTGATCTTGGAGAAGGGCAATGACTGCTGGCTTGAGGTTCAAAGGTCAAGAACTTCAAAGGAGAAAGTGGGTAACAGTAGGCTATAAATATGAAATACTTGACAACATATATACCAAAATATTGGAAATAATTTCCAGCTGGAAAATAATGATTATTCTTGCTTCTTTCTAAAATAAAAGAAGTAAATTTCCCAAGGTGATTGGATCTTTGTCTAGTGATTTTCATTTATGTCATGTGTAAGTGTTGCAGTGTGCAATATTTTAGATAGCAGAATACAGGTAATGAATGGGTCTCTTCCTTTGGTTTCGTTTTGATCCAAGAGCCCTATGAACAACACACGCGAGGTCCTGGAAAGTAATGGCTTTTGACATCGAATTATATAAAAATTGTCTAAGAAATAGGAATAATCATGTTCATTACAAGCTCTATTCTCTTCCATTGGTTGGAAGTTATTACTGGCTTGCACACTATTTATTTTGACCATTTCAGAATGCCTTGCTCTGGTTGAGGTAGGAACTGGCTGTGCATGAAGAAGGGGAAGGCTCCTGCGTTCAGTTAGATACATGAGCAACCTGGGTACAAGTAAGTGTGAGAAACTGGTGTACCACTTCACATTCACAGCACAGTTTCAAGCCCAGTCTCCTTACTCGTTTGTAGCAACACATTCCTGTGAATGACTCCGTGTACTTCACAGGAAGTGATGGAGTCAGCATGTAAATGGGAACCATTAAACCTAGGTTGTAGTGTGGAACAAGAGCCAAGATCTTTCATCTGTTACGCCTTGACATATTTAGATGAAAGCCTTTGATTTTGAGTAATGATGGAACAAAGCACACATTTTAAGAGATAAAACATAGAAGAATAGCATCGCAAAATTTTGCTGCAAATAAATAGCTAGGTCTCACAGGCGACTACTCAGAGTCTGAGTAGAAAGTAATGTCAGTGTTATAAATAGATTGGAGCAGAGGCAGGCAACTCACTGTTGATGCCAAGATCTTAGGCATCGCCCTGTCCGTGCCATGTGCCCCAGCTTGCAATTGAAGTCTTGCCATCACACTGACAGCTCCATCTGTAAGATTTCAAACCCTGAAATCACATTTCTGAACAGAGCTCCTATCTGATTAGCTTTCTCTCTCTCCAAATCCCCATGCAAGCCTTCAAATGACACCTTATCCCTCCCCACCCCCTGAGGCTTGTCAGCCTCTCCAGGAATCCCTGTCTAGAACTGATGAATGCACACTACAGGATTGTGCATATGTGTCCTTCTCAGACCTTTATCTACCACCCACAAGAAAGTGCCTTTGGCAGTGTAGTACTGTCCACCCAACTCTTCTCTGTGTCCTGGACACAGAATAATTGAGAAATTGCCACCACCCCTGCTGCAGCAGACGGACCTTACCGACGGACCTTTCCTTACTTGGAAAAACTAGGAGCATTCTTGTGACAATTAACTTCGCATCCCTCCAGCTTTAATATACTGATTGTGTCTTACATCTCAAAAGAAACTGGCAGTTCTCTTTTCTGAAGCTCTTTTATGTGTTTATTTCATTTATGCCCTGTAACTTTAACCTTGTCACAAGTCACTCCCTGTGGGATATGTTCCTGGCAACATGTGATTGAGTTCGTGTCTATGTCTCTGTGCACAGCATTCCTGGAGACGTTCTATGGTTATTCCTACTCTCAGCAGCATAGGTTCTAGTAGCGCATTTGATTTGGTTCCACTGGTAGCATTCATTTACTTCTCAAACAGGGTCATTCAATATTCTGTCACATGACTGCTGCTGACATTGTCAACCAAGGCATTGTCTATGTTTCTCCAACCCTTAGCTGCTGCTTAACTATTCTGTCTGATTCCTAGATACCTTACTGCTTCTTATTTTAACACAATTCCTCAGGATTCTTTGCAGGCTCTTATCCCAGTCAGGATCCTGCCCTAAAAAGAATGTGTAGAGTTTAGTAAAAGGCTATTGATAATATTTGGGGCAGGGAAGTAAGACAGTGATGATTAGCCTGGGAAATGAGGAGAGGACTGAGCTGCTAGAGAAAGCCAAGGCAGAAGCTATGGCCTCAGTTGATAGGCCAGACATTGTCAGTCGGTAGTCAGGCAGGGATAGAAAGAAGCTTCCTCTCTCCTCCTATGCTCCTGACCAATCAGAAGCCAGGGAGCAAAAGCCACTGATGTTATATCTAAAGGTCTATTTCTTTGGAAGAGAATGAATGTAGGAGGACCAGAAGATTGTTTATCTAATTGTGTGTTCTGTGACTTCAGCCTTCCTGTCTTCCTATGTGATGTGCATGCCCTTGACTGTGGAGGCCACTCTTTGATTCTGACTTTGAATTCCCTGCCTTCTTCATTGTAGGCAAGATCCAGGAATTCATTACATACCTCCATTAACAACAAAATAAACCAGACTAAACAAACAACAGCACCACTTGCCCTGTGTTCTTTATTTAGTAATAGCATAGACATACACTTGTTTGCCTAGCTTAGAAACTTTATTTTCTTTAAATTCTTTTATCAAAGGTTGCCAAATGTTATTCTACATGTTTTGTTAAAGGAAATATTTGTTCCAAAAGATTTGCTCCACTGTAGAGGTAACCATTTCCAATTAGTTTAGCTAATTTTTATGTGATTAGAGGAGATTCTAAACATAGGCTTGTTTTTCAGCATCTTGATTGTTCTTGATTCCTACAATGTGAGAGGTGGACAAAGCTGTCATCTTTCCCTTTGCTTCCTTCATCTATGCACTCACTTCCTTCAGTTCCCTTGGTTTTTACTTAATCATAATTTTAGCTAGATCCAAATTCCTATTCACTCTACCATCTCTTAGTCACTATAGTCACGGAGAACATGGAAGAAGAATTGGTGCTATGGATTGAATGGATTTGGGATGTCCTCCAGAGGCTCACGTGTTGAAGGAGTCTTCCTTCTGCAGCAGTGTTTAGAGGAGGATCCATTGAGAGGTGATTGAATCATGAGGACTCAGACCCCCCAGTGGATTTATCCATTACTGCCAGAGCAATCAGGTGACTGAAATCAAGAAGAGATACACATAAGAATTACTATTTGCAGATGATATGTTCCTATACTTAAAAAATTCTAGACTCCACAAAAAGTTGAAACTTCCTACATCTGGTACATTCCTTTGGCAAAGTGTCAAAATACAAAATCAACGTATAAAAATCTGTAGCTTTACTATGTACCAATTATGAATAAACTGAAAAAGAAATCAGGGAGATAGTCTCATTCACGATAACCTCAATTAAAAAGGATAAAGGGTGAACCAATGCAACTGCGATACTCACAAGACAATATGTTGGAAATTAACTGTACAACTCAGGGTGGGGTTAGGGGGGAGGAAAGTGGGAGAAAAATGAGGGAGGGGTAACAAGTTTGACAAGAAATGTATTTACTACCTTCCTCATGTAACTGTAACCTCTCTGGATATTACCTCAACAATAAAATTAAATTAAAAATGAAATACCTTAGGAATATGCTTTACTAAAGACATAAAAGAGGTCTGCAGTGAAAATTATGTGCACTTAAAGAAAAAGAATGAAGAAGAAACTAAAAGATGGAAACATTTCCCATGTTCATGGATTAGCAGAATTAATATTATGAAAATGGGCAGACTATCAACAGAAATCTACAGATTCAGTGCAATACCCATCAAAATCCCAATGCCATTCTTTACAGAAAGAAAATTCAGTCTTCAAGTTAATATAGAAGCATGGAAGACTCTGACTAGCCTAAATAATCCTAGGGGGTGGGGGAAATAATGCTTGAGGTATCAAAATTTTGGGCTTCTGTAAGTCACAGTAACTAAAATCGCATGTTATTGGCACACAAACCGACATGTCAACAAATGGAACAGAATCAGAGACTTGGTATACAGCTACAGCTATCTGATTTTCAACATAAGTGCCCAAAACATTGGAGAACACACACCATTGTCAACAAGTAGTGCTGTAGGGCATATTACTAGAGAGAATAGACATTCTTGACTTTAGAGGAAATTTTAGCTATATTTCATTTTTGACAGTATGATATTAGCTATAGGTTTGTTAGCTATAGGTTTTATTATGCTGGTGTATGCCTTCTATTTCCAAGTTCTTTCAAAATTTTTTAATTAAAATATTTGAATTTTTATTTTTCTTCATCTATTAAGATGTACTTCCTTAGCTCTTCTAGAGATTTGATGTGAGAACAGCTGTTTGATAAGGTGTGTTTGTGAGAAGGGGTTTCAGGGGTGTTAGAAGATGTCACTCAGCCACCATCGTGCTAGCTGCAAATAAGTGGACAATTCAGTAGGGTTAAATTAAACTGAAGTGAGCCTTACAATGTATTTTTTTAATTTCTACACTCACTTATTCCTTCGTTTGTCCAACAGAATTTTTAAATATCTCAATAAGTATGTTCCAGGTACTACCTGATCCTGAAAAAAGTAAGATAGAGGATATGATTCTGTGTTCAAATAACAATCAAATATTGTGACAGATGGAAAAGCAAAGTCAGACAAGGCAACAAACAGTACAAGAAATGTATCCAATGCCCAACGTATGATACTGTAACCTCTCTGTACATCAGTTTGATAATAAAAATTTGAGAAAAAAAAAGACATTCTTAAGTGATCTTAAAGAAAACTCCTATATGTGAGCAGCTTACAACTTGCTACTCAGAGAACTGGTAAGTTATTAGGCAAACTATTAGAACAGAAAGGAAATACTTGTGGTTTCAAACATTTTAGAAATGACCTTCGAGCTTTTTAAAATAAAATTTTCTTTTTATTTTATTATTTGTATTTATTTTTTGCTTATGTGGTATTGAGGAATCAAACCTAGAGCCTCATGCATGCCAGGCAAGCACCCTACCACTAAGCCACATTCCCAGCCCCAAATTCAAACACTTTTGAAAGCATGCTCACAGTGTATTTGGTTTGAACATATTGGCATATGTGTATTTCCCCTTGTTGATATTATCCATGTACATAGTATATCACCATATAAATCATTACACATGCACATGCATTGTATCATATTGTTCATGACATTATTTATCACATAAGTGTTCCAATAAGACATTTCACATCCCACGTAACTGTAGTGTGATATTTTCATAGTGTAATGAAAGCCTTTAGTTTACTCAGATTTGAATGTTTATTTGCAGCAATATTATGCTTAGACTGGGAGTTACCATATTTACTGGCTTTCCTGAGGGTCCTAAGTTTTGCCTCTTAGAATTATCTAGCTATTAATAATGTTCCTTTTGTTTTCACGAATGTCTACTTTAGCAATGAATTATATGGTTCATCTAAGCAAACCACATTTTTCTTCATATTCCCTATGTCCTACTGTTCTTAATTAAAATTCCTGTGTGTTTTTTATAAGGAACGCACATCGTGTGTGTGTGTGTGTGTGTGTGTGTGTGTGTGCGTGTGTGTGTGTGTGTGTGTGTGTGTGTGTGTGTGTGTGTGCGTGCGCGCATGCGTGCTATCCTGAGGCTTGAACTCTGGGCCTGAGTGCTGTCTCTTAGCTTTTTTTGCTTCAGACTAGTGCTCTACTACTAAGCCACAACTCTATTTTCAGCTTTTTGATGGTTAATTGGAGATAAGAGTCTTACAGAGTTTGTTGCCCAGCCTGGCTTTGAACTGTGATCTCCAGATCACAGTCTCATGAGTAGCTAGCTAGGTTTATAGGCGTGAGCCATGGGCACCCAGCTCACATCCTTTTTCGAAGAGTGGACATTGAGAGCATCTACTGGCACAATGTCTACTGTAGCAACTATTGTCTGGAGAAGAGGTGGTAAAGTAGCAGCCTGTGTTCACTCCTGGGAGCTGGTTTGTAAGTGTGGTAGAGGTGCAGTCTTTTCTGTCACTGCTCAGTCTGCTTGACTTGCAGCTCAGTGTTGACAATTTCATGCACATCCCAGCCAAGCTCATGAAAATATTTATTAACTGTGATCATAAAGTGATTTTGAGGCTATTAGCCCTCTCTCTGTTTATGAAGAAGGTTTTTCTTCTTAAGGTATTATCCACAGATGTGTATCCATGGAGCCCTGAATGTAGCTGTTATCGTACTTGATTAAATATTTAAGGATTTCTTAACAAGGATTAAAACCCTGGGGATTCTGTTGGAAATTTGGCCATTTTTATTTCTTATAGGAATCTGATGGAGAAAGTTTGTCTTAGGGGAAAAACCAATTGTATTTGTTTTAACTATCACCATAGAAATAAGGGAATAAAAACTTATTTAGAGGTATTTGTGGCAAATGGGAATATTAGAGTTGAATGCCTCCTGCATCAGGTTTCCAGCCAGGTTTCTCTTGGGTCTGCTTTCTTACATAGGTGAAAAGGACCAACGAATTGAGAAAAAGAAGTAATTATTGAATGTGTAGAGACAGCTATAGTTTTAATGACTAATACAATTTATTAACTATTCTGTTTCCATAGTAATATTCTAAAGAAGCATTTGAAAAAGTTTTATCTAAAAACATCCTCAGCAAATAATCTACACCTGATATATGATTAGAACATGGTAGATGTTTTTACTATTACTCTGACTTCCATTGAATTAGATTGGGGGATGGGATGGTTGATAGGACAAGATATGAGATTTATATGTTACATATATAATATGTATTTTAGCTGCGTGCTGGTGGCTCACGCCTGTAATCCTAGCAACTAATGAAGCTGAGATCTGAGGGTTGTGGTTTGAAGCCAACCCTGGGAAGGAAAATTTCCATGAGACTCTTATCTCCAATTAACCACTCAAAACCCAGAAGTGGCGCTGTGACTCAAGTGGTAGAGAGCTAGCCTTGAACACAAAGAGGCTCAAGGACAATGCTCAGGCCCTGGGTTCAAGCCCCACAACCAACAGTAATAATAATAACAATGGGCATTTTATAACTGTATATGTACTGTATTTATGTGACACTCTGCCTGAAATATATAAGTGCAGAATTAAAGCCCATGTAGCTCACTGAAGTTTGAAAACCATGAGAAATATGAGGCGTTTGGGCTTCAGCCTTGAAAAATCAAAAGAAGTTAATCATAGCTACAATGAAAGTTATTCATTTTCCAATTTAGTGCTTTAAAAGTTTTTTTTCCCTATGGAAATGGGTGAGAATAGAGATGGGAGTAATGGATTCAAGAGAGTGGGTAGGTTTGGGGGCCAGCGAGCAAAGCAGGGAGGGGAGAATCATTTCCAGGATGGATGGGGAGGAGGAATATGGAGAAAATATAGGGTGGCAGCTGGGTTTCACGCAAGGGTTTGAAGTCACAGAGGTCGCAGTCGCTTCACATGTCAAGTGGAGATCATAACAGTGGACCACGAGGGTTTTAACTCACACGCATAGTTTTCTTTGCTTCACCCTCCTTAAGCTTATCAGCAGACTGTCTCACTGTGAGAAGTGGAAATGCAGACACCCTCCACTGCATCCAGTTCATTCAGTGCTACCTGATTTCCTCCACGAAGTTGCCTTTTGTGTTTAGAAAAATGAATTTAACTCTGCTGTACTACTTAACTTAAATCTTCACTGTCGTTCCAACAGTTCCTCTCTGTAAACGATTAGCTAGCTCAAGGCTGGTTTGCAGATTGTGTGATCTTGCCAAACTTGTGAACCTCTCTGAGTCTCCTATTCATCCTTGACTGATAGAACATTCTATGAACTATATTAAAAAGAACTACACTGCATTCAATGAAGAGATTTATATATTATACATATATAATTATTTAACCTTTATTTCACAGCTATCTATGTACTGTATGCATGTGACACTCAGCCTGGAATATACAAGTGCGCAGAATTAAAGCACATTCCTTGCTCCTGAGTTACGTTGGTGCTTTCTAATGCCATGATCTCAGTGGTTTTGAGAGGGCTAGACCAGATGTCTGGCCTTGGTCCTTCTCTGAGCACCCACTCTGTTGTCCCCTCAACAGAGCTCAGTACCCTGCATCACAGGAAACAAGGTGAAACAGGGCCTTGTATGAGGCCCTGATGGCTAAAAGTAGAAGATATTAGGATAACAAACTAACACTCAGTTCTTCTTTTTAGAATGACACATAAGCCTAACTTTAGTTCACTGTAAATGTACTGCATTAAACCTGGAAGAGTTCAGGTACTAAGTTAGCATCCTGTCTAAACTTAGTTTATTCACCATAAGCATTTATAGCTAAGCACATAGCTTAGACTTGAGGACTCTGATAATTAAAATGCCCATATCTAATACACATATTAAAATGATATTAAAATATTTTAAAGCATATACCAGGAGAAAACGTGTAATATTTACTTAAGCTAATAAGATTATTGTGATTGAGCCTTACATTTTGCCTATGTGTTCCCAGATAAAGAGCTGTCTTATCCCAAGTGAGCAAGGAGGACATAGGACTACAGTCTTGAATCTTATTGAGAGGGTGGGATTTTTGAGCTCTTACAATGTACAAGTCAGGGAGGCAGCAGTGGTGGATGAGGGGAATGGTTTAGTACATGGCCCAGTGTGGGTGATGGGCAGGAAATGATCAGGTGGTGTTGAAGACAGTGTGGATTCAAGTGATTACCAGAAGGTAGACTTTACATTACCTAATTCTTAAATTTCTAATTCATTATTACTAATCATTGATTTATAAGATGTTAATCCCTGAAAGCATTACTGCCTGTTTGAGTATGGAAACTAGAAACTATATTTGGTTCAGACATCTGACCTTTGATTTCTAGTTTGTCAAAGATGAGATGGAAAGTGTACATATTTACTTTAGGTAGTTCCAAATATATAAAAATCCCAATCATATGAAATGTAGTGCTGGAGATGATTTGATTTTCAAAATGATTCTTTGCTTTATAGAAATGCTATAAATGTGAGGCACCTATGGCTCATGCCTGTAAATCCTAGTTATTCAAGTGGCTGAGATATGAGGATCACTGTTCAAAGCCAGCCTGGGCAGGAAAGTCTGTGAGATTCCCATCTCCAGTTAACCAGCAAAAACCTGAAAATGGAGCTGTGGCTTGAGTGGTAGAGAATGAGCCTTGGGCAAAAATACTCAGGGACAGTATACAGGCTCTGAGTTCAAGCCCCAGGACTGGCAAAAAAAAAAAAAAATCCAATCCCTTCTATCAACTGGACCTCCTGGCTAGAATTTTTTAAACTGAGATTTCACTCCAGAGATAAAAAGAGCTAAAATAATGGAAACATCCCTCATAAAGATTAGTATCAGTGGGGATTTAGGGCTGTGAATTTCAAGTTAGGCTGCACACAGTGGAGGTGGGAGTCCCATCATGGAGTTAGGAGACGTGCCATCCTAAGTAATTAAGCACAGCCTTGGAAAGGCTAATCGAATGTTCTTAGCTAATGTAAGAGGAAAATGTTAAGTAGAACACATAAAAAACATCACCTTTGCTGCCAAAAAAAACTTTGAACTTACAACTTTGGGTTTCGTTTTTAGACCTAATTGCACAAAAAGGAGAACTGGAAAGGTGTCTTCTCAAAGCCGAATCCTGCTGGCTGCTCAGCTTACTTGTACAACATCACATCCCTTCCATCCCTTCCGTGGCTGTTGACTGTTCTGGAATATTCACTGCCTCGAAATCTTTTTAGCTCTTACAATGTCCTACATGGACACCCATCTGTGAAGAAAGCAAGGGACAATCAGTGTTGAATAGAAATGGCGAGGACAGATAAACGTACTCCATTGCTGAGATTTTTGACAAGAGAGTTCAATAAATAGCTGGGTGCCAGTGGCTCACGCCTGTAATCCTAACTTCTGAGGAGGCTGAGGTACAAGGATCTTGGTTCCAAGTCAGCCAGGGAGTAAAAGTCAAGTGGTAGAGCACTAGCTTTGAGTAACAATGCCTAGGAGAAGCACTCAGGCCATGAGTTCAAGCCCCAGGGCCTACACACACACCCCTACAGACACATAAAGAAAGCATTCAATAAAATGTCACCCAGTATAATCTAGCTGTGCGTTTCTCTAAGAGTTTCTCTCTTTGTCAAATCCTAGTTTGCTGAGGGTGCTTATCATTATTTACTGAACTTTGTCAAATACATTATCTGTGACCACAGAGATGACCTTATTGTTTTATGTTTTATTCTGCTGCGTAGAGAATTGAGTTTGATGACAGTGCTGAGCTGGCCTTTCCGGCTACTCCTCATTTACCATGTCTGCTCATCATTCATTCCTATGGATTAGAACTCCACCCACATCACCGCCCATCAGCCTAAGATTCTTCCTTGACGTTTCTTTAACTATACATTCGTAGGCAGTTATTTTTCTACTTTCATTCATCTGGAATTTTCTCTGTGTTAGATGATCTTTGGTAGGATATAAATCCCTGGAGTAACACATGTCATCTCGGGGTCTCATGCCCTCTGCATCTGAAGCATAGCGGTTAACTGTCCTGTCATAGTTGCACTGTGCAATCCCTGCATTCCCCTGCTTGCTCCCAGGATTGCTTTTTGTCTTTCATTCACTGTGATTTGCATAGTTTTCATTTTCTTTAAACTTTCTATGGTTGGGGTTTGCCATCCTTGTTAAATTTGTAAATAAGAGACTTGTGGGAGAATCAGAGAGATTTTTTTTTCATTCTTTGTTTTGTTTTGTTTTGTTTCTCCCAGTCCTGCGGCTTGGACTCAGGGCCTGAGCACTGTCCCTGGCTTCTTTTTGCTCAAGGCTAGCACTCTGCCACTTGAGCCACAGGGCCACCTCTGGCCTTTTCTATATATGTGGTGCTGAGGAATCGAACCCAGGTCTTCATGTATATGAGGCAAGCATTCTTGCCACTAGGCCATATTCCCAGCCCCACTTCATTCTTAATACTTCTGTTTGATTTGTTTGAGTTTCCCTCCCGTCCCCTTCTCCTCACCTGTCCTGCCTTCTCCTTCCCCCCTCTCCTCCCCTGTCCTGCCTTTCCCTCTCCTTCCCTGCCCTCCCCTCCACTATCCTGCCCTCCCCTCCCCTCCCTTCCCCTCTTCTGTGTGGATGTTATCTCAAGTGCCTGCAGCTCTATTCATTATTTAAGCTTTGTACTCTGGATTTCCAGCTTCCGTGAGTCTGCTCTCATTCTCACTCACCCACTTAACTACTAATCTGCTGTTAGGGCCATTCTCATTTTGTAACTTGAAAATTTCTGACACTTCGCTTTCCAGTTCTAGAATTTCTACTTGTCTCTCTTTTTATTTAAAAAAAAAAGTTTCAATTTCTTTCCTGGGATTCTCTATTCATTCATGAAGATTTTTTTTTTCCTTTAACCTCTTGAATACAAGTCCTTCTCTGCCTACAGCCTCTGGGTCATTTCAGGGACTGTTACTTTGGGCTGCTTCTTTAAGAATTGATTGTATCTCTCATTCATGTGGTTCTTGTTGGGGTTTTTTTGCCCCTCCCGGCTCGGACTCTTCCTTCTTTCTTTCCACCCTCCTTTCGTCCTCTCCCCTAACCCTTGGCCTGCAGGTAAGTTAGAGTGGGATGTGGGGGTCGCTCCGACCTGACGAGCACGTGATCTGCCGTAGATGTGAGATCGCCTGCAACGAACACATGCAACGGGGCCAGCTTCTTAGAGCGAACTGACTTTATTGAGAGAAGGACAAGGGGAGATGATTTCGAGGGAGGGGTTTGGCCAGGATTCCGATAGGCTAAGAGCTGTCACCTGACCCCCAAGGGCTAACGTCACTGGAGCGCGCCGGGCTGGCTAGAAGGTTGGGGGCTGTTTGCCCAACCGGTTCCTCTGGATTCCAATCCAGAGGGGGTAGAAGGGCCGCATTCCCCAGGGCTGGGGGAGGGGCATCAAGCCCCTTCCATCAAGGGGAAAATGGATCCCAACAGTTCTTACTGTGTCTAATAACTCTACATGGTATGCAGTGGGAATACTATTATTTTTCCACTACTGTACGGGAGTTGGAACTCAGGGCCTTGTGCTTGCTAGGAAGGCAGTCAGCCTCTTGAACCATCTCTCAGCTCTTTTCACTTCAGTCAATTTTCAAATAGGGTCTCGTATTTGTTTGGGCAAGCCTAGACCAAGCTCCTCCTGTTTATGCCTCCTGCATAGCTCAGATGAAAGGTGTGCATGAACACATTCAGCTCTGTATTGGTTGACCCTTTGCGCTGGGCTAGCCTTGAACCACAGTCCTCCCACTCTCTACTTTATGTTACTAGGATAACAAGCATGAGCCACCACCATACCTTCTGTAATATTTATTGTTTCAAAAGGCTACTGTGGGTCTTCTCAGACAGTAATGACTGGTGATTCATCTTGATCTGACCCGAGCCTCATCTTTACCTTTATTTGTAGGGCTGGTCTAGAGTAACCCTGGGAGACATGGTAATTGCCTCAAACGGTGCACTCTTCGGTGCTTCACTGGCACTCTGCAAGCATAATTGAGGTCTCCACTGTGGTCTCTGCTCCTTCAGCAACATGTGACCCCACTCACCTTTTTTAGCTACTCTACTTATCTTCACAAAATCTCATCCTGTATAAGTACAGTCCAACCCTCCACCTAGGTCTTGTGAAAAAGCCTCCCCTCCCCCCACCCAGTTTTGTGGTCATCTCCTATCACTCCTCCAGTTCTAGCAGTCTGCCTCCCCGGTTCTGCAGCCCACGTGGCCACCCCTACATCAGGACAGCTACTGCAGAGACCCTGTTTCTCCATGCTGTGCTGCAGTCAGGGCTGATGGGCACCTTCAACGCAGGTGGTTTCCTTTACTTAATGATGGAGCTGATTAGTCTCCAAAGTCTAAATCAGCCATTGCATGCATTTTGTGCATTGTATGCCTATTACTATGAAATCACCTTCTTGCCTGCCCAGAAGCCAAAGCCTGGGATAAATACATTCGTGAGAGTTCACAGAGGGTGGTGTCTGGAACATGTGTAGGAACTCCTGATCCCGTGGGGTTGGGTGGGCCCAGGGATTTCCATCCCTGCCACAGGTCCAAGGTGCTGATGACGCTTGTGTGGAAACCATGCTTTGGAATCATCAGAAGAAAGTTGCCTTATAAAAAGATAGTAGGACTCAGAAATATAATTTTGCTTTTTTTCTTTATGTCCTGAATCTTAGATATCCTATTGTGATGGACACCTTATTCTATTTATTCAAAGTAGTTTCAAAAGCAAAAACTAATGAGGATTCTTTTTGAATTACCAAACACAGATTCTCCCTTAAACTTGAGTAACTAAAACCTGCAAATACATCAGAGAATAAATGAATTATATAATAACCTCTTTTCATGCTTGTGTTTCCTTGCACACACAGAAAAAAAAAGACATTTTCATCCAGAAATTAAACTTTTAAGACATGGAGTCTGTTAATTGAGAAGTAAGAATTGACTTTTAATATTATGACTTAGGCCTGCTCAAATGTGTGCAGCATTGTGTATGTTTGGTAGGTAGAATACGAAGTGGTGATAAGTGAGTCTCATCTAAACTTCTACCAAGTGGATGGCTGCACCCAGGGCTCCATGGAAGGCTTCCTGTTGATGCTTTGTCCTTTCATAGTTATCAGGATCGTTGTAGCACCCTTCTGCCCTAGTGATGTACTGTGCCTTCTCTCTTTGTGTCCATTGTTCCTGCTCTGCATCTTCTTCTTCATGAGGATTTGGGGGTTTCTTGCTTCTGTGCACCCTGGACTCTGGCTTCATCAATCCCAGGCTGGTACTTGTGTCTGTTCTTGCTATGATGCTGACGTGGTGTGAGCCATGGCTACCAGGACACTCACTCACTCAGGACAGCAAGTGTCTTCTCAACAGCCTCATGGGATTTATCTTATTGGAGAAATGGATTGGTCTTATGCCTCTAAAGTCTGATTTTCATTTCCAAGCCTTTCAGATTTCTTTGAAAAATTGGTACAGGAACCTTTCTTGGCTAGATTAGAGGGCTGTAAGATGGTAGGTTTCAAGTATTGTTTCAGCTGCAAGATGTGACTCATATAATTTCAATCTCAGCCTCAGATCTGTTTTCAAATATTTTGACAAAGGAATAAGTGATATGCTAATTGCCGAATAGTAATTGTTCAAAATTCCTTTTAACAGGTTCATTTTGATGGTTGGGACCATAAGTATGACTATTGGATGGGTGTAGACAGCCCGGACCTTCACCCCATTGGATGGTGTGATGTAACAGGACATCCCTTGGAAGTGCCACTTTGTAAGTACTCTGTTCACAGTTGCTTTGAAGGGCTTAACCCCCAACTCCAGGCTTGACGTTCCTTATTCAGTCATTATAGATATTTAAAAGCAAAATGAAGGAGAGATGAATTAATCATCGGCACATCTACACTGAAAGCCAGTGGTTGACAAATAAGTCTCAAAGGGCATTTTTTATATACATAAAAGGTAAAATCACTAAGAAAATTGTTCTCATGATATTTTTCCAGGAAATCTTTATTTTCTATATTTTAGCTTGTAAAACAGAACCAGCATCATTAAACCCATTTAATGCTGATCATTGACTTTAGCTGAAGTCACTTTTTAAAAGAATCCCAATGTAATTTAATTTTATAGAATAGATCACAAAATATTTTAGAAAAACATTTTAACTTTTAGAAATCTGAAATTTTTTAAATTGTAAAAATGTCGAAACCCTTCTATTTTATTGCTATCGTCATTATTTCTGCCTTGGTAGGCGCTTAAAGTTAAGGAGGAAATTAAGCATTCTAAATTCTAATGAGCATTCAACCAAAATACCCGATTCTTTTGTCTGGAGGAACCCTCTGATCTGATTAGGCTGACATGAATAATAACAAGTTCTAGACATCAGTGCAAATGCTCTCCATTCTATGCTGGTTTCATTTCCTCCCTGATTCTCGTCTTTCCCCTCAGCTTCTTGGGGTAAAGATAAATTGTGATTCTCCCAATGGAGGCATCTGATGATGAGCCTACCAGATGATGCTTGAGCTCGAGACCTAAAAGGGCTCGCGGAATGTGGGGCAGCCTCCCCTCACAAGTGAGAAGCATCCTCAAGGAAGTAACTCGATGGGCAGTTTTTCACTGGTCAAGGGTCCTGAAGCCCTGCAGAGTCACTGAGATGCCAGCCCTGGTACACTCGTGTCTTGACAAGCACAGGCTTTGCACACAAAGGATGGAAATCTGGGGTGACACCATGGTTAACACTCTATGAGTACTCCAGATTGGGAAATTAGGCCAATTTTTGTGCTTGATGGTTTTCTTTGATTCCCACTGAGTAAGCTCCCTGAATTTCCACCCCCGCATGCTGGGGAGATGGTTCTCATTTTGTATTAAGCTCTCACATCCTCATCCATTCATCACACAGTGATTTTCTCAACTAGGAATGATTTCAGATGGAGGCAGCGGGGAGGCTGATCAGCATTATAGGGAAGGGGATAGCTCTCTTCTTTCCACCTGCCCCATTGCCTGTTCTTTCATGAAGCTGCCCACCTGGCTCGTAAACTTGAATGTCTTCTGAGCAGCCTGACGGCCTGATGTCTATGCATCAAGTGCTCCCCAAACCCACTTCCTGAGTTCCCCACCTTACTTCAGTGTTTCAAGGCGTGACATTCTTCTTGTTTCTCCCTCACTGCACACATACCAGCAGCCTTCAAGTTCTGTTGATTCTCCCACGTGATTCCTCCAGAATCCGTCACATCTCCAGTCTCCTTCTCACTGCCATGCAGCATTTGCATAGTTGAAATTATTCTCCAAATATGACCCTCCTGAGGCTGGGAAAGATCTGAAAATGCAAATTTGAAAGGAAATGTAGTTTAGTATTAATCTGGAAAAAATAGAGTCAAAATGCTTGAATTTGAATCTCAGTTCTACTACTTTCATAGTTGGTTTTTTCCCTTTTGCTATACTTCAGTTTCCTTATCTATAAAATAGAGAGAACAGCGTCTGACTCATAAATTGATAATGGTGAAATGAGATAAATGTATACTTAGCACTTCAAAAACTGCCTGGCTCATAGCATGTGCTCAGTTAGTTTCAACCACCTTGAACAAATATAACATACCAGAGATTTTTATTTGCATATAAAAGTATGTCCATTATGAATGGTTACAGTTCTGAAACTGACTTAATATTAACATGACTGACATTTTCCAAATGTTTGAATTTATTTCTTTTATAAGACATTGATTTCTGAGTATTGTTGGCAGTGTTATAGGGTTCCTGTACCCCATATTTAGTCAGCCTTTTATTGTGATTACAAAATGCTGGATGAAAATAATTAAAGGAGGAGAGCTTTCTTTTGGTTCATGGTCAAGGATTTCAGCCAATGGTCAGCTGACTTGGCTGCTTCTAGGTCTTCATACGACAGAAACAGCATTAGGTAAGGAGAGTAGGGAGCTTCCATTTACCTCACCAGAGCGGACACCAGAGCAGAGAGGACAGACCAAGAGACAAGGTAGAACAACAGAGGCATCCCCAGTAACTACTTTCACTAGCTAGGTACCAACTCCTCCGAGTGCATTTGGCTGTGAATTCATCAATGATCAGTATGTTAATGAAGTTGGTGCCTTACTGATTTTTAAATACAAAGACATTATGGCATGTTCATTGTGTGGCTTACTATGTATCATCTATGCCACCTTGGAAAAGCAAAATTGTACCCCTACCTCCAGCCTGTCTTCCTCTCTTTTCACTCCAAAATTGATCCTACTGTTTATTTAGTTCTTAATCTTTTTGTCCCTGGACCCTGCACTGGTTTCATGACTGTGTCTTCTCATTTCTTTCCTGAAATAGTTGCTGTGAGTCTCCAGACTCACGTCATTGTCTCCAGTTTTGGTGACAGTGCCCTCTGTGCTCTGCACTCCTATGCTTGGACACAAGGCTGCTCCATCAGCCTTTCACGGGTCACCACCACATCTTCCCTGGCCTTCATTTACACCTCAGAGATTCACCCACAGAGCCTTGAGACGGCCTCCCAAAATGCAGAAGATAGCATGTCACATGTCTGTGGCGGTCCCTCATACGCCAGGTCTCATGCAGAGAGATCACAGCCCCGGGGCTTGTCGGGGCATGTGGCAAGAAACCCGCTGCTATGCAGTGATCGCTCTGTCTTGGGTTTTATGGATGACATTGGATGGACAGACGGATGGCCATCTTGTATTTCTGAATGCTTTTGTCACTCAGAGTTGATTTTATTCAGACAATTAAACTCAACTTTTCTCGCCATACCATCTGAGATCCTTTATAATTAGAACAAAGCCACTGTATTTTATAATAAATCTACAAAGGCACACCGTATTTTTTTTATCACATATGAACAAAAAGTCATCATTCATATTGTAAAGATATTTTCAAATGTTCAGATACTTTTTGCATTCTATACTTTTATTTATGTGACTCAACAAATTGTCTTTAGCACTTTATTGTATATAATATTACCACTTTATTGATCAGACATTGTAAAGACTATTAAAAGTGGAGGGCACAGAGAAAGTCTTAGCTGTCGTCTAACCTATCCTACCATTTTATACAGTTGAAACCTGACTTGAGTTTTACTTACTGTATCAACATAAGTTAGTGAATTTTTTGCAAATGAAATCACAGCAGGCTACAAGCCAGTCATCTTGTGTAAAAGGAAGCATGATGAAGGGATGTTTTAATTTATTATTCTCACTGCTTTGTCTTTATGAATGTCTCCCCTTTCTGAAAATAAGTACAGCAAGGACTGTAATAATTAATTTAGAATCAAAAGGAGAAAAATACATATATACATGACATCCACTTTTACATAGATTGCATTCTCTCTATTTGTGTGTATGCTTTGTTTCTTCTTGAGATTCCAATTAAATCTGAAAAGGCTGTAGCTTACAAACGTATGAAAATAGAATTAAAAATCAGACAGCTGCTTGTTAATGAGTGAGAACTAAATTAAATCTCCATTGCTAATTTACTGTTAAGATGGTTGCTGGAGACCATTGAGTTATCCCTGGTGGGCCTGGAGAAGCAGGGCTGAGGTGGGTTCAGAAGTACACAGGGGGCTTGAACTAGGGGTACTCTTTCTAGAGAAGGAAGTTGTCCATGGATAAGCATAATTGGAGTTCCTTGGTTCTCATACAAATTTTAGTGGACTTTATTAAAATTTCAGATCTTTCTGAATAAATGATAGTCCCTTTTGTTTCCATTTGGCTTGTGCCATTTATCTCATTGCCAAAGGGAGTCAAGATTTGTATGTGTGTGTTGCAGCTCCCAGCTTGTGTACAAATGTGTGTGCCATTAAGTTCAGTTCTATACAAATGTGTGTACCATAGCAGAATAATTTGGGACTTTGCTGTTACTGAGACTTGAACTCAGCGTCCTCAGAGGTCTTCCTTTGCTTTTTTACTGAAGGACAACAAACTACCACTGGAGTGACAGCTCCACACCTGGCTTGTTTGCTGGTTAATTGGAAATAAGAGTGACACAGACTTCTGTGCCTGAGCTAGCTTTGAGTCCTGATCCTCACATCTCCTGAGTAGTTCCTGAGTAGCTAGGATTACAGGCATGAGGGCCCAGTTTGAATATAAATTCTTGAGACAGTGTCTGGGAATAGCTTGTGGGGAACAAGAACTTGGTTGTTCTTCTTTAACCAGCAGGAAGTCCCCTGTGGATGACCCAGTGATTCTGGCTCCTCTGGCTGTTTTCCTGTTTCTTATTCCATTGCCTCTTCTTGATTCTGGGAGAGCTCTGTGTTTATCTCTTTTATCTGATGTGTAGCCCTTCCTGGTGGTGCTTTGCTAACCTCAGAATTGGAAGTAACTAAGCCTTGGTGCTGTTGAGCAGATGATCTTTCTGTCATGCTATGGAGTTCTTTTTTTTTTTTTTTTTTTTTTTTTGGCCAGTCCTGGGCTTGGACTCAGGGCCTGAGCACTGTCCCTGGCTTCTTTTTGCTCAAAGCTAGCACTCTGCCACTTGAGCCACAGCGCCCCTTCTGGCCATTTTCTATATATGTGGTGCTGGGGAATTGAACCCAGGGCCTCATGTATACGAGGCAAGCACTCTTGCCACCAGGCCACATCCCCAGCCCCATGCTATGGCGTTCTTGACTATCCTTAGAAAGACATCAAATATCTCAAGCAAAATCCTTTCCTGCAAGCCATCTCAGCAGATCGCCTTTGGGACTCTTCCTAGTCACATTATTTGGTAGCCACAACCCCAGCCATATCTGACATGGACTTTCTATAATACAGCTCACTACTTTGCCTACATCATTCATTATTTACCTGAAGGTGGCCCTACTCCATTGCCCAATGCAGTGGCCAGCAATTCTTGCTGTAGGATTTATCCAAGTTTGAGGAACATAGTGATAGACTTTGGAGCTAGAAAATCTTGGACTTAGATTTGTATTCTGTATTGGTCTGCCTTTGGGCTGATCACTTTACAACTGGGCCCTGAAGCCTTGGGGAATCTACTACCACCCCAACTACTTTGGAAATGCCTGACACCCAGAGACCCTTAAGCAGAGAGCAGGGCCAAGCCAGAAGGCATAGACACATTGATTTCTTTTCACTGGCCCAGAAAATTAGGAGTTGATATTACTTCCTAGAACTTTTACAGCCAGTGGGTTTTTTTCTCCTAGATACTTAGTGAAATTGTACACAGTCCAGAAAGGGGTTGCTGGTCATTGAGTTAATACTGAGTAACAGTGAAGATAATTCAAGACATTCCATATTATTGATCTAGACATGATAATCAGATCTTTGGCATGGGGGGATTTTTTTAAATTTAATTTTATTGTCAAGGTGATGTATAGAGGGATAACAGTTATATATGTTAGGTAGTGAGTATGTTTCATGTCAAACTTGTTACCCCATATCTTTTAAACAAAATTCAGTTGAGAACTGGTTTTACTGATCATTAAATAAAAATTAAAATACATTTTAAGTATGTTAATAGTGAAACAAAATGGTACTCACTGATTTGGTCAATAGCTTTCTGGTTATCCAATCAGATAGAAATAGCCACCATTCATGAACTTCTCTCCCTTCTTCTCTTCCTCACTTCCTTCTTCCCTCCCTCCTTTCTTGCTTTCCTTCTCTCGCTACTCTTCCTTTCTCCCTCAGGCCTCCTTGTCTTTATTCTGCTTCTGGTCTGCTGTACACTTCTGTTCAGTTTTTAAACACAAGCTCTTTCTACCACCTGGCCTTTGAATACGCTATCTTGTCTGTCTAAAATTGTTTGCCTGCTCTTCGAATAAATGACTCTTTCTCTTGAGAATTCACCTCAAATGTCCTTTCTTTAGCGAATCCCTTCCTAGCCACATTATTTAAGAACAACCACCACCATTATTTCCCCCATATAACCACTTCCTTTTCTCCAGGGTGCACATCACAGTTTGCATTATTGTAATTGTCATTTTCCCCCATGGACCTATAAGTTTCATGGATGGGGAGATACTGAGCATCATACCTGTCAGTTTTCTCCAGGATCTAGCTTTCAAAACTTTCTCCTTGTTGGAGAGTTGGATAGTCATTGATGCCAAAGTCACACACATCTCTAGGGACTGACTTGGGTTCTCGCCTGCAACCTGCTTGTGTTTCTTCCTTTTCTTCTGTAGCCCAGGCTGGCCTCTAACTTCCCCCTGACTCAGCCTCCAGAATGTTAGCTTACAGGTAGATGCTACTACTCTTGGTTTTTATCCGTCGTTTTGTGGAATGAATTATTAAGGAGTCATCATGGAACTGTTCAGTCAGACCTCCTCAGAGGAACATGGGCCAAAACAACCCTGCAAGTGACAAAGGAAACATACCCAAATAGGAAGCTAAAAGGCAAGGAAAGGAGATCTTCTAGCTGGCCTCCATGTCTAAATGATATTGTCACTGATTTTACTTTACCTTCTACTTGATTTATGTTTGGAAGTATTATAATGCTTGCTTACAGAGGAAATCAAATGGGGCTTTGTAGTGAAGTTAAAGCATTACTGGGAGTAGAATCGTAGTCACACTACAATGACAGCAACATAATCATTATGATTTTTATTGAAGACCTTGGGAATACTGCTCATCTATTTAACTGTTGAACATCAGTGAGCATAATAGAGCATAACTAGATAAAAGATAGCACTCCATTTTTGCTCATTTCAGTTCATTATGCAGCAACTTGTATGAAACAACAGAATGACTTGAAAATATACCATATGCTCTTGTCCATTGCTTATCCTCTAAAGTATGATAAAATACTTAGTTTATATTCAGAAATGAGTGAAAATGAATGATTAATAAAGTCCTCCCTAATGAACATTTGGAACTCGGTGGAATTCAAAAGTTTTATTTAATCAAAGATGGAAATTTGCTTCAATTCTAAAAAATGAGAGTTAGTCCAATTGCAGTCCAAACCTGGAACAATCATTATGCTTGGGGATGTATGTCAATTCCCTGAGAAACAAAGGTTATTAGGCAGGTAGTACCATACTTTCAAACGCCTTCTACCTTAAAGAGAATTTCAGAAGGAATCTTTCTGGAAGTACTTGTTCTTCCAAAGCACAGCAAGCAAGTAATCAGTAGTTTTAAGAGTCCCTGAGTACTCATTGACTTAATAGACAATTATAGCATATTGTTTTTTTTAAAGTTAGCTATTTTCAAAGCCCCTAATTACAGATTTACATGTTAGACTTATCAAGAAAAAATCATACATTTCAAAATGTACTTACAGTCTTAATGATATTATCTGTTTCAAATGTTCCTTCTTGAAGTACTTATGCTATGTCTAGCTTCTGAAGTGTGAGGGGAGAATTCATTTACTTTGTTCTAAACTTAGTGTCTGCCTGTGTTGCTCAGAACACTTTGGCAGACGATTTCCTACCATCTCATAACTAGATAACTCCATGTACCACCAGCCTCTGTTCACAGTTGACAACCTGTGTGGAAAGGCAGTCTTAATCATTCTATGTATGGACAATAGTAGATTGTATTTTGACCAGGTACGGCTCTGTACACCTTTAAAATAGAACACTTGGCTCAGTGCTGGTGGCTCACACCTATAATCCTAGCTATATGGGAGTCTGAGATTGGAAGGATTGCATGTAAGGCCAAATTGGGCATCTACACGAAACCTTTTCCCAGAAATCAGCTGGATAAAATGATGTGAGCCTGTTATCCCAGCTGTATATGAGGCTGAGATCAAGAGGATAACTGTTCTAGGCCAGCTCAGGCAGAAAAGTTCAAAATACAGTAGCTCAGTAGAAGCAAGGGGTACATACTTGTCATCTCAACTATAGCTGGAAGCACACAAAGAATATCACAGGTCCTCGTATATGCCCAGGCAGAAAGCAAGACCCCATTTCAAAAATAATCAGTACAAAAAGCCGTAGAAGTCCTTCTGTTTCCTTATGAATGGGGCAATGTCATTCTTTCTGATAGAGGCATAGAATTCCATTGTTTATATGTACCACATTTTCTTGATCCATTCATCTACTGAGGGGCATCTGGCAGGGTTCTATATTTTCATAAAGGTAAATTGTGCTGTGATGAACACAGTTGTGCTTGTGGCTTTAGTGTGGTCTTGCTTATAATCCTCTGGGTAGATGTCTAAAAGCGGGGTTGCTGGGTCATAGGGGAGCTCTATGTTTAGCCTTTTGAGGAACCTCCACACTGTTTTCCAGAGTGGATGAACAAGTTTACACTCACACCAACAGTGTAGTAGGGGGTTCCCTTTTGGCCACATCCCCTCCAGCATCTGTTGTTATTAGTTTTCTTGATAATGGACCTTCTTACTGGGGTGAGGTGGAATCTCAATGTGGTTTTGATTTGCATTTCTTATATGGCCAGTGCTGCTGAACACCGATTCATGTGTCTCTTGGCCATTCTCATTTACTAAGTAAAGTGAGCCAGACCCAAAGAAACATGGACTCTATGGATTCCCTCATTGGTAATAATTAGTACACGTCTAGAATAGTCCTAGCAGAAGATCATAATAGCTCAATAGCTATCTATGAACATATGAATATATAAGATGATGCTAAGTTAAATGAAATCCAAGTTATGGAAATAAGTGTTTTACCATTGTCGTTATTTTTCAACATACCATGTGAAATTATGCCATTTTCTTTTGTCTTTCTTCCCCATGGTTTTACCCCTGATGTCACTGTTTCTGATTTTGGTGCCCTGGGTAATATATATATATATATATATATATATATATATATATATATATGTTTATTGGAAGTAGGGAAGGGAAGAAGAGCATCAAAATGGAGAGACAAAGGGTAAAAGGCAAATCAATGCAGCAGCAATACCTATAAAACTATATGCTGTAATTCAACTGTACAACTCATGGGGGGTCATAGGGGGGAGAGAAGGAAGGAGAAAAGTGAGGGAGAAGGTAACAAGTTTGATAACAAATTTACTCACTGCCTTACATATGAAACTGCAACTCCTCTGTACATCACTTTGACAATAAATAAATTAATTTTTTTAAAGCCATGATATGGCTCAGTAGTAAGCATTGGGGCCATGACTTCAAACTCTAGTCCCACTAAGAAAATCAAACCAAATAAAGAAAAAGCACTTCCTACTTCTAAAAGTCAAAGTCAGTGGTCAGACAGCATGGTCAAATTGTCACCCTGTCCCAGATATGATCCCGCTCTGGCTGCAAACATATAGAAGTCAAGTACATGGGTGTGCTTTATTGAGACCTGCATGAAGTGGGAAACATTTGGGATTTCTCTAGAAAAACTTTATCCCTCTTCTGAAGACCATCACACACCCCAGGGAAGAAAAGCCTCTCAGTCCTTCGTTTTCCTACAGTGCCTAGTAATGGAAACTGGCACACTGAATTGTTGACTGCTAGATGGACTTAGGGAAGGTTTCTATCAGTTTGGTTTTGCTGTTTTTGACTGAGTAATGATTTGCTTGGGATCTCTAGTTTACTAACTACTGTGTGAGGACTTGCAGATTCCTGGGGACATCAGTTCTATGCTGGAGACCTTGATGATAAAGTCCCCAGGGTGCCGCAGTCTGTGGGAGCCTGAATCCTGAGTGCATGCACTCTCTAGACCCAGAAAGGCTGTGGCCATATGCTGGCCAGTTAAGGAACTCAAGGCCGCTGTGGGCTGCCAAATACACTCGTACTTAATCTTAGAGATGCTTCTTGTAGGCACAGCAGTGTCTTCTTTCAGAATCAGGGGTCATGGTGAACCCAAGAGGTAGTAGATGAGAGAAACTCCAGGTGTTGCTGTCAAGACAAGCTTAGCAGGTGCTTAGTCTCTTGGGAAATGTTGTGTTCATTTGTCTTTCATGATGGTAGAAAAACAGACTTACTTAATCGTGTTGCTTTACAAGTAGATGTATCTTTAAACCACTTGATTCTTAATTCAGAATCACATTTCTAGTGTAAAAGAAACATGTTCCTCATATGAGAAAAAGAGCCATAATAAAGATTATGATCGTTTTCATTTCACTTTGTCATCAAGAACTAAGACATTGAATATACCCAAACCTGAAAACCAGTGAACTCAGTGAAAGACAGACTCAGAGAACTGAAAACTTCATAGCAATTGAGAACTAAAAGCCTTTACTTATTCACTCATGTATGCCTTCATATTCATTTCAAATCAGAAAGTGAATACTAGAATATTTTTCAATAGCAAAGGAGATAACGTCCCTGGGGCACATAAGATTTCTGTCCTTATGGATGGCAGGGAACTTTGCACACCTCTTGGGGGGTAATAACGTTCTCTGCTCCTGACTGCCAGCCATGGAAACCACTGATCTTTACCTGCACTCCCCACTCATAGGATTAACATGTTTACAGAGTCACACCCACTCTGACTACCACCATCACATCCGGCAAGGCTTGCTACACTCAGCCCCATCAGCCTGGCCTTCTGCTATGTCCTCCCCATCAGTTGATATTCTGTAGAACATGTCTAGGTTTACTTGTATTTGGTCCTACACAACATAACTGTTGAGATCCTTTCCCTTGTTCTTCTGCAGTGCAGAGCCTGTCTTCTAAGACATTAGTCCTTTTCACAATCCACACAGTCTTTCCTGCTGCTTCATTCTACTGTTTTTCTGAACATTAAAAGCTTCGCCTGTCCCAAGGAATTGCAAAGCAGAGCAGGAGAAATATGATTATGGAAGTTTTTGTTCTTTAATGTGTAGTATGTTTTTTTAAATTGGCAAGAACATCCACCAGCATTTCCATTGAAGTTATCCTCCTCCTTTTTTATTGCAATGAGCTTGCTTTGTACCCGGAGTCATTAAGAGAGGAATCTTTTATGTAATGCCTCCCACCAAATTGAATTACAACGCTAGGCAACCAGGAAAAACCCATCAGCACAGTGGAATCACAGCTAACTGTAGGGTTAGGATCTAAAGTCAGCAAGCAAGGTCAACAATGTGTTAGTGAACATTAGTAAGGGGTACTAGAAAGCCCATTAAGATGCATCCCTCTTTCACAGACCCAGACTGTGGGCCATGTGAGGATACCTAAGGGCTTTGCAGTGGATTGAGGGCCGTATTATAAGTGTTTTTAAATACCAAGAGCACCCCAAGTTCCAGGAACTGCTCATATTTGGAAAGAATGCTGGAACCAAAGAGCAAGTGCCATAGCAAGACACAGAGTTACCCATGCTTGAAATTACTTAAGTCCTATTCCCCCATTCATTTCTTGTTACATGAACGTCAAAGATTCACATGAGGGAGAATAGCTCTTTAATGAATGGTTGTATTCCACTGTCTCTAAATAGAGAGATTGAAATTCGGCCTTTATCTTTCTTAAACACCGTATGTAGAAATCAACTTGAAATGAGTTAGTAATTTAAATGTAAGATCTAAAACTACAAAACTCTTTAAAGAGAACATAGAGAAAAAGGTTATCTACATTGATTTTGACAGCGAGTTTTTGGCTGTGACAATAAAAGCACAGTCAACAAAAGCAAAAATAAACAAGTGAGACTAAAACAAATTAAAAAGTTTCACAAACAAGGAGTGGAGAGAGCCTACAGGATGAGTTGGTCAAATCATAATCTAATAAGTCATTCATATCTGTCCATATAAGCAACTGACACAACTCAATAGCATTCAAAGAAGGAAGGAGGGAAAGAAAGAAGGAAGGGAAGGGAGAGAGGGAGGAAAGGAGGGAAGGAGGGAGGGAGGGAAGGAAGAAGATTAAGTGACTTGATTAAAATGAAAAATGGAGCAAGAAGACACTGGCTCATCCCTGTAATCCTAGCTACACAGAAGGCTGAGATCTGAGGAGCATGGTTTAAAACCTGCCCAGGCAGAAGTCTGTGAGATTCTTATCTCCAAATAGTGAGCAAAAAGTTAGAAGTGGCATTGTGAACACTTGGTGCTTCTTTTTATTTTAAAAATCAGATGAAATAAATTATCTTGTTTGTTCTTAGTGACATTTAAGTTTATTTCCTTTTTTAAATAGTGTTGTTGGTGTTTCCTCTAGTGGGTATTGGTTGGCACCCAGTGCTAATGTCATTTCTTTAGACTGTGCTTGCTAACTGAACCAGGTTGAGCCACATACTCTTCCCCCAGTGAGTAATTACTTTTGAAATGAGGAGAAGAATGATGCAGGCCAGCATTCATATGGAATTTGTGTATTTGAACAGATTCTCTTAATTGGCTTCAGTCATCTTTAGTATCATCATGTTCTGGGTCATCTTCATACCAAATACAGCAGCAATTTGGAGAGGATGCTGCATCCTTCTCAAGAAGAGGAGATACGTCTCAACCTTGAACGCATTGTGGGTGGAATAAATAGTCTTCATTACATCACTCACAGTTACCAACTAGGGCCATTTTGAAATAAGGAGAGAGAGACAGTTCCGGTTCTCATTTTCTGGTGATTAGTACAATCTCTTTTCTTTATTTTTTTCATGATAGCTTACATCCCATCATCTTTACATGACAATAGATCTAATGTCCAATGCAACTGTGGTGTTTGTTTCAAGGAGTTTGACTTCACAAAAGGAAAAACAGGGATGAACTGCTGTTTTAGCCTAAGAACTTTTTACTTGCAAGTAAGGCAGAATTTGTTTACAATGGCTTCATCAAAGGAAGGACTATTTTCCTTCCCTGACAGAACACTGGGAGTAGACCCCAGGCTAACAATAAATGTGGTGGCTCTAGGCTCTGTGTTTCTCTGCCTTCCCCCATACTTTTGCTTCCTGTCTTTGCGCTATCACCTCATGATTTAAATCTGTATTCCAAGAAATTCAAAGAATGGGGAAATAGGCAGGCACAGCAGTGCTAGGCTCTTTACCTTTTTCAACATTTAATGACAGACTCAGAGCACCTTCTCTTGGTCTTGATTGTGTCAAGATAACTATGTTTGCCTATAAGAAAGGCTGGAGAGGTGATACTTTTAGCTGGGCACATTGCTTGCTGAGCACAATTAGGGTTTAGTTAACAAGGAAGGAGGTACAGCAGGCAAACGCACCATCTTAGTAACCATTGACTTCGCTGTGAATTGGGAACCCAAGAGGACATCCCACTGCTTTCTCCTATAAAAAGGAAGCAGAACTCTCTATTCAGGTAATTCCTAGCTTATAAATCCATTTTTTATTCCTTTTTGTCCTTGAATAAACACCTTGCCATTGGATTTACTCCTGCCAGAGTCCAATTTCCACTGAAGGCGTCTTATAAATCAGAAGTTATTTATATTGCTTCATTTAACAAGGAGCTTCAAGTATGTGTGAGAGATAAGATCAGAGCTTAATTTCAGAAAAATGAAACTCCAAAATGAGAATGAAATAGTGATCATTCACAGAGTTGTGATAAGGATTTCCCACACTTCATAAATATATAGATATTAAATGTTGACATGATTTATTCCTAAAATATACCTATGAAATTGCCATTCTGTACTGACCATTACCTGAGTAATAGCTGAGTGAGTACTCCAATTATAATAATTAAGTTACATAAAGTGATGATAGATAGGGGATAAGCAAATAAACTAGGAAGATAGCTTTAGCAAAGGGCTAAAATAGGAGACAAGAAACAGTAACAAAATTAAGTACTGTATTTTGGAAGAAATGACTTGAACCTGAAAATATTTCTTGAAACCTAGTTCTGGTTCTGTAAATGCCCAATTACAAGTAAGATATTCTTGACCAAAAAAATGTGATTATTTTATGGAAGAAAACATGAATTTGATCATAGGTTCCCTTTATCTTAGAAGCAATGATGTAAGCTGTAGTATAATGTACAGGTTCTTTTTCCCCAGGAGAGGGTTTTGTACAATTCACCATTGAGTCAACCCATTGCATTTCATCATTCAGAATTTAATGAGGAAATCGCTGGGTTCTATGGATTATTATCTCATATTCTTTTAGACTTCATCGTAGTTTATGTCCTTTACTGTGATTCTTAATGTGATAAGTCTTCTCCCAATAGTCAAGGTCAAACATTTCTTCCAGCTATAACAAGGAGAGAATTATGGTACCCATCAGAGATCAGGAGATAAATAGGCCTTGGTTAATATTAAAAATATCACTTCAAGCCTTAATTTAATCATGTGCATCGGAACAGTGGTGAAAACAATATTAAATTACACTCACTGTGTGTGGAATATTGTCTACATAGGATTGCATCTGAGCTGGCTGATGGAAAATATTATCAGTTTAATATCCTAAGCTATTATGATGGTGCGTTGGTAGTGTATTCTGAGATAAACTTTTTCTGAAGTGAGTGTACCTGAAGTTTCTTCCTTTTCTCATAAGTTCCTTTCTTTACTATGCTCTTTTTGTATCTCTTCATCTCGCTCTGCCTGTCTCTTTATCTCTCTCTTTGTTTCTCCTCTTTCTGTCTCTCATCTTCTCTATCTCTCACACACACAAATACTAGGATTTGAACTAAGGTGTTTGTGTTTGCTAGACAGGCACAAACCACCTTCTTACCCTTTCTTCCTTTGAGATAGGTTCTTTTTGTCTAAGCCAGCCAGGACTGTGATCACCCTATTTATGCTTTCCAGTATAGCTTAGATAATAGGTATTTTAGGTTTTTCCATTGAGATGAGGTCTCATGAATATTTTAGCTTGGACTTGTCCTGATCCACAGTCCTCCAGATCTCAGCTTCCAGAGTAGCTTGGATTATAGGTCAGAGTAACTGTACTCAGCCAAGCATATTTTTAAATTGGGACATCATAGTTTTTATTTTTATTTATTTTTCATTTCCATATATTTTATTGGCATATATTTAAAGGATTTTGTTGTGACATTTCTATACATGCATACAGTGTTCATTGGTCAAATTCTGCCTCTCACTGTATATATATATATATATATATATATATATATATATATATATATATATTTGCCATATGATTCCGGGTCTCCTGTTTGCAAGCTAGGTACTATGCCAGTGTGAGCCATACCTCCAGCCTTCAATATATAATTTCTAAGTGAATAGATGGCCATGTAGTTCAAGAAAATCAAATTAAAAATTCAGTCAAACATTCCTAAATATGCTTTTATGTTTTTTCTATAACAACTCTATTTTTATTTTTTAAATATTTTGATTATCTTTAGGTATGTAAAGAAGTTGCCATTCAAAGCAGTTTATGAATATAGTACATTTTGATCAATATCACCCTTTCAACATTCCCTCCCAACCCACCCCTTCCCTTACTTACCTTAATTTTAGGTTATGTATGTAATGTTTTTTCCTTTTAACAAAGCAGTTTGTGTGTACAGTGCATCTTGATCTGTGTCATCAATTCAAAATCTTTACCCTCCCCTTTGGCTCCCCCCTTCCTTTATATTTATCAATTCTGTGGTAGATACAATAAATTCTTGTCTGCATTCTCTGGAAACATTTCATCTTTCTAACCCTCTCCCCTTTGCCACACCCTCACTTCTTGAGAGTACCCATTTCCTGGTACTTATTTTTTATTGGGCTTTGACAGGTTTTTGTTGTTGTTTTTAAGAATTACACTATTTGTGCTCTGCATGGAGTTTATTCTACTTCAGTCAACTTATTTGTAACCACTTGCTTACCACCCACTGTGTTTACTTATAGATTATAGGCACATTCTAGCTACCACAAATGAGGAAAACCATGTAACCCAAGTTTCTCTGGGCCTGGCTTGCTTCACTTAATATTATTTTTCCAAGTCTTTCCATTTCCTTACAGATTATATAACATCATTCTTTCTGATAGATGAATATGTGTATATATACCCATTTTCTTGATCCATTTGTAGATGGATGGGGGGCATCTGGGCTGATTCCATATATTGGCTATGGGAAACAGTGCTGCAGTGAACATGCTTGTGCTGGTAGCTTTAGTGTGGACTGGCTTGTGGTCAGTTGGGTAAATGCTCAGGAGTAGATTTTCTGGGTTATATGGAACCTCTATGTTTAATTTTTTGAGGAATTTCCATACTGCTTTACAGAGTGGTTGGACAAATTTACATTCCCACCAATGGCGTAATTGTTTCCTTTTGGCCATATTTCTGCCAGGATTTATTATTGTTAGTTTTCTTGATATTGGCCATTCTAACTGTGATGAGGTGGATTCCCAATGTTGTTTTGATTTGCAATTTCCTTTGTGGCCAGAGATGTTGAACATTTCTTCATGTGTTTATTGGACATTCTTCCTGTAAGAAGTTTCTCATAGTTTTTAAATGTCAATGCCTCTATTTTTTTAAAAAATTAATCCTTTTACAAAAGGTCCTTTTGAATATGGCAACTCTTATTTTCTCTACTTACTACTTTAAAGTGTTTCACAAAGCCATGAGAATCGTAAACAGTTTCTATCATATGCTTTTCTTTTGCTCTGTAAATGTAATAAGAATGCATTAGCACCACTGTGCACTGGGAGATGGCCATGGTCAGAATTTTCACACAACATAATCACTCTTGAATGTGTATTTCTGATTGTGATACAAACCTCTTTCCTAGAACATGTCAGTGAAGAAATGACAAAAGTACATACTGAGAGCTAGAAGTATGTCTTAGGCCCAGTGCTGGTAAAACCAACTTGGTCTTAAAACTCACAATCTACTACAAGAGACAAACTTTAGCCAGGTAATTAATCTGTGATTGAAGGAAATGCTTAGGGGTTAATCTGTGGAAGTGAAATAGAAGTTGGGATCAGAAAGAAAAACAGGAGTTATCCACAGTAACAATAGGATACACATCCCTTATGTAAATGCCTGAGTTCTGAAGGAACAGGTTCAAGTGCAGAGAATGTCAGTATGATGCAGAGACTGAATAAGAGTAAAAATTAGATCTCTTTGAAGATGTACTTAGAAGCTACGTCAGGAACTTGGCTCCTCTAGGGATTTGGGGCTTAGTTCTTAGGGACTGAAGCCATGTGAAGGTGTTAAGGAGAAAGCAATATGATTTGATTTGTGATTTAAAAATGCTGTCCTGAATGCAAGATGCAGATTCACTTAAGATGAGTGGAGTGACGCTTGAAATCCTCCAAACAAGATATGGTAGCTTAGGTTAGGCCAGTCTCATAGTGATGAAGATAAGTTGGCAAGTTAAGAAGATACTTAAGAGGTTGAGGATTGATTGATGTCTGGGGTACAGTGATGTGAAGGTGTCAGGATGCCAGGGACCCAGGGCTCTGGCATGGAGTGGAGGCAGCTTATTGAGATGAGCAGCTCTAGGGGAAAAGAAGGTGGAGGGACAGGATGATGAATTCACTTAGGACATGTTGAATTAGGAATGACTTTTATGAGATTCCATGGGAGCTCTTGAGTGGACCTTAATTCCTATTGCATCCATTTGGTAAACAGTGCTACATAAAATGGCCCAGGAGCCATCCTTGAGGTTCTCTGACATTTGAACTAGAGGAGAGAAGCCTGGCAAAGGAGAATAAAGAATGTTCCCCTGCAGAAGAGAAACTTGTGTGCAATCACCAAAAATAGTGGGCAGTAGAAATTCAAGAAGGAATTACACCAGGTGCTGGTGGCTCACTTCTGTAATCCTAGCTACATAGACTGCTGAATGCTGAGGATCGCTGTTGGAAGCCAGCTCAGCCAGGCAAGTCCATGAGACTCTCAGCTTCAATTAGCCATCACAAAGTCAGAAGTGGAGCTGTGACTTAAATGGTAGAGCACCAGCCTTGAAAAAGCTAAGGTATAATGCTCAGGCCCCGAATTCACAGTCTAGTACTAGGGAAAAAAATCAATCAATAATTAAAAAAGGAAGGAAATCAGTGACTGATTGGCAGTGCCAAGGCACACAGTGTAAGGCATGCTAAGATTGTGGAAGATGGATTAATGCAGTTTGAGAACAAAGTGTGAGGAAACAGACATAACATTTTTTTTCTTCATGCTGGTATTGGGGCTTCAACCCAGGGCCCTTCTGCTCTTCCTTGGCTATCTTCATTCAAGGCTGGGTCTCTACCACTTGAGCCAAACACCCACCTCTGTCTTTTTGCTGATTAACTGGAAGTATTTGTCTCACAGATTTTTCTGCTTAGATTGGCTTTTGAATTGAGATGCTCAGATCTCAGCTGCCTGAGTGGTTAGGATTATAGTCATGAGCCACTAGCACATGACTAGAGATAATTTCTTTGCATCCTTTGACCAAACTGTGAACAACTCAGGGATTATGCTTTGTACTTTTTTCTATTAATAACTCATGAAGTAGGAGTACATTTAAATGTGGGTCAGTAAGTCAGTATTATAGACTAAAGACCACGGGAAATGTGGAGGTGAGATCCAAGCATACATGCTTTGGGAAGAGGAGGGGAGGGTGCTCCCCACATTTCCGTGGATGGGGAGGAGGGAAATGATGACACATAGGTGGGTGAGGACTGACTTCTTGTCCACTGACTCCCATTCGCTCAGTTTGCGGTGGGAAAGCTCAGCTGTGGAGATCCAATGGGTAGAAGTGAGTGGGAGATTTGGGGACAGTGGTAATTTGTTAATCACTAGTCAACACTATGTATACTTTTTTTTTTCCTGAGGTGAAATTAGTTATGCAATACACAGGGCAACAGAGTGGTTTCAGTGACCTATGATTTGCTTCCTACCCCTATGGATAGGCATGATGATAAAAATCTGCCAGGTAAAGGAGTGGGCGTGAATGGGCCATCAAACAGTGAGTGATAGAATCTGTTATACATGGCAACAGGGTAGCATTGAGGAGACTGGGGAAGCAAATGGGAAATCGTGACTTGGAGATCTACCGGTGAAGGCAGTGCCAGCAGCCTGAGTTCCTGAGCAGGCAGTTAGTCTTTGCTTCATGCAGGCTGTTGTCTCTGTGAGTTCCGAGCGGAACTATTTTGCGTGATGACAGCATTTAGATGGTGTGGGGGGTGACTTCACCAATGCGCTCTGGGAAGATTTCACTGGAGATTAGCAGATCAGTGGTCTGCTAGTGTGGCACTGTGGATGAAAACCATGGCAGGTGTGGAGCCAGCTTGGGTTGGTTGACTCCTAGAAATGAAGAGTGGAGCTTGGTGTTTAGGGTGCCAGAGTCTTCCCTGGGTTCTCTGGGTGACAGAACAGCCAGGTGAGAGGGAACAAGCGGGAGCCTGTGTCATTAGCCTCAGAAGGGCAGCAGTGCAGTGGCCTGAAGAAAAGGAAGTTTCTCCTGAGAGGGCTACAGGGAGCATGCCTTTAGCCCCCAGCTGGAAGCAAGTAGAGTTGGGAAGAAGGAAACCAGAGCTGAAGATGGAGAAACAGTTTGTTGAGCAGGATATGGAAGTCTGACTGCTAGAGAGGGAGAAAGAGAGTACTCAGATGACCGGGAAATCAAGACCTAGAACAGGATGGCATATTTCTCAAGCTGGTATTCTGTGCCAGTGCAGGGGCACTCTCCCTTAGCTTTTGAGGTCAAGATGGGTGCTCTACTGCTTACATCACTGCTCCACTTCCAGCTTTTTTTGTGTGTGATTAATTGGAAATAAGAATCTCAAGGGATTTTTGCTGCCCAGGCTGACTTCTAATCACAATACTCAGATTTCAGCCTCTTGAGTAGCTAGGATTACACGTGTGAACCACCAGTGCCTAGCTCTAAGCTGGTGTTTGGGGCTGGGAACATGGCCTAGTGGTAGAGTGCTTGCCTCATAAGCTGGTGTTTAAGGTACTCTGTGTGTGCATATGTGCGTGTGTGTGTGTGTGTGTGCACATGAGTTTGACTGAGGGTGGGAAAAAAGTGAGGAAAATCAGAACAGGCACTGGGGGGTACATTCTGATCAGTTTTAGGGGGTGGACTGCCTCTTGGGATTGTCGCATTTGGTTGGGTGGAAGTGGTTAGAGCTTAGCACAGGAGTGATGTGAGATCAATGTTGGTCTTCCTGTGCTAATCTTGGCAGCCACTTGAGCAATCCTGGGGAGAGCCTTGGGGGCAGCGTTGAGAATGCACTTCAGCCAGCTTGGTTGAGGAGGTTGCAGGTACCCAGGGTCTCATGTCTTTGTATATTGCTTTTGTCATTATTAATCTTCGAAAGAAATAAGTGAGTCCTCCTACTTCAAAAAAAAAAATTCAGCTCCTCTCCACTTTCTTCATCCTCTGATTCTAGGTGTGCTGTATTGTTTATTATAGCACTCATACTTTCTGCTAAATCATTTTCCAAACACATCACAAGTAATCAGTAAGTGTTTTTGAGGTGACTGTTTTGAATTTGTAAAGTCTCAACATCATTTGCTTATTTTATTCTCTCCAAGTTCTTCTTTAATGAGGATGTTTTCAAGGTATGTTCTTTTACTTCCTGAAGGGGCAAATGATGTGAAAGTCCTTCCAGGTCAAGCTGTTTGTCCTACTCCTGGGTGCCGAGGAATAGGCCATATCCGAGGTCCACGTTATGCAGGACATCACAGGTAAAGTCTTTCCTTACTTAAACTGTTTCCGAGATAAACGAGAGCATGGGGCATCACAAATGAGTCTCTTGGAGCTAGCTGCTTCATCACACTCCTTTATCTGTCGCTGATGCTCTGCTGATAAGATCCTGCTATCTTCCTAGCACTGACCTTGTAGAGTTTCCTTGGACTCCTGAGCAATTTTCCAAAGCCTTGTCCTTTCTTTGAATCTTTCATTTTTCCCCCAACAAACAGATGCACTTTCACTGTACTGTACTCCCGCTTTCCCTAGAGCCCCCTCACCTAAATACTCTCCATAACTCTGCTGTCTTGCTTTCTTTTAGAACATTCTAGAAACTCTTTCCCCCCCACTTTTCTGCCTTTCACCTGGCCTCTCGCTTTGTTTTCTCCCTTTCTTATTCATTTGGAGAAAAACTAAAGCTTGTGAAATAATGGAAACTAATTGTGAAGCTTCTCACTTGTGCTATAAATGTTTGAAAATAATGTGGAGTAGATGGTGTTTATAGAGGAAAATTAGTACAAATGGACATATAAGAATGTACTGTTTTGTCTCTGTTGACTTGTAAAATGATGCACAGATGGTTTATTCACAATTAATGACCAGTTACTAGATGGAAATAAAAACTGTAGGAATCAAAGCAAATATTACTGTGCTACATAATGGTAAAAACCCCAAATGGCATATGTAGATATACATTAACACTTTAAACATTTTATTGTAGTATCCATAAATGCTAAATTAAAGAGCAAATGCAGAGGCTTACACCTATAATTCTAGCTTCTTGGGAGGCTGAGGACTGGGGGGAAATAGTTTGGGTGACCTCATTTCAATTGGTGAAAAGCTGGGCATATTAGCCTGCCTCTGTCATCTCAGTTTGTGAGAAGCATAAATAGAATTGTCATCAGGCTGCTTTGAACAAAACAAGAGGCCTTATTGGAAAAAGAATGAAAGCCATAACGACTGAGTAACTCAAAAGGTAGATACCTGCCCTAGCAAATACAAGGTACTGAGCCCAAAGTCCATAAAAATAAATAACCATTAAAGACAGCAAATACCTTCCTTGGCTCCTCAGGCAGTTCTGTGGGCTGGTGAATTATGACTGTGAGGTCTATGGGACAGTCTTAGGGAAAGAAGAGACTGGATCCATTGCCCTGCCCCCAGACCTCACAGATGCAGGGGCAGCTCCAGCACTGCCTATGTTTAGTCATGCTACTGTCCAGCTTTAGATTTCTTTATGGAGGAGGGCTTCTGATGAGCAAAGGCCAGGTGTTTAAGGATTCCAGGATCTCGGTTATGAAAAACAAATAGTAATTCCCAGCAATTGGCTTCTTTAAAGTAGAAATGATCAAATGCTCAAAGAGGTGGGTAGGTTGTGAGCTTACAGGTCTTAAAATAAGGTTTTTCAAACATGAAGTAAACCTATGCTCACCTATGAAAAGATGGGCAAATTGCTCTTATTAATGTAAACCTAAAGTAAGAGGCCAGGTTTCCTAGTGGGATCCTACTGGCCATACGTAGTTGTTGGGGAGCCAGGACCACAGGTAGTCCAAGGCAGCTCCAGTAATCCCTGGGCATCTCTGCTCCTCCTTTCATCACTTCTCAGTGTCTTTGACCCACTTCAGGCATGGCTCCAAACTCAGCTTTTTATTGGTTGAGATGAGGTCATTATGTCCTGGCTGATCCTCCCAAGCTCTGTCTCCTGACTAACTAGAGTTTTAGGCATCATCCATCCTTCAGTAATTCCTTTGCTAATGTCTGTTGAGATGTGCACACACACATACACACCCCCCTCACCTCCCCCCCCACACATATCATTATGTTTCCTTATATGTTGAAGGATTGGTAAGAAAAAGAGAAGAATCACTATATTCTCCTAAATCCTATATCCAAGCCTACATTTATTAGAATAACTTCTAGCTTCCGTATCCTGACAGGTATAAGTATAAATATATAAAATTTGCATATTCTCCAAAACAGTACTTTTCTCCTACAAACCTGTCCAGAGATTACTAGACAATATTGGTATATTTAAAACAAGAAGAGGAAAAGGTAAAAAAAAAAAAAGTAGGAGGAGGAGGAGGAGGAGGAAGGGGGAGGAAGAAACCAGAAAGCACCTCTGGTTCCAGCCCCTCTGGCTTCACTAAGGCTATATAACACATTGCCCTTGGGTTTTGCTTGCAAAGCCTGTGGGAAGCAGGATGCCAGGTGCCCAGCTCGCTCTGGGGGAGGGGCTGCTTCTCAGCTTCTCTGTAAACTGTTCACAGGCTCTGAAGCAAGCGCTTGCATCTAGTGAGCGCCGTCTCTCCATTTTATGTCAGAATTGTCAGTGCTCAGATGGAAGGACTGGCATCTTGAAAGGAAGTACACAGTCTCTTAACATCAGTTCTCACTTTGTACTGCTGACAAGGAAAGTGGTGTCCAGATACCACTGAAGACATCTGACAATAATTGATCACGTTAATAGATCTGGTGGAACCCTGTGTGGCCCTTGAAGATGAATTCCAGACAAGTTTATTTTCATTTTCATTAAAATAGTCAAGGAGTTAACAATAATATTCCAGGCAGTTTGGAATTCATGTAGAATCTGCATAAACTATTATTTGAAAGAAATTACATCAGTCCTTATCGGTATGAAAATAAGACTTTTGGCACACCATTATCGCCTAATTTACATTTTATTTGAATTAATTTACATATTGAATAAAATGAAGTAGGTGTATTTGTAACATAGAAATATTTAAACACCGTAACACTAAGACTATAAGATACAGCCTTGCTTTTGAGCCAGTGTCCAGTATTAGATAGGAAGTTGCCTTTGCTAAATGAGTAGAACAATCTCAGGAAGACTTGATTGACCTCCAGATTAGGAAATACACAGAGGCAATTTATCTGGGAACTAACTGTTATATTTCTTATAGAGAACCGGTTAGTATCACAACATGAAGGATGGTATGTGGACTGTGAACCTTCACACAGGATGACACAAAGGAAGGGGGGGCGGCTCCCTCAGCCATCAAGTGTCCGATGCATCTGAGGGAGTTGGTGCTCTTCACGCTGACAGCATGACTCAGCCTCTAATTCTAGTTTGCTTGTCATCATCTTGTCGGCTCAAGAATAGAGATAGAAATTCCTTCAGATAGATATTTTTGCTTGTGTGTGCTGGTACGGAGTCTTGAACTCAGGGCCTGTGTGCTGTCCCTTCAGCTTCTACACTCAAAGCCAGCACTTTACCACTTGAGTTATAGTTCCGCTTCCAGCTTTCTGTGAATTAGTTGGAGATAAGAGTCTCTCAGATTTGTCTGCCCAGACTGACTTTAGAACCATGATCCTCAGATTTCAGTCTCCTGAGTAACTGGGATTATAGGCATGAGCCACCATCAGCCAACAAATGTATTCTTCTCACATAGATTCCCATATGTGCAAAGATAACTCCCTGGCAAATAAGTATGTATGTGTGTGTGTGCGTGTGCATGCACACACATGTGTGTCTGTGTTTTCAAAGCTTCAGATTGGCCCAGGTTGGAGTTCAGACCCATCACTGTGGGGGGGGGGGGGGGGGAGTTGGTCCCACTATTCTTAGGTTCAGTTATCTTAGCTATGAATGGGAACTCTTTGCAGTAGAAAAAGATTACAAAATGAGATTGCAACAGGTAGACATCTCCATTCACTAAACAATATGGTATTGCATTAGTATAAAAATAAGTGCAGAACATATAAGGAGGAACAAAATGATGTAAGGAGACTCTTAAAACATCTACTTTTGGTAAACCTAGCTTAAATACACTAAGCAAGAACATAGGTATTCAAAAATGTGAGTAAAATGATTAAGAAAGAAGACTGAAAAATATGCTAAAGCAGAATAAATATGCCTAAAAGTATTTTTAATTTAACAGTTAGGCCATGTACAACTCAATAAATTTCCCCCAAACAGTTTGTCCCATTCTTTTATCAAAATGCAGTGAGGCAAGAATTATTGGGGGAAAACCCCACAGATCACCAATACACATGAAAAAACATTGGTAACTGTGCTTAAGTATCATGAGATCAAAGGAGAACTCGAACGTAAGTCTCTGAAAATCTTGATTTAGATTTGGAGCAATGAAAATAAAAATATAAACTTTGGGGATGGGCGGCATGACAGCCATGCAAGTGAGAGGCCCTGACTTCAGACTGAGTACACCCCCCCCCCTCAAAAAAAAGAGACTTCTGTGTGCTCAGAAGTAAGGATGAAAGGATGAAACAACTTTATAAAGCACTCAAGTCATAAAGTCACATCTTCAAAAATGATCACAAAAATGGGAGAAATATCCAACCAAAAGACTAAATGAATGAATTGGAACACATGCACACACACACACACACACACACACACACACACACACACACACACGTTTATTTGTCAATGCATCCAAGATTTTTTTTGTTGTTTGCAACTAAACAATATTACAACAATGGACAGTAAGTTGTTTTCTTGAATAGTTTGTGCATCATGGTGAGGTGTAAGGAAGGATTTCCATGATCATCTTCAAAGAAAGTAGATGCTCAGCTCCTGGATGTCTCATTCAGGTGCTCTTACTTTATGCTTAATGGTTTGATTTATTTCACTGATATTCCTTTTCCCTTTGGGGTCCTGATCTCTCATTTTTATGCCCTGTCATCCTCAGAGGTAGCTTTTCCTCTGCAAGGAATATATTTTCTCGTCCACCTGCCCTACTCGTGGGTTGGATTTTATCGGAGTGACTAAGAGTGAGGCCTGGGCCATCAGGTCCTAGACTCTCAGCCTCTGCTCTGGACAGTCTCTCACCTCCAAAGCCTCTCACCTCTTCTCAGCTGCATCCCCACTTCCAAGGGTCCATTATTCAACCTAACACACCCAGGAGCCCTCAGTCCTTAGCAACCCCCTTCCTGAAATGGGTTCACACAGAAACTGCACAGATTTCTTCCAGCGTTTGCTTTGACCAGATACTGCATTTGTTTTCCTTCTTCACACCTCCAGTATAAAAGTTGGAGTCTGGGCCTCCTGGACCCTAAGATTTCTTTAGAGCTTTTTGGCTTTGCGGGAAAAAGATTTGTGGGAAGTAGACTTTTTATTCTGTAGTTAAACTATCCTTTCTATCTCTTTGTCACAAATCGATTTGTGGGCAGAATTCCATATGGAATCCCTTTTCTTCAGAATATTGAAGGCACTGCTCCATGCTGTGTTTAATTATTGGGACCGCAACCGTCACTCACACTCTGTCCACCAGAAGACATGAGTTTCCGGGAGAAGCCCCTTCCTCATTGCTCAGAAATAGCCTCTTCCCTTAGTTGTTGCAGTCTAGAGGCTCACAGCTTTCATTCCTGGGCAAGGTTCTCACAATGGTGCTTTGCTAATAATCTTTTCTATTTGCTTTGCTTGTGTTCCTGGACTGACGCTTGGAATTGGCTCTCCTAGCTTTAAACTCCTTGTCATCTCTTCTGATTGGTGAAGTATTTTCTCAAGTTGGTCTTCCAGTCCTTCAAGGGAAGCTTTTTAATCATACTGCAGGGTTTGTTTTTTTCAGTTGCTGAGAACACAGATGTGTTCTCTGATTTGTTTTTTATTGCAACCTGTGGTAATTTGATAGATTGTGTGCCTTCCCTTCCCTCTCTGGTAATGTTTGGCTTTATTGTTGCTCCCACATTTCCTTTTCCTCATAATCTTGCTTTGATTTCATTTTTGTAGACAAGTTGGCTTCCTTTCCATCCTATTAAAAGGCATTTCTCAACTCCTGGCATTCTTTCTCTTGGTGCATCTTGAGAGTGAAGGTCTTGTAAAGCTGATGTGCTGACATCCTCAGTGGTGAATAGGGTGGATGGCACTGACTGGAGGACGGACATACACACACACACACACACACACACACACACACACACACACACACACTATCACATCATCGGGAGGTCTTCATGCCTGGGGTGTTTACAAACTCTTAGCTCTGAGTATATACATCTTCTGTATTCACAAATGTATTGGCCTCTTCCATCAACTAGCACCCCTTTCTTGTGCTTTGCCTTTATATAGTTACATTCGATTACTTATTCACTATTTTAATGGGAAAAGGAAGTCACTGTCAAAGAAATAGAAGTTGAGTTTTCTGCTCCAGCATGTTGTCACCACTTCTTTTGTTTAACATCTTTTCCTCACGTTATAATTCAGCTGTGATTCAGTCTCTAGTTTCATTAGTAACACTCTATGATTGTTCTTCCTTGGCACAGCGGCTCCTTCTTCAGAGAGAAAGAAAGCAGAAGTTCTCATAAAGTGATGCTGCATAGTTTGGCTTTGTACGTTTTATGGATTGCTAACTGGAACACTGCGTACAAAGAGATCCCCAAGGCATGACTTTGCGTTCATACTCGCAGTACTTCTTGCTTTATTATCATCTCAGTCATGGGGTGTGTGTGTGTGTGTGTGTGTGTGCGTGTGTGTATGTGTGTGTGTGTGCCCCTATCCTGTGTTTTTAACTCAGTGCCTGGGCACTGTCCCTTAGCTTTGTTGCTCAAGGCTAAGGCTCTATCACTTGAGCTACAGCTCCGTTTCTGAGAGTCTCGGATTCTAGGCATGAGCCATCAGAGTCCAGCAAGTGACAAGTTTTACAACGCCCAAGTGCCTTGGTGACACACCATCCTGTTCCTCTACTTCCCTCTGACTGGCCAGTTGTGGTCTTTGACATGTATCACCCCACTGTGACAATGAACTGAGTAGAAATTTTTAAAAGAACTTGCAGACATATTTTTACTAGGATAAGTAAAAGGCAAAAGAGTATCTGACTTTAAAGACAATTCTAATTCTCAAAATGACATGATTAATTACCCAATTAATTTAGTAGAAGAGTAGATAATGTAACAAAAGATCAGTCACGGGTCTTCTCGTCACTTCAGTTTGGTACTATGGCAATTCTTAAAGGTTAATGTATAAGACTTGGCTTTGTGAGTCTAGAGAATAAATATGGGAGATGTTAATTTTTGAAAGTCTTTTAAAATGAAAATTGCATTTAAAATGTGTTACTTTCCAGCAACTGGAGCATTGTTTTCTAAAGATACTATGTCTTTTGACACTTTGTAAGGATTTTAGTAATACATACTTTAAAATTACATGGATTGCCAAAGATTTAAGAATTATGTTTTAGTTTTGATGAAAGCAGACCTGGCTGTGGTTTAAAACAGCAGTACAAAAATCAAAAAGGAAGTCAAAATACTAATTTCTGGTCATCTAAAATCACCTTGGAAACAAAAACCAAAGTATAATGAAGATAAAGAACATCTCTCTTCTCAAAAATTAAAAATAGTACCAATATATTTTTATTTTAAAACAGATACGATATTATCAACAAGACTAGCTGATAATTTGATTATCCAAATGAAAACTTTGAAAGAGAAGCATTAAAAATAGCTACTTATAATCCAAATACAGTTATATGCCTGAAATATCTTTTGTTTATAATATATGTGTGAATTTTTGTGTTATGTAAATATGTATATACATATACACACATAAATGTCAGGGTGTATATATAAATATACATATATACTCACTTGCATATCTATATTCACATGAGTATAATCAGATAAGGTATACACTTTTTTAACTTTTTAATATTAATTTATGTTTCTACCTTTAAATTGTTGCACTACAGGGTTTCAATTAAGCATGTCAATTTATGTGTACAATGCATATAGTGTCATCCTTACCATCATCCTCCCACCTCCCCAGATATACCAACCCCACCGGTCCCCTCAAATTGCCTGGTTTATTTTAACATATGTACATTGGCAATTATGCTTGTATTTCCCCACTCTTCCTCTCTTCATTTGTCTGCCCTCCTCCCCTTATCCCCTTACCCATTATCCCCACTTTCTTGTCTTCATAATATAATTTCTGACATGTTGATAATTCTTCAGACACATTTATTATGTATCATGGTTTTGGCACCTCCATTTCAAGACCCTTCTGCCTTAAAAAATTAATTTACTTTACTGTTATTGTAGAAGTGATGTACAGAGGCATTACAATGACATGAGTCAGGTAATACATACGTTTCCTTTTGGACAGTGTCTTCATTCCCCTCGCTCTCTCCTACTCCCTCCCTCCCATCTTCACCTGGGTTGTGTAGTTCACTTACATCAATGTCCAGTGAGCTCCACTGTTGTACTTTTTCACTTGTTTTCCCTGAGCTCTGTACCCTCCCCCTGCCCTCCCAAAGATATACTATATACTGTAAAGAAGACAGAACCATCAAAAACTAAAAAGGTATTTTGTTTCCATATATTGGAGTTTGTTTCATTATGTATATTATTCTAAGTAAATAGGAGGAGGTACTTAAACAGTGTGCCTTTGTGTTTCTATCCTAATAGTATCCTCTTCTGGTCTTACTGTATCTAAACCCTGTATAATTTGTCATATCCCAGTACATTTTAGATCTAACTTCCACACATCAGAAAGAATATGCACCATTTGTCTCTCTGAGCTTGGCTTACCTCAATTAACATGATTTGTTCAAGTTCCATCCATTCCTTAATCATTTCCTTCTTCTTAACCTTTCCTCCCCCCTCCCTCCCTTCCTCCCCCTCCCTCCCTCCCTCCCTCCCTCCCTCCCTCCCTCCCTCCCTCCCTTCCTTCCTTCCTCTCTTCTTTCTTTCCTTCCCTTTCTCACACCAAACATATTTTGGTCATAAATTATAGTTTCGAAAGAAGAATGAGAAAAATTTTAACAGTTATTCTAATGTTTTCTAATATGTTCCCAAACATTTTGCTTAATTGTCAAAGCTCTTAGAACACCAATCATTGGCTTTAATTTTTGGGAAAAATGAAGTGCTAATTTTTTTTTTGTTTTCCTAATTCAATATACTCAGTAGTGTTAATTGCTTTTGATTTATATAACTTCTTTCTTTTCATTTTAACAGTAGAGATCAGTGTTTGGAAATGAAAAGGGGAGGGGGAGCAAACAATTTTGCTGTCATATTTAAGATAAGTCTGAAACTTATTTCTGTCTATTTTACTAATTTCAGTGGTCTCCAGTCCTGTCACCCACCACAATGGCTTCTTTATTTCCTGATTCGGTGCCTTTTGTTCCTTCCTCTCAAATGTATTTTTTCTCCCGTTTTGCTTTAATTTGTCTGCGGTACTTGAATATCTCGTTTTAAACCTTTGCATATCAGAACATGCATTTCATCTGTGGAATGAATTTGACAGGAGATAGGCTTGAAGCCCCGACATTTTACTCCTGGAGTTCTGCCTGTGTTGTCTCCCTCCGCTTTCAACCCTTCCTGTGGTCAGGAGCAAAGTGGGCTGTCAGCTCACTGGTGTGGTGCACATGTACAAAGCACACAGATGTGTCCACAATGCCCATTTCTTTTCTTTAACCCTACCCGTAGTACACTTTCCTCATCGTTTGTAGGTTCAATTCCTTCTTTTTATCAGATCACCTTTCCTCCGAGCACTTTTTCTCATTCTATTTCAGTCCTTGTTGCATCCTGATCTCCAGAATTTCTCTTAAGAGCAGTGGCTGCCTGGTGGCTGTCTCACAGGACTCTTCTTTTCTCTCTCATCATTCTCATCCTCATCTTCTGCTGGGAGTGCTGGGGAAATCACTGGTGTTTGTGCCTCTGCTGAACTTTTCCCGGGTGCTACTGTGTCACACTTCCTCACCGGCTCTCCTCCCATGCCCATCACTGTTTACCTCCCAGCCTCAAGCAGCTCTGCTGCATGCTGCTTGTTAGGTAGGAATTTCAGAGGCAGGCACAGTTGACCTCAGAGGAACTCACACCATAGCTGACCCTAACACATAAATATCCCTGGAGTAAAATGTATCATTTCTCCAAGTTTTCTTTTTTCAAAATAAAACAATACCACCTTTGGCTGAGCCCTTCAGTAAGAGCAATTGGACAATGATGTTAAACGGCTAGTAGTTGACATCAGCTGTGTATGGGGCTTGATTTCTTCACCCCTAAGCAAGATGGTTGGACTAGGAAACTGCTCCTATGCGTTGGCTTTACAGTTGCCCCTCCTCAGCCTATCCATGGGGGATGTAGTTGAAGACTTCTCCAGAACTGTGGCAGCAGCTTCTCCATCTGCACACAGACTTTTATTTGGGTTGGAACTCAAGGCCCTGGCACTGTCCCTGAGCTCTTTTGCTCAAGGCTAGTGCTCTGCTTGAGCCACAGTGCCAGTTCTGATTTCCTGGTGGTTAATTAGTTTGTTAATTAATTAGTGGTTAATTTCTGGTGAGTCAAAAGTCTCATAGACTTTTGTGCCCCAGTGGCTTTAAACCGTGGTCCTCAGATCGCAGCCTCCTGAATAGCTAGGATTACAGTCGCAAGCCACCAGTGCCCAGGTTCTTTTATATTTTAGTTCAAACTTGTTGTAAATTTGTATAACTGTCCTTTATCTATTGATATCTCTTATTTCTGGAGTCCCTTGCTGATATCCTCACACAGGCCTGCTCCCTAACCCTGACAAGGTGATCAGCTATTAAGGAGACTGCTAAGGAAAGTTTCTCATTTGTGATAAAGCCAGTACAAAATAACTTCCAAGATTCCTATGCATTTTTCTATTCTTAGCTCAAACCATCCCCCCCCCGCCACACACAAGGTGGTTGGAGAGATTTGTCAACACAGTTGTAATTGTTACTCATAATTTGTTATAGAAAATAAAGAACCAACTTGAATGCCTAATTCTACTTCAGAATGTAGACCTGCTGAAGAACTCATTGTAAAACATGAAATATCAATAAGACACTTTCAAATCAGAAATCTGAAACAAAAGCTTTAGTTATGAAACATTAATCTAGGTATGGTGATTTTAATTATCCCTTTGTCTTGATTATTCTCATTTTGATGATATAATAACTGTAGCATCATACTTCAATTTCAGTGATTATATTTTGGGACTGCATATGTCAGATTTAATTTTCTTTTCCCTGTCGTTATATGAAACCAGATAGAAGAGGTATCTTGCCTATTTATGAAAACTGGTTGTTACTACTTAATTTTCCAAGCCCATCCAGTGATAATAGTGAGCAAGGTGAAGGATGATTTAGGATTATATGACTAAAGTAAATAATGAGAGAGAAATAATTCAAAGAAAGTAATGTGATAATACCTGCAAATGACCTTGCTGCCAACTGAAACAGATACAATGGCATTGACCTTGGTTGTGCAAATGGCCCAAGCATGAATAGACAGGAGATGATTCCGCACATAACAAATTGAGCTCTGGACTTATAGAATGCTGTACATTGATTATATAGTAAAATTCAACATGACTTAAAAAAATAGGACAAATCTACTATCATTTTATGCCCCACAGAAGTGTGTACATCAGTTCATTGAAAGACATGTAGCAGAATGTGGGGAGTCGCGGGCACATAGCATCCCTATGTGTGTGCATCCAGATGCCACCAAGAGTCAATGGATGAGCGGGGCTCGCTCACAGCTGGTGTACGGCACCAAGAGGGAGCAGATTCGCCATAAGTGCATGATCAAAGCGCTTATCATAATGCTGACTGAAAGGAGACAGTCCTAAACAAATCTGAGTGCCTTCATCAATACACAGACAAAATTAACTACTCATCAGAATTACTAAGATTCAGCACTGTGGTTACCCCTGGTGGGCTTTGTGGGGGTCCTATTCTCTCTTCTGACCTGTGCTTGTTATAAGAGTTTGCTCAGTTTCCCAACGCAGCCATAATCTCTGCTTTCGGTAGATGAGGCCTATCTATTTCAATAAAAAAGTAGTGTACATAATTAAATCACCTCAAGAACACCAAAGTAGCCTTCCTAGTGACTCACCTGCTCACAGATTTCTACAAGCTCACTTGTCTGCAACAATCTCTGTGTGGGTAGCCAGTGGCCAGGCAGTCCTGAAGCATCTCATCCTGACACAGCGCTGGCTATCCGAGGCCAGTCCAGGGGGAAGCCATTAGTGAGCAGGTCCCAGGCTCTGGGCTTGCTGACCCAGTCAGGAGAGGCTTGGCCCTGGCTTCAGGGCTCCCGAGTGAGAACTATCGTGGCACCGTTTAGTGAGGCTGAAATGCGGCCGAGCTATTCTGAGCCCTCATTAGAGTTGTAGAGTCCACAGCACTCATCTCAGATTTAATCTCCTCTGCATGTCTCTTGTCATGGATTAAAAGTGAGCTAAGAGTGTGGATTAAAGCGTTGACATTTCAGAGTTAGGAAACAGGAGACCTTGCTTTCCTGCTTTGTGTTCTGGAGGTTTTTGTGCAACTGTTGCCATGTTTCTGCTTCCTGTGTACTTAGCTTTGAGTGGAGAAGGGAGAAGATTTTTCAGTCCTATCAAGAAAAAAACTCCATCCTTTTCTTGGAATTAAGCCCCAGACACATATGCCTCCCACACACAGGAGAGAGAGAGGCCTGGAGTCTTCTGGCAAATGTTGTTCCATTGGGCCAGGTTTGTGTGCTATTTAAACTAGATTATAAAACAGATGAAAAAAAAATCTTCGGAAGGGGAAGATGGCATATATCGCTGTTTTGAGTCTTTCCTGAATAGCAATCCACGCACAGTCAAGCCTCACACCCTGCCTCTTTCTCTCAATCCCTCTGCCCACTCGTTTATCTAAGAATTCCCTGCTGCTAATTCACAACACAGAGAAAGTCCTTTCAAGACGACTGAGAACTATGGTGTGCCAAGCAGCAGACTGCCGCTGCATCCTGGGCCCCAACAGAATCTGAGTTAGAAGGTGCCATGCACAGGAGGTTCCTGGACTGCTGGGTAATCCAGCGACTGCCACCCTCATAAGAAAGGCCTGGATAAAGGCAGATGTCCTTGGAGCTTGGTGTAGTCCCTGTGCTGAAAGATGAAGGTGCTCTTCTTCCATAATGCATGCAAACCAAGTGCTTGCCTCCCTCGGAAAAAAAAATAAATAAAAGAGGAAGAGAACAAAGCACTTAATGTTAATTTATTCAGTCACTTCTGGTGGTCCTAACATATATTTAACTGAAAGGTCACACAAGTACTCGGTCAATGAGATTTTCATGTTACATTTTAATGGTTCCTTTTAAATGATATAGTTCCCTTTATACTTCAAAGAAAAACACTATAGAATTTTGTGACTTGTAAAAAAAAAAAAAGGACTACATTAAATGCAATTGTGTTGTCTCCCATGAAGTGATTACTGAAATCTTCAGCAGGCATAGTATTGTTTTCTTTCTCTCCGTTTTTGCCCTTTCATTGAGCAGCATTGTCTGACCCCCTTTATACAGCCAGTGTAGTACCTGGGTGTGAGCTCTGTCTCTGGTTCTAGAAACTTCCCTGGGGAAGGAGCGAAATGGTGCTTAGAAAGCTAAGTAAAGCTGGAAAGATGTGACTGGTGAATCCCAGGTGGTCACTTACGGTCTCTGGAATCTAATGTGGGCACTTCAGGAAAGAATCCCAGAAACAGGACCCCTTCTAGAAACCCTGAAGGACTGTGAGATTTTAAGGATTCAAAGGGAGATTGCATCAAAAGAGAGGAGCTGAGACAGAGCCAACAATTGTGTGTATGCATGTGTACATGCATGTGTGTGTGTATGTGTGCCAAGTGTGAGACTGTATGACATTTCAGAAGTCTGCAGCTTGGAAAGGAAGGGAAGTGTGGCAGATGGGGCTTTTGTGTAACAGCAGTGCCTCTTCCCACAGCCCCAAACCCTTCTACCTTTTCTGGCCTGGACCCGTGGTGTTTTCTTCGGCACGTGGCTCTGTGGTAACCAAGGGCTCTCTCTCCCCCGTCCCCCTCCATTAGGCCCGTGGTGTCTGAGTTCAGAGGTGGAGCAGGCTCACTTGTTCAGCACTGATACCATGCACTCCTCAGATGGCCATGCTGACACTACCCTTCTGCTGCACGTGTTTCTGTGGTAACTGAAGGCTCTCTGCCTCCCCCCCCCCCCATTAGCAGTGCATAGCTTTAAACTTCCTTTCTATGAATTTATTCAGCATTCTCTGCTGGGCTGGCAGATGGCCTTTAAAGACCATAACTTATGGTTTTATTGTTAATTCACTGAGAAAGGACTTTTACGACCCTTCAGATATTAAGCATCTGATGGATGCCAGCATGTGGACATAGGACACTTCACTCAGTTGTCACAGATAGCATTTTGCAGTAGATACTGTCTCCATTCTGCAGTCGAGGAGGCGGGCCCAGAAGGAGCAGCTCACTCACTAGTCCTCACTCCCAGCCAGCAGTAGACCTGGAGTTGGGATGGGGGTGGGCAGAGTCTCCCACGACTGTCACCCGCCACACTGTGCTATACCGCTTTCCTCCCTGGCGGTTAAACTGACAGTGTTGATGGTTGGGAACTGCTCATCCAGTCTGCTGTTGGCACTTCCACCCCCTTTCTCAGCATCTGTGGAAGACTCTTAGTTTTCTCTGTGGGAGCAATCGTCTAGAACGTCTGTTCCTTCCAGTATCTACCCCGTTGCCTCTCCTATTCTCTTTCCCCAGCCTGGGTTCTGCAACTACTTTGCTGAGAAAGTCATTACCATCCCATCAAGCTCCTTCCCATTCTTCTCCTCACAGCCCTCCCCTCCCCACAGTACTGAGCCATTTAGTCCTCCGAGGGACCCTCGCTTTCTTCCTTTCCATGAAATCTCCTACATAAGACCTACACATCCCTTAGGATATTAACACAAAGGAAAAGTATACAACAGTGAGAATGAGCTCAACCATACACAACAGGCACAGATATTACAACTATAATGTTTCATGAAAAAAGCAATAAGAAAATAGTGCATATAGTGTGATGCAAATGACAGGAAGTTCTCAATCTGGCAAAACTAAGCAGCACTGACTAGGAACACATGCATAGAGAGTAAAAGGGGAAAAAAGGGCAAAGTTACAACGGAAAGTGACTGGCTCTCTATAGAGACTCTCACAAGCCTGGCGAGGTTTTGTTTCTTGACCATGATGGTGGTTATGAAGTTAGGTGGCTTTGCAATTTATGTTTGCCACAGCATATGCATAGGATGCCTGTTTTTATGTGGGATGTATGTAACAATCACAACAAACCTACACAGGCGCCACATGGCAGAGATTTAACAAACACGCAGAATCTTTTTCTAATTCAATCTCTCTATAATATTCCCAAGTCCTTCCCCTGTCTTTCCTCACAGATATCCCCAGAGGTAGTCTATCATTTCCCAGCTTATGTAGTCCCTCTTTGTTGTTAAACCCTGTGGACATTTAAAAAAAAAAAATTGATGTCTCTTGCTTTTTCTGCATGCCCCGGGTCACTTCAGGGCTCCACCTGTTGCCATGGCTGTGAATACATCTGAATGCTCTCACTGCCCTGCATCAAACACCTCTCCATAGCTCCCCATCCCTCCTACAAACATGGAGAGGCCTTGCATGGCCCATGTGCAATCCAGCTGCAGGCAGATTCTGGGATGTGTCACTCCCATTCTTGCTGGGTGTCTGAGCATGTGCCCTGCTGCTGGAGAGACCCTCACTGGTCCTGCCCCCCGCGCTGGCTCTGGCCCTCACACACTTTACAGACAAATCCACCACTGTAGAACAAATCCCTCATAACTGCTTAGATTTCCCTGGCCTGTGTTAGGGAGCCTCCTCTGTGCTCCCAACTCGTGTGACCACTCCTAGCATAGCTGCAAGGTATCCATTCACTTGTCTTTCCCCAGTGCTGCAGAATTGTCTATAAATCTACAAGGGGCTTTGAGCATATTAAGCAAGGCATCATTCAAAACTATTTCAGTGATATGATTTACTATTCTAGAAGTGTTTGTTGAAGCCTTGCATGATGCCTTTCGTGGTACTATGAAAGAAGCTACAAGGAACAGTTAAAGGGAATACTTATACAATAATGTTGACAATCCAGTATGAATATACAAATGCAGGCAACTCAATCCAAACTGGAAGCACAGCAGAATGTAGTATGGTTTCAGTCCTCAGTGGGGGAGGTTAAGGGGAATTGATCACAGAAAATGGGGGAGCTCAAGAGGAATTGATCACAGAAAGCTTGTTAGAGAAAGAAATGTTCACACAGTCACATGAATGGAATCAATCAAATATGCTCTCAGAGGAAGGCAGGCAGAGAAGATGGGTCTTGGTAAGGAAAAGCATGGCTGCTCTGTTGATGAGATCACACCCAGTCACAGGGGCCTCCTCTCACTCTCCCCTGCTGTATTCACCCCATCTGAAGTGCATACTTTACATATTTCCATGTATCTGACATTTGCCAAGCATGTCTGTGTATATTTATGGTGTCTCAGTATCTAGTTCTCTTCCACAACCCAGAGCCTAGAACACTCAGTGGCATATAGAAACCCATCAGTATTTTGGGAAGAGAGGAGAGAGGGAAGTAATTCTCATTAAATTCTTGCTCTTGTTCTGCAGGTAAGTTGACTAGAGCTATTATACACACAGATGCTGACAGTGCATTCTGTACTTTGCTTAAGTGTACCTTGGCCCAACAAACAACATCTTGTTTTATGTTTACTATTAGTAGGTCTTACATATCTTGCTTTTTAAAAACTAATCATAATCCTAAACTCAAGTGGTGGTTGAGCTCTTCATGATGTGGAGATTGCAGAGAGGAAACAGCCAAGGAGTGGATCAAGGAAAGGCCAGGATGTAGTGGTTTGGAAGCAGATGAAGAAATGGAATGCTTTCCTTTCTTATTGTTTCTTTTTTTTTATAAAATAAATAAGTATAATGCATACAGGCTTGCAAGGAACACATGACAAGCACAATCAAATTGTTATTTGCAGTATTTGTACTTGATTCAGTGGACCCTTAGACAAACACAAGTTGCTACTTATGTGTGTGTGTGTTGTATGTATGTGTGCGTGCGTGTGTGTGTGTGTGTGTGTGTGTGTGTATTTCTACTGGCACTAGCTCTTCCACTCTGGACCTTTGAACTCTCATTTGGCTTTTTCATGCAAGTGGCGCTCTGCCACTTGAGCCACATCTCCACTTTTGGTTTTGTTTTTATTTTTTTTGCTAGTTAATTACAGATAAGAATAGAATTAGCTGCCTGGGCTGGTTTTGAACCATGATCCTCATATCTCAGCTTCCTGAATAGTTAGGATTACAGGCATGAGCCACCAGCACACAGCTGTCTAGCTTACTTTTTTCTTTTCTTTTCTCTCTCCTTCCTTCCTTCCTTCCTTCCTTCCTTCCTTCCTTCCTTCCTTCCTTCCTTCCTCTCTCTCTCTTTCCCTCTCTCCTTCCCTCCATTCCTTCCTTCCTTCCTTCCTTCCTTCCTTCTTCTCTCTCTCTTTCCCTCTCTCCTTCCCTCCATTCCTTCCTTCCTTTCTTTTCTTTCCTTTTTCTTTGTTTCTTTTCTTTTTATAATATTTTTTATAAATTTTTTTTTTTTTTTTTTTTTTTTTTTTTGCCAGTCCTGGGCCTTGGACTCAGGGCCTGAGCACTGTCCCTGGCTTCCCGCTCAAGGCTAGCACTCTGCCACTTGAGCCACAGCGCCGCTTCTGGCCGTTTTCTGTATATGTGGTGCTGGGGAATCGAACCTAGGGCCTCATGTATCCGAGGCAGGCACTCTTGCCACTAGGCTATATCCCCAGCTCTTTTTATAAATATTTTTATAATATATTTTCTGCTCATCATGGGGCTTGAACTTTGGGCCTGAGCATTGTCCCTGTGCTCTTTTTCTCAAGGCTGGCACTCTACCACTTGTAGATCAATCTCATGGACTTTCTTGCCTAGGATAGCTTTGAACCATGATCCTTAGATCTCAGCCTTCTGAGTAGAAATGATTGCAGGCATGCACTGATGCCTGACTTACCTTTTTTCTTTTCCTTCTTTTTTTTTTTTTTTAACTTTTCATCCCCACACATCCCTCCAGTTACCTATGTCATAGTTTTACTTTAATGTGGTAAAACCTAATGAGGTTTGGGTTACACAATCTAGCATTTTAAGACTGTTCTGAATACGCTTTGTTTGTTTTCAAGACACTATTGTTTCTGCCCACATTCCATAAAGACAAAGCAATTCTCATTCCCATGAATGATTATTTTGGCCTCTAATATTCACCAGACAATACTCCAATGAGCACAAAACATGAGAAAGTATCTTTTATTTCTCCCAAGACTACTGTCCATTTTCTTGGTTTCTGTTATCAGTATGTCCAGTTCCATAAACTATGTTCCCATACATCTACCATTCCTGAAATTGCTTTGGGGGAACATTGAGTGAAAGCTGCAGTATACAAATTAAATTAAATATGAAAGACAGATGATTTGGGCTCTGCTCTACTAATGTGCTGGGGAGTTAACCAAGCACAGCTCATTAACACTAATGGAAAAATCCATCACTTACCATGTACATTTCCAGCCATCACAGTGGCAGTCTCCCCCCTAATTTGCTATATAACTTGGTTACTTCTACATGCACTCAGGTCTGAAAAAGAGTGATTCTATCTATCATGGATCTTAAATATTACTTCTCATTAATTGAAATTTGAATGCCATTGAGAAGAGTCTTTCTCTCCAAAAAAACACCCAACAGTTTCTTTTTTCATAAATATATCGATGATATCTAGTATACTATTTATCCCCCACTTTCTGAATGAAAAGTACTGCTCATCTGCCAAATGGATTAAATCTAACTTACGTTTTTATTGTGTTGTAAGTGGTGCTCAAAATTCAGTGCAGCAGGGACTAGTTATCTTGGTTTGTCTGATTCTGAAGATACAGAATAGAGACTTGAAAGTTGAGCTATTGCTTACTTGTCAAGGGAACAATTATGCCATGGATCTATTCCTGGAGAATAAAGACGAGATGCAAAAAGTGGGCTGGAAGTGGCTCCTGTGCAACCAGAAAAGGCACATGGAGTCTCACACTGCATCCACAGGCTGTCCATGTGACACACTCCATTTCAGCATTTATTTACTTTCCTGATGCAGGAAGTGGCATACTAACCAAGAAGGCAGAAATGTCCAGTGGAAACTACTGCCACAGACAAAGGAAAGCCCCAGTTATCAAGGAACGAAAGTAAAGATCAGTCCCCTTTGAAAAAGAGGTCCGAAAGCAGATTTCTTTTTACAGCAGAGATGGACCTGGGCTCTGGAAGTCATCAGAACACTGCCCGCTGGTACAGAAGTCATCGCACACCAGTGAAGGTGTGCAATTTGCAGTCATCAGGAAGGTCAGGTTATAGCATTGCAGCTAGTTAGTTGTCCACTTTCTCCTAATTAAAAATGTGTGCAGGAAAGACATCCTGGATGACTTCCTTCACATGTGGAATCCAAGAAAGGTGAACCAAGAGAGAGCAGAATGGTGTTTGCTAGGGACAGGGATGGTGTAGGGGAGAGAGTTGGAGAGTTGGAGAGTTGGAGGTGGATTCTATTTCAGGTACCAAATGCGTTTAAGAGACCTATAGTACAACATGGGATTATAATTAATCTCTATGTATTTTGTTTATGATAATTACTGGGAGAGTAGTTTTTAAATGTATGCATATGTCAAAATATCCTGCTGTCCACAATAAGGATTCAGTTTCTTTGTGTCATTAAGTAACTGTATAAAGTGTGTTCAAGGGAGCTGGCATAGTAGCTCACATCTGTAATCCTAGCTAGCCAGGAGGCTAAGATGTGAAGATAGCAGTTTGAAGCTAACTTAGGCAGGAAAATCCGTGAAAATTATCTCTAAGAAATCATCAACAAGCCAGAAGTAGAGCTCTGGCTCAAGTGGTAGAACACCTGGAGCAAAAAGCTAAAGAACAGTACCGAGGTCTTGAGTTTAAGCCCCACTACTAGCACAAAAAGAAAAACAATAGAAAATGTATGTTCAAGGACTCAGAAGAGACAGACAGGCACTCAGCAGTTCAGACACTGAGAACCTAGCATGGGGCTCTTCTGCTTGGCTGTGCGTCGTCTCTTTGTCCATTTCCAGTGTCTTGTACATATTCTCTATCTCTAGTGACAAGGAGAGCCATCTGCCATGGAGCTTCGGTATGCAAGTGATCCCACAGTCTGAAGTGAAGCTCTCAGCAAAGCCGCTTGGCTGTGCATAAAGTTAGCACAGGGACTAGCATAATGTGAAACATTGATAATGGTTTTGTAAAATCCTGGGTTGCTTTTGTTAATCTATTAGCTCTTTTCACATGGTCTGTATCTTTATTCTTGGTGTAAGCTGAGGGTGAAGGTAATGCTGGAGATTGCACTTGATAGCCAAGGACTGTACCCTTGAGCCATAGCCCCAGTCCAGTACAATTGCATTATTGCAATATCACTCCTGTGTTATGCACTTTACTCATTTAAAATATATAGTTCAGTGGTACTGAATGAATTCACAGCTAGACATCCCACACAATCAGTTTTGGAACATTCCATCAGCCCTTTGTTCACTGTCATGTCCCTCTCATTTTTTGCTGCATCTCTATAACACTATTTCTTTTTGCCATATTTCCCTTTCCAGCTCCATTTCCTTTCAAAAAAAATCTCTTTGTCTGAGCCTCCTCTTCCTTGGTTGACTCTCTTCTTATGGTCTTTCTAGTCCTTGGAATTGGTGAGCCAAGCTCAGAGTCCAACTCCTGTTCACTGCTGATGCAGACCTGGGTGGAGGAACAGGGATGTGGCTTGGGATTGCTAGTAGATATCCACAGTGTGGCCTTTCTCTGCAGTGGGTCCCCAGGTGCCTCCTGCTTTCTCTCTGTGGGTGCCACTCACCCAGTGATCTTCCTCAGTACATCTCTGTCATCATGTGCAGCAAGACACACTGCCATTTCCATTTTTCCTTCAGGAATAAAGGAAATGGAGAAAAGAAACTAGAGGATAAGACACAAAAGCAATAAGATCTGTATCATTTTTCAGGGAGAGTTGGGAGAATCATCAAACCCTAGTTGTTATGGACCTTCTCCATGTTGAAACCTCACCATCTCAGCCTTTTTGAGGTGTGCTCTGCCACCTTGCTGTGTATTTGCATGAAAGAATTTGTTCAACCAGGGAGTCCACAAAATCAAACACATTTTCCAAAGAATTTTAAAATATACATTATATAACTATATTATATATAATTTATAATTACATGTTATATATTATCAAGTACATAATTATTATATAATATACGTTATATATTATATAATTATATATTATATGTTGTACATGAATATATAATTGTTATAATATATGTATTATATAAATCATACATTATATTGTATGATAATCAATGTCAAGTTATATAATGATACAAAATATTATTGATTAGTCATTCAGAAGGGATGCACAGAGAGAAGAAAAGGGTGGCAGAGGGCTGTTCAAGCCATCAGGGCAGAGATGTTCTGGGCAGGGAGTTCTGTGGCAACTGCAGGGCTGTAACTGGGGCTGGAGAATTTGGAGTTGACTGTCCTTGTTGCAGTCCTCTTGGCAATAGTTGTGGCAATGACTACATTCATCTTCAGAGAGCAACACACTTGCATATCTGCACACATGATAGAAAAATAAAATGACATGTAGATGATTTGCACTGGGAGTAGATCGTCATTTCTTCTTCCACTAACATTCTGTCATAGACATTTCATAATTCAAAGATTAGATGTGATTGTTCACTTTTAGATACAAATTCCAGCATATAGCTTGCAAGCTAAAATGTAAATAAGTAAAAACCCTGGGTATACATAAAAGTAGCAAAATTTCCATTAATTTTCATGGAGGAAACAAATAAGGAAATATTACAATGAGTAGAGAAATGGAGCTCCAAACACAGACTGTAAATAATCAGAACACTTTGGTAAATATTTTACCGCCAGTTCAATAAAATTTAGTGGATTGGGCTGTGTACCTGGCTCAAGTGGTAGAGCACCTACCCAGTGCAAAGCCCCATGTTAAAAAAAAAATTCAACCATTCCATATTTTAGCTATGGTAAATGACGCTTCAGTGACCATGGTTGTGTTGGCAGCTTTAGTGTTGCCTTGTTTGTGATCTTTTGGATAAATGCTCAAAAGTGGGGTTGCTGGGTCATAGGGGAGCTCTATGGTTAGCCTTTTGAGGGACCTCCATACTTCTTTCCAGAGTGCTTGAACAAGTTCAAAATATGGAGCCAACCCAGATTCTCCTCATATGAATGGATAAAGAAAATGTGATATATATATATATATATATATATATATATATATATATATATATATATACACACACAATGGAATTCTATGCTTCTATCAGAAAGAATGACATTGCCCCATTCATAAGGAAATGGAAAGACTTTGAAAAAATCATACTAAGTGAAGTGAGCCAGACCCAAAGAACCTCATTTGTAATAATTAGTATATGCTAGGAAGTCCTAGCTGAGGATCACAATAGTTCAATAGCTATATACATATAATCATATAAGATGATGCTAAACAAAATGAACTCCAAGATATGGAAACAAGTGGATTTCATTGTTGTTGTTATTTTTAATGTACTATGTGAAATTATTTCTTTCTTCTTGCATTTTTCTCCCCTATGGCTTATCCCCTGTTGTCACTGTTTTTGATTTTGGTACCCTGGGTATTGTGTATACTTTATCTGAATTAGGGAAGGGAAGGAAACATCAAAATGGTGAGACAAAGGACAAAGAGTGAACCAATGCAACAGTGATACTCACAAGACAACATGTTTTAAACTAACTTTACAACTTGAGTGGGGGTGGGGATGAAGGAAGGTGGGAGAAAAATGAGGGAGGAGGTAACAAGTTTGACAAGAAATGTACTCACTACCTTACGCATGTAACTGTAACCCCTCTGTACATCACCTTGAAATAAAATTAAATTTAAAAAATTCAACCAGTAGACAAAATAAAATATAATGAAATAGAAATTTAAACTTTAAAAAAAGTCAAGCCCAGTGCAAGTTTAGAATACCTGCCATCTTAATGAAATTAACACTAAGAATACCACCTGCAGGGTGTGATCCTGGGATTAATTGCAGTCAAGTGTGCTTTAAAAGATGGCTCACCACTGGCCTACAGGACTATGACTATTATAAGACAGGAGATGATGTGATCTGTTTGAAAGGATCTTGTGTTGCAGAACTGACTAGGAGTCTGACTTACCTCCACAGAGGAGCATCCTCACCATAACCTCCCTCCAAATACACCTCTGTCCAGACCCACAGTTTCTTGACCATCACATGCAAACATGGAGCGGGGAGCCCTTGGAGCACTCTGTGGACAGGAGCAGAACAGCCGTCAGTTCTAGAAGAGCCCATGTGCTCCCGCCCAGCAGTGGCTCTGTGATTCTCCTCAAGGGCAGATGTCCTGTCTGTATCTGGCTACGAAATCTACCTCTGAAATCTTACTGCCAGTGACTCCCAGACCTGAGTAATCTGTGCGACTGCAAATCAGACCTAGTGCCAGTTTTCATAGATTGCAAAACTAACACATCAGCGAGTTCAAAATGCCAGCTTAGTTACACAGATTTGCCAACAAAACGTACACCTGGAACACTTCTATTGAAATTGCTTCCGTACAAACAAAATTTTAAATGGCAGTTGACAGAATCAGACATAAAGGACACCTCTCTGCTATGTTGATGCTTATCCCTCAGTGCCAAGTGCATTGTCCTTCTTCGTGGTATCTGCCTGGCTATTGGGTCTTACCCCAAAGAACTGTTCTGCACTAAAGCTATGTCTTGCATCATGTAATTCCCCAACTTGGATGACGTTTCTGTTGTTGCTAGCATGGCCAGGACCGAGCAGCTGCTTGCTCCTATCATAAAAGGAAATATTCTAGGGCTGGGTGAAGTGGAGTGTTGAAGGAAGCTTTCTCTGATGGAATCCTTCTAGATGACCTGGCTGTGATCTTTGGGCAGCTAAGGACTCGATCCTTCTATCCAAAAGGATTTGTCAGTGGGACAGAATAAACAAGGTGAAGCAGTGGTAGGTAGAACCTTGTGGAGGTTTGCAGACAATGCTGAACAGGCATTGGAAATGAGAACATCCACCAGTGTGTAGGGTTCAGGGTGAATGCATTCATCTGCTCATCCCCATTTGCCTGCTGGTGGTGCCTCTCCCAGTGGTCTTTGAGTTAGACTTCTTTACCTCTGCCTGCTTGCAGGGAGCCCAAAGCCATCCTGTGTGGAACACCCCTTAGTAGGCCAGAAATACATATATATATTTTTTTAGCCCCACACAGCCTTTCTGCCATTCAGTTTTCAACATCATGCTCATGGGGCATTGTTTTCGTGTGTGTGTGTGTGTGTGTGTGTGTGTGTGTGTGTGTGTGTGTGCACAGGTTGGGAGCTTATGCCAGTCCTGGGGCTTGAACTCAGGACCTCGAGTTCTCTCTTGGCTTTTTCTGAAACTCTGCCACCTGAGCCACATCTCCACTTCTGGCTTTATGCTAGTTAATTTGAGTTAAATGTCTCACCAACTTTTCTGTTCAGACTGACATCAAACAGTGATTCTCAGATCTCAGCCACCTGAGATTACGAGTATGAGCCACCTACACCCATCTGTTTTCTTAAATGACTAAAGATTTAGAACATCTCCAAGTGCCAGTGGGTAGATCAGGTATCCGAACCAACTCTTCTTATGCTCCCTCCCGGATTCTTCTCCCTAGGTCCTGCCATGCCTTGCCCCAGGCTGTTCCTCACAACCAGGGGCTACAGCTCTCTTCAGAGCCAGACACTAAGCAAGCCCTCCCCCACCCTCCTCCTCGCCCACTGCCTTACAATCTTACCTGTCTGTCTCTGAGTGAGAACAGAGGCCAGTCCACTTTCCAGAACTTTCCCCTAGGTACCATTCTTCACCCAAGTAAGAAATAGCGGCAGGAGCAAAATTTTTATGAAAATCTTCCTTCTCTAGACTTTAGTTATTTAATGAAATAATGAATCTCTCGTGATATGCACATTTAACCTTGGTCCCCTACTAATGTTTAATATGTCTGCATTCCTAGTTATGACCACATTACTATCCATGTACTATCCATGCGTAATAATAAGTCACAACACACATTGATTTCACCATTTAGATTTTTAATTTTTTTTCAGCTTCTTGGGTTAAAGAGACCACCATATGCCCACAGGGCCAACTCAGATATGTGTGGGTGGAAGCAAATAGCCTATTCCTCCAAATGCTGGCTTTGCCTAAAAGAATAGAATCTGCCTTCAACTAATAGAGTAGTATTTGAATGCTTTTAAACCTCTGTTAGGTAAAACGTTGTATTTGGCCATTGTAGATGCAATATAATATATCTGGGTTTGAAATATTTAAATTTTCATTTGAAACATGCTAGAATGAAGCTTTAAAATATATTTTTTTTCTGGCAGAAAGCCCATGGCTTTTCTTTTCTTCTTCTTTCTTACAGTTTATAAATTACAGCTCTTCCCAATACAAAAATTATCCAGATGGCCAGTTCTCCACATCGCATTTCCCTCCACGAAGAGACTATGCCTTTGTTTCTAAAGACTCCCTGTGCCACATGCTCTATTCTTGAGGCAACTCTACAATGGGAAGGAAATTGAAAAATCAGCTCTGGGTCCCTATGAGCATTCTAATGCCCTTCACATCTTCATGTCTAGCCAGCAATGCCAAAAATGTTATATAAATATGCTAATATCTTCAATATCCACTTGGCAAAAGCACTTACTTTGGGCAATGTGTAATCCTGGGTGTTTTCTTATCTTCCTTTTCTTTTTCTTGTGCCAGTACTGGAGCTTGAACTCAGGGCCTTGGGCTGTCTCTCAGCTTTTGTCCTCAAGGCTCATGCTCTACCACTTGAGCCACACCTCCACATCTGGTTCTTTGCTGTTCAGATGGAGATTAGAGTCTCAAATTTGTCTGCTTGGCTTTAATTATCAAGTCTCAGCCTCCTGAGTTACCAGGATTATAGATGTTAGGCAATGACACCTGGCATCTTTATTTTTTCTAAATGTACCCCACATATAGTTTGGTGTAGTTCTTAAGTCCTAGACAATGAAATCAAGCCATCTGGGCACAGTCCTATTTTATTTTATTTTATTTTATTTTTTGCCAGTCCTGGGCCTTGACTCAGGGCCTGAGCACTGTCCCTGGCTTCTCTTTGCTCAAGGCTAGCACTCTGCCACTTGAGCCACAGCGCCACTTCTGGCCATTTTTTGTATATGTGGTGCTGGGGAATCGAACCCAGGGCTTCATGTATATGAGTCAAGCACTCTTGCCACTAGGCTATATTCCCAGCCCCTATTTGTATGTGTTGTGTTTTTAGCCATCTGACCTTGATTGGCCAGACTGTCTGCCTCAGTTTCTTTGTCTGTCAATGGCAGGTAGTAAGATGTTAGATTCCTCAAAGTCCAGAAGTGTGATGTTAGGTCCAGCCTCTCGCCCCCATGTAACAAATATAAAGAGGCATGATAAAGGTCAGAGAAAGGAGATTTATTACCTGGCAGCCATGAGAAGACAGCACTTCAGTGCATCTTCAAGTTTTCAGAGATACAGACATTGGCCTTAGATTAAACAAGGAGAAATGGAGGCAGGGAGTAAGAAAGGCATGTAGAGTTAAAACAGTCCCAAACCACAGGTATGACCTTGTTGATCATCATCTCAGTCTTTGTCTCCAGAGGAGTTCTATCACAAGATGCTTATTGGTGAATCCTGTTCTTCCTGCTGCAGGAAGTAGCATAGATGCACATCAATGCAGGAGGTGCAATAAATGCAAAGTGTGGGAAGGCTGAGTGTCCAGGGTTTGCTTAATTCGCAGGCCCAGCAAAAGCAGCTTATAGTTGCCTCTTATAAGAATATTTACTTTATGGGGATATTGGGAGAACTGGGTGAGTTAATACAGAAGGAGAATTAAATTAAGAGTGTTATGGCATTGTAAAAAAACAAAAACCTAATATTAGACTAGTTAAGTTGTGTTTTAATGGCATATTTCTCTAATTAAAAATATTTAGCCATCTAAATTGGATAGAAATCAAGAACACTCAGGTCTCGCTCTCTCTCTCTATATATATATGTGTGTGTGTGTGTGTGTGTATATATATATATATCTTTTCTTCTACTATGGAAGAAAAATAATTTACTTTCATAATGGGAAATCTATTTTCCCAGAAATTCCAAGGTTATTAAGTGGCTTGGAAATTAAAATGAAATTTTCAATTCTGTCTTTGTTGTTGTTTTGTCCTTTTATTTCACCTATAGCTAAAAAGGATTTAAGTTATTGTTATTATTATTATGTAGCTGTACAAATTGGCTACAGCTATGCATAGTGGTGCATGCTGATAATCAGAGAGGAGGATGAAGCAGGGAGAACATAAGTTCAAGACCAGCTTGGATACACACACACACACACACACACACACACACACACACACACACGTATGTGTATGTATATACAGAAAGAGGGGGGGAAGGACTACATTTTCATAAGTCAGTTATGAGTACAATTCATCATCATTGGTGTTACTGCTTCCATTGTTCTGCCTCATTTTCCCCTCCCATCCCTACCCTTTCCATAGGTACTTTGACTATCACTACATTAGTTCACCTTTCCCCCTCTATATTTAAATATACATAATTTATATATTTACAATTATTTATAGTTTATTATAATATGTTATTTATTTATAATTTATGTTCAAAAATAAACTTTGGTTTGAATAACATTCTTGAGCATCATAATGGAAAAGTATTACGGATCATGTTCCCCTGACAGGAGTCACACTGATGTGTGGGTAGGAAGAGCTCAGGATTGTTTGGGTTTTTTGTTTGCTTGAGGGAAGGGGCTTAGTAACTATTTTAAAGTTGCTTTCTTTAAGATTGTGTGTATGATTCCTGAGGTCAGTTCATATTTCTAAGAACAGTGTTGCCTCAGACACACTAAGTGGCAGAGCACATTGAATGTGCATTTTGGGCATGCTGATTTAAAGGAAATAAAACTGGCAACAACTTCCTCCACATGGAAACTGTGTGCACCTATTTAAACGTTCAACTGGGCTTTTATTTGCTTATAAGGGGAGGATGAAAGATCACCTCTCTTTAAAGAAAAAAATCACAGCATAGCAAGAGCTGTTCACAGAAGATTTCCCTCCTGACACCTTTTCTCCACAGGCTATGTGGTATTGTGTCCTGGGGGCAGCTCCTGTCCGCACGCTCTGGGATCTCTATCGTCTGCCCTTGCTAGAGCATCCTCACTGAGCAGCTGTCATCTCTTCCTGCTCCCTGCAACCTGAGCACCGCACCCTGCTCTCCGCTGTGCACTTACCTTAGCTTCCTCTTTGGAATGGGGAGTCCCACAGTGTGTGTTCTTCCACTGCTGGCTTAGTTCATGTAGCACAATGTCTTCAGAGTTCATCTGTGTCGTCGCAAGTGATGGCATCCCCTTCCTTCCCCCGAGGCATGTGGACACTCCCTTTCCTTCCTTCGTGTCTCTAGGCATGAGTGGCACCAGCACTGTCATCATCTCGTGGCTTCTGGGAATAAAGCAGTGGTGTATGTAAAGTAGTGGTGTATGGGACTCGGGTCCTGACTTTGGGTTGATTGCATGAATACCCAGAATCATTTGCTCTAGCATCACGCTAGATTGAATTGACTGGGGACTTCTCTACTGTTACTAAGGGAGATAACCATTTTACCTTCCTAATGACAAGACTTCTGTTTCCCCACATCCTCAACAGCACCAGTAGTCTTTTGTAGATTTTTTCTTTCAATTTTTGCTATTTTTTCAAATGAATTATTTTTCACACTTATGTGTTAATTGTACGTGTTAATGGGATCCATTGTGGTACTTCCACTTACGAGCTGATCTATCCTCTTTTTCCCACAACTCTTCCCTCCTACTCCAAGCCTTCTCCATCTCCTCTCATCGCTGCTCTTTTGTCAGGCTGACAATTTTTAGCTTTCCAGCTAGGGGGGAGAGAGAGAGAGAGAGAGAGAGAGAGAGAGAGAGAGAGAGAGAGAGAGAGAGAGAGAGAGAGAGGACCTGTCATTGTATGTCTGGCTATTTTATTTATCCTAATATTCTCCAATTCCACCCATTTTGCTACCAATGATAAGGTTTCGTTTTTATTTATGGTCAAATAATATTCTATTTGTGTATATATTATTTTTTAATTTAATTTTATTGTCAAGGTGATGTACAGAGGGGTTACAGTTACACATGCATTCCTTGTCAAACTTGTTACCTGCTCCCTCATCTTCATCCACTTGTCTGTTGTTGGGAAACAGAAGCTCTGAAAGTACTAAAAGAAAACATAGAAAAACATTTGGGGACATTGGTCCTGATAATGCTTTTCTGGAAAGGACCCTAAGGTAAGCAAATGGACAAGACTTGGCCAGTAGGATGCCGTCCAGGCTCGACGTGTAGTGACAGGTGTCCCACAGACGGAGCTTCTCTGAGATAGAGGTGTGACACATGATCACTTGCAGTTCTGCATGGGACTCGTGGGGCAGCAGGCTCTGTAAGTCCTCTTCCTGGCCTGGGAGTGCTGGGAGCATTTAGCTCTGGGAGTGCTGGGAGTACTCAGATCTGGGGAGTGGGGGGGGGGGGTGCGCTGAGGGAAGGTGAGTATTCTTTTCTCCTTCCCATCACCTGGGCAGCACTCCTGACCTCAGCCAGGTGTGTTTGTCAGGATAATTGTGAACCTATCATTTTGCACAGGAGCATCCAAAGTGATGTTTGAGTGTGCTTTGACATTGGGCCAATGTTAGCATTAAACACACAGGTGAGGTGCTATGCATGTGTGTAAACACATACATGGAAGCATACCCAAATACCTTACTACAGTTTCATTTAAATAGACTATGTTGATTTAAAGCCAGCAGTTCATTATGTGTTCGTGGCCAAAATGTTTACCTCCAGTTTACATATGACTTTCAAAACCTTGTTCTTGAAGCATTTTAAGTTATTTTCCAAGTGCCCTTTTGGGCTTCGTTTTAAAAAATTGAGCTCTTTTTCCCTCTCTTCCTCCCTCTCCCTCCATCCCTCTCTCCCTCCCCCCTTTCTGATTTTTGGTGGCACTGCTTGTTAGGCAAGCACTTGAGCCCTTTTTAGTCTTGTTATTTTTCAGATACTGTCAGGCTGCCCCGAGACCACAGTCCTCTTGCCTGTGCCTCCCACATTGCCTAGGTTGTAGGAGAAGAGCACATACGAGCTAGATGGTTGAAATGCAGTCTTGGTAACATTTTTCCAGGCTGGACTGACTATTGAGTCACCACACCCAGCCCCAAGGACATTTCTTCTAAGTGATATTTTGTTGTTGTTGTTGTTGTTTTCAAAAGAATGCATGTTTATTTTAATAAAGCTAAAAGAGGAAAAATATACCTTAAGGACATTTGTGTTTCAAACCAGACCAGAATATTCCTGTTAAAAAATTCACTTGCAAATTAAGCTACAAAAATTTACCTTAACGTGTTCATGCCACTTAACCAAAATGTTATCATTAAAGAATGAAAATAATTTGTATATGGCAACAAAAATGTTCATTGTAATAATAGAAACACAGACTCACCTCTGTAATTGTTTTGACCGAGTTAATAATGTAGTATGTTAATCATTTCATTTGTTTAATTTCCTGCTTAATGTTAACTGTGTAGATAGTGTTCTAGTGGAAAATTTTAAACTGCAGATTCTATTCATCAGATTTTCTCCATGCATAAATTACACAAATTACTTACTTAGTACATTAAGCTGATTATAGCATACATTTTCTGAAGACCATTGACATTGCTACTTAGTATACTATCACATGCCTGAGCCTAGTTTACATCTCACAAGTTTCTAGTTGCCATACAATAGAATATTTTAGAGAAAAAGTAATCCTCTCTCTCTCTCTCACACACACACACACACACACACACACATACATACACACACAGAGACACAGGCATATGTACCACACAGACACAAGATAAACATAGACAAACATAAGTATATAGACACACATGCACACGTGTGCATGCAGACTACTGCACAGACACACAGACACATCACACACGCACACACACACACACACACACACACACACATTTGTACCATCTCTCAAGACTTCCTGTCTTTTTTCTGAGCATATTACCCACAGCTGTATTCAGGAAACTATTTGGTAATAGCTCAATTAAAATGCATTTCCTTGTGCATACCAATTAAATCTCACATCTCAGATTCAAATTTTAGTACTAAAACCAGCATTAATAAAATAACTGGACTCCAAGCTCCTCCCATGAAACAACAATCAGTGGAGATTGAAGCTCATGTCCACCTATGTCTGGACACACCAGCCCTCTCCGTCCCCGCTTGTCCTCTGATCATTATCACTTCTGATGTGTGACTATTTCTGAATCTACCAGAGTTCAGCGAGCTAAATTGTGATAGGAGACGCATCTTTCTGAGAAGGGGCTGGCTTTCTAGCCCCACAGTATGCCTTTATTTTTTTTTTTATTGGGATAGTAAGTAGAGGAAGGCTCAATTAATTGGTTTTAGAAGGACAGAGGGATTCCCCCAGGAAGAAGGAATCAATGACACAGGCTGGATGGATGAAGGAAATTCAACTTATGTCTAAGCACACATTTCTACCAAGTATAGAAAAGAAGGAAAGACAGAGCAGCTCCTTCTGGAAATGTATCTGTGATGTGGGGCCTGAATTCCAGTGGACAGTGGTGGTGTGAGAGATAAAGGGTAATTGAGGCTGGAAGGAACTTCACTTACCTATGTGGGATAGTGCATGCTAAGCCCTGGGCAGCCAGTGCAGCCCTTGCATTGGCACAGCAAGGGGAATCTAGCCTTCGTGTTACGTAGGATGAATTCATAAGCTAGAGAGAGTAAGGACTGAGGTACAGGCAGGTTTGAAACTTAGTATAGTCTGTCTCAAAAGCTTCCTTTGCCGCTTCAACATTCCCTGGGTGCTTTAATTAAATAGAGTAGATTCTTCTTTTAAAAGGTGAAGCACAGGGCTGGGAATATGGCCTAGTGGCAAGAGTGCTTGCCCCGTATACATGAAGCCCTGGGTTCGATTCCCAAGCACCACATATATAGAAAATGGCCAGAAGTGGCGCTGTGGCTCAAATGGCAGAGTGCTAGCCTTGAGCAAAAAGAAGCCAGAGACAGTGCTCAGGCCCTAAGTCCAAGGCCCAGGACTGGTCAAAAAAAAGGGGGGGGGTGGGGGAAGCACAGATAGGGCATAGTAACACATTCCTGCAATCCCAGCTGCTTGGGGAGATCAGGAAGATCACAGTTCAAGCTCAGCCTAGGTAAAAAGAGATGGATGTAATCCAGCAAGATGGACATGGTGATGAACGCCTATAATTCTAACCATTCAAGAGGCATAGGTAGATAGAGCATGGTCCAAGGCTAATCCTAGGCAAAAAGTACAAGGTTCTATCTGAAAAACAGCTACAGCAAAAATATACTGGGAGCATGGCTCAAGTGGTAGAGCATCTTTCTAGAAAGTGTGTGAACCTGTCCTCAAACCCCAGTGTCTTCAAGGATTTGAGCAGTCGGGGAAGGGCTTTCAATAAAATTTGTAAGCATTCAAAAATTATTATGGGAACTCTGCTCCCAAAAAGATGGTGTAGATATGCTTTGCACTATACCTCTCATAAAATTCTGCACATTACATACAAAACCAACATCTTCAAAAAGAGGACCAGGAGGAAAGAGGCAAACCAGCTGGAGACCTCAACACCCAAGGATCGTATAGTAATAATGTTCTGGTGATTTCTTTATGCTTGTCTATCTTACACTGGCTGTGGAAGAAGGTGGAAACCTGAAAACACCAATAGAGAAGGCAAAAATAACCCTAATTTCCATAAGGAAAGCCAGATCTTCCTAGTTGGAGACCAGGAAAGATGAAGCCCAGCGATGCTGCAAACATTTTGGCAACAATCATCTGCTCCAGCCAGGAAACACAGTGTTCCCATCTCATGACGAGTCCTGAGCTCAGAACTGTAGCAACAGGCCCTGTACTCTCCTTACCCCCCCTCCCGCACTCATGCACACATGTGCACACACACACACACACACACACACACACACACACACTTATGTCAGGAGTAGCAGAGTGGGGAGCCAGTGTTTCTTTTTATCCAGGCCTGGTGGTAAGAAGTCCTCCCCACCATTAGGGGTTGGTGGAGATCCTTCCATTCCCACATGAACCGGGTACCCAGTGTTATCTGTGGCAGGTGGAGTCAGAGGAGGCCAGCGGGACCTCAGATCCTTTCCAGCTGGAGAGGTACCACCTTCCAACAAAAGGCAGCCCCTGTGGGGACTAGTGAAGACCTGGGCTTCCATCTTAAATGACAAGTACAAGACAACACCCCCATCCACCCACCCACACATACTCCTTTAGTAAAACAACGTCTCCCCACACCCCCAGTGAGGCCAGAGAGAGGAGGCCTGCTAGACCCTAAGGCTTGCATAGCATGAAGTCTCTTAAAGTGTCCAGGGTTTCAGACAAATGTTCAAGTTTCAGACATCATGCCAAGAACCAGGAAAATCTGAAAATGACAAAAAAAAAAAAAACAGCCATTGAATGATGAGACCAACACCTGGATGCTGCAGATGTTCGAATTATGTGGAGAATTTTAAAGCAGCCATTGTAAAAATGCTTCAACAAGCAATCGTTAACACATTGGGAACAAATGGGTGGGAAAATTCTCACTAGAGAAACAGAAGATAAAAGAACCAAATGGAAAATTTTGGAACTGAAAAATACAGAAGCCACAATGACGGAGGTAACTAGTGTTATATTTTGTATCAGAGCAGGTATGACGACTTAGATTTTTTTGTTTTGTTACTGTAGCACATTTTCTGACAGAACAGCTTAATGGAGGAAAGGTTTGTTTTGGCTCATGGTTTCAGAGGCTTCAGTCTGTAGTCCTTGCCTCTGTAGATCCCAGGCCCTGTAGTATAGCAGAGCATCACAGGAAAATGTGATACAGCCAGCAAGCTCATTGTGGGCAGGCAGGAAGCAGAGAGACCAAGAAGATCTCAAGGACATGTACCCAGAGACCATCTTCCTCCCTCTGGACCCATCTAATATTTCCCAGAAACTTCCATAATATCATCAGTAACTGTGGACTAAACCTGCAAGTATAAGAGACTTTATGGGAGACATTTCATATCCAGACTGTATATCAAGGCCTTTATAAAATAAAGACTTCTAAATGCTAATGGAATGGAAGGCAAAAAGATTGAATAACTTGCCCAGGATTGAGCTAGTAAACTTTCTGTTGTTGGTTTCTATTTTTGCTTGTGCTGGGGCTTGAACCCAGGGCCTAAGTACTGTTCGGAAGTTTGTCCCTCTGGCTGGCACTCTACTACTTGAGTTCTGGCTTCACTTCTGGCATTTTGGTGGCTCATTGGAGATAAGAGTCTCATGGACTTCCCCCCTAAGGCTGACTGCGTACCATGACCATCAGGTCTCAGGCTCCTGATTAGCTAAGATTACAGCTTTGAGCCACCAAGTACCTGGCATGTGAGTAATTTGAATTCAGTTTTCCTCTAGTTGTTTAGTCTATGCTTTTAACCTCCATTCTAAGCAAATTATAATGCTTAATCTAAGTAGCAATTCTCTTCCAGCTTCCTAATTGGCCATTTTTGAGAGTTGTAAAATACAGAACGATTTCACAGGCTGAGTTGCCCTAGTATGCTTTAAGAGCCATGTATCTTTCTGAGTTCCAGACATATAGATATCTTTTAACTTTAGCTGTGAATTTTTTATTTTATTTTTATGGTATTGGAGATAGAACCTACCCATGGCTTCATACCTGCTAAGCAAGTGTCTACCACTGGAGCTGTATACCCAGGCATTTATTTGGGTTTTGAGATAAGGTCTCACTAACTTTGCCTCCACCATCCCATAACTTGGGATCCTTCTGCCATACAAGTAGCTTGAATTACAGAAATTCACTACTATGCCCATATTGAAACTTTAAAAAAAAGTAATCATGCTCTGATGCATTAAATTGTTGAGTACTTGAAACAACAAGCAAAGGCATAAACTACTGTATGGATAGAATTCGTTGCATTCAAAGCAAACTCTTTTGAGAACTCGTCTTAAAGCAATAGGACCTGAAGAAAAATTTACCTTGACTCCTGAGAATCATATATTCATATTCATAGGTGCATACACACCCCCCTACAGGTTTTTTCATCTCTTTGTTTGAGATTAATGTAGTAGAATTGTGTTGCATTTTCAGTACCTACTAAAACCCTGTGATGCTGCTGTTTTTCTGCTTCTCATTCAGACCTGTATAATTTACACTCACATTCAATCTTCATAGAAGTAATCAGCAACATTTTGATTCATGTGTCAGGTTTTTTTTTAAGCTTTTGTGAAGATTCTTACAGCTAAAATACAATCTTAGTAGCTGGCACTTCTCTGTGTTTGTCATGTCTGCTGGTGCCATTTGGCCAGGAAGTCAATATTTTTTGAAGATAAAAGATGTTCCTTTCACATCAACATGCTAGATGAAATTAGAAAGCCCATGTCATAAAGAGATGGGCACATTTTATGAAGTTAAATGGCAGTTAAGACAGTCAACTCTTACTGAGAAACAATATCAAGGGGAGGTGTTACATTCCTTCATGTTGGACATAGTGAATGTACCTCACCAATAATCTCAACAAGCTCCTTCTATCAGAGTAGGGCCTCTGGGGTCACTAGGCCAAGGACAAATGTGACTCATGCAGCAATTTCCTTCCTTCCTTCCTTCCTTCCTTCCTTCCTTCCTTCCTTCCTTCCTTCCTTCCTTCCTTCCTTTCTTCCTTCCCTCCCTCCCTCCCTTCCTTCCTTCCTTCCTTCCTTCCTTCCTTCCTTCCTTCCTTCCTTCCTTCCTTCCTTCCTTCCTTCCTTCCTTTCTTCCTCCCTCCCTTCCTTCCTTCCTTCCTTCTCCCTTCTTCCCTTCTTCCCTTCCTCCCTTCCTCCCTTCTTCCCTCCCTTTCCTCTTCTCATTTCCTTCACTGACCCCCTTTCTCAGCACTCTCTCCTGTGATCTGACAGACACAGCCTCTTCGTGCTCCCCCACTGCCCCTGGTTCTGGGCGTGGAGCTCTCTCACACCATCTCTTCATATGTGCTCCCCCATGAAGAGGAAGATGGCTCCCACCCACCTCAGCAGTGACTGCAGAATCTACCCTTCCAGCCAGTGCACAACTCCCCACTGCTGTCTTATCTACCTCTTAGAAGTAAAAGATTACAATTTTCTAGTAAAGTAACGAAAATGCTTCTCTAAATATAAAAAAGTAGGCTGGTGAAGTTCGGTTAGTTGCATTTGGAGCAGAACACTCTTTTTTTCTTCAAGCTGATGACTTCATCCGCATTTTCATTAGCACATATTAACGATAGAAGGTGAGGTGTTTCGTGGTGATATTTCTGCACATGCACGTAATGCTCTCTGGTCAGAGTCATGACTTCTCAGTCCAGCTCATGTCCAGTCGCTGGGCTGCCTGGGGGATGTCTGCCTCTGAGCTCCTTGTGGCAGCCACTTGCTGATTGTCAGGATGAGAAGCAAGGTTGCCATGACCCGACACTTCCCGCAGCTCTGCTGACTGCTGGGCTTGGGCTGTGTTCACAGTGCGGCACCTGGGCTGTTCCCTCTTAATTTGATATTTCTCATGATCCCCAGCCTTTTCACCACCTTGCCACAGAGGAAAAGAGATCATCACCTCGGGGAGCCAAAGGGGCCATGGAGTCTCCAGGTTTCTCAAGGGAGGAGGGACAGGCCTGGGAGCTGCAGCCCCTCTCCACCTCCCGACCCTCTAGCTGTGCTCACGTTGAGACGCTGCCAGTTATAACCACCTAGTTGTAACTTCATAATCCATACATCACCAGGATTTGACAGCACTTCATCAATATTTTCAGTAGAGCGAGATAGTTAGGGATAAAGAAGAAGCAAATATACTGCTTAGAAATTAGAGGGTGAAACACTGCAGATTAAATGTCAATGATGGAATGGCTGAATGCATACAACCTGTCCATGGGGGTTTTGCAACCAGTTGTCAGCCTCCACACTCTGGCTATTGGAATGGGAAGAATCTCCTCATTAATGGTCTCAGCATCTAACAGGAATATAAGCACGTAGATGACTGGCCAGCAGGATGTCGATCAGATGGGGGAGTCGGAAGCAGAGGCATGGCTTGGGGAGGGATGACAAGGAAAATTAGGGCCACAGTGCACTGTTCCAGGCAGGCACTGGAATTCTACTCATGGCAGCAAACCAAGGCACTTGGTAAGTTAGGGTGCCCAGAGGCCATGAGGTTGGTGGGATTCCATTCAGGTCACTTAACAAAGGTGTCAGCTGCTGCTTATGCTGTTGCTGCTGCCACTGTGACTGCTATTAGAATACTGGAAATCCAAGGTCCGCTCTGATCAGAATGGGTCCTGGGAAAAGGAGCAACTGAAGCAGCACTAGGCACTTGTGAGGAGGGAGAAAGAGAGGGAAGGAGGGAAGATTGGTTCAGGAACCCCTGATACCAATCCAGGGGGTCAGCCTGGGCTGCTGGATGGCTCTCCACAGTGGACCTCATTGGGAGCTAGAGGAAGTAATGTGTTCAGAGCATTTCTCTTAAAGATGAAGTTTACTTTTTCATTTACTGTCAATATTAAACGTGATGTGTGTGTATTTGTGTGTGTGTGTGTGCGCACGCGCGCACGCCTGTTAATCCTGGGGTTTGAACTCAGAACCTGGGAAATGTCCTTGAGCTTTTTTTTAAAGCTTTTTGACACTTGGGCAACAGCTCCACTTCTAGCCTTGTGGCGATAAATTGGAGATAAGAGTCTCACAGACTTTCCTGCCAATGCTGGCTTTGAACTGCAGTCCTCAGATCTCAGCCTCCTAAGTGGCTGTGATCACAGGCATGAGCCACTGATGCCCTGCTAAACATGATTCTTGAATATTCCCCCAAACCAAACGACTGCCATTTTTATGGTAGTCATTACTGTCTTATTGTAATATTGGCATGGTAAAGAATTCATAGTTTTCATTGCTTTCTTCCATTCTGAGATAAGAAGAGGAGTAGGATTTATAACTTCTTTGAAACGTTTGTCTGCAACTATGACACACTTGTTGTTTCATATATTTTCTTCATTCACCTGCTTGACTACTGATGAGTCTTGTAAACATATTTGGTTGAGCCATATGAAACTCCTAATACCCCGCTGTTTAGGAAGTACAAGTTCCTGTGGGTCAACCTAATAGACCGAGCTGTCTCTGCCTTCTTTCTTGCAAACACGGCTTCTTTCTGAGCACGGGGGGAATTCGGGAAGGTCAAAAGAGCTAAGGCCCACAGAGGCTCCGGGCCTCTCCGTGCTGCAAGGCCCACCCAGCTGGCCCGCTCAGCTGCAGGGTGGGCCTGCTGGATCTCCGTCAGGGATACCCTGGGACTTGAGCAGGCTTCCTCCTTACCCATCAGAAACTGACATTTTACTGTAGCCAACACAATTTGATGTCATAGGAATTTCAACAATGTCAGCAATTTTCTAAAGAAACTATGTCTTTGAGAATGAACATTTCCCTGTTATTTGGCTAAATTCAAATATTCCAAAATAAGTTTTAAATAGTTTTATTATACTTAGTACTTCAACATTTCTTTTTCCTATGTGAGTAGATTTCTGCAGAATTGTACATGGTCTTAACCATATAGAGGTAGAGAGAGGAAGAGAGAGGGGAAGGTAGGGAGGAAGAGAGAGAGAAGAAAGATCAGAGTGTGGTTGCAGGCAGGCTAAGGGTGGGGTGGTGCTGTCTCTTTTATTTCTCTGCAAAGTGGGAAGGGGAGCACAGCATGGCACTGAGAAAACCTGCTTTGGGCATTCTGAGAACCTGGGCACTGCAAGCAATCGGCCAGAAGTTCTCCCTCCCCACTTCCTCTGGACCATTTGTCACCTCTTGTCACTAACTGCTTTCACATTCACCACCGCCATCTTCTTCTTTAAAGTATGGTTTTGTCATTGTGGATGTTCTTGAGAACCTCAGGCACAGTTCTCTATAATCTGGAGCCGCATCCTTGTGTGCCTCACAGGCGGGAACTACTTTGTACTACCAGTGCTGAACTGAGCAAGTGAGTCAGTGCAGTCTATTTCCAAACACTGGATAAGCAAGTTGTAGGTAGAAGCAGCACTAATGCAGGCTCCGTTCACAGGGGAATGGTAAAAATTATGAAGAACACTAACCACCATAAGGCTCATTAGAGGGCCTCAGGTAGGGAGTATGCATTGGATGGACAGCAGAGCTTTGAGGCGCAGAATCTTAGCAGAACCACAGAATCTTGAGTATTTATTTGTAAATATTACAAATAATATGAAAAGTACTTTGCATTGTGATGGGCCAATAGTATATAGTGTGTTTTTATTAAAAATTGCAGTCACTGACATCACCTTTACAATACCAATAAAATGCATTAAAAATGATGAGATAAATCGTAGTTATTGACTTGTATGTTTTTACCTCATCCCTTGGTTTCTATTCCCTAGCATGGAACATGTGGTCTGTTAGCGGACTGTCGAATCAGTAACTGCATAGGCTAACAGCAGTTGTCAGCATACAGAGCATGCGTACAGAGCGTGCTCCAGTCCACAGCTGTGCACTGCCCTGATGCTGGAACTGGTTCATCTTAGCACATCTGGCAAGGCTGAGGTCAATCGCCATTCCATAGCTCTTTTCCAGATACATTGTCGTGACCCTTGAGGCCAGGCCCCACCTGGAAAACTCTGTACCTTAAATTAGAGGAAAGTTTTCTTTGGTTCCTGACTTTATCACCACCTTAAAACAGCAAGGGAAAGCTTTCATAGGGCCAGAAGCATTTACTTGTGTACTGTGTATCTATAAGTTACAGTAAATAGGAACCGAGTCCCTAAAAACGCAACCAACCATCTCCACACGGAGGCTGTCACCATGTGTTTGTCCAGCTGTAAAATGCCATGAGAGTGATGTCAGCCGTGTGTGTGTGTGTGTGTGTGTGTGTGTGTGTGTGTGTGGTTTCTCACAGCAGCTCTTCTGAAATTGCATCTGCTTTTCCACTCCACTAGGGAGAAACTCTGAAGCCAAGGTGGGACACAGCTTCCCAGCAGAATGTCTAGGCAGCCTGTCATGCCTGAGCTTTTCCAGGCACAAGCTCCTGGCACCTGGCAGCAGTGGGAATCTGAGACCTTTCAGGGACAAGGGCACAGAGGTGTATTGGGGACAGTGATCCACCATGGGCGCATCTGAGCCACATGTCCAGGCAGATCCCTGTACCTCTGGGCTGGTGCCAACAGCACCCAGGCTTCAGGGATCTGCGTGGCCATGGTAGGGGCGAGAAGAGAGCCAGGCTAACTGGGCCTGAAGTTCCTCCTCCCTGACCTGCAAAGCACCCTGGCATACCCCACCACAACTCCCCTAGGAAGTCACAGGACGATTAAGCAGAAACGCAGATGGTGTTTCTGCAAACCTAAATAGGAGGCAGTAAGAGCATGATGTTCTTGGATTCTGGAAAGTGGTTTTAGTGAAGGATTCAAGAAAGGAAAGCTAATCCCCCTGCTCCTGTGGGAGCTGTGGAGCAGCTGGATGCCACACTTGGGTTTCTGGATGCTGTTCTCTGGTGAATCTGCCTATGATATTTCGGCTGCTTGAGTCTAAGGTGGAGAACCTGAGATGTTCTCAAAAGGCAGTACGGCAGTCTGAGTGCTGAGCACTGGGCGGGGGCTCACAGCTGTACGCCTAGCTATTGAGGAGGCTAAGATTTTAGGATTGTGGTTCAAAGCTAGCTCAGGCAGAAAAGCCTATAAAACTCTTTTTGTTTGTTTGGTTTTTTTTTTTTTTTTGGCCAGTCCTGGGGCTTGGACTCAGGGGCCTGAGCACTGTCCCTGGCTTCTTTTTGCTCAAGGCTAGCACTCTGCCACTTGAGCCACAGTGCCGCTTCTGGCCATTTTCTGTATATGTGGTGCTGGGGAATCGAACCCAGGGCCTCATGTATATGAGGCAGGCACTCTTGCCACTAGGCCATATCCCCAGCCCCTGTTTGTTTGTTTTCTTTTTGGCCAGTCCTGGGGCTTGGACTCAGGGCCTGAGCACTGTCCCTGGCTCCTGTTTGCTCAAGGCTACTGCTCTACCAATTGAGCCACAGCGCCACTTCCAGCTTTTTCTGTATATGTGGTGCTGAGGAATCAAACCCAGGGCTTCATGCATGCTAGGCAAGCACTCTACTGCTAAGCCATATACCCAGCCCCAAAGCCCATAAAACTCTTATTTCCAATTAACCAGCAAAATACCAGATGTAGACGCATGACTCAAATGGTAGAGCACCAGCCTTGAGCCAAAAACCCTAAGTGAGAGCGTGAGTCCCTGAGCTCAAGCCCCCAGTCCCAGCACGACCACTACCTTCCTCCAAAAAATTACAGTATGTAAAGACATGGTTATTGAGTGTGTTCAGGGAGTGACTGGGTTTCATTTAAATATTTAAATAATTATTTATTGTCAAAATGATGTACAGAAGGGGAGTTACAGTTTCATTCGTAAGGCAGTGAGTACATTTCTTGTTCAACCTGTTACTTCCTCCCTCATTTTCGTTTTAAATATAAAATTCGAGTCTGTTCCAGTGACAATGGAGATCTGATTGATCACTCAAGAATGACAGTTGTGCTTTTCATTTTTATACAAAACAGTGCTTTTGGCTGCCCGTATTCGGACATGAACTTGAAGAAGGAGGTCACCCTTGCTGATGGCCTGAGAGAACAAACAGGGGTGCCTCTGAGGTCCGGCACGCCCCACTCAACACTGAACAGCCTCTGTGGTTTGAACTTCAATGGGAAACACGCAAAGGTGAACAGTCAGCACAGGTAAGAAACTTGTGGAAAAATCCAAACCAGAAAGTCAACCGTGTAGACTAATAAAGGAACAATTTTGTTGTTTGTTCCAGATATATAGTCAAAGTAATTCTTATTTCTGGACATTTATTATATTCAGTGGCTCACAGAATTTACATAGGCTTGATCTTCATCTTAAAATATTTTCTGTTGGATCGTCCTGAAACATATGGATAGATATGCCTTCTTGCAAATACGTCAGTAATCAGTAAAAAGTATAGCTCATCTGTAAGTTCTAGAAGATTCCCTTTCATCCTGCATATGTCTTTGTTCTTTGGACTCCTTTCTCAAGTGTTCTGTTTGGGGCCATGGTGGAGAATGTCTGCTGAGTGACGGCAGGATTATCCTCTCCTGTTTGTTCCTGGCCTTCTCAAATCTGGATATACCTGAGATATGATTTCTTTCTCTGAGTCATTTCCATTTTGATGCTCTTTTATTGACCAAGATAAACTTACAGAATCACTTCTCAATTTTTATTTAACTATAATTATTTTCCAAATAAGTGTATGGCGCAAGTCACAAGCTTACTAGATGACGTTTACCCTTCATAAGCAAGCAGATAACAGCTGAAGTTCTCTAAAGTGCTCTGTGCTCCATGCTAGGAATTATAAACGCAGGGACATTCAATGAAAGGTAAATAGTTTGGGACCAAACAAGGACAGAGCTGAGAAGGGCCACACAAAGAAGTAAGCAGGTTCCAGACCCACTGTACGTGGAAGGAGTCAAGCCTGAGCCTTGAGGAACCTCCATTTTGCCTGTTCTTTCCCCTGAGCCTCAGAGCCTGACTCTTTCCATTGACCGGTGGGTGTGATCTTTCCCCAGGATGAAAGATCCTCTGCAAGTTCATACCTAGCCTCAGCGCAACAGGAAGCCTTCCCCAGAGGGGGGCACCTGCTCCCTTGGCTGATAAGGTACACGGTGTACATGGCTTTTCTATCCTGACTATGGATTTTCTTCTCTTCTCTCTTTTTCCCCATGCAGATGTTTCAGAAGATTTGGGTGATAATTTATTTTTGTTAAGTAGCTTTTTAAAAAAAATTTTGATGGCTCCATGCACAATTGTAAGCTAGCCTATTCTCTGGCGCAGGATCTGTTTTGTATAGGGACACATGCCTCTATTTTTGTTGTTGTATCTTGCATTTTTATTATCTAGTGCACACCCACTCCCCCGGTGGAAACTTCATAGGGTCTAGTTGTTCTTTGCTGCCTGTTCCCACCCACACTGTTTACGATTCAAGGAGTTTACAGCTTGTACATCTTTTCCATTTCCTCCTTGAAGGAGGTTTGGTTTTTCTTTCTTTGTATTTAACTGTTTTCCAAAGACCAGGGCTTATTTATTCCAGAATCATAGAGCCCAGGTCATACATTTCCCTTCTTCCCTTTTGCTAGATTGTTGTATTTTTTTCCCCCAAATACAAGCCCAGTCACTCTCTCTTATAAATATTTTAGACATTCATCCTCAATGTCAAAAGCCAGAGTCTCAACAGATCTTTGAACTGCTTTAAAAATTATTACAGTCATGTTTTCTCAGAGGTTAACTAAGTTATTCTTTCCAACCAACACAGATATCTTGTCCTCATCTTAAAGGTCTCTTTGGAATTTTCCTTTTGCAATATATTATTATGATTTTTTTTACTGTTTTTGAAAGGGCACTACACTGAAATATATATCAAGCAGATACACTACAGAGAGAAAGAAAGTAGAGAATGTTAGTTGATAATCAAGTAGAGATTCACAGATGATATGATTGTGCCAAATCCTATTTCATGTCCTTATAGAATTCTGTTAGCTGGAAGAGATGGGGATACACTTGAATCCTTCCCTGACTTCTTCTTCTGTGGTCACATCTTTATCCCAGAGCTTACCCTCATCTTCCTGCTCTTGTCAATATGATGATGTCTGGACTCAAAATATTAGCAGGCACAGTTGTGTGTTCTTTGAATCCCTCCATCTTTTTGGCATTCTGTTGGTGGTTTTAAATTCCAGGGTGAGGAAAAAGAAAGAAGGAAATCTACAAGGGTTGGTGATGGTGGTACAGGATCTGCCGGCTCGCCTCAGTTTCCTTCAGTGCTTCCCTGAGCTAGCTTCCCTCTAACTGGAATCTTTTGCCCACAAGGTAGTAATGCAGGTGGAAAGGAACCTTTAAGTTCCATCTCTTTTCTTCTACCTATTGAAGAGAAGTAATTGTTTCCTTGGCTTCTTCCCAAGGACAGGGTTGAAGTTAGAGCTAGAGTTTCTACTGGCTCCCGAGTGGTTTGCTCCTCCAGAGTTCCATCCAGGCCTTTCGTAACATCTTAGGGACTCACCGCTTGCCACTTTAGAATCTCCACACAGCCTACAATTTAAGTATTTTTTTTCCTAAAAACAATTCCACATATGGTAGTTGGGAGAATTTTATCTTTTTCTTAACTGCATTTCCATTGTGTGATTGCTTATATGCATCTTTATATGGGGTTCTTATAGGACTATATGTACATCTATGACTCTAGTACAGGATTTAGTAGCAGCAATAGTATATTTATATTCATGGGAAGTTTTCTGGCAGTGCTGGCAATTCAACTTAGGACCTCATGTTTGCTAGGCAAGGGTTCAACCACTTGAGACACGTTCCGGTCCTTTGGTTTTTCGTTTCTTTTCCAGATAGCATCTGATACTTTAGCCTCATAGGCCTTGGAACTTTTGTTCAGCTGACTTTGGACCATGATACTCCTACCCTGATATCCTGAGAAACTAGGGTCATAGTCATGAATCACCATGCCTGGCACCATGTTTACATGTTTTAAATAGTTATAGTTTAAATTTGCATATACTACATGCCACAAGATGTTTGTAAGATTTATATTCAGAACACTCAGGTATTCCTGTTATGTTGATTTTCAATAGTCAGATGTAATAGCTTACAATTATTAAAAACTAGTATGTGTATATAGCTTATATAACATATATGGATACATACATATATATCTATATGTATACTCTTTTTCAGTTTATGCTGATAGAATAAGTCATTGATTATCTATGGTTCATTAAGTGGAGTTGAGTGGCCTTATACTTGAAGTCTTTAGTTTATGGCTATACTCCATAGGAAAATTTGTTTTACAGTTTATAGCTTATACATACAGTATCTTCAGAGTTTCCTACTATCTTAAGATTTAGACAAAATAGAGATTATTGTTATCTTATATTGCCATGTATGACTAGAGTGCCATATTTAGGAAGTAGAGTCCTATGTTTTGCTAATTTAAGGTTCAAACATGGGTCTGTGGTTATGTCTAGCATATTTCTGTACAACAATATCTTAATAATATCAGGATGAGCCATAATGATGCCATACAGTTCCATTGGTCTAAACTATTTATACTACAACAGCCAGTATATTGTAGGGTTTTTTTATTCTGATTTTATAAGACAGATGCCTGGAGGTTCAGAAAGGATTTGAACACAGAAATACCTGATTTCAAATTCCATGCACATTTTGAACATTAGACTAGCAGAAAAATGCTGTTTTAAGGGCTTGAAAAAGCCTAGCTAGATTTCTATTTAGACAGCATGCTATTGATGTGTAGGATTCCCTGGGTCATTTTATTATGGCTGTATTTGTTTGCTAATTTTGTGAAACTAGGACTTGTGAAGGGGAAGGCCACAGCACATTCCTGTTTAATCCTATTTATGTTACAAATAATTAAAAAATTTCCACCTTGAACACATTTCATTGTAAAAACACTGAAGGCTCCTATCTGTAATAAGAGAACAAATTTAGAGTCATTAAAACATTGTCATCATAAAGAAAATGTCTTTGGAATGTGAATGTTCCTAAATTATCTGTCAGCTATTCCTTCACCCCAGGGGGTCTATCCTCCTGACTCCACCACCCACTCTGTGTTCTTTAAAAATTGCTGCCTCCTAAAGCAGTGTGCACTTTATATTAAAATTCAAACAACTGATAACACACAATCCACTGGAATACCAATCAATGCTATTAAGATGCCATAAGACAAGGGCTAATAAGGCTCACTCTGTTTTCCCCAATGCCTGCCGTCTTATGAGTCTTATGCATTTCCCTAAGGCTGGTGTTGGTAATGGAAATGGCTAGAGGAAATTACGGTAATCAGAGGGAACATCACGCAGTGGAATCAGTCCTTAATGATCCTGATAATAAATGTCACTGTCATGAGCCAAAACTCCTTTCTTGGGCTGGGAATATGGCCTAGTGGCAAGAGTGCTTGCCTCCTACACATGAAGCTCTCAGTTCGATTCCCCAGCACCACATATATGGAAAATGGCCAGAAGGGGCGCTGTGGCTCAGGTGGCAGAGTGCTAGCCTTGAGCGGGAAGAAGCCAGGGACAGTGCTCAGGCCCTGAGTCCAAGGCCCAGGACTGGCCAAAAAAAAACAAAAACAAAAAAACAAAACTCCGTTCTTCTTTCCTCTGGCCCAGTCAGTGACAGCATAGACTACCTTCTACTAGGGCCATTCTCAGAACTCCAGCAGTGCTAGTTGTTTCTTCCACGTGTGAACCTTCCAAGTCAATGGAGACATGTGCTTGAATCCTTGCTTCTTCTGCTGGGATGGTGACGTCTGCTCCGTGTCCCCATCATCTCTATCACTGTCGTCCTCAGCATCCTTTCTATTCCAGCACAGTCTCTGTTCCCATCCTGAGAACATTTTTGTTCCTTCCCATAGCTTCTTCCTTCCCTAAGACTCTATCTGAAGGGTGTTTTGTGTGGTTTATTTTGTTTCTTTCTTTTTTTGGTCTTTGTGTTGGTCCTGAAGCTTGACTCAGGGCCTGGGCTTTCCCCTCAAGCAGTTTTGCTCATGGTTGCCACTCTGTTGCTTGAGTCTCACAGCTCCACTTCTGGGTCTCTGGTGATTAATTGGAAATAAGAGTCTCACAGACTGTCCTGCCCAGGCTGACTTAAAACCTTGATCCTCAAATCTCAGCCTCTTGAATAGCTAGGATTACAGGTGTGAGCTACTGGCACCTGGCTTATTTGCAAGTTTTTAAAGCATCTCCCACTTTTAAGAGCTTCTGAAAAAGAGAGATTATGTTCTGCTGTCTCTGTTTCTGACACATCCGCGGTGGTCCTGGATGCAGGATTTAGGAAGATCCAGCTCCACTTCTCTGGCCTCTGGGTCTGTGCCACATGGGAAAGCTTATTTTTGTGTCTTCATGTATTGTTTTTAGTACTTGTGTGCCTCATTTTCTTACAAAGGCTATGTACTGCCAAAGGTGTATCAGTGTTTATTATTTTGTGCTTTCCCCCATTACAGTTGCTATTATAAGTTCTTAGTATGTTTAGGTTCATTCAGTCAGTTATAGATGATTTTCCTCCTGTCTATACATGATATATAGGACGTGTTGGATGTACATGAGAGGGCTCATGTTAGATTTTTTAATTCAGGTGTATAGATATGGACATAGGTGGGCATCTATGATCTGGCTTGAATATACCAGAGCCTATTGAAATAATAGCTCCAGATCCTTTTAATGATTGAAAGTCTTCTTGTCTAACACGTTCTAGCTGGTTATATACTTCTTATCCTGACATCCAACATTGGGTCCCAGACCTTCATTTATTTAGTCTGACATAACAATCAGCCTACAGAAATAAGTTAAAACCCTTAATAAAGAAATCATGATCTGAGTATGACTAGGACACCCAGGACCCTTCCGAGTGCAAGGTCCTCCTTCTGGAGGTTGTAGCTAGCCAGCACAACCCTTTGGACTCTTAGTGGCCCCTGTCTCTCCTCACCACACCTGGACTCCAAGGAGCCTCTAACCAGATGGAAAAATGTGAGAGCTTTCCAGTAGCAAAGGACTCAAGAGTTTAACCCAACTTCCTCAGTGTTGAAAGGAGACCAGAGGGGAAGAGCTGAGTTCACTCACTGACCCTGCTGGTCATAGCAGCATGGAGGTCTCTGTCGCCCTGCCATAGTTCTGCTTGGCGATCTCATACCACTGCCTAGCCAGTCTTTGAGACTCTAACCAATCAGGATTGACTTTTGTCATCTAAGTACCTAGTAACAGTTATCTCTTTGAAGTTCAGGGTCATCGCTGTAGCCAGATCTTAAAATTAGAGGTATTCATTCAATCCTTCCAACATTCATCTGTTAAATAAATATTTAGAATGGTACCATTTCAAATTCTGGTAAAAGAGCAGTGAGCAGTCATGCAGAAATCCTTAGTCAGTTCTGTTCTGTTAATAGTAATAACAAAACTACCCAAGAACAAGTAGGAGGCTTCAGTCTCCATGGACTTGTCATTCACCAATGCACCCAAAGACTCAGATGGGGTAACAGGAATAGGAAATAATCTGCAAGATGCTAGCCATGTGGGGAGGAGCCCGTGGATGGACACAGAAAGGAAGTAAAGCACAAAAGAAGAGAAAGCCTACAGGCTGTGACAAGTTCCATGACAAAGTCACACAGGGTGTTATAAGGACAGCAGTTATGTGTCAGAGTTCTCAAGATAGAAAGCAGGCCCAAGCCATTAAGGAAAGGAGAAAAGGGCTCTGCAGAACGTTTTGCAGATTGAAAATGAAATCAGGAGTGTCACAGTCAGATCAGGAACTTAAAAACTGCAATACCATGCAAGGCCCCAGCTTACTTCAGTCCCTGTGCTAGCTTGTCAGCCCTTCATCGTAGACCTGGGTTCTCAAGCAAATGCAAAGTTCTGACGAAACCTTAGGAAATAACCAAACTGTGCCTTTGTAGGGTCTTGAAAAATATTTTTTTTTCCTGAGCTGATCCTCATAAGACAGTACATAATTTATTGTGAATCTCTGGATTTCTGGAATCCTGCCTTGGCCCAGGCTCTTAGTAATTAAATTCTGCAGAACATTGTGTCCTAAATCTGCATGGTTCCTCTCGCATAAAGGAAATATTAGTGTTCCTGCACCCAGAAAAAAAAAAAAAAGAAGAAGAAGAAGAAGAAGAAACTCTGCTGCCTGAGCACTAGCGGCACTTTTTATTTCTCATCTTCATTATCTGGCTCTAAAATAAGTATTTTCCATTCACTAAAATAGTAAAGTTGGGACATCTAACATGATTTTGTCCTCATTACTAAAGTGATACTTGTTTATTAGAAGGAAACTAGGAAATGGAGATGATTAAAAATTAAAAACATTAATAATAACCAGACTTTTTTCTGTCAAACAGCATAACTTAAGAGGCTTGTAAAATTTTAAGAAAATGTCCATGGAAATAATTTAGGTAATATAGGGGTTTAAAAAGATAAGAATTTCTTATTCTCCATGGCTCAGCTCTGAGGATTTAAACTGAGGTTGCTGGTGTTAGCACTGTCACCTCCTTATTTTTCTGTCTCCCTCTGCATACACTCCCCCTTTAAAAGTATCCACATGATTTTATTTTGTTAGTATGCAACATGTTTTCTTGTATTTAAGGATATGACATTGTTATACTACCATGCCAACACAAATGGAACTAGTGCATTATTTTTGACACCTGTTTTTATTGTATTCCATACCTTAACTCATTAGTGCTGTTTCTCCTATTGACAGGTATTTTCCAGTATTTTAATTCTTATAGATAATACCTCAGTGAGCATTTTCAGATGCATGCATTTATTTGAAGATGCATTATACGGTTACATTTCTAAAAGCTTAAATACTATTTATTTACAAACTAAAAGTAGGTGATCCTTGAGAATGACTAATGCCCATGGGTTCTTGGTCATTGGGCTGTTTGTTAAGAGCATGAATTTACTTATCCAGAGAAACATACATGGAAATAGGGAATGCTATTGCAGTCATACATGGAAACAGAGAAAACTATTACAGTTGTGATGATCTGTTCCCAGTTCCACAGGTACCAACCTCTCCCCACTTAACTCTTATCCCCTTTGTCCCCCCCCCCCAAACCATCTCCTGGAAGCATTGCCCAGTGTCTCCACCAGTAAGAAAAATCCCCTCTTGCTCTGTATCCTGTAGCACTTTCTAAAAACTGCCTGTTTATCATAGCCATTTTCTATAAAAATGCCTGTTTTCTGTAGCCATTTGTGTAAAAGCTAGCAGAACAAGGTTCTCCCATGAGAAAATGCAACCTACAGCCAGGAAAACCTTAAAGATGTTGATTGGTTAGACTTGGAGAATTAAGGGAGTGAGGGCCTGATGCCTGCCTTCCCAGTCCCATTATATGTTCTGAATCTATGAGGTTGCTTGGGCAATTTGGTGGGAAAGCAACAATAAAATCAATCACACAATACGTTCATTTTAAACTTTACTTACCTCTTGTCCTATGTCTAGAACAGAGGTTAGAAAACTTTTTAATGTAAAGAGTCACACAGTAAATATTTTAGATTTGGACAGCCACAGGATCTCTGTTCTTTAATATCATTTTCCCATTTTTTTTTTTTTTTACAAAAGGGCCACTCTATGGGACCTAGTACAGAGGATGTGTGTCTCCCATACCCCATTCTGACCCTATTCTCGCCACCTAAGTATACACCAGATCTGTAGTTCACATTCTCTTGTACAAGGCTGTAATGAAATTCTCATGATATAGATACATAGAGAATACATTGAAAATTGTTATTGAAATAACGAAAGAGATTCTACAGATTTTAATGCCTAAGGATTTCTTTTACACAGTTTTAAAAAATGGATTATTTCACTAATTGCTTGGAACTGTGCAAAGCAGTTGCTCCTGTTAGAAGCTAACACTCTGAGTGTCTAAACATCTGCTCTGGGCCACAGTCCTAGAAGTTGGCTGGGTCCTAGGCATGAATGCGAATGCCCCTGTGTTGTGCATCCTGTCTCTTCTGTACCACAGTGATTACTTGCTGGGGGAGGGGGTGTTCCATTGCAACCAGGCAGAACCAACACAGGTCCAATCCAAAGGTGAGATTTCTACAAACGTGCTTCCTTTTCATACAGTTGTAATGACTAAGGGATACATAATGGATAGATAGGTCACTGACACATAATTATCCAAGAATGTGTTTCTGCCATGATATGTGTGCTTAAACAACAAATACATAAAATGATCTCAATTCGTGTATGAACCTTTGGGTTACTACGTAAGGTGTTGGCAATTGATTGCATTTCTTCATCTGCAACCAAATTCAAACCATATTTTCTTGACCAACTCAAAGGCTCATCACTGAGGATAAAATGAGAGAAAGGCATTCTCTGCAGAAAGGAAATCCATATGCAAATCACAGCATTATGGTTTATTTAGTAAAAGTTTTATTTTAGTAAGTTCTATCGTTATTATGGAGTATGAGCCTGAAGTTTCAATGAAGTATCATGATGAGTTACAAAATTAGCCCCTACTGCATACTGCAACCCTTGAAAAGTTAATTAATTCTCTGACATTCAGCAATGTAACTAAATTACTTTACCCAGTTGTTTGAGCACAATGTCTGTAATCTTCTGATTAAAATAGTAAGTGCCAAAATAATCGGGAACAATTATTTACCCATCCTACCACTCGGGCACCCACCATCCTGGAGAGTTCCTGCTCAGAACCTGAAGAGATTATTCTGAGAAACATTTCTGATTTCTTATTACAACAAAATGAGTGCAGGATAAGACTTACAAGTTTCAGGTTTTAAAAGTTTATGAAAAATACGCATACTTTTTAAAATAGTAAACTGAAAAACAATTTGAACAAGACTGTGTTCACAAATTCACTATCATTTGCCCTATGATTTCTATTTAACTTTATGCTGTTATCATGATTTATTACTGCCTCACACGATAATGAATCTAGATTTTATTTTTGTTCTTTGCCCAGACTTGTACAGCAGGCAAAATGTTTGAAAATCAAAGGAAAAGAAGATGTTGACTTGGACAATCTTTTCAGAGGTAAAAACAAAACCTAGCAAAAATGAAGAATATGTTTTTTGTTATCCCAAATGTCTTATCTGCTTGACCGTTTGGCTTTATTATTCTGGTAGGGAAAGAAGGTAGAGGAAAAGAACCTGATTAGAAGGCAAGAGTCCCCTGTCCTGGTCCTACATTTATAAATAGATTCTATCACTTTACTGTCCTGAATTTTCTCATTTTTAAAAAGAAAAATACCAGGTGGCCATCTCTGTGGCCCCTCTTCAAATAGGACAGATCTGGAGCTGTTGAAGTCAGGCTATATGTGTACATGTCTCTGCAGAGGCCACCAAAGGAAGAAGCCAGGGGTCTTTCATTCTGATGCACTTCACTAGTAAGTCTGGCAAGAGGGTGGGGGAAGGCATTACCTCATAGATAAGAAATATAAGTGTAGGGGAAAGAATCCCATGTTTCCATTTAATTGTGTCTTTTCACAGTAAATGCTCAATAAGGATAGAATGTGGGACTGGGTCACTATGGTGGCAAGCTAACAAATAAGTTTTCCCTTGGCTGTATTATTTTAGGGCCAATTTTTGGCTCTGGCCAGATGAAAACATTGGTCATTTGTAAATAGTGTCCTACATCTTTAGCTGCAGTAGTTACATAAGTTTGTATCTCTCAGTACATCATGACAGAGGAAAATTGGTGAGTTTTCTGCTGAGCTGGACAGAAGTTCAGTGGATAGCTCAGTTGGCTTGTGTTGCCGCGTAGCTCCAATACATACCTGTACCGCTTCTCTTAAGAGAAAAGGAGTGTCGAGTGTCGAGCAGTCACTGGGCAAAAGGGAGTGAGGTCTATGAGCAAACTAAACTTTTCCTTTAGGTAGACACAAAGCTCATCCTGGAACTGGGAGATCTCTGGACTTTATCTCAATAACAAAGAGGAAGAGGCTTTTGTCATCAAATAGAGGACAACAAGTTCCTTGGCTTTCATTGTGCAGCTACATAGTTCTCTCTCATCAGAGGAATTTCTATGTATTAGAACCTGCTTGCTTGCTTTAAATAAACAACTGGTATTTTCGAAACTCCTCCATACAAATGTCCTCATCCATTTTAACTAAGCCTTCATTCCATAAGCAGCATATTTTAGAACCACAGAAGAAGCTTAAAAAAAAAAGCGTCAGTGTTTTAATTCATATTTTGACACTTTTGAAATTTTCTGCACTGAGTAATTATGTATATGTTCCTGTTAAAACAGATACACAATTTTGTAGTTCACATAGTAAAAGTAGTAATGAGGATCATCCTGACCAAAATAGAAAATATCTCTAGCAAAGCGCATTTGCATAATGTTGAAAGATGAGATTTCTTCTAACTTGTTCTTTTCAGCATTACTTGTGAAAAGTTTATACCCATATGCTATTATTTCTTCCTGCATTCTCTGTGCTAATTTAAATGTTGTGATTTCCTCCCAGCCAAGATCTGGGGGAATAGAACCAGCAGTGTTTTCCGGGTGTTCTGGGAGCATATTCATGCACCCCCCCCTGAGGGGGGGGCAGGGGGACAGGGCACCAGAGGGCAGTCAGGAGTCCCCTCTACTGCATGGGAATTTACAGGCTTTACCTTCTCGCACCTGTTTTCTAGCCTGGCACCAAAGTGCTTCTTCCCATATCAGACTGCCTGCTATTATAGTTCTACCTCATTTGCTCAAACAAAAAAATCCGTGTTACCACTGTGACCTCACGTGACAACTTCATACTTCCTTTTCTTTTTCTGTGCCCATAAATCTGAGAACAATTTCCTTTATCTTTCAGTTTTCTTGTTGTTTTTCAGTCTAGGCATAAGTTGAAAAAATGCCTTCTGCATTTACTAGGAGTCTTTGTTTCTGTTTTTGTTTTTTTAAGGAAAATAAGAGCTAAAATGTGTTCTCCGTGTTTCCTTTGAGATAAAAGATCTCATCCTCTGGATTCTTTCAGATCCTATGCACACATATATACATGGGCATCCAAATTCAGACTTTCTTACTTTGAACATATTTTCAGAATTTCTTCTGGCAATGTCTATTTGGTTAATTCATATATTTAATTAATTAATTTCTCTTGGCAGTACTGGGGTTTGAACTCACAACCTCAAGCTTGCTAGCCTGGAGCTCTGCCACTTGAGCCACACCTCCAGCCCTTTTGTTTTTAGTGATTGTTTTTGAGATAGGGCCTGGAGGAGGTTTCTATGAGGGCTGGCATCCAGGGGCAACCCTCTCTCTCCTCGCTGCCTGAGAGTTTAAGATTCCAAATGAGAGCTACTGATACTGAGTACCATGTGGATGTTCTGGAGCCTTTGACTTGCCATAAATATGACTGGCAAGTACAATGAAGACTCCCTTAAAAGCTGCCCTTTTTATATTCAAGTGGAATTCTTGCTGTTCTTCAAGATCCTTTTCTTTGTAATGTATAAAAAGAAAACTTGGGAACTAGGAGCCTAGATGCTTAGGAGGCGGTGATCATGGTCAGCTAAGTCAGACAAATATGGGAGACTCTCATCCCCAATTAATTAGCAAAAAGCTGAAAATGGAGGTCTGGCTGAAGTGGTAGTATTTCAAAGTCCTGAGTTCAAGCCCTAGTACTGGCATCAAAAGAAAAAAAGTCTGGTTAAGTTAAAGTTTAAATTGCTTTCTAATGATAGGTTTGTTGAGGGAAGCATGATTAACTAAAAAATGATTAGTAAATAAAAGAGTTAGCTTCCCTAATCTTTTTTTTAAATGTAATTTAATTTAATTGTAAAAATGATGTTGGAGAGGGTTACACTTACATAAGTAAGGTAGAAGGTAAATTTCTGTGGAACATTGTTACCCCTTCCCTTGTTTTTCTCCTACTTTCCCTCCTCCCTGACTCCCCCACCCCCAAATTGTAAAGTTCATTTCCAACATAGTGTCTTATGAGTATCTTGTTGCATTGGTTCACCCTTTGTTCTTTGTTTCCCCATTTTGTTATTCCCCTTTCCTTCCCCAGATGAGATAAACACTGTGTCTTGCTTCCATAATCTTAACTTTGAGGGTAAAATTATAGAGAATTAAGGTTTTGTTAGGTAAAATATCATGAGAACATGGAGACTAGAATCCTAGTGCTAGATGCCCATCTCCAGGTTTAGGTTGAACATCTGCTGCTGTCCTCTTGAGCTTTTGCCTTTTGTTCAAAGAATGTTTCCAGGAGGCTGGACAGAAGAAGCTGCTCCTTTGCTACAAGCTGGGAGAGGGAGGCTGACTGAAAGTGGACTTTGCAGGAACTCTGAAGGAGCTGCTCATCTAAGCCCCAGAGCACAGGCTCTGTCCAGAGCCCCAGGATGCACAGCCCCTTGGTACAGCAGAGGGTGGTACTGTCAGGGCCACTACCATGCTGGAGAATCTCTGGGAATGTGGAACTTTTAGCTAACTGGTGGTTTCTTTTAAATACTTACTATTTTGATCTCAAATAGGTAACAATGCTATTTTTTTTTAATTCTAAGGGTCTTTTAAATCAAAACAATTGAAAGAGATGAATATTGTTAATAAATCCTTTGGAGGTTCACACTTTAAATACCAGTATTGAATCCTGTGTGGGACTACAGGATAGTTTTCTCCATGCTGGAACAGAATGTCCAACACAAACATCACTTCTAAGGATTCGGCCCATGATTGCCTGGTCCATGCACTTGGCAGATAATCACTGTGGGAACACAGGTTGGTCACCTCATAAAGATGTCTGAACCTGCTATGACCTCCAAAGGCCTGCCCGTAATGGTCTATTTCCTTTAACGAGGCCCGACCTTCCAAGTTCCCAGCAACCCCCAAATCATGACAACAGCAAGTGACCAAAAATTCAGTATAGGAGGCATGAGGGGACATTGCGTATTTCTATAATAACTTCATAACTATGGGCTGTTTCTCTTGTCATTCTGTAGAGCATTGATCTACTAAAGCTACAGCATCCTAACTGCAAGTGGATTTCTTACTCTTTATTGTTTAGTAATCATGTGGAAATGTACCAGATGCTACTACCATAATATATTTACTTAATGAAATGCTCTTTCATGAGTATTTCCGTTATTTTGTTTGAAAGAAAGATACAGTAAATACTGGGGCAGCTATCTGTGCTCATTTTTGGTTACATTTCTTTAGGAATAGTATCTAAGTGAAGTTATTAGGTTAACAATGTGTACATTTTTACAGCCATGTATGATGGTACACACCTGTAATCCCAGCACATTGGCTGCGGAGGCAGGAATTCTGAGTTCGAGACTAGTTTGGACTAGGTAATGAGACTTTGTCTTAGCCACTTCTCCCAAAAAGTATGAGCCGTGAAAATTAGGATTATTATTACCTATCTCTAGTTTATTGCACTACTAAATTGTGAGAGTGGTTATTCCATTCTGTCTTTGCAATAATGGCTCTTCATTCACTTTGCCTATTTAAAAAATAACTTGAGGAATAAATAATAAGAAGTATCATACATTTATTTTTCCTTAAGAAGTGTTGCATCTTTTATGTCCTCTATCCTTAGCATATTTTATTGTTGCTCACATTGTTGCTTCTATTTAGAACAGGATTATATTATGAATTTCAACTCCTCTGTTTTGTCTTTACTAGGAGATTTGTGTGCTTCTCCTTTTCAACTAAAACTAAATCCTATGCTATCTAATTTCTCAGTTTTTCTTTCATGATTTCATGTTTATTCTAACATCAAGATTACACATCTCATTGAAAACAATCTGTGGTGTCCTATTTTTTACTTTCAAATCTCTGTTATAGGATATTGAATTTGATGTAAGGATTAAGGTAAAATAGCAGCTTAATGTTGTTTTCTGATTCTCTCACCATCACTTTAAAATAATCCATCTCCTTTCAATTAATTCAAATATAATCACACAGAAAGTTCTGTCACAAACTTGAAAGCTCTGTTCTGGGAAGTGTGTGTGTGTGTGTGTGTGTGTGTGTGTGTGTGTGTGTGTGTGTGTGTGTGATGTGTGAGGGGGGTAAGACCTAAGATGCTCCCTGTAAGTGCTAAGTCAGCAAGTTCAGAGCAGACGCCATCAAAATGCCCTTCGGCTGGTGAAAAGACAAACAATGCATGGTTATAGCCATACTATGGGGTGTTCACTCAGTGGTAGAAAGAAATGAGCACCAAAACAGCAGGAGGGGAATTTTATCGCCTGTTTCTCAGTAGAAAAAAAGGCATTCTGGGAAGCTCCTGCTATATAATTCCCTGCATATGAGTCCACAGGACAGCAACAGCAGAAAGCTCGCAGGTGAAGAGTTCAAGTCAGGGCAGGAAGAGGCAGGAGGGGTGAATAGATGGAACAGGGCATTTTTAGGAAAGAAAAACTTTGTATGAAACTATGCACTATAATATTGGATACACAACAGTGTGCCTTTGTGAAAATCAATGGAGCGACACAAATGTAAACTATGATCTTTAGCTGCTAATATAACCTACCAGTTTTAGTTCATCAATTACAAGAAATGTGCTGAAGCTGGAGGAGACATAAGGGAATTCCACATTATCTGCTTACTATTCTAATAAACTTAAAACGACTCTAAAAATGAAGAGAGTACTTTTAAGCTGATCGTGAGGCCTAGTATCTTCATAGAAACACACCAGCATGCTGTCCTTGCACCCATTTAATGAGCAAGGACATGGGGTTTGTGGGTCACAGAATGGGGTAGAACTAGCTGGAGGGAGCAGGAGACAGAGGTGATCACCTGTGGCCACTTGGTATTCACATTGTCTCCAGAGCATATTCTGGCAGTTAAAGGAAACTCATATGTTTCCCGAGTGCATAATGAGTATTCCCAATTTCAGCTGGGAACATGTGGGTGTTAGAAATGCCTATAGTGATCCAGGTGCTGGTGGCTCACACCTGTAATCCTAGCTACTCAGAAGGTTGAGATCTGAGGAACGTGGTTAGAAGCCAGCCTAGGCAGGAAAGTCTAGCTGACTCTTATCTCCACTTAGCCAACAAAAAGCCAGAAGTGGAGGCATAATAGGCTCAAGTAGTACAGCATAAGCCATGAATAAAAAAGCCCTGCGAGGAGGAGACCTGGAATTCAAGCCTCAGGACAAGGAAAAGAAGTCCTAGTGCTGGGAGGCCTTAATTGTGGGCTGGGTTTGTGAGGTGTTTACACAGCACTATTCTCTGTGATTCTTCTGCAGCACTCTGCTGCTATCTGTACCTGTTGATTTAAATATCAATAATCAGAGCTTACAAGCAGAAGTGGAATGTGATAAGTTTCTCATTTAAAAAGAAAAAAAAAAAGATGGTTATCAGCCTAACCTTGCTTAACAAAATAATACCCTAGAGCTTTATCTCAACTTGGAGACAAGCTGAGATTAGAGATGTAGAGGTGAAAGCAGATGGGATGGGTGTTCAGGATTGATTTTTTTTTCCCCCTTAGATCTCAGTGTAGGCACTCTTGGGTCTGCTGGTTGCCCTTTCTCAGCACCTGCCAAGGCTCTTGAGAGGAAGATTCTGGAAGCCAGTGGAGGGGTCTGGATCTGCCGAGGCTCCGTTCTAGGGCATGTTGAGCTCCTTTTTCTAGCTTGGGTTTTAATTCTCCTTTAATAGCATTTGAGAATATTCCCTTTATCCTTTTCTTCTTTCTTTATCACTGTCCAGAAATAAATAAAAGAAAAAAATCATTTGCTTATTTCTGCATGTGTGATAGCTTACGGATTTTTGAAGAATTCGAAGCATTGTTAAGCAAATAGTTTGAATTTTTTTTTAAGTTCAAGAATGAGAAAGTTGAAGTAAACATGTAACTCTGTTTAATAAGCAGATATTTATTTTTAATGATAGCGAGTGAGGGACGGACTTCTCGGAGCTCTCCACCCCACAGTCCCCAGGCTGGTGTGATGTGGCATCTACCACAAGTTTCCTGGGAGTACTCCATAAATAATGCCAGGAGCTGGAACCTGTCTGATGCAGTCAGAATGTGGCTTTCCCATCCCGGGTTCCTGCAGACTGGGTATGGAATTGGTCCCCTGAACTTGATGTGGGCTAGTGATCTGACAGCTGTGGTCAAGCCAACCATGCTGGACTAGTTTACTGACCAGAGCTGGGGATGAGTGTAGAGATCACAAGCACTAGACATAGAGGGCTTCAGATTTCAGGAGCAGAATCACAGCTTCAAGTTCCACTTCCATACAGAACACTTTCTCCAGGGTCCACAATGGATTCTCGGGGGCTTAGATTTTTAGGCTTCTCATTTTAGGCAAGATGATTGTGATTCTAATTACACTTATAACCTTCTTGCACAGCCTTTGGCAGCCTACCCTGTATCCATCATTTCTCACCAGGCTTGTCTTCCGTGTCCAATTTTAGTACGAAAGGGAAATGTCTTCAGGCTGCTGCGAAGAATCTTTCCCTTCAAATATATGTGCTTGAGATCAAAGACAGGAAATCTGCTCTGTATCCTTTCTGCAGGCTGATGGCTTGGTACATTTTTGCCTTGATCACAGGTACTGTGAACTTTTTCTTGTTCTGTGTGTAATAGTGGACCCTGCATGTGCCAGTCAAGCACTTTACCATTTGAGCCACATCCATCCCTACCCCTTTTGGTTTTAATTTTGTTTTTGAGACAGGATCTTGATAACGTTACCTAGGCTGCCCTCAAGCGTGTGACCATTTGCCTCTACCACCCAAGTAGCTAGGATTAGAGACAGCTGGGCCTGCCAGTATTATGACCCACTTAAAAAAAATAAACATTCCCGATATATAATCTCCATAAGAAGGATAATGTGATTGTTTTCTAAGAAAAGGTTTTGTAAAGTTGGGATTTATAGGCCATACAATATAAATATAGGTTTAGGCTTGTTCAGAAGGATGCAACAGAGGGACTAGGCATAGTGGGCCACTCTGAGGATACCAGGAACAACCACACTCCGGAGGTAGAGATAGGAGAATCTTGACTCAATACCGGCCTTGGCAAAATGAGCAGGAAATGTTATCTGAAAAAACAGCAAGTGAAAGTACTGTGGCTCAAGTTCTAGAGCATTGGCTTTACAAGCATGACACCCTGGGTCCCACCCTCAGTAACTCCAGCCAACCAAAAAAGCTTAGCTAGAAGGCAAAGTTTAGGATTCAGGAACACTTTGGGGACTGAGGCAATGGGATTCCTTTCCTAACAAGTTTTCAGTCAGAGCTTGTCCTGGGTTTTTCCACCCAGACAGCACAGTGGTTTGACACTCCATTTAGCTGCTAAGAGATAGGATTTTCAAATCATCGTGCCAATCAGCTGGTGTCTAAGATGATGAGTGAGAGAGTCATGATGTATTATCTTGAATACCTGTAAGTGATACTTGCCGGTGTTGTGAAACAGTCATCTTGTTAAATAATGGAACAGAAATTTGTTACTGAGAAGCAGGAAATGAGTTATGACTGATTCCAGGAAATTTGGATTCAGGTATACTGACCTTATTCTATATTATTAGTTAGGAGCCACAAGAAATCTTCATCTCTTTAAAACACAAAAGGAATAGCTATTATAAAAATGAATAATTTTACCAAATAAGGGGCATAACCTGTTTCCCTACCACAGAAAAACCAGTGGATGAAATATACCTGAAATGTTAGCCTATCAGGTGTTTGGATGAGTCAGTCTCAATTCACTGCAACTCCTCCTGTTGCCATGGTTACCCTTGCCTTGTGGGGGTACATCCTGTATCATTTATGCCATGGATTTTATTTATTAGCTTAGACAACTGTTTCTTCTGTTATTTACAGGGCTCTCCTTCGTTTACTATGTGTTATGCTTTTCCTCTGATTTTTCTCTTTGGAACAATTTTAGTTGACATACTAACTTTTTGCCAAAGCTTGACTGCCAAGCCCACAGTGGTTTTGATACGTAGGGAAATCAGATTACAATACAACCATAAGAAAATACATAAGTTAAGTAACAAGATTTTAAAGAAGCTTAAATCTGAAGGGAGGAAATTCTGAAATTTTTCTATATGTAGATATTTTTATTCTTTTTGCCTTTGTCTTCAGAAACATGATGTTAAAAAAAAACAAAAACAAATCCCCAGTAATGATGGACTATTATTCATACACTTGTGCCTAGTGTTCATTCTGTTTTTTGTTGTGTGTGTTTTTTGTTTTCTTTTTTGCCAGTCCTGGGCCTTGAACTCAGGGCCTGAGCACTGTCCCTAGCTTCTTTTTGCTCAAGGCTAGCACTCTGCCACTTGAGCCACAGTGCCACTTCTGGCCGTTTTCTATATATGTGGTGCTGGGGAATTGAACCCAGGGCTTCATGTATACGAGGCAAGCACTCTACCACTAGGCAATATCCCCAGCTCCCTAGCTTTCATTCTGTAATGATTTAAAACACAGTGATCCCTAGGTATCTATCCTGAACAGCAAGTCTCAGGATATTATAAAGACATCTGCACTTCCATGTTTATCGCTACACAATTTACAATAGCCAAAATATGGAAACAACCCAGATGCCCCACTACAGATGGATGGATCCAAAAAGTGTGGTACCTGTACACAATGGAATGCTACATAGCGATTAGAAATGATAAAATATTGGTATTCGCAGGGAAATGGTCAGAGCTTGAACAAATAATGTTGAGCGAGACAAGCCTAGAACACAGAGAACAAAGGCGCATGGTCTCCTTGATATGTGACAGTTGGGTGGGGTGCGGGAGGACAGTAGAGACCAGGTCTGCAAAATAACAAACTTCTTTTCAAATGATACTTTTACATGTTTTGGTCAGCAACTTTACATTATGTATCTAAAACCAAACAGCTACTAAACAAACATAAAAAGGTCTAGAATAGACCTAGCAGTGGATCACAATAGCTCAACAGCTATGTACACATGATTATATAAGATGAGGATAAGCAAAAATAACTCCAAGAGAAGGACACAGGATTCTATTGTTGATGTTACATTTAATGTTCTAGGTGAATTTCTTTTGGCGTACCCTACATGGTTACTGTATATGATTTTGGAACACTGGATATTGTATATATGCCTACCTGATCTAGGGAAGGCAAAGAAAAACGAGGGTGTAAGATATCACAAGAAATGTACTCACTACCTTATTATGTAACTGTACCCCCTTTGCACTATACCTTGTCAATAAAATTTAATTAAAAAAAATAAAACACAGTGATCAGCAGTTCTTAGCAGTGGAATCAAGTGATTATTTATTCTATTTTGTTTTGATTTTATATGCTCATCCTGGGGCTTTAACTCAGGGCCTGGGCACTGAGCTTTTATGCTCAAGGTGTGCTCTACCACTTGAGTCACACCTCTGCGTTTGGGCTTTATTTGAGATTCCAAGGGTCAAGAAAAGTGAATCAGACTCAGGAGAGAGGTCGAGGCCAGAGCAGTAAGGAAGGCTAGGGGGTTCCAGTCCCTGTCCCTGTATGTCATGAATGTCCAGCTCCTACAGTGAAAAGCACAGAGATCGAATCACATGTCTTTGGTCACACCCTAAAGGTGATGGAACTGGGGTCTGAGCCTGGATCTTACACTGCCTGGGCTACTCACTAATTGGCACTGTCTTCCGATGCCGGAAGGCACTTTGGGATGAGATAGCAGTGTTGTATGAGACAATCTATTGGCCAAAATAGCATCATGAAGAAGCAGGCTGAGTCACGTGTCTCCATCCATCTCTCTGCACCCTGGGATCCATGACTCTGTAAAGAAGGATGGTAGAGTCTTTAATGGAGAAGATTTCAGCCCTGAGAAGGAGTAAGCATATACAGGAAGAGTAGCAGAGGGACTTGAAGAACAACAATGGAAGATGCAATGTGTTTGCCAGAACCTGGTCACAACAGGCAAAGCATGTTTGGAACACAGAAAGGAATCTAAGTTATTTGGACTTTGTGTGGACCTTTGCATACTGTGACTTCTCAGTCACTTTTAACATAATGCTTATTTCATCTGCCTTTATTGAGCATGCCCTTTATGTGCCAACTAGGCCATGAACTTGTCACAGGAAGGAATGTTTGCTTATTTTTTGAATTCTCTGAAGCTCCCCATGTGCCAGTGCTACAGTGGGAAGGCAGTACTGAGTGAATTTTGTGCCATTTCTGGAACCACCTCCCCTGCCTTTTTTCTCCCTAAAGTATTGCCTTATCAAATTTATCTTTCAGCTATGCAAACAGATGCTTTACTAATACTAGAAATAGATTTCAAGCTGTCTTACTATCTTAGTACAGTATATTTAAAAGGGCCAACTCTAACTGGAGATATATACGACACCTCTTGTACCATTTAAAAATAGGAAAACTCAAGCCAGGCACTGGTAACTCATGCCAAAATCCTAGCTACTTAGATGGCTGAGATCTGAGGACTATGGTTCAAAGCCAGCCCCTCCCAGAAAAGCCCATCCAATTACCCTCAAAAAGCCTGAAGTGGAACTGTGGGTCAAAGAGTAGTGTGCTAGCCATGAGCAAAAAGGTCTGGAACAGTGTCCAGGCCCCTGATTGCAAGCTCCAGGACCCACACCCAGGTATACACATCACACACACACACACACACACACACACACACACACACACACACACACCACGGGAAACTTGATAAACAATCACATGTTCATAAATTGGACTTGTTCTTTCAGATGTTACATTTGCATGGAAGTGTGGGTTGACAGAAGTTCCTGTTGGAACTCCCTGAGTTGTAAATGGCACCATCAAGTATTCACTGGAGTTTGGAAATTTGTAGCATGCAATTTTGCGTAGCACAATTTGGGGCCAAACTCAGTGCATTTCCACTTTGTTGATTTGTTCTCTCCTTGAAAACCAACAGTGTCAAGAATTCTTTATGTCCATTAGCCTATTTACTCACTGAGTTCCATAGTGGAAAATTTGCCACTATTGGAAAGTAAGAAAAAGTCAACCATTTGCAAAAATGGAAACTAAAGCTTTCTTTTCCTCAGATGGTTAGATGGATAAACATGTATGAATTCTGAAACTTTGTTCCATCTGAAGATGTTTGATCTTTTACCTGGACTCATTTATCCACAAAAGTGTGGAATCATAGTTACCGTTACATCTCATTGTTTATTATGACCAATACCTGGCAAAGAGGCACCGACCCATATTTATTATAATCCAATATATTGCTTAATTAGAAGTTAGCTATATATCAACTGCCATACTTCCATAAAAGGGAATTAATTTGATACTGTTTTTTTCTGAGCCTATGTTATTGCTTTATGATTCACAAACACTCCCCAGACTCACTAAGCTTCAGAGCTATTAACGCAACAACATTTTAAATGGTATTGATCCATGTGATAGTTAAAATTTATGGGAATTTTCAGCTGGGAGCATGATTTCAGGACCTATTTATGTCAATAATTTTTAAACCATGCCATCAAAGGGAAACCCTTATGCTACTGACTTACAGACAATTCTTTTAACCATTAAGTGTTTCTCTGAGTTCTTAGTAAGCCTTTGGAATGGCCTCCGGTTTCTTTTCAAAAAGTTCAAAGTAGACATTTTATAATTGGATAGCACGGTATTAAGACGTTGTGAAGGAAACTTGTCAGTAATCAAGAGCAGTGCTTAGTGGTCTAATAGGTGCCATCAGTGTTTAATGAATCAGTAGCGAACTGATGGGAGACCCCTCTAGTGTTTTCTGCAGTCTCTGCCCTGGTAACCACAACTTCCATTCTTAGTTCTACCCCTTATTATCACTCATCCTACCATGCTAGGAATTTTTAATGTAATGTAAGTGCCATGGCTGGAAATATGATAGTCACAGTGGCAGGGCCCAGTGTCCCTGAGGAGAGTTTTCATAGACCCTGCCTCGTTCAGATTCCCCAGCGCCAGAAGGGCTTTGCCCAGGGCACCACCAGGGTCTCCACAGCTACAGAGGAAATCCACTCTTGTGTTAATTGTTTCCAGAGAGGACTGAAGTTGTCCAATCAAGGAAATGCAGCTTGCCTTTGGAATGAAGATATTCACACAGATTGTCAAGGCCTCAGTGGCAACTCATTCTTCCTGGCCCTGGAAGATGTTTATAGGCATTCTTCTGAACTGGCAGCCAAATTAGACTAATGCTGAGTGTGTTCTATGGAGTAGCAAGTTTTGGAGATTAAACATGGGCTAAATACAAAGAGCTGGCCAGAAGACAGCTCAGGAGTCCATAGATCAGCAGCATGGGGTCCCATAGCCTTGTGCAATTCTGACGGCAGCTGCCACCTCCACCTTTCAAATGGGCTTACCATAGAGACCAGAGGCAGAAGTAAAGCAGCCTTACTAACAAGTTGATATCATGTGGCCATGTGTCTTTGGTAGGTGACATATTAAAATATCTAAGAATGAAAAAGCAAATCCATACACATTCTGTCACAAAATTATCCTCATCCAACCCCAGTTAGGAGCAGATCACATGCTAGGAGAAAAACTTTTTTTTCTGGCTTTGTCTCCCTGTCACCAGAGTTCATTTCAGACCCATGTACTTGCCCATAGAGAAAGAAAAAGGAAACATGAAAAACCAAAGCTTTCATTTCTTAGTAGCAGCCCACAAGACTACCAGTGAGCAATATGTAGATGATAACCAAATAGCAAATCTGCAATCTGTATGCACACTTTATGTTTTGATAGCAGTAGGCATTGATTTGATGGAATTTCTTGAAATGAAATGCGATTGCCAGGCTCACGTCTGTAATCCTAACTACTCAGGAGACTGAGGTCTGAGAGCACTAGCCTCAAACAATAAAGCTCAAGGACCTTGCCCACGCCCTGAGTTCAAGCCCCAGAACTGGCCCAAATAAAAATAAGAAGACCCGTAAGTTGAAAAAGCTAGTGACAATCCCAGGGGAGCTCTTATCAGAAACTACTTACTGACGATGGGCATGGCAAGTGTGATGGGCGCAGTCCAGAAAGTCCCGATGGCTTGCCGGACCATCCTGGTGGATCCACACCTGCTGTGTCCTGGGTACCCACTCCTGATTTACCAGGCTGAATGGACTGCCCTGGGCAGGTTCCTGTCTGATCCAGACCTCAGAATTGGGTCTTTTCTGTGGCTGTGCGGATGGGATATGTATGTGTGTGAAGGTGTGTGTGCATGCGCATGCGCACATGAGTTTGTGCATGGGAACACCTGGCACTTGGTGGGGTACCCATCTATGCTTTCGGTAGCTGCTGACTCTTTGTTGGGACACATTCACGTTCTTGGAAGACTGCCAGTTTTATTGTTTTGGGTTATTTTATTTTTATTAAATCAAGGAATTCGGGGAAAAACAGGTTTAGCTTTTATAGGAATGATGTGACTCGTAATGTTATGCTGCCTGAGTCTCCTCTCCTGAGAGCCTGCAGTCCAGAGCCATGAATCAGCATCAGGCAGTGTAGCAGCGCGGGAAGGAGTGGAACTGACCCTCCTGCTGGCACAGCCTGCAGTGCTCTATTCCTTTCCAGGCAGTCTTAGGATGATACTTAGCTTTTAATTAAGGGATGGTAAGAGATTAACAACAGTAACTAATACTGAACTAGAACAATTCTGGAAGTGTGCTGTCATGGAAGTTATTTGACTGTGGATCCAGTTGTTGAGGTTTGGAAAGTGTGTGGCTCCCCTCTCTCCTGGACTTTCCCATTTGGCCGCAGCTTTGCCACACACAACCAGAAGTCATCTATCCTTGCACGCTTTGAGCCCCAGTGCCTCTATTATACCTTTTTTTTAAGGAAATGAAAGCTACAGCAAAGAAATCCATATATTACAGGGGTCTTCACAATGTCTGAAATATTGAGTCAAACAAGGTGTGTCCACTAATATAGACAGGTAGAAAGACAGACAGGTAGAAAGAACAAACACAGAAAGGTAGAAAGAAATACCTCCTGGTTTTCTGTAACATAGTGATCTGAAACATTTTTGAAAATAAGGAAAGAGGTATGAATATTCGTAACACATATAAATATTTAAGAAAATGCAAGTGGTTATCAACTACATTCGATCACTACACAGTTAGATCAGAGAGATGTGAAGAACAATAAAATAACCAAGTATTAGGTGTCAGTAATAATATGGATAGTAATAACAGTAGTAATAATGATAAATTCCTTCTATCTTATTCAGGTGAAGTTCATCTCTGTGAGCTTAAGCACTGGCATTATTCAAGCCACCATGGCACTGTGTAAAGATTCAGGATGTAAGCACCAAGGTGGGCAGGGAGGGAGGAGGGCAGAGGCTGGGAATGGTAAATATCTATACTAGGTTGTTGGAGACCTTTGTGAAATTATTGCACAGTGAAGTAATAACTTAGGGTAAGTGGATTTAAGTACATTCTAAAATGTATCCATGCAAAAAATCACTGTTATTAATCTTGAATTTCTCAGATCCATTAATAGCCATCTAGTATCTCTTCTAAATAAAGTCTTACACATATCTGTACTCTATTTGATTTAGTTCTTTCTCCCTATCCTTCTAGATTTCAAAAATTTTCATTATAATCACTTACATGTACTGTTATAATGAATTTCTCTGTAGGATAAGGTCTCCTCAGGGAATTTTTCTGAGTAAGTACCAAAGGTAAGAATCTCCACCAAGAAGAAAGATAGAAGTTATCAAAATGACAAAGTCAGTATTGGTGGCTCAAGCCTGTATGTAATCTTAGCTACTCAGGAGGTGGAGATCTGAGGAGCACAATTTAAAGCCAGCCTGGACTGGAAAGTACATGAGACTCTTATCTCCAATTAACCACCAGAAAAAGGTGATATACAGCAGGGTTACCTTTACATACTTTGCATGTTTTGTGGCCTAGTGCCTCTTTTATACTTTTATGAGAGAGAGTGGATTCTGTTGAGCGAATTCTTCCAGAAGAGCCCAATTTCATTTTAATCAGACTTAACTTTTCTCCTTGGTCAATTTCTTCAACTCTGCCAGAAATGTGACAGTAACTTTTTCCTTGGCATATAAAGCCTCTCCACTTGTTTTCTGTGTTTCTCAGCCCAAACCTATTTCTGGGCCCGTGTAAGGGTTCCTTACTTACAGTGAATGGTATGGTGTTACTTATTTCAAGGGATTCCTTATATTGGCTTGTAGATCTCTGGTATAACAATTGCCATCAATCAAAATGTTTTCTGTTCATGCCTTCTGCCCACAAATATTAGGCATTTTTGTCTCAAACTAATTATGGTAAACTTAAAATTTGCAATGAGAGTTACAGTGACAAAACTGACATGGATTTCATTTTCTTTCTCTACTATTTCACAGATAGAAGATTCATTCTGATTGCAAACTTTAATCTTAGCAAACAGTTTCCTTTCCTTATTGGGTTAGCTTTCTATCATTGTGACCAAGTACCTCAAGTCATCAGTGTTGTAAAGAAAGATGATTTTTTTCCTCAGGATTTTTAATTTTAATCCTAGTCCACTGGTTCATGGTTTTTTGGCCTGCAGTAAAGCAGTACCACAGGGCTGGACATAAGTCAATGCAAAAGCTACCTTGTGACTTGAATTGTATGTGGCTTTTCTTAGTAATCACAAGCTGCAGCCTCCTAATAAGTGAGGATTAGACTTCTTAAAATATTTTATAGGGCAGTCTAGCCACAGAGCTAATATAAAATTGAAAAATAGAAGTAACTAGGTAAAAGAAAAGATGAAGAGGTACAATTAACTCGTTTGTTAGTGCCTTAAGTATTTTTCAACAGTAAGCTTATTGTGTCTATTTAAAAAAACCAAAATATTGGATTTTTCAGCTGGCTGGCTGCTTATGGCACCCACCGCAGTGTTGCGTGTTTATACATCTGTTCTAAAATACTCCATTATTAGAAGAAATTTTTAAAGGTAATGAAATTTCAAGCCAGGAAATTCTTATAAAATTAATGAGTTGGAGAGAAATTGAAATAGCAGTGAATAAAAAGGAAATTTTGAATCCAAAGTTTCGTTTCACAAAATTTAAAGTGGGAGGCATGAGAAAAATACATTGTTCCTGCTCAAAGAAGCCTGAGGACTAAGACTTGTCACCTTGGAAACCTTAGAATCCAAACACGTTTTTTGCTTTGCTTTGCTTTTCTCTTTCTTCTCTGTATTCCTCTGTATTAAAATTTTAACACCACACCACTAACAGATGGTGTAATATCACATGGAAGTATGAGGAGACCCCTAAACCAGAGAGTAAATCTGTGTTTTTATCTTCTCCTAAGAAGCTCTTTTGTCAAAACAAGCTTAAAATTGGGGCCAGCTCACACTTGTAACCCTATAATGCTAGCTATTCAAGAGGCTGAGATATGAGGATCATGGTTCAAAGCCAGGCTGGACAGAAAAATCTGTGAGACTTATATCTTTCAAGTAACAAATAAAAAAAAAGTGGAGATGTAGCTTAAGTGATAGTGTCAGTCTTGTGTGAAAAAGCCAAGCAAGACTACAAAGCCCTGGGCTCAAGCGCCATTGCACATGTGCGTGCACACACATGTCACTGTATCCCATTCTAATTCTCTCCGACTTAGCTTTCTGCCAAGTTTGAGAGATGAATGGGAGGTGGTCATAGCCTTAGTGATTTATATCCCTGCTTGGTAGGGTTCCTAACCTTTTCTGTCACACAGAATCTTCAATACATTACTGATGTGGAGTGGGAAGTAGTCGAGGAGTAGGGTATGGTACCAAATCAGAAGATAGAAAGGAGATTCAGGGACGACTTAAGTCCCCTCCCCAGCCCTGTTCCTCAGCTTACAACTCTTCCTTGGGGTATCTGTCCAGAGATAGCCATCTAATACAGTCTATAGGCATGCATGACGAAGAGCATCAAACATTCCCCTCCCATCACTTAGTGATACAATTTGCTAAATGGTTCATTTGCACATTTGGAACAATGTCATTCTTTCCACCCCCAAAATTGCTATGATGTATTTGTCAGTCTTTTGGCTGGCCAGTGGCTGTCTAGATGGCTTCCTTGTTGGCTTTATAACGAATGCACTGGTGTCTGGAGGACAGAATTTAAGCCCAATGATGAGTGGGCTGAGTGTGTGTGGTTTAGCTCATGCCAAATTTTCCTCCATAAAGCTTGCACCAATATACCCACCACTGCCAATGTATGAAGAGGCCTCTCTTTCCACATATTGTATTAATGCAAAGGTCAGATGGACATATTTTTCATAGCTTAAGAACCACTTGTTTCTTTTTCCATGAACACTTGGTTAAATCTTATTGGTATTTTTCTTCTTAAATGAGGTCAGTGACTATGTGTGTATGTAAGCAGCCATCTTCCTGTATTGTAAAGTATATGTCTCTTCAGTGTATCTTTTGTCTGTGGACTTGCTTATAACACTGCTTATGACTTTGTATGTATGCCCCTGTTCAACGATATCTATTTATTCATTTGTACCTTCTGGTTTTATATGACACTTGGAAGGCTTTTATTTATCTTAAAAAAAAAAAGGCTACCATGCTTTCCTCCGGTGCTTTTATTGCCTCATTTTTCAGTTGGAGTTATTGCTCTATTTGGAATTCATCTTTGTGGAAGGTAGGCAAGCAAGGATTTGGCTTTCTTCGTCATGCTGCCTACCCAGATGTCAGTATGCTGGTTATTGGATAGGCTATCTTTTCCCAATGATTTGAAAGCCCACCTTTATTGGCTATTAAAGCCCTTTCTGAGAAGAAATGTACTCATTACCTCACTTATGTAACTGGAACCCCTCTGTACATCACCCTTACAATAAAGTCTAAATTTTTTAAAAGCCCCTTACATATAAGGCATTACACTTTACGACTGTCCCTGCCTGCAATCAATGTCATTTCATTTGTTTGACTTCATACTAAGTTTTTAAATCTAAACAGCAACTAATACCCTGGCAAAGCATTTTCTTGGCATAATTCCACCCTGCCAAGTACTCTTGTATGTTCCTTTCACAAGAAAACTTTAGTACCCATTTTTCTGGCATGCTTATTATTTTTTGTTTTTCACAATTCCTGTTGGCCGATTTTGAGAATCCATTAAATCCATGGCTTAACATTGAATTTTCTTTTTTATGAACCTGAGAATAAATGTTTCCCACACTCAAAGTACTTCCTGTTTCTTTAGAAACCCTTGAAAATCTTTATTATCTTTAAGTGATTGTATAAAGGAGTTGACATTGAAGAAAGCAATTTATGAAAACAATGTGTCTTGATCAGTGTCACCCCTTTCAGCCTTCTTATTCATCCTCCTACCCACCCCTTTCCTCTTTCTTAATTTTGTAGGATATACCTTGAATGTTTGACTGCATTCTTCCCTCTTCTTTCTTTATTCATCTGCTCCCTCTCCTGACCTCACCCCAGCCCCTTCAAGTACCTGTTTCTTGGTGTTTATTTTGTTGAACTTTGATTAAGCCTGTGTAAGGAATTCTACTGCTTCAGCTCTCCTGAATCTACTGTATTTTAGTTAATACATTTGTCTATACTTGCATACCATCTAAGGTATTTACTTATATATTTATAAATTACTTCCAGCTAGAAGCACTTTCTTTTGACTATCACTTTGGTGGCAGGAGTAAATGGAAGCGTTTCTTCCGTGAACTATGACTGTTTATTCACAAAGGGTATCGATTCTCCTGTTTATTAATTTGGCTTCTCCCATGGAACAATATTCTCTTCTGATGTATAATCTTTCATGTAATTACTTTGAATCTTGGGGTACATAAACATGTCATCCACAAATACTTATCATCTGAGCTGTTTTATTCTTTTTTTTTTTTCAGCTATAGCCTGGGAACATTAGGACTATGCACCTCAGCACTCTGAGGCAGGTCGGCCCCAGAGCTGATCGGCAGCTATGTCTCTGGATGAGCAGCAAGGATCCCCTTACTGCCTTCACTTCATTCCACCTTTGTTTTTACTTCAGTTTTGTTTTCCTTCTTCCCATGGTAGAAATGCCTCTTTTTTAGGGTTTCCTATGAATTCTGTGCAGTGTTCAGAAAGAAAACCCAAAGTTAAGTTGCAGAAGTTTTACATTACTCAGTTCAAAATATATGGCGTATTATGTTGGGCCTGTTATACTATAGTCTCACTACCCGAAAACTGCTAACCTGTAAGGAACTAACTTGATTCTTTTCTTTCTTTCTAACTGAATCCATGGGGACTCCAATATCATAAGGATCCTAAGTCTCATGGGTATAAATATTAGCTGTTTTAATGGAGAGTAGACATGCAAGTTAATTAAGGTTCCTGGATGAGAAAATATGAATAATCTTAGGGAACAGTTAAGTTTAACAGAGACTGAGGGAAATTAATACAAAAAGTGAATTTGATCTTAGCTCAGAAACTAATTCAGTGTGCATCCCTTGGCAAGTTACTTAACATCTCTACTTTGACATTTTAAATTTGTAATACTTTATTAATACATTAATTGATATTAAATATTTAACCCCTTACATTCATAATCATATTCTACAATCCTTAAATGGCACTATTATGGTCTTGCAGCAGATTAAGGGAGCAGTCAGAACAAGAATCCACAACCATAGATTGCCATAAACTCATCAGATTGCCTCCTTCAGTGAGTCTAGCACTTTCTGCAGTTAGTCCGTGTTGAGTCTTTCCTCTTGCCAACATCAGTGCAGGTTGGAAATGTTAATCAACATAAATACATGGGTATCCTAAGGATACAACAGTGGCATTGGCGCTTACCATGAAAGCTTACAAAATATTGTAATTAGGGCAAATAAAACTCAGATTAATAGCCAAAAGCACACTAGCCAAAAATGCCCTTTCAATTCTATAGAGCAGTCCTTTTCCTTTCCTAGAATCTGGCACATCAGTGTCTGTCTCATTTTATGGTATACAATTTTTCTATCCCTTTCTAGGACTGGAAAATAACAATTGAAGAAGGATCAACCTGCGTGTGGTAGATCACACATATATTTACAGCGTTGGGAGGCAAGTATCAGAAAGATACCAGTTCAAGGCCAACCAAGGCATAAAGTTTGTGTGACACCATCTCAACCAATTAAAAAGCTAGCTATGATGGTACATCCTCTCATGCCTGCCTAAGTAGAATGATCGAAATGTAGGTCAATCCAATAAGAAAAGATGAGACATATTCGAAAAAGTATCTAAACTAAAATTGTGGCTCAGATGGTAAAGCACCTGCCTGGCAAGAGAAAAGACCTGAATTTAAACACCAATATTTCCAAAAGTAGAAAAATTTGAAGGGTCCATGAGAAGATCAGCCATGAGAGAAATCAAGAGGATGGTGATGAACTTACAGACTTACCTAGTTCTCATCCATCTGCACCTGATACAGTTTCAAGTGATACTACACAACTCACCATTGTTATTCTACCAGACATCATCAGATAGATGAGATACAAAATACACACCAGCATCTAAAGATGGAGAAGAAATCCTGAAAGAAATGATATAAAGAACCCGTAGCAAAGATCTGGGGCTGTAGTACAGTGGGTGGCTTAAAAATGGAGAGAAGCTGGAATATGTATGGAAAGAAGGACTCAGAAACTGGTAGCACAAGATTGAGGTTCATTCCAAGGTCATGGAGCATGTTAAGAAGACTAGATAAGGGCTTCTTTGTCCCGAGGTGGGTAAGGTCCCGAGGGGGGTAAGCTATGGAGGCCCATATGTCTGTCTGAATTTAGAGACTCCCTCATAGAAGAGGCAGAGGTCACACCTAACCCCAGATCAGTGGCTCTCAGGGACATTTCCTTGTCATGATTACCTGGGAGACCATACTACACATGCTCACTTCTGGAATGTCATTGCCCCAGAGTTCGCTTTTGTTTTTACCAGAACCAAAATTTCTGTTGTTCTAATGCTCTTTGCAAAACTGTAACTTCAGTGCGGCTTTTAGAGGGGTCCATGAGTATAATCACCCTGAGCAAAGGTACTGGTGTTGATGGGCAGTCGTGAGTAACAGGGTAACAACAACAAAAAAAGCTTCTTGGAAGAAGAGAGGAATAGAATTATTTTTAAACACCCACTGTGATTATTTAGCTAAATGCAGGAGGCGTACTGAACTTTTATTTTTGAGTCTGTGACCTTTTCACAATCATAAACTGATACCAGAATGTGCAGTAGTTTTTAATTAGCCACCTTGTCGTGTAAAACCAGCAGCCAAGTTGAATATGAGGGTTTTTTTTTAATACCCATTGATATGAATAATTAGAGACAAAAAGTCTCATGGTAAGCACCAGTCTACAGCTGAGTTTGCCCTGGCCTCTTCTTTCCACTAAAATTAGTGGAAAGAATGTGAAGTACACTATTTAGTTTCATTTCTTAGTTTGGGAAAATGAATATGACCAGCCATAATTAGTGAGCAGAGGCACTATTTATGCAATGGCTTTTTCCCATGATGCCCCTCCAAAGGGAACACGTAGGCGCTCTGTTGTTTTGTGAGCTTTCAGTGACTGTGATTTAGCAAAGCAATATCCTGGAATATATTGGGGAATAACAATGACAGATTCATTTTGTATCTTGTGCCCTGAAAAGCCATTTATGCAAATAGAACTGCTGTATTTGTCATCTAAAAGTAGTTGGAAATTTTGGGCTATCAGTCTCTGATTGCCTGATGATGGTAAGAGGGAAAATTGGAAGCCCTCCCCTCTAACCACCTTATTAGCTCTGTATTTCAAAGGCATGAATAGGCCCCCATTTAAAGAGATTCAATAGATAAAATTCCATCCACACTCCAAATCCATGACTTTACAGTGACTGTGAATACTGCAAAATAAGAAATAAATAGTGATCAGTTATGAAAATAATGTGAGCATATGAAGTATTAAATTGTTACTACCCTGCTGTAACACCTTTAATACGGTGTTTATATAAATGACCAACAGAGTTTATTTCTGGAAATCTGTAGTGTTTAGCGCTCAGCAATAAAACAGTACTCAACTAACAAAACACTAATTTATAGATTCATACTTGCCGTCAAGACAATTTATATTGCTTAAAATGAGAGTTCACCAACAGGATTTTTCTTTAAGGTGGCAAGCATGGTACAAGTAAATCACATTGGTAGGTTTTTTACAATGAAAATGGTTGACTTGGAAAAAAAAAACCAAAACATAACAACTCTGTGTTTGCATAGACATTGTGTTGAATGGATGGCACATTGGGCTCAGATAGTAAATCGACACCTAGAAACTCCACACAGCAGAGCAGATTGCTTCCTTTATCCCTTTCCAGTTCCTAGCTGGAGTAACTGCTCTCCCCAGTGTGGCTCAAGACCATATGGCGATGTGTGAGGGACCGCCCAGCTCAGGTGCATGGTTTATTGTGAGCATCACGTTCTGGGAATACGGTTTTCAGGTGAAATGATTTAAAAATTTTGTTCCGAGCCAGTGTAAAAGCCTACAACCCCAGTGCTTCCTTCCTTCTTTTAAAATATTTCCCAGTCTTCTGCATGATGCTCTGCAAACAAGGGTGCTTGATAAATGCTTGTAGCATGTTGAGCTAATAAATCCTCCTCACTTCTGAAAAACACAACATTTTTCTTTGTGCTGGTACTAGGTCTTGAACTCAAGATTTACACTGTCCATTAGCTTTTTTTTACTTGAGGCTGGTGTACTACTACTTGAGCCATACTTCCACTTCTGGCTTTTTTTTTTTTTTTTTTTTTTTTTTTTTGCCAGTCCTGGGCCTTGGACTCAGGGCCTGAGCACTGTCCCTGGCTTCTTCCCGCTCAAGGCTAGCACTCTGCCACTTGAGCCACAGCGCCGCTTCTGGCCGTTTTCTGTATATGTGGTGCTGGGGAACCGAACCTAGGGCCTCATGTATCCGAGGCAGGCACTCTTGCCACTAGGCTATATCCCCAGCCCCACTTCTGGCTTTTTGATGGTCAACTGAAGATAAGAGTCTTATGGACTTTTGTGTAAACTGTGATTCTCAGATTTTAGCCTCCTGAGTAGCTAGGATTGCCGGCATGAGCTGCTGATACCTGGCCACAAACCAAACTCTTCCATGCGAAACAAGCCCATTTATTTCTATATTTTGTGCTGGTATAGTCTCCATTCGATGAAAAGGGAAAAAGAATCCAACTCGCTTCTGTTAGTTTTTTTTCCTTTCACAAGAGGTTCAAGGGCAGTGAGACTTTTTTTCATCTTTCTCTTACTTTGACTTAGTGAGCTCAGCTGCAAAGCTCATCTCCTCATCCTTTTCAGGTTTGTCACCAACCCAAAGCTAATGAGAGTGTCTGTCCCCAGTGTACGATTCCTACAGAAGTCATAGGTCTACTCACAATACATTGTTTCTTTCAGGCTCTTGGTATAGCTACACCCTCGCTGGAACTTGAATGGAAAGCAGAGTTTAGGAAGGGATTTCCCCTGATTTCAGCCACCCATCCTCCAGGCCCAATCCCAAGGGCTGTGCATCCCTGGTGCTACCTCACTAAAGCCAGTGAGTAACTGGAGGTTAAAGTCGATTAAGAAACTCACTCAAGTCAGGCATGGCGGATCCTGTTTGTAATCCTAGCTACTCAGGAGCCTGAGATCTGAGGATCATGGATCAAAGCCAGCCTGGGCAGGAAAGCCTATGAGACTCTTATCTCCAATTAACTACCCCCTCTCAAGAAAAACTGGAAGTCGAGTTATAACTCAAGTGGTGGAGCACTAGACTTGAGCACAAAGATCAGGAACAGTGCCCAGGCCCTGGGTCGAGGCCCAGGACTGGCACAGAAAGAAAAGAAAAGAAGAGAAGGAAGGAGGGAGGGAAAAAGGAGAGAGGGAGAGAGGGAGGGAGGAAAGGAGGGAGGGAAGGAGGGAGGGAGGGAGGGAGGGAGGGAGGGAGGGAGGGAGGGAGGGAGGGAGGGAGGAAGGAAGGAAGGAAGAAAGGAAGGAAGGAATCCACTCGGGGTCCTGAGGGTAAGTATAGGCACTGTTATCTGAGAAAAAGGGAAGAAGGAAGACATTTTGAAACATAGCAACTCAGGTTCACTTATAGCCTGATGACTCTAAGCAGAATCACTTAATCTTTTTTGTGCCTTCAGTTTGCAAAACAACACCTTAAAATACCTATCTCAGAGATGTTATTGGGTTGAGTATAACTGCTTGTGCACAGTGAGTAGCCAGATGCCTGACACATAGGTGGATAGCAAGGCTTTCAGGCTTGTGTTAAAGACCCTCTGAGCAGTGGTAAATCAGAACATCAACTGTTACCCACGGGTGACAGTGGAGCATTGAAAGCTTATACACTTGTCCAGGAAATATGTGACCACACTTTTGTTTCTGAAAACAAATTGGGCTTAAGAGCATCATGGAGGAAGTAATCATTGAGAGCCAGACTAGAAGTGAGAGCTCATGGCAGTGACACTCTTGTGGTCCAGGCAAGCGGAAAGAAAGGTTGGACAGGGGACAGTGGTGGTGTAATGGTAGAGCAGCTCCATAGACAATGTAGAGGAAGAATTAAGGGGCTCTTGTTTCCAGTTGAGTATAGATGAGGGAAACAGCAGTTACACATGACCTTTGTACGCCTAACAGCCAGATGCATGCTGATGTTATAAACGAAAAGGACAAAAACAAAATTTCTGGTGAAAATAAATGAGGACAATCTGGGAGAGGCTTAGTTTTAGATTTCTTACTGAAGACCATGGCAGGGGGGAATACCTGTTAGAATTCAGCTCAAAAATTTTAGCAGACACATGTGAGATATGGATGGATGTTTGGGGTTTTTAAGAAGAGGAGCCAATTGTTGTGGGCAATATCACGGTCACAGTACACTCAGTAGACTCTCAGGGAGGAGCAGGCAGTGGGAACAACTAGAGAAAAAAGTAATGCTAGAAAAGGGAAATCCAAAAAGAAGAGAGTGGTAGGAGGGCAGAAGAAGGAGTTGAGAAACAAATCTCATTGGAAGAAAATACAAGTAGAATGGGCATGGTGGCTGCTGCCTGTAAATCTAGCTACTTGACGGCTTGAGACACAAAGAAAGTAGTTCCAGGTCAGCCAGACAAAAACATGAGATCCCATCTTAAGAAATAAGTAAAGCAAAAGAGTTGGGGGCATGGATCAAATGGTTGAGCACCAGCCTCACAAAAGCAAGGCCTTGAGTTTAATCTCCAGTGCATGAGAGAGAGAGAGAAACAGAGAGAAAGAGAGAGGGAGAGAGAGAGAGAAAGGAAGGAAGGAAGGAAGAAGGAGGAGGAAGAGGAAGAGAGAACAAAGATATATTATGAGATGTCATTGCACCTCATCTGACTTCCTTTTTTCTCTATGAATATGGTTCCACCTTGAAAATCAAAGTTCTCCCGTTTGTCCATGTCTCTCAAATAGTCTAAAGACTGCTACTTAGTCACTTGCACACAGGGAGTGCCATGAAAGGCAGAGCCCTACCAGAGAGTGGGTCCTGTGACAGGGGACAAAGCAAACAGCCACCCGGTGCCATAGTGCTTTCCTACAGAGCAGTATTGAGAAGCAGTGAGTCATGGCCCCAGCTCCTTATCTCCTTCAGGCCATCGTTCCTTTCTGAATCTCTGCTCCAAGCCTGACTCTGCCCTTCCAATATGCCTGTTAGAAGCTACATGGAGACAGACTGAAGGAAGAAAAGCAGTCTAGATTTCAGTGAGGGACTTGGGTTTGGCATAGGCTGTTGTATTCGTGAACTCCTTCCCTCCAAGGCCTTAGCACCCCACCGCACCCCCCAGGCCAGCACCCATTGTCCTCACTGCTTGACACTGCTCTTGGGGACCAGTGATCCTTTACTGCACCTTGAAGCCCTCCAAAGACTCCATTCCCATGACCTGGAGAAGGGTGCGGCTCTGTGAAACCACTCACGAAACTTCCTTCTGAGGCTTTATCTTCTCTCCAGTTGTCTTCTCTTTGGTCTCTGATTTTCCTGGGTTCCTTCACTGCCTCCTCTTTATCTGACTTTAAAAGTTATTCTTCAGAACTTTCTTCTCTATTAATCTGTAAGCAACGTCAGACTCATGACAGATACTTTCTGAAGTTCTCTCTGCAGCTCATATTTCATCCTTGACATTCATCTGCTTAATGGGCGCGTATTACCTCAGACACGGGTAACTTATCCAAAACCAAACTGACCTGCCAATCCTATGACAGAAAGTATCTCAGCTCATTAATTGCCAAGCTAGAAATCTAGGATCATAATTGACTCTGTGATCTTTCCTTAATTCCCTACACTCTGTTAGAAACCAAACCTAATGGATTCTGCCTAGCACATCTTCTCACCACATGTACTGCCATTGCCTCGTCCAGACCACAAGGCTAACTGTGACCACAGGACCATGTATTCGACCTGCCTGTCTGTGTACTCGTCTGTATCCCATCTTCCAAGTAAAGTCTCATGTAGTCATGCCACTCAATGCTGAAATCCCACTGGCATCCATTCCAAAGCCTCTGGGCCCCTGTCGCATCTCCATCTGACCCTGCCCCCCTCCTTCTCATTACCTCCTCACCTCTTACCTTGACAATGGTGCTTCTACCTTCTAATATCCTTCCCATCTCCCCCCAGTACTTGGCTCAATCAGAATCAACTCTTAGCTCAGCCTAGACATCTCTTTCCTCTTCAATCTCTACCATCGCTAGCTTCCTTCCTTCTTCCCCAATAATAGAATAAGGAGCCCTGCTCTTTAATGTCATAAACTCTCTAATCCTTATGCTTTTTTTCTCATTCTAGGTGTCATTATTTTCTATTTCAGTTGTTTCACTATTTACCCTATAGAACAAAGGCTCTGTGAGGAGAGGAGGTACAGCCGGCTGGGTCTTTCTAGTGCCTCAGTGCATAGCAGGTGACAACACTTTTACTGAACCAACCAGTGCCCCCTGGCAATGCAGTGACATCTATGATGGCATGCATCCTGGTTCAAGGACTAACAAAAGCTTGCAGATTGATTATCCATCATAGTTATAGGAACATATGTATGATGCAGATTAGCACAGAAAAAGGAAGTGGCCAATTTGGAAGACATGTTGGTCTTTCGGACTTAGCGCTGCCACGAATTAGGTATTGTATGTTGGATGAGTTAATCTGATTTCTCTGTGGTTCAACAGGGAAAATTACATAGAATCAATTAAATGGCACATATACAAAGCATGGCCTCTACTAGTTGCTCAGCACAAAAGTGGCTGCTTTATTATTTGCATGCATTGGAAATGTGTACAGTGCTTCTTGAATGAATGCATCTAAGACAAATGAGGGGGAAGTGTATTCTTTCTAAATGACTGAAAATGCTATTTCAGCCTGGATCGATATGAGAGAAGTTTCTAGACCCTAGTCTAATATGTAATTTATTACTTGCCTCCATTAAACTATAATGAACTACTGAAAACCCAGGGGACGACCTTTACACTAGAAAATTCTTTTTACTCAACCTGAGGGAATTATTTGCATTCCTACCTCCAGGCTTACAGTAATGTACCAACCTGGAACACTTCTGTTCACCCCCAATATTGATCCTACATAATCTTACACAAAAAGCTCCTTCCCTAGACTTCAACCTCACCAGTCTGCTGTACTTAGGAAGGCCTTCTGACTTTAAAAGTGTGAAATCTGGCTGGGTGCTGGTGGCTCATGCCTGTAAGTCTTGCTACTTAGGAGGCTGAGATCCGAGGATCATGATTTGAAACCAGCCCAGGCAAATAAATCTATGAGAGTCTTATTTCTAATTAACCAGCAAAAGGAGGATGTATGGATTCAATGGGAAAGCATCAGCCTTGAGCCATAAAACGAAGAGTGTGAAGCCCCAAGTTCAGGCCCCAGTACCGGCACAATAACAATGACAACAACAACAACAACAAACAAACAAATAGCTGTGTCTGTTGTAATAACAGGAGGACTTTTGAAAAATATATACTATGAAAAGAATTCTGACCAAAAACCACAGGTAATATCTATGTATTACATGGGAAAAAGATGGGTTTCACACTTTATGATGTTGATGATCTGCAGTTTCCTGAGTTCTTTAATTCTAAAGATAATGTCATGAAATAGTTCACATCCTTTGCAGAATGACAGCCAGTTGATTTCCAGTAGTTAGGGTGCCAGGGATAGGGGATAATGTTCAGTCATTAATTAACTTGCATACCTTTAGGCAACTTTGCTGGAACCCTTGCTGCTGTTTCTCTTTAATATTGGCCTAATCAGAATCTTTGCTCTCAGATATTAGTTTTCCAAACATCACCTCTTGCAGAGCACAGGCTTCATTACTGCTCTGATATTTCCTATCCAATTATAACAATTAGCGCTTCCATTCGGATGCTTAGAAGTAGTGTATTTACAGGAAGCAAAAAGCATCCCACTGTCCTCAGAATTCATGGTGAGGAGGAAACAGTAGGACATTTTCCCATCTCAGAACTTCCAAAGAATTCTACCTCATGCGTACAACACAGGGAGTATCTCACTCACAGTAGAGGTCACTGAAGTCTTCTGTAACTGCCATAGACAACTGACCTTCTAGATCCTTCCAGTATTTGGTATCAAGACTTACATTTTACTTTCAAGGGTTCATGGTGGTAATCCTTGGTTGGAGATCCTATGTTGATTCTGGCTGCCCAGTGGGGCTTAAATCCTGGGATACATCAGAATCAGCACGCTTCCCTTCCCTTCTTCAGGGAGGGGCTCTGTGTGCCTACAGGGGGTGGCATAAGCGCTTTTATCTCCATCATTGATTTGGAATGCACCTAAGATAAGGAATCGCCATTTTAATGGATGACCCTCCCCAGTCCCCACTGCCAGCCTCAGCCTGACTTTCCAGCTTCCTCTCCCTCTTCATCCAGAATCCACTCAACCACCAACCCTCTCTATCTTCACGGGGTTACCTCCACCTCCATCCCACCTTTAGACAGTGAATCTTAAAGTATTCGTTCTTAAAAATTTGAATGCTTAGAAAAATTCCCAGAACACCATTTCCCAACATTCTCTGTCCTGAGGCTCTTGTTCGGTGAGGAGTTGAGGGATTGGGGAGCGCAAAGCATGCTTTAGAAGCTCTCCAGTCCATCTTGAGACTGTCCTGCCAGGCAGGTTTCCTTCTGCTCATCCTTTCTCAGATCCAACACACAGAGTTCACTGCTTCTCCCACCTAAGCTGCTGGCATTGATTCTGTGTGGTCCGTCCCTCTGTCTAACTGCAGTCCTCAGGACAGGAGACATGTTATTTCAGTTTTGTGTCCCTGCCCTAAATTCAGTGTCTGGCACAATTCAGAAAATGGGCTGAATAGACAGTAGTGTTTGGTGACATACCATGTATTTACAATTTTAAATTACAGTGTAAAATCCAGGGAACAAAGTAAATAAAATTGCACAGCTGCCGCTCCGTGACTCTTTGCCAACATCAAGGGTAGATTATGTGCTTCTTTTATCTCGGGCTGCCTCAGGGCCCCATCTCTCTTACCACCCCTTCCTGAGATGCACTCGGGGTTACCAGCTAGACTAGGCTGCCCGCTTCATGTAAGCTGCATCTAACTCCATTTTATATGTTCCTTCCAAATTGGCTTTTGCAATATGTCTCCAGAGAGGAAAATACTCCAGCCCTCTATTTGTGCTATTAAGTGCTCACAGTTGTTTTCTTTTGTCCTTTGGTCAAATTCCTGCAATGGGTAGAGCAGACTCCTCTTGATGCCGAGCTAGCCCAGGGAGACTGTGAGCCCCACCCCCAGCACCAGCTCAGATGGGCCCTTTGTGACGCCCCCTGCATGGCACCTGGCCCTGCTGCCTCTCCACGCTCTGGGTTCTCCACAGGACTTTCTGATTCCTGCATTTCCCTACCTTGTCCTCCTGCTTCGCTGCCCACCTTCCAGGTCACAGCAGAGCCATCATCCATTCTGGTAGAATATGGTCTATCTTCCTAAGACTGGTAGAGATATCCCTTGTTTTCCTGTTCACTCATCCCAAAGTCACAGACTTTGATACATACACAAACCCTGATAGAATTGCTTGCTGGCAATCCCATTCCTCCCTAAAGCTACTTGAAGGCAGAAACGGACAGAATTCACTTCCCTCTATGAGTTCCTGTTGTTCCTCATCAGTAGCAAATATGCAACGAATATTTGTTGATTACTGAAAGAGGACAAGAAGCCCAGTTGAAAAGTAGTGGCATGCACAGAGGTAGCTGCTCAAGAGATACAGGTGTCTGCAGGGCCACATCCCAAGGCACCAGGCAACCCATCATGGCACTTCCACCCATATGAAAACACTCGAATGAAAGGCACAATCTAGTCCCTGTAGAACAAGAGAGAAAAAGACACAATCCCTACCTGCAAATAGCTTCCAAAGACACCACAGCAATAACCATGCAGATAGAATTACACAAGCAACAACAGAAATATGGCAGAGAATACCAGAGCAATCATTAGGGCTGGCTCCCCAGTATCTGCAAGATGAATGAAGTCCATCCTTCAAGGGGTCCTCTGGCCAATCCCTTGAGAGGCCTCCTGTACATGACACCTTGAGAAGCCTCCTCTATCTGACTCTCTAGAGCAACTCTCGAGATTTCTGCTCTCTAACCACCCTGTCCTTGCTCTCCATGGAAGCCGTGCTTCATCCCAGTTCCACACCTTTGAATGCAGAGATTGCCCTACCTTTACTCCTTTCCTCACTTTGTTCTTCTAAGCTGTGCCCCATCCTACATAGGATGTGTAGTGCTCACTGCCTGGACCAGGGCTAGGCTTGGGATAGCCACAGGATACAGGTGAGAGACTGATCTGAGTCCTGATGTGTTTGCCTTTGCTTTCTCCTCTTGGGGTCTCCACAGCCGTCTCTGTTATCCATGGTCATTCTTTCTGCAGTCTCAGTTACCTGTGATGAACCAGGGTCTGAAAGCCATAAATTAAACAGTCCAGAAATGAACAACTCATAAATTTTAAGTGGTGCATGATTTTGAGTAGCATAATGAAAGCCTACACTACCCTGCCTCTTCCAACCCAGTACATGAATTATTCTATCCTCCAGTGCAGCCATGTATCCTACCCTCCTGCTAGTTACTCAGTCCCAATCGCAGTTACCACATCAGCTGTCATAGTAATAAGTGGCTTATGTTCAAGTGACACTTATTGTACTTTATAATAAGCTCTTTTATTGTTCTAGTAATTATCATATCATATTATGATGACTGATATTTCACTAGGCATAGTTTATATATTGTATTTTATTATAGGTATGAATACTTAATCCTGGGGCTTTAGGTCTTAGAATTTATGACTTGTGGATAAGAGGAGCTACGGTCTTTAATGCCTTCTTTTAATTCCCATTGTCCAGTGCAATATCAATAGATACTTGGAGAACATGTTCACTTTTAGTCAAAATGGTCAACATAAATTTCCAGAGGATACAATGAAAAAGGAAGTACTAAAGGTGATGCTGCCCCATTACTCCTGGGATATGTAAAACCAAGCTCTGCATTTTTGGTACAAGTTTTGATGGGCTCTCAGCTCTGGGTAGCTCGTTGTCCTGAAGTTTCACAAGCAGTATGTTTTGCTGGCACCCTGCCACTGTACCAGTCCACCTTCTTGGGCTTGTTACTGTGAGTTGCTTTACTTGGAACCCTGTTCTTTTCCCAATCCTCCCCTCCCCTCTCTCCGTATTGCCTCTGGAGGAAACACCTACTCCATGGCTTCAGTGAGTCATGAACACAGGAATCCACCTGTGTCTCCAGCCTTCCTCTTTCTCCTGAGCTCCTGATCAAATAATCTAGATGCTTGCCAGGTGCTCCCTTTGTGTGTGCCCAAGCACCTGGCACCCCCTGTCTCCTCCAGAGTCTCTTCTTATGACAGCCTCTGGTGCAATGAATGGCATCTTTTCCCACCAATTGAACCGGAAATGAAGCATTGGCAATGAGTTGTCTCTTTTTTCTACATCACCCTATTATTTTAGGTTCCTGTTGATTTTACCTACTGACTCCTCTGTCCATCTGCTTCTCTCCATTCCTCCCAGGACTGCAGAAATCTGAGCACCAGGACTTCTCCCCTGATTGGCACAAGGACCAGTGCTCCCCTGCCCTCTAACCCATTCTCACCCGGCAAGTCAAAGATATTTTTTGAAAGTCAAATGTAATCATATCAAGTTTCTGCTTGAAGTGTTTCAGACTCTCCCCTGTTGTGCACCAATCATTTTCTTAACAAAACCTTCTCTTCTAAGCTCCTTTCCCTCTCTTAAGCTGAAGCATCATGGCCCCAGTGTTGCTCGAATCCTTCACTGGCCTCTTACATACAGGCTTCTGCTTCTGCAGCCTTTCTGTTCCCGCTGCCACCAGCGTGCACAACTCCTCCCTGGACCAACTTCCTCTAACTTAGATTTAGATCCCAGAGCTCACGTGGCTTCCCCAGTAGCCTTCCCTGAGTGGGTACTCAGAGTGACACCTCTGACCAGCAGGGCAGCCTTCCCTCTCCCCTCCGGGACAGGAGCTTACTCTAGTGCCATAGTCTCTCAGGCAATGCTTTGATCAGTAACTCTGCCTGTGGATGGTCTATTTCCAGCTTTTCTACAAACAAGTCTTCTTTAACAAGGAAGGAACAAATTCTAGGGAATGCACCCCTGGCATGTGAAATTGTAAGAAATGACAGTGAAGTGGCATGGAGCATTTTATGTTAAAAATTCATTGCACGTGTGTTGCCTTTATCCATATTCAGAACCTTTAAACTTGAGTTTTGTCACACTAACTACTCCCATGGGAGTAAGAAGGAGCAAGAAGTATTGAGCTTTATTAACCAAAGAAATCTAGGTCCAGAGCAATGAGGTCTCTGGCTAAAGGCTACAGAGGAGTTTGACCTACATGGATCCCTTGCCCAGGCTGTAGACCGTCCACTGGTTACTGGGAAGCAGCAACATTGGGAACAGAGAGGAATCATTAACAAATACGTTATGAGAAAAGGACAGACATCAGTCCATCATTCAGTGTGCAAGAGGCCCTGAGAAGAGTGACGGCAGATATGGGGGCTGTGCGTGCCTCCTGTACGAGGGGGAGAGGCGGGCCCACCCAAACCGTGGGAAATCGTTTGAAATTGGAATTATAAGAAGAAATTGGAATTATAAGGACAGAGCTAGGTGGCAAGGGCACACGCCAGGATGCTTAACTCATTGCAAGCTGCCACACTGAGGTGCAGCTGCCTGGTACCGGGCAGGGCTGGGGCTGCCCTAGGCAGAGCAGGGTACAAAGACAAGCAAGAGCCTTCACCCGAGCAGAAAGCTGTTCCTCCTTTGGAAGTTTAAGAATGTAAGAAGAGCACAGATCCTCAAGCATCGTGGACCGGTGAAGGAGACGAAGCATTCCACTGAAGTGTCTCCACATTTTATTTGATTCAGCCGAGGTCTGGGATTCCAGCACAGGATTGGAGCTCCAGGCAGCTAAAAAGTTGGGAGAAGAGATGATGTAGGAATCTGGGGGGAGAGAAGGCTGGCACGGAAAAGGAGCAAAGGAATCCCCACTTCCTGGTGATCGTCTAGCCTTCAAGAGCAGCTTCCGGGCCAGAGCCTGCTGCTGAGCCCTCAGCAGACATCAGCTCAAGTCAGGCTATTTCTGTGGCCTTGGTGTCTAGTCGTGAGCAGCATTGAGGGTGAGCACAGGTAGTGTGGTTTGGTTCCCCCTAGGAGAGTGCTTGGGTCAAGTAGTCACTGTGCATGGGACCAAGACAAGAGGCACAGCAGCTTCAGAGACTGTTAAGGGAGAGAGGAGAAAGGGAATAGCTAGAAAGGGAGGGGAGAGGCAAAGAAGAAGGAATGAGAGTGGAGGTAGGAAAGCAGACTGAAGGTGGACAAGAGGAAGAGCTTGTTCAGAATGTCAAGGAACAGCACACTTCTAGAAATATGAAGTCTGACATGAATCTGTAGGAGGAAAGGAAAAACTATAAACTCCACTGCTTTCTAGCCCAATTAGCTGTTCTATTTAGAATATGGTATGTCCCCTGGAAACTCAAGGAGGATTTGGCCCCAAGACTTTCCAGTTAATTGTATGAAGAGGGTGGGAACTTCATCAGACTATGGTGTTCAGTGGAGACTGAGAAGTGGTAAGAGTAGAGCATTTAGGGGGAGCCCTCAGACTGAATTTGGCTGTCTATATGGAAGAGAAACCACAGAGAGAGAGAGAGAGAGAGAGAGAGAGAGAGAGAGAGAGAGAGAGAGAGAGAGAGAGAGAGAGGGAGAGGGAGAGGGAGAATGAGAGAGGGAGGGAGGGAGAGAGGGAGAAAAGAGAGAGACAGAGAGACAGAAAGAGAGAGAGAGAGAGAGAAACACACATCTGTGTCCAGCCAGGATGCAGCATACCTTAAGTGCTTTTACCATACTATTTGGACTTCCAGCATCCCCAAACTCTGAGGAACATATAACCTCATTTCCTCATAAAGCAGCCTGCCTCTGGTATTTTGTTTCAGTAACAAAAAGGCTAACACACCAACATTAAAATCAGATGCTTGTGTATGTTTCCTAAGCCTACTTCCTGCCATAGGGATTTGCAAGCTGTGGTCTTCTTTATGACATGTGACACTTTCCTTAGACTTTTTAAAAATGTTTTTTCTTATTCTTTATTTCATCAGCAGATTAATATATCTTGCAGCTTCCTTGTGCACATGAATCTCTTGCAGAATCTCTTCATGGTAGCTGTTCCTCAATTTTTCATCCACAGAGATTTCTGATTTTAGTGCTGTGTTCTCTTCCCCATTCCAGTCTGTGTGTCATTTAAGCTGCACTAAAGTATCAGTATGTGAACTAACTTCAGTACCTGGACTAACTCCGGAAAATCCTGTCTGCTCGTTACAGTCTAGTGGCCCACACATTTGTGTCGCTATTACAAATTCTCTTTACAGAGAACTTGATTCCAATGTGCTTCAGGCCAATACAAGCAAAAGGGCAATGTTTAGTACTAATGGGAATGAGAAAACATCCAGGCCTTTGCTTCAGTTCTTCTTTACTTCAGATATCCTTTTGGATGCTTTCTATCAGCCAGATCTGTGACTTCATACCATCTTTGTTTTGTAACAAGAAGCGGAAGGTAGGAGTGTCATTGGGTACAGCAGATCCTCTTCACTGGTCAGTTGTGATCCTGAAGCCACTGTTTCCATGAGCCACACTAATGAACCTTTGTTTACTGAAGTGGAGGAGACAGGACAGCACCTCCAAAGAGTAGGGGTGTGGCTTCCTGCACCAAAGTGAACAAATGCTGAACAGTCCAAGGTCACAGTGGCAGATGAGCTTTAAGAGATTGAAAGGAGCATAAGGATATTTGAATGGGTAAATAAGAACCTACCTATATAATAGTCAGGAGACAGCCAGATCTACAGTACACATCGAACTTGTCACCTGTCCTCTTTTAATTGTTCCTTGATATTTGTAGTGCCATCATTGTCAGAGATCTGTCTTCAGAAACTCTTTTCTCCCCAAGAAATACTAGTTATTCTGAGATGACAGCAAAATCCACTTTTATCACTTGATCGTTCTTTAAAAATTGATATCTTCTAAATATGCCAAAATGGTTGATACATTAAACAAGGACTTGTCACATGTCCTTTTAGCTCGTCTTGTATATTTTCAGCTAACATTAAAAACACATCTAGTGGCAATTAAGGCTTCTTAGAAGTCATTTCTTCTTGGTAATGTGCTTTTCCATTACTTCAATGAGACATCATGGGAAATTGATAAATCACTCCTCTGGCCACAGTAACAATGGAGTCTGCATAATTGTAACCATCCCCCTCCCCCCTGCTGCTGGTACTTAGCAAAGCAGTTGTCCAGGCTGATTCCATTCCATGCTGTAGAGTAAGGAATCAGCACTAGCAGGTTGGCAGAAACACCCCCACAGCTCTGCCCTCTCACTGGATGATTTGACAAAGCAGCACAATCCTGGCCTTGGTACCTATACGGTTACTGAGCCCCGTTGTGGCAGGGAGTCTTCGGTGGGTGTAAATCCAAAGGGGAGAGTCTACATTTCACTTATGAAGGAGAAATTTTCCTTTATTCTGCTCCCATTTTACCTTTTAAAAAAATCTTCAAGTTGTTCAAGGCTAAAAAGATGTTCTATTACATAAATAAAAGGAGACAGATAGCTGGGCACTGGTGGCTCACACATATAATCCTAGCTACTCATGAGGCTGAGATCTGAGGATCCCAGATCAAAGTTAGCCCAGGCAGAAAAGTCTCCATGAGATTCTTACCTCCAATTAACCACTCAAAAACTGGAAGTTGCACTGTGGCTCAAGTGGTAGAGTGCTAATCGTGAGGGTCACAAAGAGGGTCAGGGACAGTGCCCAGGTCCCACAACTACCACCATCAACAACAAAGAAGACATCTGGGTTAAAGAGAGAGAACAAGTATTTCCATTTCAGCCCAGCTTTGGAAATCTAGGCCACATTGATGAAAACTGAAGAAACAGATTGTAGCCAGATCTGTCTCAGCAGTGAATCGGCCTGGTACTGAATCTGTTTTCAGTGACTGGTTGGTTGGAGAAACCATGCCCACTGCTTCCCAGGTAGTCTTGCTCAGGTGTCAGTTTTATTTGTGTTAGTAATTTCAGGCATCCCTGATCCAAATGAAATTACAAATTCTGTCTATGAAACGTAGGTGACACTTCAAAGGCATAAAAGGTACCCTATCAAAGCTGTTCCCTGCTCCGCATTCCTTCTGTACCCACTAGATTAACCACGTTTCAAAATCTGAACTCTCACTTGGTGACGTTTTCATTAACACTTCTTACTCTCTGTTCTGGCTTTTAAGCATTTTAACTCTAAAGCAAGAGAGTAGAGAATTCTTAGTCAGAAGAGTATCACTTCCAATGTGCCATCTTCAAAAATTCAAAACTACCTGGTACATTATTGTCTACTAGAATTTAAGCATCAATTGGCATATGACGAATATACAAGACAAATATAAGAAGGACCGAAACACATTTTTTCTCTGACTCTGGAAAAAAAAAAAGAACGTGTAGCACTCACTAAACAGACACTTGAATCCAAAGCTCCAGTGTAAAACAATGGAGCTCTGCGGGGCGAGGTTGGGGGAGTGTTTTTTTTTATTTTATTTAAAAGAAATTTTTTGTAAAGGTGATGGACAAGGGGGTTACAGTTACAAAACTAGGGTAATGAGTATGTTTCTTTTTAAACACTGTTATCCCCTCCCTCATTTTCTCCCTGTTACTGCCTCCCTCTCCCCTCCATCCAAGTTGTAAAGTTCATTTCCAACATAATGTCTAGTGAGTACCATTGTTGCATTAATTCATACTTTGCCCTGATGTTTCTGGGATTCCTCTTCCCTCCCACAGATCAGATGAGCTTATATATAAGACAAAGAGTACAGAAAACTAAAACAGAAAGAAAAATAGAAATAACCACATACAGGACATAAAAAGAAACTCTTGTTTCCAATTCTTGGAGTACATTTGATATGCTTCATTGTATATGGTCCTATGCACTTAGCAAATGGTCTATTACACGTGTAGAAAACTGAAGCTCTGTTCTTAAGAGTCAAGAACAAATTGAATGGGAGTTACTCTGTTTTTAAGAGTCAGAAACAAATTGAATGGGTGTGACTTAAGTGGAGTTAAGCTTCCTAGGTGGAGGCTGCTCTTATGTTCCTTGCATATTTGTGTTTCCATTGATCTCTGGACCTTGACCCTTGACCTATCCCTGTACAAGGGCAACACAAGCAAAGCAATGTAGTCATGCATTAAGGTACCTATGGTTTGTGATGGACGTAGGAGCTTCGTTGGCTCTGACTCCTTAGGCCTTCATCCAATTCTTTCTGGGGACCAGGTTTGGCCATCTCCTGGTCATGGCTCTTCCAAGGTATGCCCTGCACCTACCCGTGGGGACTCATTCTCTAGTCCTTACTTTTAACTTGCTGTCTATGATCTCTAGGTCATGGCTGTCCACCTACCTTTCCAGAAGTCTTCACCTTCTAGGCAGTTGATCAGACTCTCTGTTCAACCAATACAGCCATGATTCTATGGTCTGAACCCTCTGACAGCTCACCTCTCCAGCACATGTTCCTCAACGTGTTATGAAGCCCTGCTGCCCTGTAATATGAACTCATAGATGATCATGAGTGCTCATAGCTACCCCAGAAGGAATTCCCACCCACTAGGAATGGCAAAGCTTGCAATACAGCCCTACTATGGAGGGTCTATGGAAAGAGGAGAGGTTCTCTTTTGCCTGTAAAGGTCTTATCAGTCCACCCAACACAATTCCTGTTAAGAACCTCATATTTAGACTTAGTAAACTTCAAATTTTAGAGATGCATCATCAAGGTGAGACATGGTTCAAAAAGAATACTCATTGTTCATGTAACTGTAACTAACCCCTCTGTATATCAGCTCTACAATAACAATAAAAATGTTAAAAAGAAATACATCCTCAAAAGAGAAAGATCAGGGCTGGGGATATAGCCTAGTGGCAAGAGTGCCTGCCTCGGATACACGAGGCCCTAGGTTCGATTCCCCAGCACCACATATACAGAAAACGGCCAGAAGCGGCGCTGTGGCTCAAGTGGCAGAGTGCTACCCTTGAGCGGGAAGAAGCCAGGGACAGTGCTCAGGCCCTGAGTCCAAGGCCCAGGACTGGACAAAAAAAAAAAAAAGAGAGAAAGATCACCTAGTTATAAACAATGCTCAGTCTTGTAATTTATACAGAATCCAGGTCCTTAGTAGGAATGTGGAAACAATGATTCCCAACTTAGTATTAGGACATGGGGCCTTTAGGGAGTAGCTTGTAGTGGGGTTGTGATGGTAAGACTCCCAGAAGAGCACTGCCTGCTCCTCTAAAAGTAGGAGGAGCAGGAGGCCTCTTCCTCCTAAGGCGCATATACCAGGAAAGGTTCAGCAAGGTTGCTGGCACATCCTCCCCAGGGTGGACTTCAGAGGCAGCAGGCCTGCACCTCAGGAGGAGAGGAGACCGCTCACCAGACACCTTGATCATACCCTTCTCAGCCTTGTGAAAGAGCAGGCACGGGAGTCACCAGAGCCAGCGAAGCTCGGGCACTCTGGGCAAGATTGCCTTTCTCCTCTCACACCCAAAGAAGCGATCAGAATCTTTGCCATTGACGTAAGAAAAGATGTGTCTCCTTGTGTTCTTGTTTCACCAAGAGATAGCATAATAAGCAAGATTTAAAGCAGACAGTGGTAACATTTTGCTTCATTAATTTTTTTTGTTATTGTAAATATGATGTACAGAGGGGTTACAGTTACCTAAGGCAGGTAATGAGTATGTTTCATTTGTGACAGTGTCACCTCTTCCCTCGTTTTCTCCCAGTCTTTTCCCTCCTAAACCCCCTCTCCCACAAGTTATAGAATTCATTTTCAATGTAGTGTCTAGTGAGTATCATTGCTGCATGTATATTCTTGTAAGATGGAATCATTTAAATATATATTTTTAATTCCCAGTGAAAATTCTCCCTGCCTCACTATACAATACTCACCCCATGGGAAGCTAATGGCCTCAGGCAGCCTTCTTGACTTTTCTTTTGCATAAGCAACAAATTGGATTTCCCATCCTAGCCTCATTTTTCTAAATAATACATAGTATGCCAAATACACTGTTCTCACATGAATTTCTTGGTGTGTATAGCAATAGATTCTGGAATTTTTACGCATTTGTACAAAGCAAGTCTCTTCTTCATGTCGAGAGAGTAGCTTACAGCCACATCATGTTGTTCCATTGGAAAAAAAATGTACTAGAAATAAGGACTCCTCATTTGTGGACTTAGTCTGAGTATTCTTGTGTTCATTATAAGCAATGCTGTAATGACTAGCCTTGGGCATAAGTTATTTGCACATGTGCTATTATGATGAACTCCCAGAAACACTGGGGCTGACTGACAATATGTGTGCATTTGGTACTGTAATAGCAAACTATCCAATGTACACAGCATGGTGATTTCTGCTTTTTCTAGCAATTTTGAAACTATCTGTTTCTGAATACCAACAAAGTATGTTATCAAACATTTGCTTTTTTTGCCAACATGATGACTGAAAAGTGTTAGCTTGGTATAATTTTAACTCGCATTTCAAAATAGAGAATGACATTTGTTTTATTATGAATGACATTTTTTGAGTTTTGTTTTTTTTTACTGTGTAAAGGGTATACTTGTGTTTTTCCTTATGTGAATCTGCCAACTTTTCCATTGCCTTGTTAATCTTCCCCTTAACAGTTTCTAAGAACTCTTTTATCTGTATGTTAGGAAATTAGTTCTTTCTCTGTGAGATGAGATATGAGTTGTAAATATTCTTTCCATTTTTCTTGGCTTTTCACTTTGCTTAGAGTTGATAAGTTTATTTGTTTGTTTGGATACTTTAGGTGTGTCTTGTTCTGACTTACCAATTTTTTATTTCTGTCTCAATAGAGCAAATTTAAAAGTCTTTGTCATGTCATGACAGAATTCTGCAAAATTTTCTTCTAGTACTTTTGTGTGTGTGTGTGTGTGTGTGTGTGTGTGTGTGTGTGTGTGTGTGTGTGCCATTCCTGGGGCTTGAACTCACAGGCTGGGCACTGTCCCTGAGTTTTTGTGCTGAGCCAAATGCTCTACCACTTGAGTCACAGCTCCACGTTCAGCAGGTTTTTTTTAGTGACTAATTGAAGAAAAATCTCATGGACTTTGTTGCCTGGGCTGGCATGATCCTCAGGTCTCAACTTCCTGAGTAACTAGGATTTCAGGCATAAGCTCTCGTAGTATTGGACATTAAAACCAACATCCATTTGGAATTTTCCTGAGAAGTCAAGTCTAAACCTAACTTACTTTTTATTTGGAATTTTCCTGAGAAGTAAATTCTAAACCTAACTTACTTTTTATTTTCAGTTGTTTTTTCACTAGTCAGAGATGCCCCTCTGTGTGCAAAAAAGGTCCCTAAGTAGTTGGTATGTGTATAAGCTTCCTATTTTGCTCTTCGGGTATTAGTGTTTATAGGGTTGTGCCATACTGTTTTAATTACTGAAGTGTTGCCATCTGTTTTAATATCTGGTAGGTCATTCTCACTTGAGCACTGTTCTTGTTTGTTATATTATCTGTATAAATGTCAAAACCAGATCATTGGGGGTTTTTAGGATGGCAAATGATCTGAAGTATCTTAGAACTGGGATCTTTGTGATTTTATTCTTCTCCCAGAGCAGAGTGCGCCTTAGATTGCTTGAATCTTCTATATTCCTCAGTAGTGTTTTAAATAATTCTTCATACAAATCTTGTATGATTATAAAAAGTGTCTCCCTGGGGATTTGGTTATTATACATGAGCTTCCTCTTTCTGATAATTGGTTTGTCTGGGTATGTACGTTCTTTTTACTTACACATAAACTTTCTACTGTGCTCATTTATTAAAATATCATATTTTATTAAAAAATTAGTTAAATATAGTGGTTTTCTGGGTTCACAATTATGCCCTCTCTGATGCCAGCTCCTTTATTGAATGCTTTTTAAAAATTAATAACAATTGTTCACATTTGATAAATCCCTTTCCCTCATAATTGAAGATGATCATCTGCTCTCTCAGGCATTTCAGTGTGAATCAATCTCCCAGTACTAAGTTGTCTTTGCATTACTGGTCTAAATAAACCCATGTTGCCATGTCATGCTAAGATATTATTGGTAATTTTGGAGCTGATTAAGCAAGTAAGGTTGTCTTTGCTGCGTGTGGACATTCAATTTGTCAAACTTTTGCTAAACTTGCTTCATAAAGCTAAGGTGGACATTCTCCCCTTCTTCCTTGTAACATCCACGCTAGGGCAGTTCTAACTGGAGTCGGAATCCTTTGCTTCCTAAAGACTTGATGGGAATCTGTGCAGTGTGGTGTGCGGAGCTGGAGGGAGACTGTTCTCCAAGTCATTGTCTGCTTCTTCTATGAAGAAATCACATCTGCTTAAATTTTGGTAAATTGTCTCAGAAAATAATCCATCCAAACTTCCTCTCAAACTTATTTACATATAGGTGATTTGAGTCATGTTCCTGTGATTTTTTCCCTAGTAGCTTTTTCTTGTTTTCTATTGTTTCTGGGTTTGGTCATTTGTGTGTGACTTAATTGTTCTGAATCGTGTGTGTGTGTGTGTGTGTGTGTGTGTGTGTCTCTGTCATGGGCTTGAACTCAGGGCCTGAGCACTGTTCCATAGTTTCTTTTGCTCAAGGCTAGAGCTCCCACTTGAACCACAACTCCACTTCTGGACTTTTGTTTTTTCAATTAATTGGAGATAGTTTTATGGACTTTGCTGCCTCAGTTAGTGTCGGGGTCTCAGCCCTCACCACTCTCCCAGCCCAAGGGAGAGACGGGAAAGCTCGCCCCAACTGAGGCAGGCCAAGAAAGGAGAAGGGTTGACAGACCGCCTTCAGCCAGCCCCCCTCAGCCGAGGACAATCAGATGGAGTTGAGGAGATGTCAGCACACTTTTCACAAAGACCTCTGCTCCTAAATAGGCCAGAGAATGGCAGGGAAGGGAGGGGGTGTACTGCACCTATCTAGGGACTGTGAAGGGAGGCCTGAGCTGTCCATCAAGGGTGGAGGGCCGAGGGACCAATCCTAAGAAGTGGCCTAATTCTATGTCACAGCCCATAGGACTGCCTCCGGGTTCATCACCAGGCGCCATCTTGGCCACACATGGTCCCAGGGCTGGGAGGCAGGGCCAGCTAGAACCATCTTTCCGGTTCTGTGTAATAGCCACATGTGACCCCAGGCTGGAAGATAGGCGGGGCCAACTAGGACCGCCTATCCGGGTTGCGGTGTACCAGCCAAAGCCACACGGCCCCAGGGGTGGGAAAACAGGCGGGGCCAACTAATTGCCTCTTAATAATGCCAGGCATCAGGGCAGGTGTGCACCACAAGTTAGCTCCAAACTATTATCCTCAGATCTTATCTCCCGAATAGCTAGAATTAAAGGCATGAGCCATTGGAACCCAGATGGCTCTTTATTTTTTTTAATATTATTTTATTTAAGACAAGAGGGTCTCTCTGCAGTTTAAGATGGCTTGAACTCATACTCATAATCCTCCTGCCTCAGCCTCCGCAAATACAACCCACTTGGTTCTTTTTAATGTGTGGTTTTATTGAAGTTGTCATCCTTAGAATTTTATTTTTAACTTGCTCTCTTTCCAAACAACATTATCTACTTGTTTCCAAAGTTATCAGTAAAAAAAGAGAAAGTTTCTTCCTTCTCTTTCTTCACACCAAATTTTAATCATGACATTATCTTAGTTAATGTTTTTCCTTGCACTGTAAAATCTGCATCTACTTCTTTTACTGGATTTGTTAGCCTTCAGTGGTTTCATTTGACTCCCATTTCTTATGTATGTAGCAATTGAAGGACTGACTCATCAGCCCTTGATCCAGGCCCATCTCTCTTCAGGATTCTCCATTCTAGGATCACATGCTGTTGAAGCAGTCTACTACCTTCCCTTCTCTTTGTGTTTCTGATCTGTCATTAGGCAGATCAGAGCTCAGTCCTCACACTCAGTTCCTCTTCTCAATACTGGCTAAGCTTCCAAAGGCTTAATGGAACCTGCTTCCTGGGTTCCTTTTGCATGTGAGAGCTGTCAGCAGCCTGAGTTCTTAGAGAATAGTTCGTCTCACCTGAAACTCTTTCTTTCCTTGAGTTTATTACTTTATGTTTTCACATGAAGTTTCACACACCTATGGATAGATGTGTCCATTTTTTCACACATCAGTTTTGTTACTTTGTAAATGTCTTCCTTCAGATCTTTGAATACTTTTAAGCTATTTAATGTCTTAGTCTAGAAGACTATTGAGTATTTGTTTGGGAAAGTTTCTGCTGGCTTATGTGTTCTCTTTATGTTTTTGTTGTTGTTGTTGTATATGTTTTGTGTTTTATGTCAGGTATTCTGTTTACTTGAGCCACACCTCCAGTCCTATATTTTTCCTTTGAATGAGTCATATTTTCCTTTTTAAATACCTTATGCTTTTGTTATTTTTTAAAATTTATTTATTGTGAAAGTGGTATACAGAGGGGTTATAGTTTCATATGTCAGGCAGTGAGTACATTTCTTTTTTTTTTGTTTTTTTTTTTTGTTTTTTTTTTTTTGGCCAGTCCTGGGGCTTGGACTCAGGGCCTGAGCACTGTCCCTGGCTTCTTCCCGCTCAAGGCGAGCACTCTGCCACCTGAGCCACAGCGCCCCTTCTGGCCGTTTTCCATATATGTGGTGCTGGGGAATCGAACCGAGAGCTTCATGTGTAGGAGGCAAGCACTCTTGCCACTAGGCCATATTCCCAACCCCTAGTGAGTACATTTCTAATCAAACTTGTTACCTCCTCCATCATTCCCCCCGCTTTGCCTCTCCCCTCCCCAGCCTCCCCCCACCCACCAGAGTTGTATAGTTGGTTTACAGCATGTAGTTTTATAAGTATTGCTGTTGCATTGATTTGCCTTTTACCCTTTGTCTCTCCATTGTTAAAAACTGGATATTGGAATCTCAAACTTTGTGATTTCTCTTAGTCAGATTATCTTCTTTCTCTGGGGTTTGCTCTTTTTGTTTATATTATTTTTTAAAAGGATCATTTTATGAGCCAGGTATTGGTAGCTCATGCCTTATTTGTAGCTGTTTGGGAAGCAGCAATCAGGAGAGTTTCAGGCCAATCTAGGCAGTTAAAGTTTGTGAGACTCCATTTCAATAGAAATATCTGGGTGTGGTGGTACAATCCATGGCAAGAAGTATAAATGGAAGAACTGCCTTCCAGGCAGACCTGGGTCCAAAACCAAGATCCTATCTCCAAATTAAGCAGAGCAAAAAGGTATGGAGGCCTAGTTCAAGTAGCAGAGCCCCTGCTTAGCAAGTGCAAGGTCCTGAGGTCAAACCCCAATGCTGCCCCTTACCCCACCATTTCGTGTTACAGTATCCCTGTGCCAGTTATCAATATAAGGTTTAAAGTTAAAATCTTCCCAGGTCTTTCTGCATCTTTTCTGTATATATACTGTTATTCCTTAAAGTCCTAAGCTTGAAGTCCTTGACAAAGGAGAGAAAAGTAAAAAACAAAACAAAACAAAGGAAAGATTTGGGGTTGGGAATATGGCCTAGTGGTAAAGTGTTTGCCTCGCATACATGAAGCCCTGGGTTCGATTCCTCAGCACCACATATATAGAAAAAACCAGAAGTGGTGCTGTGGCCCAAGTGGCAGAGTGCTAGCCTTGAGCAAAAAAATAAATAAATAAAAGACGCCAGGGACAGTGCTCAGGCCCTGAGCTCAAGCCCCAGGACTGGCAAAAACAAATAAAAAAAATAAAAAGGAAAGATTTTTTTTTTAATGCACTATTTTTTTAGACTCCAGAAAACATTTCAACCCATGGGACTTGCTAAGAAGGCCTCTGTGCCTTCTCATCCCTTGTCAAAGTCGTAATCAGCTGTCAGGATACAGAGCCCCAATATTTAGAACAAGGCCTTTATCAGTCCCCTTAGTTACTGCAAGCCTTTGTGCCAGCCACCTTCGGCTCGCTGCCTGCCACCCAGCTGGAAGATGGGGAATGGGTAACTACTCTGGCACTAAGAGCCCTAATTGATTTCAGCGATCTATGACTTCTCATCCAAGCCTTGTTCTGGAACCTTCAAGATCTTAGCTTTCCAAAATCATTACATTAGTCCCATTCTGTTCATGCAAGCGCCCACATAGGAGACAGATTCCTGGCTCTTTTGCCCTTGCCCCACCATCTTCTCCAGGGTCAGATCTGTGTTTTGCTATTGAAGGTTTTGAGATGTATGGCTGGTTGGCCTGGGAGCTGGCCTTTAAATGTAACAGTACTAAGTTATGTTCCTTGCTGAGTCCTGTCCCCTAAGGTGACAAGTGCCATGCTTAGGGCATGAGGATTCTAGTACCATTGAGCACAGAGATTCAAAAAAGCATTGTCTTTATTTTGTAGTTCAATGTGTTCATTGTTTTGAATTCTCTTGACAAAGGGTTATGTATTTGTGGGCTCTCCTACCTTTGACTTTAATGTCCTTGACTTGTATTTTATTGTCACCTTTTAAGCCCTTTACTTGGAGTTATATAAAATCTGTTCTTCCTGCTCTAGGCAGTATGTCCTCATTATGCAGTGCTTTTGTTTGTTGGTTTTACTGTTTTGTGCCAGTGTTGGGGCAGGGCATTATGCTCTTGCTTGGCTTTTTTGCTCAAGGCTCACACTCTTCCATTTAAGCCACAGCTCTACTTCCAGTGTTTTGCTAGTTAGTTGGGGATAAAAGGTCTAGGATAGACCTAGCAGAGGATCACAATAGCTCAACAGCGGCATACATATGATTATATAAGATGAGGCTAAGCAAAATGAACTCTAAGAGATGAAAACAGGAGGATTTTCTTGTTGTCGTTATGTTTAATGTACTAGGTGAATTTCCTTTGGCGTACCCCTTGTGGTCACTGTATATGATTTGGGGACACTGGATATTGTATATATGCTTATCTGAACTAGGGAAGGGAAAGAAAAATGAGGGAGGGTGTAACAAATATGACAAGAAATGTACTCACTTCCTTATTATGGAACTGTACCCCCTCTCTACATCACCTTGTCAATAAAATTTAATTTTAAAAAAAGAGTCTCACAGATGTTTCTGCCTGGGCAAGCTTTGAATCAGAATTGTCAGATCTAAGCCTCCTGAGTAGCTAGGATTATGGGCCTTAGGTACCAGCATTGGGTTCATGCAATGGTTTTGTCTTTTCCTTCTTTATTCTTGCATTCTATGTTACCTTCTCTTCCTTGAATTATCAGGTTTTTACTCCATGCTCATTCACAGAGAGCTACAGGCAGCTTTGTTTTGTGTTGCTAAATGTCTTCTGTATGATTATTCTCCTCATCTAAATGGCATCATTTTTTTCCTGGGGACCTCTGAAATATATGATTCTCTTCATTTCATCCATATTTTTTCTTTGCAGTGCTTGGCAGTGAGCCTATGCTAGACAAGTATTCTGCCATTGAGCTACATCCTAGCATTTATACACATTTTTTCATATTGTCTTTATAACAAGACCACACCAATTCCCTCCTTCCCTCTTTTCCTTCCCCCTACTCTCCTTCTACCCATCCTTCTTTTCTTTCTTCATTCTTTTTATCTCCTCCATCCCTTTATCCTCCTTTCCTCTCTTCCTTCCTTCTTTTGTCCCTCTCTTCTCTGTAACTCCCATATTTTCTTCTTTTTTCTTTTCTCTTATACCCATTTATCCTTGTTTTACATCACTAATTGTAGGATGGGTTGGATGTGGGAACCATTGGCCTACATCTGTGTTGATGGGGAATGAATGCCAGGCTCCAACACCAATACAGAGTGCTTCCTGCCCCAAACTGGCTTATCTAAATTACCTTTTGGCTAGCCCTGGATCCTCTAAGCCTCCGAGCTGAACTGAGTCCATTAGGACTTTGTGTAGTCCTGCTCATTCCTGACCTTGGTCCCATTCCTTCAAGCATGTCTATGCTTTCTGGAGCTTGGCACTTACAGAGATCCACCACCACCAGGTGGCCCTTTGTCTTTTGTCCTCTTCTGCAAACTACTAGCTAGCCATGCTTGCTACTGGTCTCTTGTAGCTCTCTTAGAACCTGGGGGATACACAGGCGCACTGAACATAAAATTTATGGTGTTTATTTTACTGCTGAATTTTGTACTCTTCCAGAATGAGAGAACATTCTCTTGTGTGTTTTCCCACTGATGAGAATGTTTTAAGTGACATGATAGGAACCACATGTTCTTTCCTTTCATTCATCACATTTTCTTTTGACGTATGCCTACTCTGTGAAGTCTATAGGGCACACTCAGGGAATGAAAGCTCCTTCCTTTCTTTAATGGAGAGCACAGCACAGATACAAGGTGATGCCTTCATCTAGGACAGAGAGGAGGGGGCAAGGTTGAGTGGAATGGATTTTTCCTTACCCTGTAAAACTCAGGAAGAACAAAAATTGAAACTACCTTCATACTTTGTGTCCTGAAAAAAAGTAGAGTACTAGAAAGAAGCTTCCTCCCCTAGAGGCTTATGATGGCCTCTCAGGTACCTGGGACACAGCCAAGATCCCTCCTCTCCCCCCATCCCCGTAAATGATTGGTCATCAATGATTGGCTCAACCCTTTGGTTGATCCAAGATGATGTGAACTGACTTCTGCTGAAGCCTTTCTCCTTTCCTCAGGGCTCAAACCTGGGGCTGTGTTGATAGAGACCTTTCAGGCCAACAAAGTATAGAACATTCTGAGCTCCTCCTCTCATAGCTAAGGGTGCTCCTTTTAGCCTCTGATTTGAACTCTTCCCCACCCCTCACCCCCAGTAGCAGTCCTCTCCTAACCTTGAAATCATCCTACTGGAAAAAAATCGCTCCATTTTCATTGGACAGTACCCAGAAAGACACAGCGTCACCCATGTGATGTCTGCTGGAATAAGGACTCAGGGCCAAAAGGGGATGGAGCCATCAAACTGGGTTCAGAACTGGAATTAGGGCAGCCATGTTAGCAAGGAAAGCATCATGGTTGCTCTCTTGCTGCTTTCTGTCTGTGCGTTGTTTTGCTTATTTTGCCCTTGATGGAGAGAAGCTAAGTTCTTTATTTAATTGTTGGAAGGAAAATACATTGGAGAAAACACTTTTTGTGGTTCCCGTACTTCTAAGGGGTAACCCACCCAAAGTGGTTCCCCACTCTCTTAAATCCCCCAATTCATGCAGGCATAGGCAATGATACTGGGGATTTAGGCTTTCCTAACTTTTTTATGTACCTATGAATTTACCTAGATAATGCCAATCTTCCCCTTCATAAAGCTTTCCCTCTAGCCCCTCAATGCTCCACTGGTTGGTCTCAAGCAAGTGCTTCATTACCCTCACTTGTGTTAACTCACACTCAGTGACATAGTCAGGCTCACTCTTTCCCACAGAAAATCTTTCCAGCCTCCTTCCAGGACAGTGAAGCAGAGCAAGGGATCAGGCCAAGCCAGGGGCAGCAGAGGAGAGACTTGCGGGACAAGTCCTATCAGTGTCCAAATGTGTTTCTTATAAGGTGGTGGACCAGAGCCTTGTCAATAAGAATCTCCTGCCCTCCTGTTGTTGAAGATGAAAATTCAGAATATATCACACACACACGCGCGCACCAGTAGGAAGGTGGTTACCAGAGGCTGGCAAGAAGAGAAGGCAGGAATAGAGAGTACAATTAGAGCACAGGAATGACCACTGTGTTCTGTTGCATAGTAGGGACAGAATTGTTCGTGATAAATGTATTGTGGGTGTCAGTATTGCTAGAGGAAAAGATTTGAAATGTTCTAATCACAAAGAAAAGACATTTGAGGTAGCAGATATGTGAAATGTCCTGATTTAATCATTTCCCAAGGTACCTATAAATATTTGCAATTTTTTGCAATATTTTTGTGCAGTTATTATGTGGGACTGAACTTAGGGTCTTGCTTAGCTTGCTCGGTTGGCTGGAGCTTCCCTATTTGGGTCATGCTCCCAGTCCTGCTTTGTACTGGTTAGTGTGAAGATGGAAGGCTTTCCGGCCAAGGCTGATACCACACCAAAGTCCTCTGATCTCAGTCCTAGTAGCTAGTATTCCAGGTACGAGCCATCAGCACCTTGCTTAAATCTATGTATTTAATGGGCATCAGTTTACTTTCTTTTAAACAAACGGATTCTATATACTCCACTTTTCTTCTTTTCTCCCTGCCAACCTCACCCTTTGGGATCATGTCCCTTGTCCTCAGGCCTCTGCTGTGATTTTCCTGCACCTGTTTCTGTAACTATAGATGCTGTCTTCTGAGTCTCCCTCAGCAATTGCTGAGCAGCCTTACACTTGGGCAACTGAGGGAGGGATTGCCTCAGTCACATGGCAAAGACTGATTATTCAGATTTTCCTGAAAGAAAAAGAGCAAAGTGTGATCTGAACACTTGAAAACACATTTTCTCCACCACAAACCTGGCTGAATACTGAGCACTGCCTTCCTTATTTTTACAAATGAAATTTTCAAGGTAAGAAAGGTGCTATAGTGTGAATCCCCCCTCTAAAGGCCCCATGTGTTAAAGGTGGGGCCCCAGTCCAGGTGTTATGCTGGGGGAGGGGGGGGTTGGGGGGTGGGTGCTGATGAAAGGAAGTTAGGTGATTGGGACCATTACCTTGCAGGGGATGTCGCAACCTTGGTCTGTTCTCTTCCTTCAGTTCCAGGCTACAATTAGGGGAACAGCTTTGTCCACAAGCGACATCAATATTATACTATGCCACCATAAGACCAGGGGCACTGGGGACAAATGTCCACGAAAGCCATGAGGCAACATAAAATGTTTCTCCTTCTAAGTTAGATATCTCAGTTCTTTTGTCACAGCAATAGAAACCTAGCTCATACATCCTATAAACTGTCTCAAAGATTGTCTAAATATATGCTGAATTAATTTAATCATTTGAAATTGTTCAGGCTGTACACTCCAGCCCTGCTCTCCATAGCAGCAAAGCTGAACCCCTGTGTCCCATGAGTAGGACACACCCGGGTAAGAGGGCTCTGCTGGGCGCAGGAGCTGCCTTGTTAATCACCTGGACCTTGTTATGCATGGCATAGCCACCCATGCAGAAAGTAGAGATAGGAACTAACCCCACAGTCTTTCTGGATCTGCCCATCCTTGGACTGGAGCTGCTCTTGAGGGTAACCATGTTCCAACCCCTTGGAAAATGAGCCATAAATATACCTTGAAAACCATCACGTTCCTATCTATGCCTTTTCAAAAAATTAAGTCTCACCAAATCAGAACTGAGGATAGGGAGACTTATCTCAGTCTAGGAGAATAAAAAAAAACTGAATAATTGTAGAATGTTTGTGCAGGCATATAAATGTATGACATCTAAATTTAAATCATAAGATTATGGTTAAAAAGGAGATGTGGAAGAGAAAATTGACGGTTTCAAGGTTCTTCTCAAGAACAAAATAGAAGTGGAGCTAATGGATAGAAGTTCCAGAAGTATTTTCACTTCTGCCTAGGAAAAATCCCAGCTGGCATTCCTGGCTGTCTCCAAATGGGGGCTTGTGTTAGTCAGCTTTCTGTCACTGTGACAAAGTACCCGACACTGTCAAATTACAAAGATAGAGGGTTGTAATGGGGGCATGGCTCAGTGGTAGAACACTTGTTAAACAAGAACAAAACCCTAGGTCTGAAACTTTAAAACCAGTGATCCCAGGCCAGGATCAGCTGGCCCCAGGGCCTTGGGCCTGTGATGAGACAGCACACCATGGTGGGAACATTTGACAGAAGAAGCTGTTCCCTCTGAAATGCTTGAGTTCGGATTCCCAAGAGACCTCCAGAGACCAAGACCAATGCAAGTAGCAAAAAGGGTGTTTATTGGGAGCTAGCTCAGTCCTCCTCGCACTCAGCACCCTGGTGACGTAAGAGGCCCTGAGCCTAGGGCTTCCAGCTGTTTTATACATTCTTTGGGGAAGGCAGGGACTTAGCCTACATTATAGTATCTTTTAACAAATCAACACACACTGCGGGAAAATTATAAAATAATTCTAATGCATGTTTGGCACATTTGGTGGAAGGAATCTGGAAAGGGTCATTGGTCAGATCAAGGGACTGGCGCATTTAAAATTCATTGGTTTAAGCCACAAGGGTGTAGCAAGGGGGATACATGCACAGCTGTAGGGTTTTAATTAGATACTGGAAACCACACCTGGGTGCGGGGAGTTCTGGAGAAACTCCAAAACTTGTTTTTCTTCTCTGATCAACCCTTAATCAATTTCAGCCATCCAGTCACTCTGTCCCAGGGCGTTTCATGGTCCTTTACTGGAAAGCGAGGAGTGGGGGTAGGGTTGGTTTTCTACAAGATGGAGTTGTTCTGGCTTTTCACTCTTGGTGGCTGAGAAATACAAGAGAGAGAAGGGAGAGAGAAGAGAGAGGGCAAGGGAGAAGGAGGCTAAAGGAAACCTAAGACTAAGCCCATAACATGGGTTTACCTTGTGGGCATGGCACTGTGGATGCAGAGAGTTGGCTGAAGATGGGATCTTTAATCCAGAGTGACCCCATGGCCCCAGTCTCTCCAGGACTGTACATGGAGGGGCAAGCAGGCCATGCCTGGCTTCTGATCCTGCTCTGCTGCTTCTAACTTTGTAACCCTGGGGAGCTTGCTCAACCCCTCAGTGCCTCCTGGGCTTCTGCTCCTTAGAGCAGGGTTGACAGTTTAGAAAGAGTTCATATTTGGGCAGATAAAATGTGAGAATGATGAATGCAGGTACATACTGAGTGCCATGTGGTGTTCATTAAATGTAAGCAGGGTAGATACCTTCTAAGGGGTCCAGGAGATGCCTGAGATCTCTGTTTTGTGCTAGTCAGCCAGACACTGAGGACACAGCAGACAGGAAGAAGGGTGAAGGCCCAGCCTCCCCGTGACTCACAGGTGATGTGGAGAATGACAGTGAGCCGGTGCCCAGCCGGCAGCCTTGATGCATTCTCCCAAATAGAGGGACTTGTGGCGGTGGCCACAGCAGGGCCTGGAACCCCTGGAGGCACTTTTGACCTACAGGCGAGGTCAAAGAACCAAACAGGGCAGTTAAATAAGATTGATGTAGGGCTAGGGTTCCCTAAAGACCTTGACTTGGTCATTTATTCACCTTTACTAACATGATACAGTCTAAGATGTAAATGCAAAACGCATATACTTTTTATATATACTGTATGTACTTAATGCAAAAATGTGTATACTTTTTAAATTTCACCAGTAAGAACTATATCCAGTTAGAAATGTGTGTGTGCATATGTATACATACATATATTCCATTCTTATGCTCTCTCAGTAATTCTATTGGGCAATAAAACCGAGGGTTTTTTTTTTCTTATAGGAAATATTGGTTATAGCGATAGTTCACTATTTCATTGCTTTACTACATAAGCTAAAATAACCAAAGAAAATGTCTAATGATTATTATCAAAATGGATAATTTTGTAAAATGTTTGTTTGAAGGCTTTCTCAGAGGAATTACTTTCTTTGGTGAGCTACAAATGACAAAACTCATTTGGTGTAAATTAACAACTGAGATTATGCCTGATCCTAAGATAATGGAAAAAGACAAACTATTTATTCTAGAAGAGCTTATCCAGGTTCCATGTTGGCTTAGAAATAACAAAATAAAATAGCAAACTCTGAATTGCTACTCAAAGTACTGAGAATATTTCCTTTAAACTTACTTATTCTTTTTAACTCCTGTTAGTTGAATTCGTAGAGACCTAGTTTCATCTCTGTCTAAGGGTGATGGTCCAGGCCTGCTTTCCCCAGGCTGAGCTTCGCCCTAGATGGAAAATGCATTCTATTTGGAAAGACAAAGTGCTCAGAGACATGGAGGTGTCTGTGGAGAGCCTGCTGTGGCAGGAGGCCCGGTGGAAATGAACAGCACCCTATGAGTGCAGTCAAGAGACTGGGCCAGCAGCACTATGTTCCTACCCATTTTCCTATTTAATTGGCTGCCTAAAATGGTAACTGTGCTTCGATCTCACAGCTCACCAATGTATCCCCTGTGCCTACAGTGATCTTTCCACAATCGAAATACAGTAACGTTACCCACACCTGAAGACCAGAGCCTAAGTCCCAGAGCTTTGACTACGTACAGTTCTAGCCACACTCTGAGGAGTCTCAGTGCTCGCAGTGTCTGGCACTCTCTCTGCACCTCGTGCTTTCCAGCCTCCTATCCCACACTCAAGGAGCGTGGTCAGATAGACAAAGTGGCTGCATACCTCCACCACTGTGGGTGAAGGAAGGGCCAAACTCCATTCACTGTGTAACACATTGCTCTTTTTCTCAGACCCAACTGCAGATCTGAACTCGGGGCCATCATATTCCCGCCTTGTCTCACCCTCAGCACTGTGCATGGCTCTGTAATGACTTTTACTGCACCATAGTCACACCTCACTCTTGCTACTGGACCTGAACTCACGGGGCAAAGGTGGTGTGTGCTTTCTGTACCTCAAGCACCTGGCCAAGCCCCGAAGGAGTAGATGTATTGTTGATTAAAAAGAAAAAAACAAATCTGGTGTGCAGAGCTCTGAGGTAGAGCCCTGAGTGAGCTGGGGAGGGGCAGAAGGGGCCCAAGCAGACCCAGCAGTGCAATGACAAGTCCACCCAGGCCCGCAGCCTGTGTGCACCTGCGTAGCTGCATTGGGCGACACTCCACAGCTACCATCAACTTTGTCAAATGACTTGTAATTGTACAGCTGAGTGGAACTTCACAGTGGGAAGTATTTCTCAAAAAATCCAAATGTGCATTAGCTAATTCTTTGTCACTTTAAATTCATTTTTTTAAAGAATCTTGCTATTGTTGACTGAATTTTTTTCAGTCAACTTCTCCTTCTTCCCCTGCCCAGTTAGAAGAGTGGAGGTGTGATGGGAATTAAACAGGTTAGCACCATAGACCACTCGGGGGTAGATGAGAAATACCTGCTCTCAGGAGTTAATTTGCAGTGGGACTGACAAAGGACCATTTAGAATTGGTCAACAGAGCTTTAAGAGCCCGTGCATAATAAAGCTCTGTACATCTTGTGGGCTGAGTAAGGGATAGAGTCTACTCTGAAGAAATTTAATACCTGTCCATCATTTCCTTGACATGTGTTCATTATTCTCCTACTGTGTGCAAGGTACTGAGCTCAAGGTAGGGATACAGATATTCTTAGTTAAAGAGCATTTGAAGTTAAAGAAGATAAGGGGGTCATAGATAGAGGAGGGACCATCACTGATACCTAGATGATAGGGAAGGGTAAAGGGGTCTGCCAGTGCTTGACCCACCTCATTCCACCTGCTAAGTGCTGGCCAACCCAAGCAAAGAGGGGAGCATGGGTCCAGAGGAAACAACAGCACAGGCAAAGGGCAAGCTGCCTTCCAGGAAGGGCTGAAGCCTGCTGTGGCTAGAGTGTGAGCCAAGGAGGCCCAGGACTAGCCTAGGGAGGCAGAGAGGAAGACGGGGAAAATGAGAGGTAGAAAAGACTGTTTATCTAACCCAAGGTACAGTGTGCTATACTCATGCAGCTCTCTTCAATGTCCACCCTTTACTGTCTTGTGAAGGCACCATTTTTGTCATCCCTGGGACAAAAGGGAGGCCAGCTCACTGCAAAGAAACATGTGACCTTACAAGTCTACGAAGACTTCTTGATAGGCGCAGAATTTCTAGGTAGAGCTCATATTTCTCATCATGGGAAACCAGGCAGAGCTACTTTATTCCAGCAGACATCAGTGATAGTGTCCCAGGGCCTTCTTAACTGTGAATACAAAACGTAGTGTTACAGAAGCTCCCTAATGTCCATGGTTCCTCAACACTATGTTGTTCACACCTTGACCTTTGCTCATTTTATTTAATAGGTATGATCCATCACTATCTATGCACATAAGTGAAATTAACAATGACAGGAAAGGGAGAGAGTGAGGGCAGAGGCACACGTGGGGGAAGCAGACGGCTCTGGCTTTGTGACTGAATTCCACATGTTCAGTGGGGAAATTGTTAGATTTTATGAAAGATAAAGCATTGTCTTCTGAAAGCAGCTTTCAGTGCATCCTAAAGTCTCCCCTGTGAGTTCATAGCACGCCAGACATCATCTTTTCTTTTATTGTTTGCTTCATGTTTATTCCTGGAAGGAAGCATAGATTTGTTTGAATAAAGGATCTCAGACATCTGTAGCGATGCACTGGAGCAAGAGCAAGGGCTAAAAAGTCCTGGCTGCATCAGATGTGTCTTCTGTCATGGAGTGACCAGTTGAAGGTACTCCCTGGGGAGGGGGCCTTCCTGTAGTTCTGACCTTAGGGTTCAAGGAAAAGACACTCACAGCTCATCCTAGCAGCCTTTCATTGCTTTATGACCCAGACAATTTTCAATTCTCCTTTGGCATGCACTGTAAAACAGTTACTGTGGCTTTTGCATCCCAGCTGTTTGTGCCACAGACGGTTCTTGCAAGGATGTGCTTCCAGAAGGACTTTGCTGGCTGTTGCCTCTCCCCAGTCTGTGAGCTGGAGTGCCCACTGTCTTGGCAAGCAACTAATCTTCCTTTCCAGGTGGATCTCCTTGACTAGGGGTCTGACAAGCACCAGAGTAATTCATGTGATGGCCTTATGTAAGAAAAAAATTCTATTTTTTTAATAGCTTACAGTGTTTTAATATTGCAATATAATTGTGCTTAATTGTCTGTAATATGCATTGTCTAGAGCTAAGGCTTTGTCTGTAGACCCAAGTAAAATTTATAGCTAATGGAAAGTTCCCTCCAGCTTTAAAAATAAATAATAAATAAACAAGGAATTAAGTTAAGTGATACTGGATGCAAATCCAGCAAGCGGTCTCTTGCCAAAGGAAACCTCAGTGCAATAGATTTGAATGGCCTAGTTTACCAATTTGTTTTGCTAAATCCCTAAATCATGCAAGGGCCAAGAGCTTCTCAGAAGTTCTGTTTCTCACCTTTCCACTAACCCACCCACCCCCCGTGTTCTTAATTGTTTTATGAGCTTTTACTAAGAGGCAAGGTGAGGGAGGGGGGCTCTGTGGGAGGTAGGCAGGGCTGGGAACTGGAACTAACAGCCAGAGAGGTTCTGGATTTCATTCATCCTTCTGCCCATTGTAGGCAGACGCTAAAGATAGCCACTGCAGGGAGAATGAAAGCCTAGCTTGCCCTGTGGGGTACCGTGCATGCAGCCTTTTCCAGCAAGTGTCGTCTGGGGCAAGGGGCTGCTCGCACAGTACGCATGTGTTCAATAAGACTGTGAACTTGTTCATCCTCGTGTTGCATTCTACTTCTGAGAAATAAGCTCATTTTCCAAGGTCTCTCATTCTCCTCACTCCCTGCCGTCCTCCCCTCTCTGCATAGCACCCCTGCCCCAGGGAAGCCAGGGAAGGTGGAAGAAGGGAGCTCACAGGTGTCAGGGCCTCTCCATCTTGAGCCTCCTGCAAACACTGAGGCAGCGGTCGGTCGTGCAAGGGCCCTGAGGCCTGATCGCTTGCAGACTGCCAACCAGATTGGGGGGTTGGGGAGAGCCAAGGAGGGAGAGGAAGAAGAAAGATATGAGAGGGGAGAGAAGAAAAAGGAGACAAAGAGACAGAGAAGAAAGGGGCGAGAGAAGAAAAAAGAACAGAAAGGAGAGTGAGAAAAAAAATACAGACTAGAGAAGAGAGAAGGCTGGGAGGGAGATAAGAAAGGGAGGAATGAAAAGAGGGGAGAGCAAGATCCTTATTTTCTATCCTGCTCCCTGGTTAGAAAACAAAACAACACACAATACGAAGATGAAGATAATTATTGCTGGTCCTAGACACACACTCAGTCATGCCCTTAGTCCTCCGCTGACTCCCAGAGTGCCGCTTCCACAGACCCCAACCAGAATTCAGGCCACTCCCAGGGTTCACTATCCTGGCTCATGCTGTGCTGTCCTTTGACTCTTGGAACTGTCTTTCCTGTTCTCCTGTGCTCTGGAATCCCACCCCAGACCTACCACCCTGTTTTGGCCACCTCTCAGGCAGGTGAAGCATTCCTTCAGCCCCATACCAGTATTTGCCCGTTGCTGTGGACAGTGATGAAGATGATGCAATGTACTAGGCTCACAGAGCTGAAATCACACTGAGGACCAGCCCTGCAGAGTTCTTGAACAAATTCCATCCCTTTCTGTGCCTTCCTTTTCCTCCCTGAAAATGCTTAAAATCACACCTGCCTCATGAGACCAGGCCTTGTGGGGTGTTCCCAGCCTGGGTAGACACAAGCAAAGAGGGGAGAAACACAGGGAGCAGAGGGGGTGGCCCAGGGCTCTGCCACATTCTTCCCCTACGCCATTAGGCTCCCTGGAAGTCGAGGACAGTCTCAAAGTGGATCGATCCTGGTTTCCCATTCATCCTCCTCCATGGTTTGCCCCATAATTACTTGGGTTCAAGCCATTATATGTGTCTTTCCCAGCTTGTATTTCTCTATTGTATCTCCATCATGAGCCTCACTTTCTCCTTTGAACCCTGAGTAGGTGAGAGCTTTTCTTTTTTAACTTAAATTTCTGAGCAGTTTATAAATAGCTTGCTTAGTTCTAGCCACCAGGGACAGTGTTCATTGACTTGTCCTTCCTTCCTCTGGAGCAGCTATGTGGTCCTTCCAGACATTGTTGAATGATACCTTTCCTGGTCTGTAGGAAAAGACTGTTTGAGGTCCAACAGCAGTTTTGTTTTGTTTTCATATTTCCCTACTGGAAATTGACCAATATGATTTTGACCAATAAACTACATCTATAAAATATTCCCCTGAGGAAAATTTCTCTTAGAGAATGAGTTCATTACTCATGATTCAAGAAAACGGAAGTGCAAAAATAATTCAGAAACCAGGCTCAGATTCACTCTGAATGCAAATTGTCCCGGCCTATCACTTAATCTTCCCACCAAGAAAGAAATGGGGACATAACGGACAGCCACAGCTGGGTTTCCTAGAACAGTGTGAGATGCAGAGAGTCCTGTTCTGCCTATAATCTCAAAAGGTATTGCCTTTGATGTGTCTTAGAAAGGGGGTTCCTCCCAGATCACAGAAAGGAGCCTCACATCGACAACAATGCAAGAACTGTGTTTAATATCTTGTTTGCATTTATATCGTTTTATCATCTTCCATTTTGAATAACACCAAGGAAACTACTCCCAAAGATGAAACCATGAGAGGAAAACACTTCCCATGATGCACGCATGCATGCACATACACACACACACATATACATATACGCACACACACAAAAAAAATTGTAAGAGTTTTCAGGCAGAGAGAATATTCTAAAATAACGAATCACATTGTGACTCTCCACAGTATCACTGTCATCAGAAATGTGACCACAATTCACAATTGTTTACCTTCACAGTTCTCCAAAGAATTGCACCTGAGTGTCCTAATAAATTCCTCTAGCCTTTACAAACATTCCAGGTGATCTTGCTGAATTCCAAATTAGAATAAAGTGGACACAATGCAGACGCCCAGTAATTGACAAAGTATTTAGGATGAGACTACCAGCCTGGAAGAAGACTGAAGTGAGGGTCAGTTTATTCCTTGAAGATGCCCAAGTCATTTGGGAAGCTAGAGGAATGATCTAGCCTCCGAAGTTTGCTCTCTTCCATGTGTTCCAGACGCAGTCTCCCATCCCCACCCTGGACTTGGGTCCTGACTCTGCTCACTTGGCTGCTCTATGCTCCCTCTTCCATGTGCTTTACTAGCAGCTGTGAACACTATTTCTAAATATTCCCCCCATCACAACCAACAGGCTGTGACAGCTGGGGACCAACATACCTGAGTCGCTCTCCCACAAACAAGAGCTTTATTGAAATTCCTTTATTCCCTAAGACCATTTTTTATTAAATTCCCCTACCCACTCCCACAGATGCACAAATAGTAGCAACTTGCCTTCTACTTGGCGGTGAAAGATTCTGATGTTCTTTGAGGTGCCCTTTCTACCACCTCATTCTCTAGCTCATTAAGGTGACTTAGATACCTTGTGGCCGGGTAAATCCCTAGCATCCATCCTCTGGAATGTTAACTCCATCCTCGAGACAGACACCCCTTCCACAAAGTCTCCCAGTGCATACTCTCCACGTCAAGATAATGACTGATTATCAACATGGTTGTTCTCAACAGCATTGGAAAGCAGGGTTTGCATACAGGTAGTATTTGTGTGAGAAAGAGACTTAGCATATCATTAGGAGAGAAGAATTGTCTCATGGGAAATGAAAGCCTGAAATAATGTCACCAAGTTCCCTTCTGATGGGAATTGTTGCAGCCAAGCTCACCTGGGTGTGAAGGGCTGGAGCAATGGAGTCCCCACAGAGGAAGGAAAGCCCAAGGCCCTGATGTCATGTGCCTATCACATGTTCTGATATAATAGGGTAAAGTAATTGCTTGGTACTTATAATTTGTAATCCTGTAGCCATACAACTTTAAAACTTGACTTTAATGTAAGTAATTAATTAGTGCTAATACTGGGGACTTGAACTCAGGGTCTCCTTCTTTTCACTTGGCTTTTACTTTCAAGGCTGGCACTCTACCACTTGAACCACAGCTCTACTTCTGACAATTTTTCTGGTTAATTGGAGGAAAGAGTCTCATGGATTGTTTTCTCTGGGTTGGATTTGAACTGCATTCTTCAAGTCTCAGCTTCCTCGGTAGTTAGGATTACAAGCAGGAGCCACTAGCGGCCAAGCAAAAACCATAATCTTTGAATTCAGCATTGTTTGCTATATTCCCTTAAATGGTCAACAAAAGTTGATTTATGCATCATAATTAATAAGATGGGATCATCTCCTGTCTCACATATTCCTGCTCCATGTAAGCATGCACATGCATCTCTTGTAGTGTTTTAAATGGAAATGAGACGAGCTGCTGTTTTCCAAGATACAGTAAGTGCATGCAATTAGCACTTGAAGCAGACATGTACTATAAACACAATAGGTTATAAACTTAATTCTTCTGAGCTCTCACTTTTCCTGGTTTGTTGTAAAAACTGAAAGCCTGTTTCCAGACTGTGCCTCTTAAAGCTCCATGGACGCATTGCTTCACTACACTCCCAACTTTTTAAATAGGAACTTGAGAAGTGGCATACAGTGGCTGGCCCAGTGTTTTGATTTATTTCATGTGTTGGGGGTTTTCTTCTCTTTTGAAACAGAGAGAGAGAAAAAGACAGAGGACATTAAACACATCTTATTCAAATATTGATAAATTGGAAATGGTCGACAAGTCGGGGCATGTTGGCATCAAGTGGTATTTATTTAGAAGAACAAACAGAATACCCTTCTGCATTGTTTGAAATGTGACAAGACCCAACCTAGGTAGCAAAAAGGCCATGAACTCTATTTTGCATATTTTAACCAGGTCCAAAGAAGTTGCTTTTCTTAAAACTTTCTGTAACTCAGGCCTTTCTAGAATTCTAACAATACTAAAGAGACTAAAATATACAATATTTTATATACGTGCTAAGAACACCAATTTCTTCTTTTATTTTTGTTTTTGTGCAGTTCTAGGGCTTGACCCTCAGGGCCTGGGTGCTGTCCTTGAGCTTTCCCTTTGCTCAAGACCTAGTGCTCTACCCATTGAGCCACAGTGACACTTCAGGCTTTTTTTTTTTTTCTTTGTGGTTTATTGGAATCTCACAGACTTTTTTCTGGAGCTGGCTTCAAGGCAAAATCCTTAGATCTCAGCCTCCTGAGTAGCTAGGATAATAGGTGTGAGCCACCAGCACTTGGCACATTTCTTCATTTCAAGGTTATTTCATTTTCTCATGTGTCCACCATTTCTCAGTCTTCAACCCGTGGTTATCGGGGTAACGAACATAATGCGAGACCAGGCTGATAGGCCCGGAGGACAGCCAGGGTAAAGGGTGAGGGACAGGAGGGCTCATGCCAACATGCCAAGCAGGGCATGTGTCCATTTTGTGTGCACAGAGGAGAAGCTGGAAAGCAGGCAAGAGGGCGCAGCAGATGAAGCTGAGTGTGCTAGACCTGGGATGTCCGGGAGAGGCGCCAGGGGCTGCCCTCCCCCTTGCTAGTTTCGGGGCATCCAGGAGGGACCACAAACCAGGCCAAGGCCAGAGCAGCTGGGGCCGCAGTGTGTCCGTGTGCACTGCTGGCCTGGCTGGTCTGTGAAGCAGGAGAAACCTGGGTGGGAGCTAGGATGTCTACCAGAAACATGGCCCGGAGCTGCCTCATTGTATTTGCCTCAAAGTGAAATGTGACAAGTCTACAGACCATTTTATGGATATGTTCTCCACCACGATCCTAAGAGTGAGTAGAGATTTCATTATCATTCACCAAGGAGCAGGCCAGCTTCTGGCAAGCTCTCCCTCCCCGAGACGCCAGGCTTTGAGGTCCGGCCTGTGCTGGAAGAGACTCTTTGAGAAGCACCTTGGCATGCTAAGCACAGTCTGGGGGGGCAGCTGGATCAAGGAGCCCGTGCATGTGTCACATCTCCACGGGGGGAGCCCTGGGCACCCCCAGAGTTCACCTCTTGCTGGGCTGTGGGAAAGGAGGCCTCTAGCCAGGCCCAGGAGCCACAAGGGTGAGCTGCAGCCCCGCTCCCAGCACGGTGGGCGGGGCACCTGTGGGGGTGCTGCCTCCTCCCTCCTCTTGCCCAGTGGAACTGTGCACCATCATTCCCACAGCCCTGGGGTTCCTTTCACTATAGCCCTGTGGATCCCAAGCAACATCTCTTGAGCAAGTTTATTCTGAGATAAATCGGTTGCTAGGTGAAAGCACCAGCCTGGAAATTCAGATTCAGCCTATTGCACCATAACAAAGGATTTCCATGTGAAAGAAGAAGGGCGGGTCCCCAGGAATGATGGAGCCACACTCCATTCCCAGAGCCTCCCATTCACAGCTGCCTGCAGCCATTTAGATCAGGGTGCTAGGGAGTGAGCCGCTGTTGAAGTCAGTGGAAAAGAATCTCCCAGTGTGTGGGTTGTGGGGTCAGCCTGGAGCTCCCCATCACATTGCTTCCTGTAGGTGATTGTACCATCTGTAAAACAGAAGGGCAAGAACACTGCCCCTCCTCAAGTCCTGTGGAGTAGGCAAATTGGCAAGAAGTATCTTGAGAGCCCTTCTTTCCGGCACCACTAGCTGGCCTCAGGAGACAAAGTCTGCTGGATGCTAGCGGATCCAGTGCACCCTGCAACCTGCTCTGCCCCTAAAGTACTGCCCTGGGGGTCGTTGCATTTGGTCCAGTCCATGTTGTGGCTACACAGGGCTATGTCCTCCACTGGCTGTATTTTGACAGGAGCCTCAGAAACCTTGTTTCTGGACCTCACGAATCTTTCATCTGGGGATCCCTGATCACATTGAACACCCATGGACTTGCACTTATATGGCTCACCAAGTGCTGGGGATTAGGGTATTCTAGAGAGAGGACCGCAGAGCCCAAAGGGGCATTCCCATCCTGCACATACTCAATGGCAGTTTTCATTTGGCTTTTCATCGTTGCAGAGAGATGTGTCCTTCTGCCTCTCTCCTACGGTTCATAGTTTTTCATACCAGCCTTGTGAGTTGTCAACAAACAGCTCTTGAGCAGCTTCCGTGCAGGTGCTCAGCCGGGGCTGGAATTTGCAGCCACAATACCAAGATGAGTGCTATAAGGATTTCTAACTTGCTGCCATTCTCTTGGCCCTGTCAGCATTGGCCTCATGGGAGTCCAAGGATGGGCAGCTTGGAGGATCATCTGTTTGGGCTTTTGCACTTTGTGTTGTAACTCCACTCTAGTCTAGTCATGGCTGCCCATTTCCTACCCTGAACCTGGGTAAGAAGTCCCAACCTCAAAACCCAAAGCCTCACATTTACTCCATGTTGTCCATGCCACAAGTGGAGATTTTGGCATGCATGCAATTGTTAATAATATTGTATGAAGTCCCTCTCAGGCTATGCGTATAGGGTATATATGGAACATAATGCTGTATTTAGACTCAGGCTCCAGTCCCAGGATACCTAATTGTGGACATGTAAATATGCTACACCCACACCCCAATAAGCCCTGAAATCTTAAACCCTCCTGGTCCCAAGCATCCTCAAAAACCTATACTTAAAGTCCACTTGCGCCGTGTAACCCAGTATCAGCCTTCACCACGGGAAGCAGCATACGGCACAGTTAGATCTTTTCTCGTTCTCTCACACACAGAAGCATCCAGTGATAGAAACTTTCAGGTTTGTCAGCGCCGACCCACAGGCTGTTCCTCCTCCCCTCCCCCTGCCTTCGTGGAGTACAGATGCGTATCTATAGGAAGAAGAGCCTTTATGGATCTCTTGTCAAGTGGATGCCTGTGATCATTCAGTTACTCTCGTACCTATGCGAGCGAGATGGAGGCCACTCTTGTAGAAATTACAGAAATACATGCTGGGCAATTGGATTGTAGTATTCAATCAAAGTAGTTAATTAATAATGTCACCAGTTATGAGAAACATATTAAACTAAAAAGTCACCCTTTAAGCCACAGACACTACACTGCACTGAATGAAGTATTTTATTGGATGACTAACACATCAAAAGTTAATATGTATGTTTGGGTTCAAATGAAATCAAGGGATATCTGGCTCCTCACCAATCTACAGGAGGACCGATCACAGTCCCCAGCTCTTGAGTCATGGATGTACTTGGCAGATGAGAAAACACAGGATGGAAACTGGTCATTTTTGCCAGCACAAGCTGTGTTAGCATTTGCCACTGTGTTGCGTTGGAGTTCTGATGTCCACAGTCACATCTTGCATGAAGTAAGCACCTGTGCTGTGCTTATTGTGGGTCAGACCTGTGGCCTACCTTGGGCCTCTGAGAATGATTGGAAGTGCCTGTCCTTGAACTTATACTCCATTGACAATAGACTGGAAAGAAATCAGTTCCCAGGTAGGGTGGTGAGTGGATGGGTCCCATGGACAGCCATGGGGAAGCCTGAATCACCACATGATGGGCAGCAGAGGCCCGAGATGCCTTAAAGGACATTTGTTGAACTGGTATCAGGAGAAAGAATAAAGCCCTAACCTCAGGAGTTGAAGTGGACCATGAGCCTGTCGGCCTCAGCGGCTGCTTCCTGCCCTGAAAAACATATTACTTTCTACTTCTGCTTCTTGAGTGGCTCATTCCATCAGGACGCAGCCAGGTTTGGAGAGCTCTTAGAGCCTGTGTGGAGGCAGCCAGGAAAGGGAAGTCACAAAGGCTGCCATCTCATCTGTCCATCAGCTTAGTGGCGGCCTCTGCAGGGGGGAAGGAAACAGGCTTTGGTTCCTGTGGGAACTGAGCAAGAAAGACAAGGACACGTGGGAATATAGAAGACCAGGGCCTGGCAAAGAGTGGGTACACTAAGGGAACTGAGAGGCAGAGGTCACCCACATGGGAGGACCAGTGGCTGGGTACTCTCAGTCAGAGCGCCACTGGGCCTCGGGGTCTTCAGATGTCTTTGGGAACAGAGCATCTCCCTGAGTGCAGGTGGGCGGGAGAGGGAAGGTGGCCTGGCTGTGATCTGAGCTGTAAGATTCACACCAGGACTCACAGGGACTGTGACTGGGCTGGTACTGGATCCAGAGAGGGTGCTGAAATGATGGCAATTGGTGCTTGTAAATACCAAAGCTCCCCAGAACCCTCAGGTCTCTAATCCTCCCCCCCACCCCATATTCAAGCCTCAGGAAGAATAGAGGGCTGCTCTCTATCACAGACCTCTTCAGGTTCAGTGACATGCGTTTGGGCTGTAACACTGCAAAGAAGTGGTTCTAAGTTTGAATGGTTCCTAACCTACTCTTGAGAGCCTCTTGTGGTTCATGCAGCGAATGAAGAGCTCCTAAGGCACGCTTCCACTCATTTGGTCAGCTATTCAGGCATTCAGCAGGTATTTGTTATCAACTGTGTGCCAGAGAACTTCATGGCTCAAAGTTTTATAGCTAATGAACGCTGAGCTGCAGCGAGAATGCAGGCCACAGACTCATTGCTTCACGGCTTCTGCCACTCTTGTGGTGGCTGGGGCTAGCCAATAAGAGACATGCGCATAGTGTCCACCTCCTACCCTGCCCGTGTCTCCACAGAGGCCCCAGCTCCGCATCCTTCCAGAGACACACTGTCTAAGAGAAACAGAATAGAACTTGCCTCGTCTTCACACTTAGAACAATGAAAAAGAAACAAGTAAAAATAATTTAGCTGCATACTTTACTTACCCATGATATATGTATATCTTAGCACATGAACGAAGATTTTAAAACATTGTTAAGGAGAGAGAGACAGAGACAGGGAGACAGGGAGTATGTATTGTATATAGATAAATAGATGAGAGAGAGAGTTGGCTGGCTGGCTGGATTGCTGACTGCAGTGACTATCAAAGATTAGACAGGGATAGGAAAATCACATAGTTGAATTTTGGGGCCAATTGAAATATTCTCTCTCTCTCTCTCTCTCTCTCTCTCTCTCTCTCTCTCTCTCTCAAGAGAGACTCAAGCCTTTGTGCTCTTTCCTGGCTTTTTCCACACTCTTATGACATGATCCACACTTTTACTGCTTTCACACACTTTTACTTTTATGGACTATTCTGCCTGGCATGGCTTTTAGACTTGATCCTTAGACCTTAGGCCCCTGAGTAGCTAGGATTATAATAATTCATGAGCCATCAGGGCCCAACCGCATCGTTCATAGTATTTTGAGGGTCAACCACCACCGACAGCTGGTCCATCTGGCCATCTCTAGGGACCCTTAACAGCCTTCCCCTGGTTGGAATTTCTTGACTACTAATGAAACATATGGCTTCCAGGATGTTATATGCTGCTTCGGGCAGACAGATGATAATATCTGAACACCCTTGGAACTAGAACATTCTGTGTTGAGTAGTACTGAAGAGGCCTGAGAGCCGTAGCAGATCTTCCAGTACCCTGGTTGGAAGACTCTTTGGATCATTCAGTATAACACAGCACTAACCTTGTTGGCCTTGGACACTTTGGTGGCCTCCAGATCACTCCGCATATCATGAGATCATTACACACTTTGTGTATGTGTACACTGGTATTAGTACTGGGGCTTGAACTCAGGGCCCAGGCACTATCCCTGAGATTTTCTGCTTAAGATTTTCTGTACCAATTGAAACAAAGCTCTACTTCCAGCTTTTTTTTTTTTTTTTTTTTTTTTGCACCAGTCCTGGGCCTTGGACTCAGGGCCTGAGCACTGTCCCTGGCTTCTTCCCGCTCAAGGCTAGCACTCTGCGCCACTTGAGCCACAGCGCCGCTTCTGGCCGTTTTCCGTATATGTGGTGCTGGGGAATCGAACCTAGGGCCTCGTGTATCCGAGGCAGGCACTCTTGCCACTAGGCCATATCCCCAGCCCCTACTTCCAGCTTTTTGGTGTTTAATTGAAATGAAGTGTCTCACAGAATTTCCCACCCAGTCTAGCTTTGAACTGCAATCTTCAGATCTCAACCTCCCAGAAGGAGGTGTGAGTCACGGGTGACCGGCCACTTCATTATTTATTTTTTAATTTTATTTTTCAGTCATGGTGCTTGAACTTAGGGCCTGGGCAACTGTCCCTGAGCAATTTTTGTTCAAGGCTAGCACTCTCCCATTTTGAGCCACAGCGCCACTTCCAGTTTTCTGGTGGTGAATTGGAGATAAGAATCTCACAGACTTTCCTGTCCACGTTGGGTTTGAAGCAAGATCCTCAGATCTCAGTTACTGAATAGCTAGGATTATGGGTGTGAGTCACTAGCACCCAGTTTCATTGTACTTTCAAGGCCAGAAATCTCCAAAGAAATACCCAATACCAGAAAAATGGTTACAAATAATTTTTCCAGGTAAACAATTTCACAAATTGGTGAAGCGCTGAGGGGAGAAGGTATTCCGTCCTCTGTTTTCTAGAAGGGGGAATGTCCTGAAGGTAGGGCTAGCTTTAGCTCTTTATTACTGTCACTTACACTCTGGTGTTAGAGTCTAAGCCAGGATTATACAAGCATTCCATCTTCTGGAACGGAGGACATTTTGATTAATTAGAATGCTAAAGCCTCCAGTAGGAGGCTGCTTTTGCAGTCTGGATTTCTTTGGCTGACTTTTTGGCAAGTGGCAGGAGTCATTGCTGCAATGAGGAAAAGCAGCTCATATTCCCACAGTCATGAGTGGTGAAACCCGGGTGGGAATGCCAAAAAGTCAAGGGCACGAGTCACCCTTCCTGCCCTCCTCATGGGAAAACTCCTTTCTCATCTGAAAGCCTCAGACAGAGTGATCTGGCTTGTTTCTTTTGGTGGTGGTGGTGGTGGTGGTGGTGTGTGTGTGTGCCTACCAGTTTGGGGACTTGAACTCAGGACCTTGAGCTCTTCTCTATCACTTGATAACACTCCCACTTCTGGCTTTTTGCTTATTAATGGGAGACAGGAGTTTCTCAGATTTTTCTCCCTGTGCTGTTTTTAACTCATGATTCTCAGATCTCAACCTCCTGAGTAGCTAGCTAGGTTTACAGGTATGAGCCCCTGAGCTGGGCCAAAGGCTTTATCGATCTCTCTGATTTGAGCAGAATAGTTTCTGAGGACAATACAGTTGGTTGCCTGTCACTGGGAGCTTTGTCAGTGGGTGATTTTGTTGCTATAAGAGCATCACAGAGTGTGTACTTAGAGACACGCAGATGGGAGGGCCTGCCCTGCCTCCTGGGCTCTACTGCACCCTCATGCTCTTAGCCTTCCCACCACCCCGCCGTCTACTGCGTGTTGCTGTGCTGAGTACTATAAGCTCCCCTAATGCCATGTTTTTGTGTTTCAACATATTTAAATATTTTAGCAATGAAAACACTAGGTGAGAGGAATTTTTTTGCTCCACCATCATGTTACAGGACTCCCATTAGACATACAGCACGTGGGTCTCCATCAACGGTTTGTAATGTTTAATTCATTATCAGCTATCTAATGAGTATCTCGTATGACTTACGTTGTGATTGGCTTGGGGGAAAAATTAAAAATCAGTGTGTTCATGTCATGTAAGGATGTATGCAAAATTTTAGATATTTGCAAAAGTCTTATTTTATGCACTGAATGTAAAATGATGCAAATCACCCTCAATTTAAAACGTCTGTCAAGAGTCTCATAATCTCCAAGCTGCCAGGCAGAGTGCATTTGAGCTGTGCCACGTGGCCACCACTCATGGGTCTCCACTGTCTCTGGTAGCAAAAGTCGCACTGTGTTTGAGAGCACCACTCTGATCATCACTGCCCTGCCTTTCAGGACCAGTTAGCTGTGAAATTTAAACTCAGTCTGCATGATCCAGAGTCTGTCTGAATGTCAGCTTTCATGGGTTTTAGGAACAGCTAGCTACATGGGCTTTGGGAATACTATAGGTCCCTACATTAATGGTTAGGAAACTGAGTCACAAGGGTGTTAGAATAAAGAAAGAGCAGAAAACATCTCAACAGACCAGGTCAACTTAATGGAAAGTTGAAGAAGGACACCCTGGTGACCTGAGGAGAGTCAGGAGACACAAGCGTGCGTGCTGGGGAGCAGGGGTGAAGGGACTTAAGTGGGTTCTTGGATGATGGTGGCTGGAGAGTACAGAAAGGTTGGGTCCAGACTTTGTAAGTTTGTGGTTTGGGCCTGTAATCATTTCTGCAGGCCTGGTTCCAGGAGCCTGTTGTGCAAACCCACTGAGCAGATCCTGGTTCAGCGAGGTGTGGCCAGGTTTGGGGAATTCAGGCACCTTTTACGGGGGTGGATTTTCACATTTGGGGGGTTGCAGATTCTCTTCATTGACAGGTGCTAGAACAGTTAAAACCCCTCTATATTCTAATAACATAACACTGATTTACTTAGTGTCTCATCACAATCATTCATTGAGGTCTATGCACTACTATTGTCCCAAGTTACAGATGGAAAACCTTGCAGCATAAGAGTTAAGTATGGCACTCAGAATCACTCAGCTACAGTGTATGAGTACTGGTACTCAGTACTGGTACTTCAGCAGTAAGCACTCTGTTACTGACTCAGCCCTTCCCTCCACACCACAGCACCTCAGACACACATAGCTGCTGAGTGATTTCCTTCAGCCACACCCAAGTAAGGGTCCTACTCCAAAAGCACCACTGCTGTGGAAGAAAATAGACTGGTGAAGAGGACAAAGAAGGTCAAACAGACTCCAGAAAACACTCCTCAACATGCATTTCCTCCTTTGCTACTCTTGGAAAATGAGTCTGGTCTTTTGTGAATGGAGAATTAGATAATTAGGTAATTTCTCTTTGTAAAGCCTGAAACCTAGACCCAAAGAGTTTGCAGCTTGAGTTTCCATTGTTACCTACCCTACACTCACTGCAGAGAATGATCTGAGTACTTTCTTCTGCTTCCTTACGCCAGCCCTGCAGAGTGGCTATTGGTACTCCCACTATTGTAGTTGAGAAGGCCCACAGCTCCTTCTGAAGTCATTCAGAGGCTCCCTGTGGGCCTAACTCTGACCTTAGGGAATAAAGTAGTCCTCTCCTTTTTTTCTATAGGAATGTATTCCAAGGCCCAAATATGCTAAGCACCCAATGTAGACACTCACAAAATTACAGTGTTGAAACTTTTCTTCCTTGGGAACACACAGATTTCATTGTAAAATTTTAATGTCCAAAGCCTTTACTTGTGAGTCTAATTGTTATCATGCAATGTCTTTATGCTGAAAAGGCCTAAGTGACTCCATCTTAAAAATCTAAGCTTGCTTGCCCCTAAATCAGGAGGTTACACAAAAAGCCTGCACAAAAATTTTTTGAGAAAAACTGCTGCATGTCTCAAACGGAGGATATATGTGTTAGATATAAACAGAGATTGAAGTTTAACTTTAGGAATGCGGTTTAGCCCACTGCTAACAAAGTTGAACTGTAGCCCTCTGCTAACAGAGTTAACTATAGATAAGATTAGCCTATTTCCCTCTGCTTGCTTAGTGTGATGTATTGTTAATCAAACATATGCCTGACTGTGTGGAAGTTTCCCCAGATTGCTTAAGAGTTGTTTGTTTCATGATATAAAAAGACTGCTAGATTTGACTTGGGGCCTCTGAACATCATCAGAAGAGGTCCGAGCTAGCTCACAATAAACGTCTCTTTGCTGTTTACATCGGTCTTGGTCTCTGGTGGTCTTTTTGGGGGTCCTGAACTTGAGCAAAACAATACTTCTAAAATATAAAGTTCAATCTAGGCATCAGTGGCTTGAACCTGTAATTCTAGCTACACAAGAGGCTAAGATCTGAGAATGGTGGTTCAAAGCCAGGAAGAGTGGAAAAGTCCAAGAGACTCCTATCTCCAGTTAACCACCAAAGTGCCAGAAGTGGAGTGGTGGCCCAGGCGGTAAAGCACCTGCTTTGCATGATAAAGCTAAGGGAGAGTGCCCAGGTCTTGAATTCAAGCCTCAGTACTGGCACAAAAATACTATGAAATATAATAAAAATAAGTAAGATTAAAATATAAGGTCTATTAATGTGTCTTTCCAGAGTCACATATATTTTAGAAATTATGCATGTTTAAGACTTTGAGATATACCTGTAGGTTTGTTTGTTTTTGTTTGCTTATTTTATCAGTCCAGACTAATTCAGCAAAGATACCCAGTTGAATGCTGCAGTAATTCCTTTCCAGACCAATGCCGGTTTTGACTCAGGTCTAATCCCTAAGAGGAGGTGGCTTCACCTCTGGTTTCCCAGGAAAGCCCTCCCTGCAGAGCCAGGTGCTTCCGGTTGGCTTCCTTTGCATGTCCTCCTTGTCCATCCGCTGAACTTCATTAAAGAACATTCATGTCTGTCAGTGTTCCAGAAGAGGTGAAGTTTCCTTTCAGAACCTACAGCCTTATGTGCATATTGTGGGCTGAACTACACAAAGATAACCTATTTACATACTAAAAAGGTCAGGATTGGACAATGGGCAGTTTGCGAGGAATTTGCTGCTGGTTGCAACTAGAGCAGAAGAATTGGGGAGAAGCCAGCAATTTTGCTGTCTCTTCGTCTAGGTAGACAGGAAGCCCTAGTAAACAGGAGATGTCTGCTCTGATCCAGCACCTTTGGACAGAGAAGTCCAGTGATAAAACCTGGCTTACAGTTACCACCTTACTGATCCAAAACAGACAGGTGATCCTGGAAGACAGAAGCCAATCTCACCTCATAAGAACCTTGCTTAATTAGAGGCAGACATGTATGCAGAAGATAATTTCAAGTTAGTCAGAGACAAATCATCAAAACGGACTTTTAAGTTATGAAGCTGCTGCTCATTTAATCAGCCATCTGCATAATATTAGGAAAGGCAGAGCCTGAGAAGGCCCTTTGGTGATCCATTTTGAGATTGGTCTTTTCAAAACCTCTTTAAATATTAGTAGTTTTACTTTGCATATGAGTATTGGAAGTATCTTTAAGTATACCATTATAAGTCAGTAAACTGCTAAAACCTGTATAATGCTTATTCTCCTTCCCCATGCAGAGACTCAAAGCAAAATCAGTAGAGGGCTGGGGATATAGCCTAGTGGCAAGAGTGCCTGCCTCGGATACACGAGGCCCTAGGTTCGATTCCCCAGCACCACATATACAGAAAACGGCCAGAAGCGGCGCTGTGGCTCAAGTGGCAGAGTGCTAGCCTTGAGCAAAAGGAAGCCAGGGACAGTGCTCAGGCCCTGAGTCCAAGGCCCAGGACTGGCCAAAAAAAAAAAAAAAAAAAAAAAAAAAAAATCAGTAGAGAATGGGGTGGATGGTTCCATCCTAAACATTGGGATGTAATGTGAGAGAAATCCCTCCTGAAGAGAGAATATGAGCACGCAGGTGTTAAAATAGATGAGGTTGAAAAGCCTGGAGACCCTACTGCATCTCCTTGATAAAAGCAGCTACTGTTACCTTGGCTGCTCTCCCTTGTGCCTGAGCCCTGTGGTACATTCAGAGGTGACTCTCTGAAAAGAGAATGCTGCTGCGAGACGCTAATCTCCAATTAACCAGCAGAAGAAGCTGGAATGGAGGTGTGGCTCCAGCCAGGAATGACAAAACTGAGAAGAAGATGAGTTCAGGCCCTGGTATTGACAAAGAGAAAATGGAGATGAAGGGAGGGAGGGAGGGGGGACAGACAGACAGACAGAGAAACAGAGACCGAGCGTGCACTTTTATGAACACCTGTGCCAGGGAAGTCTTGGCCCCCCAGGTTGCTCTCCACCATCCCCAGCCATCCTGCTTGCACTGCTTCTCCCCAGGTGAGGTCATTGTGTCCCACTGGGAAACTGGGGCAGCAGCTGATGTCACCCAGGTTCTCATGGGGACTCTGTACTGCATTTTGTTCAGACTCACCAGGGGACTTAGGAAGCCAGATGTGGCCCTGAGCTCTTCTGGGTTTAGAGATGTAGAGTGTGGCTTCCAGGAAGAGTTGTCTCTCTGTGTATGTAACGCATCCCAAAGGGCTCAGAGGCCTGATATGCTGTGTACTCGCAGTGCACACAGACCCTTGCTTCCTCTGAGTCCTAACCTAAAGAGAGAGGAGCCAGGGCCAGGGCCACGCTAGCCCTTCCTTGGCCACTAGAGAATATCTTACAGAGAGGATTTAAAGTGGGCTAGTGAACATCCGCAGTCTTCTGGGCCTTACATGCCGTGTTTTGTGTGCCCTCTGTTCTAAAGCAGACTATGGCATTCACCAGGCCTGGCAGTGGCCCTGTTCAAGCACAAGACAAGGGTGCTCATGGCATCTGCCTCTCACCCACCCAGACTGCCTTCTGCTTTCGGTGCTCTTCACTCCATGTGGCTCTCTTTCAGAATACTCAGCCGAGCAGACACAACAGCCTCTTCACCCGTCCATCTTCATGTCTACCCATCCATTCCGTGACGTTTCTGTTGGCAGAGAACAGCACTTCAAGCTGCTTCCGGGCGTGGCCGGCATCCAAGCCAGCCAAGTGGCTGGATGGACAGTGGAGGAGGTGAGCGGAGTGGTGCTCCAGGGGTCTTCTCACGCCTAGAAAACGCCTTTCCTTTAGGTATTGCATCTCCATAAGAAGTCTAAAATTCAGATTGGAGGGAGAAAGTTAGGAAAGCCTATAGCTTGTCTCATTCATTTTCTGTCTCCATGCCCAACATCAGCCCAGCACGATCCTGCCTTCCATCACCAACTGCCCAGGCTGAATGAAGCAGAGGGGCCTAGACTTCCGTGTTTACCTCACAGCTCTGACTGGGAGGCGCACAAGAGAGCAGCTCCGCAGTCTCTTCTCTGGGCCATGCAGCTGCTCCCTGGTCAGTGTGCGGCCTGAGCAGGTCCCTGCTGCCAGGATGGGATGACCAGGTCACAACGTTGGGTCAGAAGCTCTACAGAGGGGCAAAGTCAGATCAGGTTTCAGCATGAACCCAGTGGGTTACGTTATTGCTCACTCTAGTGAGGTAGCAATGGCACATATTTAAGGCATTTACTTTTTTGTGCTGGTTGTAGGGCTTGAATTCAGGGCCAGGGTAATCTCCCTTAGCTTTTTTTTTTTCTTTTTGCTTATGGCTGGTACTCTGCCACTTGAGCCATACCTCCATTTCTGGCTTTTTGCTAGTTAACTGGAGATAAGAGTCTCACAGACTTTTCTTCCTGGGCTGGCTTAGGACCTAGATCTTCGTTTGTCAGCCTCCTGAGTAACTAAGATCACAGGTATGAACCCCTGGCACCTGGCTAAGACAATTTTAATCGAAGGAATAAGCTGTTTGACAGAAGTTTCTTCTGATAAGGATGTCATTTCACCATTCCCCACTGAAGATAACATTTTTGTTTCAACGAAGGAGATGCCAGGTCACTCTAATAGATTCAGGGTACAGATGGTTAAGTTAGTTATGAAATGTTCACTGAGCACTTGCTGTAGTCACCTTCACTCAGATTTGGGAGCACGAAGCTTCCTTGTCCGTCCCACACTGGGAACGTCACCTGAGGGAGGAGCTTGGAGCTCACCTGTGCCCTGCTTCCTCTGGCAAGGAGCAGCAGAGGCAGCCTTTCCCCAGCATGTCCTTCTGGTCAGCCATGGAAGGCCCATGGTGTCCTGGTTGTGCCAAGGTGACTCAGGGTGACAGGCACAGGCTGGATGTTGACGAATGACTAAAACATGATCCTGCTTCTCAAACAGTGTTTTAAGTCTGCCTCTTGTTTATGAATTTGTACAGTTTTGCAAAATGTGCTCATGACCAAGCCAGTGAATTATAGCCAGTTGTGTCTATAACCAAGTCATATGTGGCTTTGCCCTTGACACAACCTTGCCCTAAATGAAAGGTTTAGCTAAGAACAAATGCCATGCCATCCATATTGGCTTCTAAGCGAGTCATTTGAAGTTGTTGAATTTGGTAAGTAAGATCCAGAATGGCTCCTCTGGTCCCTCACACCATCGGCAAATGAAATCACAATAAGGAAATGTCAGATTCTCTTATTTTGTCCATCTGGCAAGTAGAACTGAGTAATCCGCCAAATCACCACTAAGTGATTTGCTTAAGGCCACACAGTCAGAGCCAGGGTTTGAGCTGGCTCTTCCCACCACACACACAGAAGACCTAAGTCTGGAGGAAAGCAGCTGGAGACAAGCAAGAACAGCTGGGTATGAAAGTCCTAGGTAGCCAGGCAGGTATGGGCATAGCCCATCTGGCCCCTGGAGCCTGTGACGTACACTTAGGCAGAAGCTAGTTTGTGAAGCCAATGTTTCAGGGACTTGAGAACAGCGAAGATCCTCCAAAAGAGGGAGAACCCAGGGAGAAGTAGATTACCATGGAGTCACCAGCAAGGCCCTGCCTGGCATGCCTGACTGGTGCTATGGGAAGAAGACTTGACAGCAGTCAATGTTTTAAAGTCGAAAGCAATAGCGCAGGGAAGGCGATGAGACACAGAAGATAAAAAAGTGAAATGAGCCAAATGTGATTCCATTTATAGTCTCTGCACTGCACAGTTTAGTACTTAATTAAGATAATAACATGTGAGAGCTGGAAGGCCTGAGAAGATCCTTTGAAAGAATGGGAAATGGCACTGCTGTCAGAAGAAGAGTAGCTCTGGGGAAGAGCCCAGTGTGGGGGGTAGAGGGAAAAACCGTGGGCATTTTTTGGTGGGCCATGAAGTTATTGGTCTCTGTGAGTCACCAGTGCATAGAGAGACGTTTCAGGGGACAGAAATGCGAGGTGCTATCATTAATGGGTGCACACTGGAGGCACCAAGGGACCTGTTCTTGTGTGTCCAGAAAGAGCCTGTGAGACCTGAGCGCTGGTTCAGGAGCTCAGAAGAAAGTTAAGGGAAGCAGGGCTGCAAATGGGCATTTTAGGAGAAGCGAGCAAGATTCCATGGAAGAAAGTCAAGGGAGGCAAGTCATGGATGTTCGTGCAGCACAGCTCATGGCAGGCTGGGCAGGGGAGCATGGATTTTCCTGCCCAGGCTAGCTTTGCACCATGTTCCTCCCATCTCAGCCTCCTAAGTAGCTAGAATTTCAGGTGTCAGCCTCTAGTGCACAGTGTATGATTCCATTTTTAGTGAAGGGGAAAGCTTTATTTCTTTCTTAGGAAAGCTATTCTTGCAAAAAGAATAGGAACCCCTATTATGAGGGCCAGCAAGCAGTGAGGAGGAAATGTGGTCAGGTAGGGTCTTGATCTCACAAGTTGCATGTTTTGGCACTCAATGAACTTGAAAGGAGGACATTGGAAGATGACTAACAGGAGTTGCTGGCCCTCACAGCTAGTCTCATTAGATTGGAAAGGTTTCTAAAGGAAGAGCCAGGAGAGCCTGAAGATGATGCCGAGTGCTATAGGAAGGGGAATCCTGGCTCCTGAGTTCTCAGTGGCAGCACGCATAGTCTCATCCCTGCGGTGCTGGAAGAGCCCTTGGAATTTAAAGAGATGCCCGAGAGCCATTCAGGAGGTCAGGTGTCTTACATCAAGTGCTCGCAACAGTGCTTCCCTGTGTCTCCATCACCATGGGTGGTCATCAGGGGTGCTCTCCAGAGACAGACAGATGTCTCCTTGCTCCTTACACAGAGCTGACCCAGCTAATGAGCTGCTCTTGAGTACAAGAACCAAATCCTAGATCTCTTTCCATATCCTTCATCACTGTGGTACATCTTCCAGTGCCAAAGTAGGTCCTTGAGAGTGATCCTGGATGGATTAGAACACATGGGCTTTGTAGTGGTGTGTTCTGTGCTTTTGAAACCGACACCACACTCTGGAGAGAGGCCACATTGGGGGTGGGGAGCAATTCGGTGGGTATTCACCAGTGGTGTGGGCTGCTCTGGATGCCACAATCAGTGACAGGTGAGGAGGGAGGATTTGAAAGGGCAGTTCCAGACCAAACAGGATGCTGGCTGTGGGAGCTGCTTTTGTGTTTTGTTTCCTCTGGACTCACTGGGAGGGTCTGTCAGCAACCAGGGACCAGGCATGCTGAAATGAACTTTGGACATCCCATTAAGTGCCATTCAGCAAGACCTAACCCAGGATGTCTACAGCTGAGGCTGAGGAGAGAAAACAATCCCTTTGTCTGCTGTCCTGGCCCAGGAGAAAGACCTGTGCTCTCCATGATGTTGCCTGTGAAGAGAAGCCAGAGCACAGCCTTGCCACACTCCCCAAAGGCCAGGGCCGGCCTTAACTCCTTTGTCACTGTGGCTGTCTCTCCCACAGCAGTAGTTCTCAAAGCATGGGTGGACTGTGAACTCGATTTAACGGCTGTGAAATGAAAGGCAGGAACAGATGACAGCATATTAGGTGTCATGAAGGTTAGTGTTTTGGGAAGGTTGTGATCAGTAAAAGTACTTCTTACTCTACAACAGAGAAATATTCTGTTTAATACTACAAGCTTTCAAGTATAGGGACTGAAATATTTTTATCATCAAATATCTCTCTCTATAGATCTGAAAAGCAAAGCATCCTGATCAGATTAGGTATTTGACCAGTATTTGAATGAATGAATGAATGAATGAATGAACAGATGAATTTTACAGTCAATACACATGAGCAAGTTTTGATGTGTTGTGTGCACATAGTTGTCCAGATTATGACTCAGTTATGCTTGGCACACATGTGGCTACTTTTATTATCCCTTCTACTCTAAAATGCATGCTAAAACACCACCTATAAATTGCCTTAGCCTCTACCAAGTGTTCCCTAAATGATCATTAAGTCTAAAAGATGGCAGCTCTTTTTACAGCAGTCTTTACCCAGGAGGCAGTGTTTGGGAAAATTCAGGGTACTGCTAGCTAAGCACTGCAGCCTTCTACAACTGGGCCCTTTAAAAAAAAAAAAAAAGACAAACATTCTGCTGTTAAAAACAAAAAAAATGAGGCTGGGCCTGCAAACCTGGTCCCCAGTGGAGGTTGGGGCCGTACAATCAGGCACACATCTCCAGGCACAGTAAGAGAGAAGCACCAGAATTAGGAAGATGGAAGGAATGACGGCCACTGCAGAACACAGGCCTGCTGAGCTCCAGAGAGGAAGCCAAGGAAAGTAGGTCGTGGGGGGAGCATGAGTTGAGTGAAGCTAGGGCTCATGGCAGAGCCCAGGCAGTGCCATCCTTCGTCTTCCCAAAGTGCTGTCTCATACTTAGAATGAACTTCCTCAGTGTCCTTCCAAAACAAAGCAGGGATGTGAGCCACAGGACACTGTGCTCCCAGAGCATGAAAGACAGGCAAGAAATGAACCCGTGCCTCCAGGTACTCCCCAGAGCAAGTGCACTGCCTTGAAACACAGATCCATCCACAGCTGTCTTCCCGTGGACACAGATGGGTGGCCCAGCCCCTGCCATAGGGTTCACTCCCAATGAACCACTGTCTACATGTCATCCCAATTTGAAGGGAAAGGTCTTTTTCAAGGGGAGAATGAGAGGGAACCCTTTCAGTGTTATTTGGTAGCATATGGCAGCTCACCACTTTACATTTGGAAAGTCTGTAGCAGATCATGCCTTCCATTAAAACTCACATTGCATTGATGCTTAAGGAAAATAAGTACCAACTGAATGAATGAACAAACAAATAAATAATACTTAATCAGAACCTTTTTTCACAGATGATCTGGCCAAAGAGGTCTGCCTTTGTAGAGTCCATAGAACTTGTTCTTTGGGGGAAAAAGCGACTACAGATAAAGGGAATTCTTCCTCAAAGGCAGACAATTCAAGGTGGGTGGGGGAGGGGCAGTTCAGGGAAGCACAGCTTCCCTGTTGTGGGCAGAGAGCCTACTGATGACCCCAGAGGAGGCCGAGACTGGGGAGGAGAAACTTACTATCCATTGTGAATGCTTTCCTTAACTTATTAGTTATTCCCATTACAAACACTGGCTTAAAACTGGGGGGGGGGGGGGGGGGGCGGGCGGGGGTCAGCGCCTATGGCTCATGCTTGCAATCCTAGTTACCTAGAAGTCTGAGACCTAGATGATCACCATTTGAAGCCTGCTTGGGTAGGAAAGTCCACAAGATGCCATCTCCAACCTACCAGAAAAAAGCCAGACTGAGGCATAGCTCAATAGTAGAGCACCAGCCATAAACAAGCAAGCCAAGCAAGAGTATGGAGCTGGGTGTTCAAGCCCTATTACTGACCACACCCCTCCCCCCACCAAATCAACGCTGGTTTCTGTGTGCTGACACAGAGCTGTGGAGGACATCGTCTCTTCAATGGGTTGTTTATCCAGGAAAGGCCAGGGTGACATATACAGAGCACCAGAGCACCTCAGTGTGCCATGGGATATCACTGGCTCGGAGGCAACATGGCACCTTACCTCAGCTCCCAACAGAGACAAACAAAGTCCAATCTTCAACTCCAGATCCCCCCTTTTCTTTTTTATGACACTTAGGCCCTCTGACTTTGAAAGATACCTGAACAGAAGATTTGAGGTGATCTGCTCCCCAAGAGTATTAGGCAGCATCTAGACACATGTTCTGGAGATTGCAGCTGCAACTGGCAGCCCATGAGGAGAGACCAGCAGCGCAGTTCAATGTCCCACAATCCACAGGGCCATCCACAGCAAAGGGGTAGCTGGCCCAGGGTGCCAGTAGTACTGAGCTTGAGAGACCCTGCCTTAGAGCACATCCTGTTCTCAGCCATCCCCAGCCCTGAGGCTTTTACTTCTGCAGCCCCTCCACCTCAGCTCTGGGCTTTACCCCATGCCAAGCATCTAGGTCCTTGTGCTCCCCACTGGCCTGCAGCTAAGGTTGCCCAGCAGACAGCCCCCCACCCCAAGGGCGACAGCATCAGTTTATGGAGACACCCTGGCTCACCTCTCCCACTTTCCCTGGTGCTGTGGTCCCAGGCCCTTAGTGCACATTAGCACCCTGAGGGAGCTCTGAAAAGAAATGGCAGCACTTGGACAAAATCCAGCTTTATTTATTTGCATTCTCTGTGGCCTGAGCCTGAACCATCTTGGTCTGCAGGCTCTGCAGATGATGGCAGCATGCAGCTAGGTGAGCCCTGCTCCTCAAAAGCCCTCCCCAGGCCCCTCGCACTGGCGAGCTGGGATTCCTTTCTGCTTCTCCTGCCTGCTCTGCTTTGGGGATGATTTCTGTAATTCTCTGCCTGTCCACCTGAGACATTATGAAGATTTCCTGAGTTCTCACCGAAAGTAAATCTCTTTTTTCTGTTTTCTTCTCCCTCTTTCTCTTTCTTTCTTTTTTCTTTCTTCTTTCTTTCTCTCTTCCTCTCCTTTTTTTCTCTCCTTCCCTTCCTCCTTCCCTTCCTCCTTCCCTCCCTCCCTCCCCTCCATCCTCCCTTCCTTCCCACCCTCTCTCTTTCTTTCCTTCTTTCTTGTGCTGCTACTGTGGCCTGAACTCAGACTCTGCCCCTCTTGCTTGTCACTTTTGCTCAAGGCTGGCATTCTACCACTCGATCCACAGCTCCACTTCCAGTCTTACTTGGAGATAAGAGTCTCTTGGTTTTTGTCTGCCTGAGCTGGATTGGAACTCGGATTCTTAGATCTCAGCCTGTTGAGTACCTAGGACTGCAGGCATGAGCCACCAGTACTTGGCCAAATCGCTCCTTCTGAAAGAAGGATCTTGCCACCTTGTATTACACTATGAGTGATGTTCCCTTACTCATCATTCCTCTCTCTTTCCCACCAATAGTTCTTGCCTGAGCTGCTCGTGGGTGCCAGAGCAAAGCCTTACATACAACCAAGGCAGGACCTGCTCAGTCAGAAGAGCAGCCTACAGAACACAGCCACCCTTTCTTTCTCTCAGTGTCCTGTGTCCAAGACTCTCTGGAGGCACTACTTGACCAACTATCCAAAGTGCCCTAGCAAACCATCTATGTGATCTGACCAGTAGCTTCCTTGGCTTTCATTGACTCTGCAAATACAGAAAGCTTTTTGCTTCCTGATTACCTAGAAAACAACAGCATATTAACTCACTGGAACAACTGGGCTTCCTCTCCATATGCACCATGGAAGCTCCAATCCTCCGGGATGCAGCCACAGTGCAGAGCAGAGCCAGCCTGAGCAGATCATATACTGCAGTGATCAAGTCTGGGGGGTGTCTGTGCATGGCTGGTTTAGGGAGAGTGTCTTAAGATTCTTATTGCCCCGGAATTTAGAAGGATGATTGCAAAATGACTCATAATGAAGTAGATTTGTAGCACCAGACCTGAAAAAAGGCTATACCAATACACCAATTTCCCCCAACCCTGTGTGTTTCCACAGACCTAAGGTGGCTGTGAGACCATAGGGCAGAGTTCAGACGTGCACATAGGAGTCACAACTTCCATGCATCATGTGGACATTGGCCCTCACTGCTCCAGAACCAGGAGTCCACCAGCACCTGAGATTTTCTGGCCACTGACTTCTAGAATGGCCTGTAAGGAGTGAGTGACATTAGGTCCAGTTGTAGTAGAGGATGTTGGTCTCTAACACTGGCTCCATGCCCTCTAAAGTCCTCCATGAGACCAGGGGAGGAGAAAACAGAAAACCAGGTGGCAGAGAATAAGCAGGAAAGATTAGCAGGAAGTCAGTTCCTTTACCAGATCTCACCCCCAGGGCTCCATTCACCATTGCTCAGCCCTGCTTATGGCATCCCACACCTGCCCAGAGCCACTAGAGCCTAATGATCATTCAGTTTACCCAGAAGCTGCACTCATTGTGTCTGTCTGTGATGAGTTCCACAAATGTGTATTGAGAGCCATTGGGCGGCCTCCCCTGCTGGTAGTCAGGTCTTTGAGCTCTCTTACCCAAAAGGCGTGGAGGAATGCTGGGATGGAGAGTGAGGGGACAGGTGAGAGCCAAAGTCAAGTTGAAGATTTGAAGCCATTTTCCAGGCTTCAAGGCTCAGAGAGTGGAAACTTGGGTTCCCAAACCATCTCTGCTGTTACTGAGTGTGAGTGTGGGTAAGATGACACACGCACTGGGCTGCCATTGGATGGCTGTGCATGTGGGAATGCAGCTGGGTCTGGCAGACGCAGAGAGGCGGGGACCCTGGGAATGAGCACGAGGAGACTCTCATCCAGCTGCCTGTAAACAAGATGAACTGCTCTCATCTCTCGATGGCCTTTGCTAGAACTGCTGCCTAATGCCACAATCCTTGCCTTTCCCAGCCCTGCAAGGTGGTCAGGAGGATCCTCTGTGGGAAGCTTCTGGAAGGCCAGAGCCCCACATGGATGGAGGGCATCACCATATTCCTATGTAGGTCAGCCTGGTGACAGGATGGAAAAGACACTGGGGCAGGTCTAATGGATGAGCGGATGAGTGCTAATGTGACATGATAGTTGCTATTTAAATCCAAGTGTTTGAGGAAACTGAAGTCTATTTTATTCACATGTTGAGTTACTACAACCCTCAAATTACTTCAGGTGTGTATTTTAAATTAGGTTTTTCATTCTATGCCGTAGGTGGCTGAGTTTGTACAGTCTCTTCTGGGCTGTGAAGAGCAAGCCAAGTGCTTCGAGAAGGAGGTAAGAAATGTAAAGGTTACTTGTGATTTTTGTCCTTCTAAGCCCACATCTGTGCTGTTTCCATTCCATTAAGTGTAAGTAAAAATGGCTTTAGAGATGACAGAAAGGGGACTGGCAGGAGGACCCGACATTTCTGTAGCCCATTCCCCTTTCTGTCATCTCTAAAGCCATTTTTACTTACAAGCACATGGTTAATGAAGGCAGTGGAATAGAGCAAAGGGTCCAACAAGCCCTGCTTGAGACCCCAACTCCTACTTACACAGCTTGTGTGACATTGGAAAAGTCTTTAAGCTTATAATTCCAGGTTTCCTCATCTACCTTGGAGAGGTAATGGAGAGATTAAAAACATACAAATTATGGTAATGGATTGTGATAGCACCATGAACATTAGCTGTTATTACCATCATTGCCATGCTGTTAAGACCCTTGAGACTGGTGGGTTTCCTTCCTTCCTTCCTCCCTCCCTCCTTCTCTCCCTCCCTCCCTCCCTCCCTTCCTTCCTTCCTCTCTCCCTCCCTCCCTTCCTTCCTTCCTCCCTCCCTCCCTCCCTCCCTCCCTCCCTTTCTTCCTTCCTTCCTTCCTTCCTTCCTTCCTTCCTTCCTTCCTTCTTTCCTTCCTTCCTTCCTTCTTCCTTTCTTTCCTTCTTCTTGCCTGAAATACTGCTGCTGTCTTCATTAGAGTATGGAAAGAGACATATTCTCCCTCTTAAGCCCTAAGGAATGTGCTCCTTCTCTCCTAGGAGAAGTATTTCATTCTCTGCAGCTGCATCTTCATTTATCCTAAGTGCACAGGAAGCTTTCTAAAACTTTCAAAGTGTTTAAACACGCAAAAGCCACAGGAAGGGTCACCAGGGCAATTCCTCCTTTGTGGAAAGGATCACAGCATTAGTGCAGTGACGGGTGGAGAGATGAGAATTACAGAGTTGAAAAGATTTTGTTCGTGATGCTAGGCCCACCAAAGGGTTATGCAAAAAACCTTCCATTACTGTCTAATTGTGAAGCCAGGAGTTATAAGTCCCATTATAAGCTAGGCACTGGTGGCCCATGCCTGTAATCCCACCTATTCAGGAGCTTGAGATCGTAGGATCACGGTTCAAAGCCAGCTTGCACATAAAAATCTGTGAGACTCTTATCGCTAATGAGCCAATAAAAGGCTGAAAGTAGAAGCATAGCTCAAGTGGTAGAGTGCCAGTATGGTGCCAAAAAGCTAAGCAAGAGTACAAGATCCTGAGTTCAAGTTCCAGTACTGGCAATAATAGATAAGTTAAAAAAGAAAGAGAAAAAAGAGAAAGGAAAAGAGAGAGGACATTAGACAGGTTCAGGACACTCATACAGTCAACAAAGTCAAGCTCTGAGAGCCTGAGGGCTTCCGAAAGTGGTGGACAAATAGCCTGCATGGGAGCCATTTGGGAACGCTAGAAAAACAGTCACACTTCATTTCTAATCTAAAAATATTGAATTGTCAAGTAAAGATTGAGTATATTTAAGGGGCACCACATGGTGATTTGATATGAATATTCATGATATGCTAATTGCAACAGTGAAGATCTCCAGTACAGCCATCATCACCCATTTCAGACTCAGATCTTCAGGAGCTTGTTCATCTGGAACCAGAAATCAGTCTGAGCCAGTTTTCTTTAAATCTACTTAAAGGCTAATAAATAAAACATTAATTATGTATGCATATTTTACAATGGATTTTTTTTTATTACAGAAAGAAAACTTAAGCTATAGGCAAGGGAAGAGGAAAAGGGAAAAACACAATTACTATTCTTGCAGCCAGTCTAGCTTCCATTAACATTTGGTGTGAAGATTTCTAATGTATCAAATATGTGGCTAGGAGGATTTAATTGTGTACATATATACTGAGAATACTATCATCATATCACATTGCTTACCGATTGCTTCCTAAGTCATTATGTCCTTGAGACATGAAATTTGGTGACCTTGTCCTATTAATGTACTGTAGTGTATTCACTTCTGCTATTGGTCGAGCCCTAGGATGTTTCCAGTATTCCCTGACATGAATAATCGAGAATATACACATTGCACACAATGCTCTTGGGGAAAATTTCCCAGAGATTAACTTGGTGCCCCTTTGAAGGCAGTTGATACATATTGAGACTAAGCTATTTAAAACAACAGCAGCAATTTAACCTGGTAACCATTTGTGTCTACTGAGTTCATATTTAAATGTCAGCCTCTTTTATATTGAACTTTACTCTGTTCTCCTGGGGGAACACTGAAGTTGAGGGGTAGAGGGCCTGAACTGAGTGAGAGGGCTCATCACTTTGTGAAGATGATTGCAGGGTTTCAGCCGCATTCAGCACGGGGCAGCTGTCTTTATTTGTTGTGTATTTATTGCAGCAGATTGATGGCAAAGCCTTCCTACTTCTGACACAGACAGACATTGTCAAAGTGATGAAGATCAAGCTGGGCCCTGCGCTGAAGATCTACAATTCCATCCTGATGTTCAAAGCCTCCCAGGACCTCACCGAAGATGCTGCCTTGAGCCAAGAAGCACGGGGGTGAACGTGCTCCTGAACTTGAACTTTCAGCGGCACCAGGTCCTGGACTCCTTCAGCAATAACAGGGGTACCCACTCATTTGAGTTTCCTGGTCCCATTCACAGTTTATCTGGACCCTTTAGAAAGTCTCTGTGGCTTACTTGGGTGGAGGATTTTGTGTGGAGGATTTTGTGTGGAGAGTGTGGGTTTGCAGTGTGGTTGTCTTGGGAGGTCATCTGTGTTACAGAACAAAGAAGCCCACACTGTAGGTCTATGTGCTTTCTCGTCACAAAAGAAGCCATTTCCATTCTGCATTTCCATTCTCTGGTAGTAAGATAGCAGAAAAGCTGTGCATATCAGTGCATGGTTGCCATGTTTATCAGCGCCACCACGGAGCGCTGACCACACTTGTCATCCAAGGACAGCGTGTCTCAGAGATGGAAGCCTGGTGCCTTTAAAAGACTCTTGTGAAATTTCTATGTGCTTTGACTCAGGAAAGTGAACTTTGAAAAAAAATAATAATAAGCACATGTTTTCAGGTTTCATAAACTCTCCTTTTTATTCCATTACTATTTATTTATTTATTTTAATTTATTTTATAACTAGTCTCTGGTTGTGGTCCCAAGGCGTCCTGGAGCCTACACTAAGCATTGTGCCTAGGACTAATAGCAAAACAGTTGACAGGCACGTCTAGAAGCTGGAGAGACTCCCCATCTGCAGTGAGACTGCGGGCACCTCTCCTAACAGTGCATCCTAGCACTTGCCTCACCTGGTAGGCCAGACATCCACTTGCACTGGACTCCTAGCAGCTCACACTCTGATGGGATTCTTGGAGAAGTAAATCTATGTAACAAGTGCATCTGACCCTGAGTTTGTCTCTACAAACAGAAGCACCATAAAAAGGAACAATCGCTATTGATTCTTGGTGTGAAAAATTCTGGTTTGTTCTCAGACAGTCATCATATTTTGTGACTGATTGTATCTGGAATGAAACTTGTATGGAGAGAGGCTCACAGTTCTTAAAAACAAATACTTTGTTTCTTACTCTTTGTTTTTACTACTCTTATACATACTAACAGCCACCATGTCCTCCCAGGAACAAGCATTCATCATTTTAGGGAAGAAGAAAAAGAATTCATAAAGAAGAGACTCAGGTCTGACCATATCAGCTTGCTTCATTAAGAATGTTAGTGGTTTGAGAAAATCACATCTGTTTAGACAATTTCAGGAACTTCAGGCTTTTGAAGAAGAAATAAACTTCTCTAAGAAGAGTGCATACATTGTGTTTCTTTAGATTTTTACCTAAATGATATTTTAATATATTATTGGTTGGTATACATTTTGGTGTCATTTTGTTTGGTTGTTAGTTTTGCTTTTTGTAGATTGCCATATGCAATTAAAATTCCTGCTTCTGCTCTGTAATTTTAATATATTTTTAGTGATAATGAACAAATAAAATAAAATCCATACTTTTCTGACTTGGTGAATGTGCTGTTGGAAACCAGGCCTACCTCACAACCTGGAATCTGGTTTTTTGTTTGTTTGGTTTTTGGTTTTTTTCTCAGCTGTGGGAAAACTAAAGTAAGTTCATCAATCCTAAAAGCAAACACCTGGAAAGTTTTTACTATCATGTTCCTTGGGCTACATTCCCTTAGGGAGGTGTATGTTAGTAACATGAGAGAGTAAATTGGAGGGCTTTTGTTAAGTTAATACCTTTAAAATTGCTCATTGTCCAGGCACCATGGAAGACCTGAAATTTGTGTATTGCATTTCAAATATATGCCATTTCAAAGGCAGAACCTAGAACAGGATGAATGATACCAAATGAAATTGGGATTAAACCAGAAGATGTGTGAACAAATAGGAACAGTGTTGCAGAAACCCCATTCTGGCACTTGAGTCTGTCTCCTTCAATGGATCCAAAAGGGAATTCAGACCCATCATTCAAGAAGCTGCCCAGGCCAGGAAACAAGAGTCACCTGGTTCTATGCATTCCCGTGGTATAAATCTTCTACCCCTGTGAAGTCACCGGGCGGGGGGTGAGGGGTTAGGAAGAGTGTTCAGTTCTTAGGAGAACTGCTCCCTGCAAGCTGAGTCCTCCCCAGACATCCCTCTGCCCATCTCCAGCCTCTATGCATTCTCCTTCATTTAGACTGTTCTTTCCCTGTTATGATTTAGACTATTTTTTTCTCTAAGTTCATTTTGCTCTTACTCCTCCCACCAGCGCACATGCAACCCCTCTTCCAGAAAAGTTCTGGCCCTCTCTTCACTCTTTATTGCTACTCCTTCTCTCCCCGCTGGTCTGGAGGGTCAGTGGGGACTTAACTATGCCTGCCATGTTCATCGCTGAGTCCTTGAGCTTAGCCTAGTATCTGGCACTTACTTAGCTCATAGTAAGTTAGTTGCTACATCAATGAATACTGCAGGCCAAACAAACTCAAATGCAAGTCCCACCTCTGTGCTGCCTGAACAAGAGTAACCCTTGTAAATTAAGAAAACAACACCTACACTGGGGGTTTTAATTTGATTTGGGGAGTGTAAAAATCACATAAATGTCAGTGACATAACACTTACATGTGAGGTGCTGACACCTAACAGCAGCCACTGAGTGGGTGTCAGGAGAACGGCAGCAACATGAATCTTCTTTAGGTTGGCAGGACTCTGCGGTGGAAGAACTGCTTTTCTTGCACCAAGCCCGAGTGGCAGGGCCCCTTTTCTCCGAGTGGATATGCCAGAGGTCTAGGGTTTCCTGGCAGCACTTTGGAGGTCTGTTTAGGGGCCCCTGATTGTCCTAGGTTCCACTGTACTGTAGTCTAGCTTCCACTCTAACCGATTTTCCTTCTCCCTCCAGCAAGCTCCAGCAAGGTTTGAAACCTGAATAACGGAAATCTTCCCCTCTTTCCGAACAACCTCCCTGCAGCCCCATGGTCAGGTCAAGTGGCAGAGAGGATGACGGCAGGAGCTTCCGTCAGCTTCTTGTCTACATTCTTGCCTGGAATATGAATTGAATCATGGAGAATTTTAAAAAATGCATAAAGGGATTCAAGAAGTACAAACTTCTAGGTTACAAGAAAGAACTCCCCTAAAGGACCATTTGTACCACACAGCCTAAGTATATACACATCATGATGCTACAAATGAGATCATTAGCAAGAAACCTAGAGGGAGCCCAGGATGGCTGAGGCTAAAGTCTTTGAATGCCTGTAATTCCAGATATCTTTCCAAAAAATAAATTTCCTCTCATTACCAACAGCCCTAGGTCATTATTAACAATCTCTGCTTAATCTCTAAGTAACTCTTTGCTCCCTCTGTGCCTAAATACCTGACCTTTTAAAATTCACATTTTTAAGGAGTTGTCAAGATTTAAGAGAACAAGAGACTGGCTGCTTGCTAGGACGGGGTCCAAGGTACCACAACTTTCCCTGGTTCCTATTGACTTTCAAATACACTGAGAGATTTCTAGGAACCATTCACTTTTGTCTACAGGGCCTTTTATGTTCTGAGCTTGGGAAGGGAAGTAGAGAAGAGAAAGTATAGGACTTCAGAGGGAGGCCTGGGTTTGAATCCTGAACACTGTGCCTAGCCAACTGCATGATCTAGAAGCTTTCCTTAAACATATAGCCAAAGATTGACTTTCCACATGTACTCATTTCAGTTCTCCATGTCATTTGAAGGGATATTGAGCTTGGAGCTGCAACCCCTGGGGCTGCACAATATTATTTTGAATATGAAATGTTTCTATGAATACATTCTTAATAGTTGGAAATATGTTCTTCATGAATATATTCTCTTATGAATGTATTCCTTTAAAAACCTATCCTTATAAATATATGTATGAAGAACATATTTACTAATATATTCTTGAATATTCAGAAGCTTTAAAGAATAAATTCACAAATATATCATTGAATAACATATTTGGAAGGATTCTCACTTCAGAAATACATTCTTGTTATGGTCTTTCAGTCTCCATCTCTTTTTGTCCTTCAGTTGCTAGCTACAGTAACTAAATACAGTGGCTTATTATGCTTGTAATCCTAGCTACTTAAGAGGCAGAGATCAGGAGGCAGAGGTTGGGAGTCTTGAAGATTGAGGATACTCTGGGAAAAAGCTTGGCAAAGAAGCTCAGTGCAGGGTTACACACCTGTATTCTAGCTGCACGATAAGTCTGAACAGGAGGACCTCAGTCCAGACCCAATTAATGCGAAAAGAGCTTGGGTCATGACTGAAGTGGTAAAACATCTGACTAGCAAGCACAAGGTCTTCAGTTCAACTCCCAGTACTGCAAAAAGAAAAAAAAATCTATAAAGATAAAGTAAAACATATTCAACTCTGTCTTAAGGGCTAAAAAAGTAAGTTTTCTGACTGAGCCATGGAGTGAATCAGTGGTTGGCAATTTGGTTTCTCAGTGAACTTGTCTGCTTCTAAATCGCTTTAATCCACAGTCCTTTTGAAAGGAGGATGGATACTGAACCCAGTGGGCCATAGGACATGCTGTTGTGCCAAGGCTGAACATCACTGTGGGGTGCAGGGGGCCCAGAGAGCCTCCTAGGAAGCCCTGAGCTCCTGAAGGGTGACAGCAGAGAACTGCGGCACGGCAGCAGCCTGTGGCATCCCGAGGGGAACACAGAGCTGGGGACGGGGCAGCAGCACCCAGTCACAGAACCCAGGCCCACAGAATGACACGGAGAGGAAGTAGAGACACAGTGATGGCTTGTGGGGCAAAAATAGTCCGAGAAGAGCCATCAAAAAGCAACTGGAAAACAGAAAGTGTGAGAAATGGAACTTTAAGATACTGATTAATTTTCTCCAAGTGGTTCTGTTTCATGGGGTCATACCAGTTGTTTTGTGCTGACCAGGTAGCACCCAACAATGTCCCATGTCTTTGGTTTGATGTGAGATCGTGTTCCCTTTGATTTAGGAATCCAGGCATGAAGGCAAATTGATGCATGAAGAACACAAAGTGCTGAGAAACCCCAGGTTCAACCCAGATGTCCCACAACAGATTGAGCTGCAGTTGCTGAACTGAAGCTAACAGCAGTTGTATGGAACACACAGGGAGACTGTTTGGAAAGAGAGAACACTGCATTGTATTGGCAGTCTCAGAGGATGTTCGGCAGGGGCAAAAAATCAAGAACCACTGACTTAATGTTTTTTTTTATTTTTTATTTTATTTTTTTTAAGTAAAGAAAAGTTACACGTGTTTGTGGAATCCCTGCTAGCTTCGTTTCTTTTCTGTTGTTGTAAGAGGTCAGCCCAGTCTGGGTAATTGAGACACTATTTAATTAGCACAATTCCAGTCATGGGAAAGTCTGAGAACATGACCACAGCACCAGAGTGTGTCTTCTTGCTGTTTGATCCCATGGTGAAAGAAGGGCAAGAGAGTATGGGCTGGGACGGCATTCAGTCACTGGTGAGGGCACAGCCTTTGGGCCTTGCCTGCCTCAGACTAAACCCCACCTGTAGCTCTGTTGCACTCTGTAGTAAGAGGGCAACAGAAACGGAGGGACATGTTCAAGCCATGGACTACTGCCCAGCTCTCTTGGGCAGGATAAGCAGAGCAAGTGATTGCCGTGAAGGCCCTTGCTTCCGTGTAAATTAGCCCATCGTCCCAGGTCTGGACCGTGGACGACAATTCATTTCAGAAGATAGAACTTTCAGTTTGGTTCATTTTTTTCCCGAAGAAGCAATTTGGATTGTATTTTGTCTGGTGCCTCCAACAAAGAATCAACACACAATCAACGCTTCGCTTAGTAAAGGAAAAGTTGCTGAGACCGGTGGCTTGGTGTTGGTGATTGAAGTTTATATTTTTTCAATTTTCAGCTCATTGGCAGTTTCCCTCCAACTTCTTTTTTTTTTCTTTTTCTCCTCTCATTCTCTTTAACTTGTCTCTCACAAGCCTTGTTCCAATCAGTTTGAGGCCCGAGGTTTTCTTCAAAGAGATTTGCTTTGAGACAGGGTGAGCTGAATGGAAGAGTGGGAAGAAAATGTCGTGTCACTCATCACACATCTGTATTGATTCTGAACTTTCAAAAGCTATGTCAGATTCCCCAGGAGAGATGGCCCTGTCTCTTTTCATGGAAAGTTTTTGAAGTGTTCATTCAGCAAGTATTTATTGAGAGCAAACTGTGTATCAGGCAGTTTATGCCTGTGGAATATAGTTGTAGACAAGGCAAATAAGAACTATTCTTTCCATGAAACTTCACTTGAAGTAGGGGAAGTAAAAAATAAATGCCAAGCATACAAATATGAAGATGAAGATGGGCACCAGTGGTTTATGCTTACAATCCTAGCTACTCAGGTGACTGAGATCCGAAGATCATGGTTCTAATCCAGCCTAGGCAGGAAGTTCTGTGAGACTTATCTCCAATGAACCACCAAAAAGCTGGAAATGGAATTGTGTGTCAAGTGGTAGAGTATCAGCCTCGAGAGAAAAAGCTAGGGGTCAACAACAGGACCTGACTTCAAGCCCCAGGACTGGCACATAAGAATAAGTAATAATAATAATAATAATGATAATAATAATAATAATATGAAGATAAGTAGAAGAATGAGTGAAGCATACGTCTATACCTTTTGATAAACCTTTTGAAAAAAATATGATCCTATGGCACTATTCAGTGGAATATTCTAGAGTTTAGGACCCTGAGTCATATAATACAAACCAACACTGTCACATACTGAAATCCTTGCTAGGTCTTTGCTCGTGTTTTGTTTGCCAATCATATCGATGATCATATTCACTCCCCCAGGGACCAGAACAATCCTCCACACAGAAGTGCTTCAGTCCACATTGCTGATTGGCTCAAGGACTGGGATTGTATTAAATATTGATGTTTAGCCAGCGAATAGCCTGTTATCTTAACATTTGTAGACCAATTTCCCTTCCTCAGTGTGCATGGGCTTTAACAAGGAATAATCAGAGATACTTCTAAGGTCTCTGAGATACTAGAGATTATTACACTGAGATTATCATCAGTCAGTTCACTTTAAATACAGACCAGTAGTTTTAGCTCAGTTGTGTTCTAATGTTTATTATGCAGACATGAGAATTTCAGATGTGAATATGTGTTCACAAAGCTTTGAGTGGTAATCTTGCCAAAAAATTATCCAATTCCTACTTGATTCCACAGCTTTCCACAAAGGGTAACCAAAGGTTAATAATGGTTGAGAATGGATATGGTACTTGATGCAAAAGGAAAACATCTTAATGGAATGTGTCTGATATGGAGGTGGGAAGTTCTGACCTTTTGTGGGAGTCAACCCTAAGTATCTAGAATAGGTCTCCAATTACAGCTGTTTTCAAAGCCCCCACTGGGCACACTTTTCAAAGAAGTCATCTTGGTGCCTGTTAATTTGAAAATTGATTAGCCGTAGGGGAGACACAGTTTTAGCAGAAAGCAATTTCTTTGTGTCTAGTTATTTATTTTGATCTGGGTGAGTTGTCTTGAACTGGCATCTGTGTATTGGTTAGAACAGCTTATCAAGATCAGAGTTTGGGGTATGTTATATGATTCGCCAATTCCTTAGAGAAAAATCAAGGTTTTTCATGTCTGGGTAGTTGCTAGAAATGTGAAAAATCATTTTTAAACTCATGAGCACCAAGAAGTTATTTCACAATTCAATCTATGTTATGTGCCAGACAATTGGGATGTCCTCCTTCAAGAGCAAGCAATAAACAAAGAAAAAACTCACTGATTTTAAAACCGTAAAATTTATGGTATTTACTCCATATTTTATTGGCTTTAAGCTAGTAAAAAAAAGTATTTGTTCCTCCAAATCCTTTGGGCGCTCATTTTTCCATTGCTCTGTAGACAATAAGTCACTAAGCACATCTTCCTCAAACACAGCTTTGTAGCTTTCTCAACCTTGATGGGATTCTGAACATGAGGCAGTAAAGAGCACATGACTCCATTACTTGAGTCATGTGATTACACTCATCTTCATGACTCCACTTCCAAAACCTCCCTGGTGAAACCATTAGACAGAAGCTCCATGAGAGATCCATTGAGACACAGATCACATCTGTCAAGTTCTCTACCGCTCTCTGTGCAGGCACAGAGCAAATGGAACTTAATATTGAACAGTAATAATGTGGAAGAGGCACTTGATACTTACATATTCAATAAAGACAATGCTTTAAAATGCCCTTTATCAGCTCTACCTTTAATCCTCTTTCCACTTCTACTTACCACATAACGTATCAGGTCCATTCTGGTCCCATCAAAGCATTTCGTGTGTGTGTGTGTGTGTGTGTGTGTGTGTGTGTAAAATACCCCAATTTGCTCTTTTCTGAATTAAAATTCTCAGTCTGCCATTCTTATTTATCCTGCCATCTTTGTTCTTGCTTTTAGTGATTAACTCTGAAATTTTCAAGTTTACATATTAGTTTTGGGAGACAGTATCTTCACATACAGCCCAGGCTGGCCTTGTATGCACAATCCTCATATCTTAGCCTCTCAAGTATTGGGATTATAGATATGCACCATCATTCTTGGTTTCATTTTTCTAATATTTTTGAATACCCTAATGATGTCACTTTTCAGTATGTTCTGAAGTATATTTCCTTCTTTAACCTGTTTTCATTGTCACTGTTGTTCTAAATTTGTAACTCTTAAATTGTCAAGTTTGAACTATTTCTTGTACATTTTTCTTAGCCTTCCTTGCCATGCAGCTGCACTGCTTTAGGTAGGTAGGAAGTCTCTCCTCATCCCCAAGTGATCCTTTAGAAGCCTGCTGCTGGCACAGAGCTCTCTGGCCTGTGCTTGCTGAAAGCCACGTGTTCTCTGTACATGTCAACTCTTGGGAAAGCAAATCCCGGGGCATGAGGTGCAACCAACCCAGAAAGCCACTGAGTCATGCAATGCAGAACGAGCACAAGAGTTCTGCTCGCTCAGAGCTCCAGAGGTGGCTCTTTTGTTAATGGTTTGTAAAACGTTATGCAGAACAAACTCCTAACAAAAAGGTTTTAGGCAAATTAGAATCCAATGTTCTGGCATGAGGATGTTACCAGAGGACTGAAATTGTATTTCCTGTGCCCCATGCACATATGTTTACCTATTTGTTTTGAACACTCCTCTATTTGACCCATTTCATCTTTTTTTTCCTGTCAAATCTGAACCTTTTTCTCACTTATGATTCATACTTCTTGGTGTAAATAACTCTGAGACATTTAAAAAATATTTGTACCATCTTTCCCAAGGCTGAGAACATGGTAGCTCAGTATGTTATAAAGTGGCTTATGTAGAAAATTAAAATATTTTGAGAAGACTAGTTACGATTTCTGTTTGTTTCTTTGTTTTTAGGAGACCTCACTTCCAGTATGGGACCTGTCAATAAAATAATTTGCTTTAAATAAATCTTATCCATAGCAGCCAATTTTTTTCTGGTCCTGTCTTTCTTGAGTAACTTATATTGGAGTAGGGGACCTAGGTCACTGTCATCTTACATGGCATTGGACTGACCGGGTTCTTCATGATCCAATCCAAACCATGTGAATGCTATGTTTGGATGAGAATATGAATAAAGGGAAGGTCCTTTGATGACTACACTCAGCTCAAGAATTCTTTCCAAGTACCAGGGTTTGAACTCAGGGTCTTTCTCTCTCCCAGCTTTCTTGCTCATGGCTGGTACTTTCCTACTTGAGCTGTGCCTGCAGTCTACCTTTTCATTGGTTAGAGTTTCAAGGATTTTTCTATCCTAGATGGTTTCAAACCATGATACTCTAGTTCCTAGCCTCCTTAGGATTATAATTGTAAGCTACAAACTCCCAGCTCCCAGAGTAATTATTTAAAAAGGCATGTGGGGATCCATGACAAGAAAAAAAAATCATAAAAATAACTCTAGGGAGAAGTGGGCAAAGTACCACTTAGAAGTGAATGCAATTAATCAGTCCCCAAATATTTATTGAGTTTCTCTGCATATTATTCACTACACTTTCTATCTGAGCACAAGTAATTCCATACAGTGTTTGGTCTCTGCATATGTAATGAATGATCATTCATGCAGCTAAATAAATGAGCCAAACTCAGAATTACTATACAATTTCTAAATTGTGAAAAGACTGTAATAGTTGAGAAATTTTGGTAAAGTATTTCCGAATGTCTGATACCTTTGAGTCATATGAGGTAGTGTCTTCCCAAGTTTTTACTTTCACTTCATCTCATAAAAAGAGACATGCTTCAGATTACAACCCTACACAGACACACAGACACACAGACACACACACACACGGCGTACACACAAAGGCACACAGAGAGGCATATACACATACACACATTCATTTCTATTCAGTTGCATTGTGTCTATTGTAATAAGTATTTTCTTGCCTGCTGTCCTTCATCCTTTAAATTGATACATGACTAATAGAATGTGACCAAGTGTGTGAAGCTGGGCCCTGGGTGTCTCAGTCACAGAGTCTCTCTGGTTACATATTAGAATCACTGGGGCACTTTTTATAAAATACTAATGGCTGCATCCTAACCTAGACAATTTGAATCAGAATCTAAAGATGAGAGCTGCTGGACACTGGAGAGAAGAAAGAGAGGGTGACCATCTTGTATGTTTGTAATGAGCACTAAAGGTGAAGAATCACTGTTTGACGGGCTGGTGCCTAGCTACTCATGAGCCATAGATTAGGAAGATCAAGCCCATCCCAGGCAAACATATTAGGAAAACCTGTCTCAACGGACAAGCAGCGCATGGCGGCTCGTGTCCACAACCCAGTGATACACCAGGTAGAAGTAAGAAGACTACCTTCTTTTTTGTTTTGTTTTGTTTTGTCCCAGGCAAAAACACAAGACCTAATCTGAAAACCACCATTGTAAAAAAGGGCTAGAGATGTGCTTTTAGTGGTAGAGCAGTGCTTGCCTAGCAAGAATGAGGTCCTGAGTTCAAATCCCAGTGTCACCCAAAAAAAGAAATCACTAAATGTGAAAAGGTTCAAACAAAGTCACTGGTACCCTTTTAGTTGAGTGGAATGAGGGTCAGACGCAGGATGTCAGGCTTGCTGGGAAGACACTTACTGCTGAACCATCCCTTCAGTCCTGATTTTGCTGTTATTTCTATAACATTTTTTTATTGTCAAGATGATGTGCAGAGGGACTATAGTTTCATATGTAAGGCAGTGAGTACACATCTTGTCAAACTTGTTACCTTCTCCCTTATTTTTCCTTCCCCCCTTCTCAATCCTCTCCCCACCAAGAGTTGTACAGTTGGGCTGGGGATATGGCCTAGTGGCAAGAGTGCCTGACTCGGATACACGAGGCCCTAGGTTCGATTCCCCAGAACCACATATACAGAAAACGGCCAGAAGCGGCGCTGTGGCTCAAGCGGCAGAGTGCTAGCCTTGAGCGGGAAGAAGCCAGGGACAGTGCTCAGGCCCTGAGTCCAAGCCCCAGGACTGGCAAAAAAAAAAAAAAAAAAAAGTTGTACAGTTGGTTTACAGCATATTGTTTTGTAAGTATTGCTGTTGCATTGGTTCACCTTTTACCCTTTGTCTCTCCATTTTGATGTTCCCCTTCCCTTCCCTCATTCAGATAAATGTATATACAATACCCAGAGCAACAAAAATAGAATACAGTGACAACAGGGGTTAAATGATAGGGAAATAAAAGGCATAATTCACATCCTACATAGAAAATAACAATAATAACAAAATAACAATAATAATTATAAACCACTTATTTCCATAACTTGGAGATCATTTCACTTAGCATCATCTTATGTGATCATATATACATAGCTATTAAGCTATTGTGATCTTCTGCTAGGACTGTCCAAGACATGTACTAATTATTACCAATGAGGGAAACCGTAGAGTCTATGTTTCTTTGAGTCTGGCTCACTTCACTTTGTATGATTTTTTTTTCCCCAAGTCCTTCCATTTCCTTACAAATGAGGCAGTGTCATCCTTTCTGATAGAGGCATAGAATTCCATTGTGTCTATGTACCACATTTTCCTGACCCACTCATCTACTGTGGGGCATCTGGGTTGGTTCCATATTTTAGTGATGACAAATTGTGCTGCAATGAACATAATTGTGCTGATGGTTTTGGTGTGGTCTTGCTTGTAATCTTTTGGGTAGATAGATACCTTTTGAGGAACCTTCATACTCTTTCCAGAGTGGTTGAAATGAGTTTATAATCCCACCAAAAGTGTAGTAGGGTTCCCTTTTGGCCACATCCCCTCCAGCATCTGCTGGATAATGGACATTTTTACTGGGGTGAGGTGGAATCTCAATGTTGTTTGTTTTTTGATTGGTGAACCAATTTTAATAAGATGACATAAGCCCCTAAAACTAATAAAATCATTATGTAAAATACATAGATGAGTACTGTCTTCTTTTAAAAATATAAAATAAATAAGCAAGACATGTGAAAATAGACAAGTTTCCACTAAATAAATGAAAATTTTACAAAAAGAAAGTTTTCCTTTCCATGTCATTTGAAGAAGGAAAATTACCATTTAAAACAATATTCAGGTTTATTAAATTTAAAAAGTATTATAAAATGTTTAACTTTCATCAGCCTCCAGGTTGATGTTGCTGCCGAATTTCATATATAACTGAACTTTCAGATCTGCTAACTGCTTTTGACTCCAAAGCGTCAGTTTCTTCTTGCAAGTTTTTCTTTGCATCTTCTAACATTTCTTGGGTTTCCTCCTGAGAATGGCTGATGAAGACATCTCCAATTTGATAGGGTATCATCACCATCTTCATCCACAAGCAAGATGTCATCACATGCATCCTCCAAATTCTGCAGCTGTTTCTTTTTTACTTCTATTCCCTCCTTTAGCTCTGTGATTCTACTTGTATTCCGTACAAATTTGTTTATCTTCTGTTGATCTTCAAAAGTGACATTGACATCTTCTGCAGCCGCCTTCTTCCTCAATGTTGTTTTGATTCACATTTCTTTGATGGCCGGTGATATAAAGCACTTCTTCATGTGCCTCTTGTCCATTCTCATTTCCTCTTCAAAGAAGTCTCTCTTTAAGTCTTTAGCCCACTTATTAAAGGGTAAGCTGTTTCTTTGAGGATTTGTTTTGGGGAATTTAAGTTTTTGAGTTCTAAGTATATTTTAGATACGAGGCCCTTGTCTGTTGTATGGCCAGTGAAGATCTCTCAATTTGAAGGCTTCCTATTTATCTTGTAAGCGATGTCCTTTGCCATGCAGAAGCTCTGCAGTTTCATGCAATCCCATTTGTCCATTCTTTCTTTGATTTGTTGTGTTTCTGGGCCTTTATTAAGAAAGTTTCAACCTGTGCCAAGGAGCCCAAGTGTTTCTCCTCTTCCTTCATGCAATGTTTTCAGGGTATCCTATTTTTACCTTGAGGTCTTTGATACATTTGGGATTGTTTCTGGTGCAGAGTGATATACAAGGATTTACCTTTAGTTTTTTTTTTTTTTACACGTGTTTAACCAATTTTGCGAACACCATTTGTTGAAGAGGCTGTCTTACTTCTATCCTATTTTTTTTTAGCTCCCTTATCAAAGATTAAGTGGCCATAGGGTCTGCAGGTTCATTTCTGGGTCTTCAGTTGTATTCCATTGTATCAGGCCTAGATCCATTCCATCAGGCCTGTTCTTGTGCTATTACCAAGATGTTCTTATTACTATAGCTTTGTAATAGAGTTTGAAGTTTGGTACTGATATTCCTCTAGCACTGTTCTTCCTGCTAAGGACTGTTTTTGCTATTAGGGTTTTTTTTGTTTTTATTGTTCCATATGAAGTTTTGGATTGCTTCCTCTATTTCATTAAAGAATGGTGTTGTGATGTTGATGGGTATTGCATTGACTTTGTAGCTTTGCTGATTATTTTTTGAGAGTCTCATTCCCTGCCTGAATACATGCTTCAGTACAATTTGCCTTTGTTGGACTTCCCTGAAGTGAAGAACACAGATGTACCACAGTGTCCAGCTTTTTCTACGAAGGGATATCATGAACTTTTCTGCCCTGTTTAGCCTCAAACCATGATCCTCCCAAACTCAGCCTCCTAAGTAGCCAGGATGACAGGCATGATCCCAGCCTCCATGCTACTTTTAATCACGCAAAATACAAATCTACTAAAATAAATAAAGTAGCAAATGACTAATATTCTATCCTTCATATTGACTGTCTAAAGGTATCACTATAAGCAACTTCTTAAGTATTGTTCTTAGAGATGTTGAAGATGGACAGCAATCTATTTTTTCCCAAGTTTATAGCTCCAGATGATTTTCATATATTGTTCAGTTATACAAATGGCTATTGGTATTTTGAGGAAGGTAAAGCCTCCCCTGGGGGTGGTAGGAGCTTAGCTTTATACACTCTGTTGAGATAAACTGGTTTATTTACAGAACTCTCCACACAAGAATATGGTAGGTCTCTCTTTTATTTGTTCCTCTTTTTATATTTTTCAAGAAGTGTAATGGATTTTCAGGCAGATTCTATATGTTGCTTGTCAGATTTGTACTTAGGTGTTTTATGTTTTTATGCTACAGTAAATGAAGTAATATGCTCCATTGTATTTTATAGCTAAATGATATCTGTTTACTGAAAAGTCACTGAATGTGAGTGTTAATTTTGAAACTGTTTCACTTAACTGAATTATCTTCTGTTGCTAAAAGAATTCCCCCAGTTGGGTCTTTCCAAGGTTTCCTAGGTAAACAACTATTGTCTGGAATGAGGAAAAATGTTGAATCCCAACGGAAGTACTATACTTGTGTTTTCCTCTTATCTAATGGCAGTGAGTAGTACCCTTAGAAAAATGGCTTAATGGTAGAGTTCTTGCCCAGCATGCATGAAGCCCTTGGTTCGAGTCTTCAGTACCACATAAACAGAAAAAAACAGAAGTAGTGCTGTGCCCCAAGCAGTAGAGTGCTAGCCTTGAGCAAAAGAAGCTCAGTGACAGTACCTAGGCCCTGAGTTCAAGTCCCAGGACTAAGAAGGAAAAAAGAAAGAAGGAAGGAAGGAAGGAAAGAAAAATGTGATGCTTACAGAAAATAATATCAGTTAAATCAAGGACTTACAAAATGTTTCGACATGTAGAAAATAAGAAAAAACACAGATAACTTTATAGTTATCTTTTGCTAGTTTTCTTCAATTGCATTTTTAGTAAAGCAAATATTTCTCCTAGGTCAGCTAATATCACAGTTAAGATTTTACCATATACTTTTAAAGCAGATTCACCTATACTTTTTTTTGTCATCATGGTCAAGTTTGATCTCAGTAAATAGTAGTCTTATAAAATTGTTGTTTTTTCACACTTATATATGGAAGCTAGGTTCAGCTTACGAAATTGTAAGTAAATATGTTGCATGGCATGCAAGTACATACAAATGTATTAACTGAAATATGGCAGATTCTAGGAAGATGTCAGATAGTGTAATTCCTTAAGAAGCTGAAATAAAAGTTCAGCAAAATAAAACAGCAGGAAGCAGGTACTCAAAAGGAGTAAGGTCAAGAGGAAAGCTGTAGATAAATGAGGAGGAGAAGAAGGGAAGAATGCAGTCAAGAATCCAATGTATATCCTACAAATTTAAGAAGACTGAGGGAAGGGAAGGATGAAAATGTTGAAAGGGGTGACTTTGATCAAGATATATTGCATCCATAAACTGCTTGGTTAAATGGCAACTCCTTTGTACAACTACTTAAAGGTAATAAATCCAAAAGGTTAAATAGAATTGAAAGTATTCTTGGAACTTAGTTTACATAATTTGCCTTATATATTTCACCTTGATACTTTGAAAGTGTTTGGAAAATTCCTAGTGTTTCTCTGTAATAATTTATATACTTTAGACCTGCCAGACAAAATACAAGATAACCAATCAATTTTAATTTCAGAGAAAACATACTTTTTTTCAGTTGATCTTGAATGCACCATGAGCCATACTTAGACTAAGAGAAATCTTCATCTGAAATTCAAATTTCTGTTTTCTAAATGTATCAGTCGCCATAGTATTCACTCTCAGAGTGTGAACTTTGGTAATAAATATTTTCCTAGCAATTTCTAATTTCATTTAAATTTTCAAAGTCATCACAGCATAAAACAAAACAATCTTATAATAATTTCCTAATGTCTAATTTTAGGCTTTCTCCTGTTTTTTTAAGATTGCATCATAGTGGTTTGTCTATTTTACTGATTGATTTAAAGCAGCTCTTAGAATCATTGATCTGTTTTTTATGCTTTTCTATTAAAAAAATGAGAAAACTAGTTGGGCATTCATAGATCATGCCTATAATCCTACCTACTAAGGAGGCTGAGAGCTGAGGATCATGGTTCAAAGCTAGCTCAGACAGCAAAGCCTCTGAGATGTTTATCTCCAACTGACCAGCAAATAATCAGAAGTGGAGGGGTGGCTCAAGTGGTAGAGTACCAGCTTTAAGAAAATCAAGCCAAGCAAGAGAGTGACAACTTGAGTTCAAGATTCAGTACTGGCACCAAAAGAGGAAGAAAGGAAGGAAAGAAAGGAGGAAGGGAGGGAGGGAGGAAAAGGAAGGAAGGGAAGAAAGAGGAAGGAAAGGAAGGGAGGGAATTATAGAAGAAATGTTTTTTCAGTCCTGTACAGCTGTCTTGGTGCATTGTTTAGGTTAACTTTCGGTGGGGGGAGTTCAGGCTGAAAAAGGGGGTCTGGAGTACCAGAGTGGTCAATGCTGGGCCAAGTCCACAGAGGGTGACAAGGGGTCTTGAGAGCCGTATTAGAGGAATGTCAGCAACTAAGGACTTGGTAGAGAGGATGAACTCAAATGGGAGCCTGAGAAAAATTAGCCAGCCAAATCAGACAGAGCCAGGCAAATATTAAACCCTGCAGTGGCTCTAGGTCACAGCTCGTTGGCTCATCAAATGGGAATGTTATTTGCTTTACAGTCATGACACACAGCAGCTTCTCCCAAATTATCATTATTAACAACCTGGCCCCCATAGCGGGATGAAGATTGTGCCCACCTGCAGTTCTCTGGCCTGTTTGCTGCCCTCGCACTTCTTGCATCTGCTGCAGGTCTTGCTCATCAGCGCCAGGAATTCTGTGACTACCCTCTGTACATTCCAGAGACAGAAGCAATAGGAGACACAGGATATACCAGGGGGCAGATTCATTAGGGGACTGGCTCAGCAAACACAAAACTCAGTCTCATGACACTTCCTTTTAGAGGCTGGAGCCACTGGGGTGTCTGTTGTATGGTTCAATTCAAGTGCAAAGGCACTTGAAACAAGGAAAACCAATGGTGGTGCTTTTAGTCAGCCCAAAGATCTGAGAACCTATGAAACTTCTAGTCTGGAGTCCGGAGATCAAAGGCTGGGAAGCTGCCACTTTGATGTCCACCAGGTAGAAAGGGTGTGGGCCCACATGTCTGAGCAAGCAGGAACAAGGCAGAGCATAGTGATAACAGAGCAGTGGCATCGCGAGTCTGCCACACATGTCTTATACAGTGGAACCTCTGGCCCTGCCTGTGAGAACTGCCCCACAGAATTTCTCATCAGCAGGCTCCCTGTCTCCCGCTGCCAGCCAAGGATACCCAAGTTCACCTTGCAGGTCTGACCTGAGCAGCATGTTCGTGGTCCTTATCTGCATAGATAACGTGGCATCTGAATGACTGAAGTGGCCAAACAATCTGTGTTCCATCTACCAGGCAGTACTGCTCTCCAGCAGGGCCCACCACAGCTCGTCCAGGCTGCCATAGTTAACACTGGGCAGTTCCTGTAAAAAGCCTGGGATGGTTTTCAGGTTCTGGAACTTAGTAAGATGTTTTCCTTGCCAGAAAGCCGGTGGTTTCTGGAGAATCCATGTTCTCTATAACCCCAGAAACCAGCCAAGCTCACTTGGTTCTGCTGAGTACTCCCACCTTGTGATCCACCGCAACCACCTGCTTACTTTTCTGTTACAAGTCAGCCTCTGGTGCAAAGCTTTATAACATGAAGACCGTAGGCAGGTCTTCTTTTTTCCATTTTCCACCATTTACTCTTTTTATAAAAAATAGTCCAACTCTTCTCACAAAACTGAAACAAAATAATATGTACGGGACAGATACACTATACTTTTCTCCCCATGGCTTTAGCCCACACCCACCCCACCTTAAGAGACCAAAAGAAACACACACACACACAGTGAGAGAGAGAGAGAGAGAGAGAGAGAGAGAGAGAGAGAGAGAGAGAGAGAGAGAATGAGAGAACTCAACCTGACCACATTCACAGAAAATGAAACCAGGACACACTACAGAACAGAAGGAAGTGTCACCTGCTTTGTCCAAAGGTGGCTTCTCCATGTCCTATACGAGGTGAGCAGCCATCATTGAGTGTGCTGTGCGCCAAGTCACAACATCAGATCTGGAGACACTGTAACAACTGGAATCTTCCCTGCAGTATGCTCTTACAATCAGTACTGTCAAAGTCACAGCTCTTCTTTAAAATTGAGGTTGTGTCTACACCTAGTCAGTCCTTGTCGACTTGGGCTGTGGTTGGTCCGAGGCTAGTGAAGTTTACAAGGAATCACGCACAGCTCATTCCAGAAGACAATTCGATATGTTCAAACCAGTAAGGGAAGGAATGCTGCATTACATGAACAAGGTGGGAGGAGGAATTGTTTTGAACTAGGCTTCTACATGAGCTGTTAGAGACCAGGCTAAAAAATAAAAAAAGAAGTCACCCATTACACTAATGTTCCTGTCACTAAACTGAGCTTGATGAGGCATACCTGTAATCTCAGAGGGACTGAGGTATGAGCCAGTCTGAGCTACACAAAGAGATCCTGTCTCAAAAATAAATGAATCAACAAAGTTCAAGAAAGACAATTCCAGTCACGAATCTGAAACTAAGTCATTTCACCTTCTGAGAAGTCAAGATCAGAAATGCTGCCCAAACAGAGAAACCTGTCAAGGTAAAGACTTGTCCTCTGCTTTGATCTTTACACAAAAGGTCATCTGGAGGGTTTGGGGGTGACCGGTCCCTTCTCCTGTGACTAGCTCCTTGGTCCCATGTTACATGGAAAGTAACTGAAATGATTAATCCACTTTTTGATGTTTGAGTCTCTCTTCTATACGTCTTTTCTTTCTAGATAACCAACTTCCTCTACTTAGCTCATAGGAACACTTAATTCTGTTTTGTGGAATGAGGTATCTCCAGCTTCTAGAATTGCAAATAAAGCCAATTAAGATCTTTAAATGATGGCAATTTGGCAATTAAGAAAATATATTTGCTTCAAATAGAACTGTAGAGGGTGTGGTATATAAATACACCTTCAAAATAAGTAGGAAGATGACTAACATAGAATAGTGGACACACTGTTCGAAATGAAATGTACTCATTACCTGACTTATATAACTGTAACCCCTCTGTACATCACCTATACAATAAATTTTTAGAAAGAATATTGGCCAAATGATGTAAATTTAAAAAAGAAAAACTACATAATTATGAGAGAAAATTTTGCTATTTCTGGTAATCAAAGAAAGAACCATAGTTTAAACAATCAAAGCTAGAGTTCAATTTCTAACATTAAGATGTTAAATACAGAAGTCAATTCAAAGGCATGTTCTAGGGGCTCATGCATATAATTCTAGCTGCGAGGGAAGTTGAGATCTGAGGATCAATGTTGAAAGCCAGCTGGAACAGAAAGGTCCACAAGACTCCATCTCTAATTGAACAGCAGAAATCAAAGATGGAGGTATGATTCAGGTGGACGAGCCCTAGTCATGAGGGGAAACTACGAGTTCAAATTCACTACTAGAAAGTGTAAATGATGAAATATCACATTTTGTCTCTCAGACAATTATTCAATGATGACTAATAGATTGTGATGCTATGGACAATAAAGATCATACAACATACTCCACCCTCTCCTGCAGAAGGCTCAATCTCTTAAAAGAATCAGTCTAAGTCATTTGTGTTTCTTTCCTGACCTCCAATAGCACAAGCCAGTGCCCAGCATTATGGCATTGTCACCGATTTCACACACTGTGACCAGTGAGTCACTTGTCTAGTGTCCACATTCGTGCCATCATTTGATGGGATTGGCTGGCCTGTTCCGACAAAGAACTTCTTACTTCTCAGCCACCATGTCCTAACCTTCGGTGACCACACTCAGCCCTCCTTCTTCCCAACTGTTGCTTTGGAAGCTTCTCTCCCTTAGCCTGGGTCTGCTGGCCTGCCCGGTCCCGTGCGGGCCCACCACCCACCTGCTGTGTGCTGCAGGCCAGCCAGTGACCCAGCACCTCTTCCAGCAAATAGTCCCTGCCTACTTGCCCAGCATTTATTTACTCAAGGCCAACATTTGTAAAGCCTTCATGGGAAAGCCAAAAGTCCTACAGTTGCTCAAACACTGTTTAGAAGCAAACTATTTCTTTCTTTTTTTAAAAAATTGCGTGTGTGTGTGTGTGTGTGTGTGTGTGTGTGTGTGTGTGTGTCTAGGGTTCAGTCCTGGAGCTTGATCTCAGGGCATCTGAGCTAACTCTGAGCTTCTGTTTTGCTCAAGGCTAAGGTTCTACCATTTCAGCCACAGTGCCACTTCTGTCCTTTTCTGTTTATTAGAGATGAGAGTCTCTGGACTTTCCTGCCAGAGCTAGCTTTGAACCATGATCCGCAGGTCTCAGCCTCCTGAGTAGCTAGGATTACAGGCGTGAGCCACCAGCACCTGCAGCAAATGATTTCTTTTTGTATATGTGGGGTAGTACCCATGCTTGAACTCAGAGCTTCACTGTCTAGCTTGGCTTTCTTTGCTTAAGGGTAGCACTCTACCATTTGAGCCATATATCCACCTCTAAGAAGCAAAGTGCTTTTTATTTGTATTTCTTGGGGTTTTGGTGTTCGTTTTGTTTTGTTTTAGCTGAGGTGTTACTATGTAATTCAAGCTGGCTGGCCAATCCACCTGTCTCAGCTGGGATTACAGGTGTGAACTGCCACATCTAGAGCTAGAGGAGTGCACCCTCCAGGGCTCTCTGTACAAGGGGCTCTGCTCAGTGCCCAGCAGCACTACATCTCTGCATACCTTGTATGTGGAGCCCTTGCTTGTAAATCCTTCCAGCCCTAGCTTTCCTTGTAGGTCCTCATCGAATCTCGTATATGGGAAATGAATGATGAAGTCTTCCACTCTCTACCCACCCAAGCCAACTCCTGCACCCCATCCTTCCTGCCTAGCTGGCATCAGCTCCCTCACCTCATGTTGGGCAAACAGAGACATCAGATTTCCCTTCCCCCCATCTTCTTGTCTTGGATCTCATTTGCACCTGAAACTTGTTGGAACTCACCTTGAAGATCCTGGGAACTGTCCTTCTCTCACTACCATTTCCCTCCTTACAAGGTCGTTTTCCTCACTGAGACACTCCCACTGCCTCCAGCCTCTTCCCTTCGCTGTGTAGCCAGGGTGCTTTCTATTCACTGAGAGTCCTACCACATCATTGTAACTTTCGGCTACTTGAATGTATCGGGACGTCCTCTCTAAATCTTTGCCTATTCCATCCCCACTATCTACTCTGCCCCCGGCGATGCCCTGGTCACCACCTCAGCTGGCATGTCACTCCTCCATCTGCCATCGGGGACCCAACGGGAAGCCTAGGTGTCCTTCGTGTATTGTCTGGCTGCACAACTGAGGAGCTCAATTGTAAATTCTAATTGTTCTCCATTCCACTCAGCACAGTAGCTCCAGGCATGAAGGCAGCACTTCCATTGTTAATCCCCTAGGGGCCAAGACACGGATGGGCATTGCTGCAGGCCAAGGTTCACTGGGAGAATGAAGGGAACTCATTATGCTCTTTAAAAATGTGCATGCCTGGCTTCTTCCATTTCTATTACTATAACTAAATACCCGAAAGTGAGCAATGCAGAAATAATAGAAATTAATGTGGTTCAAGGTTCTACAGTGTAGGAAGTGCAGGCTTTCATTGATACATGTTGGGAGGGTCTCATGCTGGCTTCAACTCCAGACAGAAAGTGGAATGATAGTGGGCCTTTCAAAACGGGAAAATAGAAGGTGTGGCTCACTATTCTGAGTAACTAACCCAGTCCCCTGAGAACTCACTCTTTTCTGGAAGAACTGATTCTGTCCCGCAAGAAGGGACCCAGTGTAACAGCCCATACACCACCCGAAGTGCCTGTCTCTGGCCACTCCCCAATGGGAATCAAATTCTAGCATGTGTTTATGGCAATATTCTCCTAAGAATCTGTTCTAAGCACATAATTAGAGATAGGGATGAAGATTTTTTGTACAAGTATGTTTTTAAAAATTCATAGCAGAGGGGCTGGGAATGTGGCTTAGTGGTAGAGTGCTTGTCTAGCATGCATGAAGACCTGGGTTCAAGTCCTCAGCACCATAGAAACAGAAAAAGCCAGAAGTAGCTCTGTGGCTCAAGAGGTAGAGTGCTAACCTTGAGTGAAAAGGAATTCAGGAACAGTACTCAGGCCCTGAGTCCCAAGCCCCAGGACTGGGAAAAAAAATCATAAGAGAAAATACTTGTAATTCATAAACACACAAGAGAGGGAAAACATCAAGGAAATGAACTGTGTCTAAAAACTTGCTAAGCAGTTATATCATATTTTCTGTCATGTAAAATTAAGAGATGAAAAAAGTAGGATGCACAGTTGTATACTGCCACTTAGCAATACTTTAAATCTGTATAGGCAAAGATAGGAAGGGAATTAATCAACATGTGAGTAAAATTAGCTGCAAGTAAGGGTACTATGGGTCATTGACATTTATCTGTATACTTTACTTTTCCAAACTTCCTTAGCTGAACCTTAATGACCGCACTTTTCCAATTAGAAATGCCTACATCTCTGTGTGCCTTGGCATCCTTAAGCTAACAGTGTTTGAACTCCCTCCTTACAGAACTTTCCTTATCTCTTCAGTCAGCCTTATCCAATGTCTAGCCGATGTTCCACAATTTGGGGATTTGGAAGCAGACACACCTTCTTCATCTGTCTTGGACTCTGAATTGTTTTTTATTTTTTGTCCACAGGTTGATGTACCAGGAGTTTGGTCTCCCTGTGTAGGAGGGAATCTTTAAGAGGCAGTGCCTAGCAGAAGATGACTGGGGACAAGTCCCTTATGAACAGAGCAGGTGAGAATTGAGTTCAACACTAGCTGTCAGAGCCAGTGTAAGGGATTCAAGACTAACTGCAATTTTCCTTTTCTCATCAACTAAAATGTTAATCTTTTCAACAACAATGATATACCACTTGTTTCCATAAATTGAAGTTCATTTTGCTTAGCATCATCGTATGTGTTCATATGGACATAGCTATTGAGCTATTGTGATCTTCTGCTAGGACTATCCTAGATGTGTACTAACTATTTCCAATGAGGGAAACCTTAGTGTCCATGTTTCTTTGCATCTGGCTCACTTCACTTACTGTTATTTTTTTCCAAGTCCTTCATTTCCTGATGAATGGGGCAATGCCATTCTTTCTTATTTTCAACATGCCATGTGAAACCATGCCCCGCCCCCCTTTTCCCCATATTTCTTTCCTGTGGTTTTACCTCTGATATCACTGTAACTGATTTTAGTACCCTGGATATTGTATATACATGTATTGGAACTAGGGAAGGGAAAGAGAATACCAACATTGAGAGACAAAGGATAAAAAGACAAACCAATGCAATAGCAATATTTACAAAATTATATGTTGTAAACCAACTGTACAACTCCTTGTGGGGGCAGAGCGAATTGGGGAGGGGGGAGGAAGAGGATAGAGGAGAGAGGAAGTAACAAGTTGGATAAGAAATGTACTCACTGCCTTACATATAAAACTGTAACCCCTCTGTACTTCACTTTGACAGTAAAGAAATAAGAAATGCAAAAAGATGTTCATCTTTTCATTAAGATACTATTTAGAACCTTTTAGGTTCCATATAATTTCTTACATATTTCTTGCCCATCAGAGAGACATGGACTCTATTGTCAGCTTGGAGATGAAAATTCTTAGGAGCAGAAAGGTGGTGCATAATGTATTCAGCATTAAATAGCCAGAAGGAGCTACCGTGTGAATCCAGATGTACCAAACATCCCTGAATCCATGAGATTTGGTTCAATGATTTATTTGTCTTTGATGTTGTCAGAAGAGTGAAAGTACTCAGTAGCTGATTGGGAAAAGAGTTTGCATGAATAGAGAGAGACCTCTAGGCCTTCCAATGAAGGTTCTTGGATTGCTGCTAGCAATGTATTAACTTCATACAACTCTCCGGGCTCACAGTGTTTCATGCTGAAAGCTTCATTATCAAAACCACACAGAAAATGAGCAGACTCCATGAGCTTACTTGGAGTGTGATGGTCTTTCATAGCAGTGGAGCGAGGTGGACATGTCAACCAGGGCAGAAGAGGAAGCTGGATATTCTCAAGCCAAGAATTTCACAAAGCTGCTGACAATGGACTTTTCCGCTGTGATGTCTCCTGTCACGTAAGTCATCCAAGTCTGAAGTGAGACAAAGAGGAAGAAACTGTCCTAAAACTTTCCTCTAGCTATTGGACAAAGAATTTTTTTTAAAGACTTGTGAGGAAATTGGCTGATGCTTTGTCACTTGACTCATGTACCATCTCTTTTCATGTCCAAAATCACGTGAAGCAAGTAAGCCCAGGAGCGCCCCTAGAGAAGTTCATATTTTGTTTAGTCAAGATAAAAGGACTGATTTATTGTTATGTTGCCCAAAACTGTTATGATGTCATGATTCTAAGTGAGGCACCAATTACAGGCCCTTCCCTGGCCACCCCCAAAGATAAGACCCACGTACAGATTGATAAGGAGGCATGTCTCTGGGCTGTGAGCCTCACTAGTTCCCAAAGGCTCTGAGAAAATGCCACCATCAGAAATAATATATGTGAAGCCATAGACAGATTTCCTCCCTCCTCCTTCTCCTTCCTCCTCCTTCCTCCTCCCCCTTCCTTTCCTCCTCCTTCTCCTTCCTCCTCTTTCCTCCTCCCCCTTCCTCCTCCCCCTTCCTCCTCCTTTCTCCTCCCCCTTCTGCTCCTTCTCCACCTCTTCCTCCTTCCATAGGTGCTATCATGGGGTTCCTCACCCTCATCATTCCATCTAATCTTGATACATCCCAAAGAATGCATCTACAAGTACCATTAATACACAATTTGGGGGGATAAAATGGCAGCACAAATTTAGATAGGAGCAAACTCTTCAGCCTAGCAATATTCATTGAGGATATTTAGAAAAATTTGCGACATAACATTAGATGCCTTTTCTTTTTTTTCACCTTTTTTGAAATATTTAAGAACAATCTTCATTGTGTGATGTGATTGTGTGTGTTGTGTGTTGTAAAAATTAAGTAATCTGCATATATCTAAACTATAGTAGACGCTTGGTATCCTTACCTATGTGGTTCCAAGGAGAATGTACTAAAGAGAAACAAGCCAAGGATCCATATGAACAGAGTTCAGAGCTTTAAAATTTCTCAAATTTACTCTGAGGAGGTCTAAACCCATAACTAGAAACCATATGAAATGTCACCACAAAACTTCTGCTGTATATACCAATACTGCTTACAAAAATCTAGTTCTTATTTCATGTTATTTGTCTCAAATACTATAGGTGCTTGATTCATTTTGCCCAGAATACCAGCCCAGATGTTAGGAAGCCCTAACATCTTCCAACAAACCTGATCATATGCATAGTTATCACTTTAAACACTTTATATGTCACTTTTGGCCTGAGGATTACCATAGCTTTTATTTTATCTTTTGGGGAAATATTTACTTATTAAGAAACTAAGTTGGGAGAATTCCCAAACTCATTCTATGAAGCTAATATTATACTCATCCCCAAACCAGGCAAAGACCCAACAAAAAAAGAGAACTACAGACCAATATCACTAATGAACACAGATGCAAAGCTTCTCAATAAAATATTAGCTAACAGGATCCAGAAACTGATCAAGAAAATTATACATCATGATCAAGTAGGCTTTATCCCACAGACACAAGGATGGTTCAACATCCGTAAATCTATTAATGTAATTCACCACATAAACAGAACTAAAATCAAGAATCACATTGTTATCTCAGTCGATGCCCAAAAAACCTTTGACAAAATATAACATCCATATTTATTAAAAGCTCTGGAGAGAACAGGAATAAATGGAACATTCCTGAAAACAATAAAAGACATATACAACAGACCTACTGCTAATATCATATTAAATGGAGAGAAACTAAAATCATTCCCCCTAAACTCAGGAACAAGACAAGGATGCCCACTCTCCCCACTTCTTTTCAACATAGTGCTGGAATCCCTAGCCATAGCAATAAGGCAAGAGGAGGACATCAAAGGGATCCACATCGGCAAGGAAGAAATCAAACTATCCCTATTCGCAGATGACATGATCTTATATCTGAAGAACCCAAAAAACTCAGTCCCCAAACTCTTACACCTAATAAACCATTTTGGCAAAGTAGCAGGATACAAAATCAATCCACAAAAGTCAGCAGCCTTTCTGTACACCAGCTATGTACAAGCAGAAAAGGAAATTATGGAAATAATACCATTTACAATAGCTAAAAATAGAATAAATTACCTAGGGATCAGCCTAACTAAAGATATGAAGGACCTATTTAATGAAAACTATAAAAATCTAAAAAGTGAAATCAAAGAAGACACAAGGAGATGGAAAGACCTCCCATGCTCATGGGTAGGCAGAATCAATATAGTGAAAATGGCCATATTGCCCAAATTGCTATACAAATTCAATGCAATCCCCATCAAGATTCCAGCTACACTCTTCACTGAAATAGAGAAAGCAACCCATAAATTCATATGGAACAGCGAAAGACCTAGAATAACCAAAGCAATTCTAGGCAAAAAAAGCAATGCAGGAGGTATCACAATAACAGACTTCAAGCTCTATTATAGAGCCATCATAACAAAAACAGCCTGGTATTGGTATAAAAACAGACCTGAAGACCAATGGAATAGAATTGAAGACCCAGAAATAAAACCGCACTCTTACAGTCAGCTGATACTTGACAAAGGAGCTAAAGACATACAATGGAAAAAACAGCCTCTTCAACTACTGGTGCTGGGAAAACTGGGCAGCCCTATGCAGAAAACTCAAAGTAGAACCTAGCCTATCACCATGCACCAAGATCAACTCAAAATGGATCAGGGACCTCAACTCAGACCTGAATCTTTGAAACTACTGAAGGACAGAGTAGGAAAGATGCTAGAACTTATAGGCACAGGAAGGAACTTCCTGAATAGAGTCCCAGGGGCACAACAAATAGGGGAGAGACTCGTCAAATGGGACTACTACAAAATAAAAAGTTTCTGCTCATCCAAAGACATAGCCACCAAACTAGAAAGACAGCCAACCATATGGGAAAGGATCTTTACCAGCACAGCAACAGACAAAGGCCTAATATCCGTCATCTACAGAGAACTCAAAAGACTATCCCCCTCCAAGCCCAATAAACCAATTATGAAGTGGGCAAAAGAGCTAAAGAGAGACTTCACAAGAGAAGAGATAAAAATGGCAAAGAAACATATGAGGAAATGTTCAACATCCCTGGCAGTAAAGGAAATGCAAATAAAAACAACCCTGAGATACCACCTAACTCCAGTTAGAATGGCCTATACTCTGAACTCAGGCAACAACAAATGCTGGAGGGGGTGCGGGGAAAGAGGAACCCTTCTCCATTGTTGGTGGGAGTGCAAATTATTACAATCACTTTGGAGAACAGTATGGAGGTTTCTCAAAAAGCTCAATATAGACCTACCCTATGACCCAGCCATACCACTCCTAGGCATGTATCCTGAACAGCAGGCCCAAGATATCAAAAAGACATTTGTACTTCCATGTTTATCGCTGCACAATTCACAATAGCCAAAATATGGAAACAACCCAGATGCCCCTCTACAGATGAATTGATCCAAAAAATATAGTACCTATACACAATGGAATACTACATAGCAATTAGAAATGGTGAAATATTGGTATTCACAGGGAAATGGTCAGAACTTGAACAAATAATGTTGAGTGAGACAAGCCTAGAACACAGAAAACAAAGGGGCATGATCTCCTTGATATATGACTGTTAAGGTGGAGGGAGGGGGAGACAGTAGAGACCAGGTCTGGGAAACCAAAAACTTCTTCTCAGATGGTATTTCCTGCAGGTTTGGGTCAGCGACCCTACATTATGTAACTAAAACCAAACAACTACTCAACATATAAAGGTCAAAAATAGACCTCTCAGTGGATCACAATAGCTCAAGAGCTATGTATGTATGTTCATATAAAACAAGGATAAGCAAACTCTATTGGTGATGTTACGTTTAAAGTCCTAAGTGAATTTCCTTTGGCGTAGGCCACGTGGATACTGTATATGTTTTTGATACACTGTGTATTGTATATATGTCTAACTGATCTAGGGAAGGGAAAAAAAAACAGGGTGTAAGATATTACAAGAAATGTACACACTGTCCTATTATATAACTGTACCCCTTTTGCACAACACCGTGTCAAAAATTTTTTTTAATTAATAAAAAAAAGAAACGAAGTTGGGTAGGGAAATAGCAGACTACACAATGATTTAAACAGATTGATGATAGTCTCCACATCAACTGAGCTGTTTAATATAGGTGTAGAAATGTCATTTTTTGCTTTTAAATGTTTTTGATTTTTAAATTTGCTATTATTTTAAATAGTGCTTGGTGAGAATTATGTGTAATAAATCTACAAATAAGTCAGACTTACTGTATAGACAGTTACATAAATTATTTTACCTACCTTTGATATATGCATGTCATTCAAATTATTTTTCTTTAAGATTAAATAGTTTAAGTCTATAAACTCTTATATGCGTGGACTATATTGCCTATCCTCATCTTACGTGTGATAAATACTCTTTAAATGTTTTGTTCTCTTTTCTTCTGGAAATGCTAGGGTTGAACTAGAGACTCATGTTTTCTAGGTAAGGCAGTCCTCTATCACTCGGGCACTGACCACATGCTTTTGCTTTGCTTTTTCATGTCAAATCCCACTTTTTCAACCTCCAACAATCTCACATAGTGCTATTTTATCCCTTGATCGACAAGAAAAGCATGTTTTCCAGAATTATTATAATATTGTAGAATAGGAGTTAGTATTTTATGATATAAGTGAATCAAAATGACCTACCTTTGTTGGAATTTTTATTTTAAAGATATTCTCTCCCCTTCTCTTTTTTCAGTATTAGAGTATGAATTTAAGGCCTTATGCTTACTTATCTTGCTTGCTCAGCTGTTGCAAAACCACTTGAACAATGCCTCCAGCTCAACTTTCTGCTGTTAATTTGGAGATAAAATTTAGCAGACTTTTACATTTTGGACCCATATGAAGCTACATGCTTCTGAGTTAGTCCAAGTCAGCTCCAGTACACCATTAGCTCTAAGCATGGACCTTCATGTGTACCCAAGGAGCAAGTCGGAACATTGTAATGAAAATGTGTGTATGTATGTTCAGAAACACAAAGCTGAGGTGAAGAACAGTTGATATGAAATACTAAGAATTATTCTAAAACAATACAGAAAGGGAAAAAAAATGGAAAATAAATGTAAGTTCAGTCAACCAGTGAATAAAATGCATCACAGTCTTCTTGCAGTATTTCATTTACAACAGCTTGTATTTGCAAATGGGTTAGATTTTGTTAGTCTACAGGCTAATGGAATGTCCCTGGAGAGCCTGGACACCAGAACGATATCCCATTAAGACCTTAGAGGTCACTCGGGTTAGACAATAATAAGTCATCTGAAGAATTCTCTGCTTGGTCCAAATCCTTTTACATCCTCCATCAGGAGTCTTTCCTGTAGCTTGTGTTCTCCAGTGCCTAAGCTGTACTAACGTGCATGGGTTGGTGACCCATGGACACGGTATAATGGAGAGCTGGTTGTAAATCAATTTTGTTTGTGTCTTACAACCATTCCTTTCTGCTACATGTATTGCAAATGGTGTGTGTGTGTGTGTGTGTGTGTAATGCACATCTGTATCCTTCCCTAGCCCAATCTTTGTCCTTACTAAAGGCAGAAGGAGTGGAAGACAAATGGTTCTTAGTCATCCTAATAAGGCTGGCCTTTAATTAATTAATAGAAATATCTACTCTAAAAGGTCATAAGAACCTCCTTGCTAGGATCCAGGCACAATAATAACTCTTATAAATGTTATAAACAAGCCTCAGGATTTGGGTGTGTGAGCCTGGTGGTGGAAGGTACATATAAATGCTTTTCTCCACCCCCAGCAAGGGCCAAATAGATCACGGACAGACTAAACTGGCTAAGAGGCTGGCATTGTGCTTTGAGAGCCTGCCGATTGCTGTGTCCAATGATCTCCGTTACCCTAGCTCTAGACCATCTGCCCTTGACCCAAGCTAGTTGCACTTTCAGAATTCAGCCTTTCAGAACACAGGGCCAAGTTTATGGAGCTCTGCAGGAACTCATGAACATTAGTGACAATAGCCAGAGGTCTGCCTTAGTTCATTCAGACTGGAATAATGAAGTGCCTTAGGTTGGATAATTTATAAGCTACAGAAATCTATTTTTCATAGTTCTAGAGGTTTGGAAATTCAAGATCGTGACATGGGAAAATGGAGGTGTCTGGGGAGAGTTGGTCCTTTCAATGTGTGTGCTGTGTCCTCACACAAGAGAAAAGCAACAAGCTGGCTTCCTGTTTTGGATTTTTGAGTTCTCAAGAGCAGTCACCCCAATCATGAGAGCTCCACCCTTATGAGCTATTGACCACCAAAGGCTTTGCTCCTAACACCACCACGTTAGGGGCAAGAATCTCCATCTATGAGTTCAAGGGTACACACAATCGCACTCAAGGAACCCTAGAGAAAAAAATGACCCAAAAGAACTCGTTGCCTCTAACATGGAAACAAGTAGTTTATAGAAGCATTTGGTTGCATTCTTTCATTCTAGCTTCAAAAGTTTCAGGATACATATAAACAAAAATACCTTACAAAGATATTTCACTCTGTGTTCCACTTATCAAACCAAACTCTTTTAGCTTTGTTTCATCCAAGATGGATTGTGCAAGCCAATTTTCAATTCTACATACAAAATAAAATTTTCTTCTAGTCCTTCAAACTGCAAGGGAGTGCTTCGCTAAATTTTAATTAAAATTATTAAACTGAATACAAATAAAAGTCATGAACACAATTTTATAAATGCTAGTGGTGTCTTTCCACTCCGATTTTCATATTAAAAAGTTCACAATAGCTGCCCAGCCAGGCTATAAGCACTGAACCTGGTTGTTCACCTTGGGTGGAAGATTCTGGCCTCCAGAGTCAGCTGTCATGTACCTACCCACCTACAGATTCACGGGCAGTAGGCTGCCACCTTCAGTCTAACTGCTGGTATTCGTCACTCTTCCATTTCTGAACTAGGAAGAGGTTCATATTTTAAGCCAGGTATAGGCTATTTGCTTTCTTCACTTCTTTTATCTATCATTATATGTGCTTAGAGCAAGGAAGGGGTTTCAAAGTGAGTTACTGTCCTGTCTCTACCATTTACAATAACAAATAAATATTCATTAAGCATCATGTTCTAAGCATTAAGTCTTTCTCATCTTACCCCATTTAACCTTTGAAGTAGGTGTTATTCTGTATCACCTCTTTTTTTTCTATGAGAGAAACTCAGCAGCTCTAGAACTTAAATAGGTTGTGTTATGACTAGTGTTCTGGAAAAGAAGATTGGAATCTAAGTTTGTCTAACTACAAAGACCAAGATCTTGACCTTGATGTGGTAAAGATAAGATAATGTCTCCTGAAAAAAAACCTGAAATACTGGCCTTATAGCCAATAGAAAGGAGAAAGAACATGAGAGTCTGTACTACTGGTTTCTGGTTAGAGTTAGTTACAAACTACCAGAATGACCTTAGAAAGTCAATGAAACATGCTGGTCTTTAACACCCCTATAAAATGGAACTAGTTGGGGCTGGGGATATAGCCTAGTGGCAAGAGTGCCTGCCTCGGATACACGAGGCCCTGGGTTCGATTCCCCAGCACCACATATACGGAAAACGGCCAGAAGCGGCGCTGTGGCTCAAGTGGCAGAGTGCTAGCCTTGAGCGGAAAGAGGCCAGGGACAGTGCTCAGGCCCTGAGTCCAAGCCCCAGGACTGGCCAAAAAAAAAAAAAAAAAAAAAAAAAATGGAACTAGTTACCATTTTTCTCCCTGATTTTTATGAAGGTCAAAAATAGTGGATACAAGGTATCTTTTTAAAATATGAAATTATATATATAATCTGATATTCATCTCATGCTCCTTTCTCTTATTGAAACCAAGAGGTGTCATTATCAAGGTTTATATTATTTTTCCAGACTCTGTTGCTTGACACTTGCCCACGCTAAGCTCGTTTGCTATTTCTCTGCCCACTCATAAAACCTCCTGAGATCTCACTAAGGTTTATCCTTGTCAGTTTGACATTTCACTTCCATCTTTAATTTTGGAGATCTCACTGTGTGTGCCCCAATCCAAATCACTCTTAAGACTATTAAATAATCTCTTAACATTTTTCCATCTGGAGAAGCCATCCTTTTCTCTATTCTGGGCTTCTTATTAAGCCAAATTCTTACTAAAAACAAAACAAATACTACCCTCACATCACTGTCTCAGTGGTGTAACAATTCGAGACTGTTCCACAGTTTCCCATCAACCTTTTTTCCTTTGGCCAGTAAGAACATCATGAAGAAAGATGAGATTAGGGATCCAATGTCTTGACCTGGCATCTACAATGGCCTGATAAAGGTCAAGTATTTAGCATCCTTCAGCCTCAGTGTCTCATCCATATAGTGAAAATAATGTATCAGAAAGGAAGGGCACACTGTTTCTTATAAGATTGGGTATTCACCAGGTACACAGTAGTTTGTTGTTGGTTGCTGCTATTGTTATTTTAGCAGTACTAGTACTAGTTGAACTCAGGGTCCTATGTCTGACAGGTAAGCATTCTACCACTTGATCCTCACACCCATTTCTTTTGCTTTTTGTTTTTCAGACCATGTCTCTTGCCTTGGGCCTCCATCTTCCAGACTCTGCCTCCCAAATAGTTGAGATCATAGACATGTGCCATGCCTGACAGGTCTACAGTAACTCTGACAAAGCGCATCCATATCGAAATTCAAATCCTGAAGGTATTGATTTGCAGCAAATCCCCAACAAAGCGATTATGATTACCTTCACCATCCCCCATGATTCACCACTTGCTTTCTTGCTCATTTTTATTTCACTGTCAGGTTCAATAAAGCAGCAACATACCATAACTTCTAACAGTGATAGACTGTGATGACTCCTCATTACTTCCAACAAAGAGATAGGCATCCCTTTACACCTGAGGGGTGGTCCTTTCTAAAGCCTCCCTGTTGTCTTTGCAAGGAAAGGAATGATGGTGAGTGTGACTAATCCTGCAGAAGTGTCCATGGTAGGCCTGATGACCATCAGAGCTGTCCTTTACAAACCACAGACAAGCTGTTTTTGAGACTCACTGGTGGCTGGAATGTGCTGTCCAGCCTGATGCAAATCCCTCCATGAGAAATCACTAGCCTGCTCCATTTGAGAGCGACAACTCATTTGGTGAGAGTTTCACATTGGTTTGCAGTCATTTCTCACAAGGCTCCAGGGATGTAGACAACAGGGAGTTTCAATATCGATAGAACCAGAGTTTTCTTAAGCTAAAAAAATGCAAGTATGTATGGGTACATATGCCTTATATACACACACGTGTGTGTGTGTGTGTGTGTGTGTGAAGACCTGACACAAGGAGGGTATGAGAAGGAGCAGAAGATTATCACTGCCTTTCTCCTCTACCTTCTTCTTTAAAAATATCCCTTCCACTGGGCACCAATAGCTCATGCCTGCAATCCTAGCTACTTAGAAGGCTGAGATCTGAGAGTTGCAATTCAAAGCCAGCCCGGGCAAGAAAGTCTATGAGACTCTTATCTCCAATTAACTACCAAAAAATGTGAAAAATGTGAAAAATGGAGCTGTGTCTCAAAGTAATAGAATGCTAGCCTTGATCACCAAAATTCAGGGACAACACTCAGACTCTGAGTTAAGGCCCCAATATTGACATCAAAAAAAGAAGGAAAGAAATAACCCTTCCACCACACATGACTACTTGCTGACGGTGTATTTCCAGAAAGCTACACTGTCAAGTTCAATAATGCAGCATCACTTCCTAATTTTCAATGTCAATACATAGGATGACTCATTACAGACCCAGACAACATGTAGGCCTGATTTCCCATGAAGGTAGGTGGTTGTCCCTTTCAATGTTCATTTGCTAAACATTGATTTCCAGAAAGCTGCGTAGTTTATTCTTATTGCCATTGTGTAGTGGGAAAGTAGAATTATTCCTTCCTGGAGGAAAACAGTTATCATTGTGGCTTATTTCTTCATAACTATCTGTATTTGTTTGCTTCGTACATTTCTCTCCAAGTTTCTGAGTCATATCTTCCCAGAACACAAAACATAAATCTCCTTTTCTTTTTATCAAGCGACTGACATTCTCATATAACATTTCATAATAATCTGTTCAAAGGGCACATTGAAAATATATGAAATGTATATGAAATAAAGTTGTCGAGAACTAGAGATGTTATTAACCTCAAGCTAACAAGCTGGCTTAATAAAGAAACACAATAGCTTGCAGAGTCAAAATTCAAACTATAGCCCAAGATGAAGCCTTCTCATAAAGTGATCTTTATCATTTAAGGTGACACCCCAGGGACAATTTTAATCAGATTATTTCTAACCTATCTCTGCCCCCTCCTTAAATAAAAATGATTCCTGTGGAATAAATAACATCACCTTTTAAAACTGAGGGCTTAAAACCTATTATATCTGCCATTTATGTCCCTGTGAATTTAGTATCATATTGAAAACTTCCATAACTTCTTAAAGGACTAACAACCTCTGCCAATCACTTACTATTACTTTTCAAATGTTTATGAAACCATTATCTTATCACACCATGGGGAATTCTGTCTACTGAAACTAAATTTAAGTTTCTATTATCTCTGAACATGTGCGCAGGTAAGAGTTTTGTGAATCTGTAATGAGAAGTGTTCTGGTATTGATGTGCACCGTTGGAAACATTCTGTAACAATAAGACAAAAGCTACAGCTTCCCACTTAAATATTACCCTCAGCTAAACACCAACAACCTTCCTTCTTACAATGCACTAAAATAAGGCCTGTACTACTCCTTCCCACCCACAACTCCCTGGAAGCTTCTAACGAGCCATAACCCAGATGTGACTGGGGCTTTCCCACTCTGTAAGAAATGTACTGGATGAAGTTAAACTTCTTATGGAAGTCTAAAGCCAAGTGGCTCATACAGGGGTGGGGATGGATGATAAGAAAGAGTCATAGAGGCGGTGAATACAATCAAAAGACATTCTATGCATGTGTGGAAACAGCACAATAAATGTCCTTTGTACAAGTCATATGCAGTAATATACATATACACTAATAGATACTCTAAAAAGTAGAAATTAGTTTAAAAGGCTTGTGTTCTCATGACCATGCCTTCCTTTGTTTCCTCGTGAAACAATTGAAATGAAGCTCCTTCCTCAGTTTATACACACTGGCACACAATTATACAAAGCAAACTATATTAAAGATTAAAGGATCGTAAGAAGAGATCATGTTAGGTGCATTTCAATGGATGGAATGTCCCATAATACTGAACGTCCTTTTGCCCACCCTCTATTCCTAAGAGGGTCTCTAGAGACCCCTTCCCCATGCATTACCCAGCCTCCTTTCCTTCTTTGCATCTTCTCTAATTCCTGGGTCACCCTGTGAGTTCCCCTAATTCTTCCTGTAGGTTCTATAGAAAGGTTCCACTCTCTCCAAGTTTTGCTCCCCAATACACTGAGGTGTATCTGCAGTGCACCACCGGGCTCCACGGAATCTCTCTGTTAAAAGCACTATGTGGT